>NW_006399753.1:16817695-16872826 GCF_000299155.1 Elephantulus edwardii
CCTGTGGACGGTCCAGGACTCGAGATGGCGCAGCGCCCGCTTGTAAAGCCGCAACACCTTCTGCTGGTGGGTCAGGTAGGCGGTCGGCGCCGAGAAGGCCATGATCACCGATCACCTTCAGGGGCCGCGAGGGCTCCCGGGAAAGCGGAGGTCGGGCGCTGGAAGGGCGGGCCGAGCGCCGGAAGGGCGGGGCCGCACGTCCGCTTCCGCTTCCGCCGGGGAGGAGTCGGGTCAGCAGTCATGAGTCGATTTAAATTCGTCGGTAAGACTGTCTTTCCTTCTTCCCTAGCTTTCTGTCCTGCCGGCACCTCGTTCCCTGCAACAGAAGGAGCTAGAATTTGAGCGCCCGGTTTTATTTTGTTTTGTCTTTTCTACGAACGTAGAGATACTGTCTGCTGAACCTGTGTCCGGTCCCTTTCACCTGCATCGTATCACCTGCACAGATGTATGCTTCGCCTTGCTTGCCTGTCTTGCTTGTCTCTCTACATGTTCTTAGGTCGAGTCGAGTACGACTCGTAGCGACCCTATGAACAACTGATCTGAACCCTGTCCTATCCTGTGCCATCCTCACAATCTCTGACATCCTTGAGCCCTTAGCAGCAGTCACTGTGTCAGGCCACCTGGTTGGGAATCTTCCTTTCACCCTCCACCCTTGCAAGCATCATTGGCCCTCTCCAAGGCATAGCTTCACCTAGCAACGTGCCCAGAGATTGTATTATGCAGTTTTATCACCTTTGCCCCTAAGACAGCACCCTGTCCAAGACATCTGTGTTCTCTTAGCAGTCCATGGGATAGTCCGTTCTCTCCTTCAACACCACCGCTTAAAGGCATCAGTTCTTCTGTCTTCCTTATTCATTGTCCAGCTCTAAGTTGCACAGCGAGGGATCTAAAAGACCATGGCCTGAATTAGCTGCATTTTAATCCTCAAAATAACTTCCTAATTTGGAGCACTCCCTGGCTGCAGACTTTCTCTACTATCATAATGATGCCTGTAGGTCCGGTGTTGAGAATTACTGTTTCTTTATGCTGAGGTGCAATCCATAATGAAAGCGGTAGTCTCTGATCTTTTGCAGCAAGTGCTTCAAGTCCTCCTCGTTTTCAGCAAGCAAGATTGTGTCATTTTAATGTTTATTATTGCTTATAATGCAAAATGGTGTGTATATTAGTATTTTCTGACTCCTTGTGCACGCCCCTGTCCTCCTTTTTTTAGTGACACTGTGCTAATCATCCCCTTATTCTGTTGCCTTTCCCTTCACCCATCTTAATATGTAACAATCATCTAGTCACTGAAAGGAAAGAGGAAAGAAAAACCAGTAAACAAGAGCTCCTGGGCTTGTTGAGGGTTCAAAGTGCCACTAATGAAAAGGGGTGTCTGCATGTTCCTTGAATTAGGTGCTTGCTTGCTAAAATTGACAAGCTGTACAGTGATAATTTTTGCTCCAACTCACATAATTTGGGCATGCTTCTGAGAAGGACCAGTCCTGGGAGAAGGACATCATGTTGGGAACGGTGGAGTGTAAGCACAAGAGAGGAAGACCCTGAATGAAATGGCCTGACACAGTGACTGTGGCAGTGGGGGTAGGAGTCAGAGATAGCGAGATTGGCTCAAGATAGAATCACTGTGAGTCACAGTCGACTTGACAGCACATAACAACACCACCACCAATGTTGAAGGAGCTCTGGTGGCCTAGTGGTAATGAGTTGCGCCGACAACCTAAAGGGATATGCTATGAATCCCAACAGCTGCTCTCCAGGACAAAGATGGGCAGTGTCCTTCCCATGTAATTTATTGCCTGTGTTGTTTCACCATCCTCACAACTTCAGCTGTGGTACATAACAGTTGTCTAGAGTACAACTACCTGGCCACCTGAGTGGAAGATATCCATATTTATTCCCATTCCATAAAAAGGTGGCCCTACAGAGTGGAAATTATTCAACAGTATCCCTGATACCACATACACAAGCCAACTCCTGCTACAGATTATAAAAAATGACTGGACAGAGAACCATCAGAAATAGAAGGTAGGTTTAAAAGAACCAGTGGCACTGGAGACATTATCGCCAATGTCAGATGGATCTTGGCTGAAAGCAAAGAGTACCAAAGGAATGTCTATCTGTTTCATTGTCTATACAATGGCATTTGACTGTGTAGATCACAACAAATTGTGGCAAACCTTGAGGAGAATGGGAATCCCAGAAAACACTATTGTGTTTATGCAAAACCTGTACTTGGTCCTTGAAGTAGTCCTCAGAACAGAGCCAGGTAATAATACATGGTTCAAAATCGAGAAAAGAGTTCATTAGGGATGCATTCTGTCTCCACACCTTTTCAGTCTATGTGCAGAACAGATCATTCGAGAAGCTGGGCTTTATGAGGAGGAATGTAGCATCAGGATCAACAACCTAAGTTATGCAGATGACAAAACTTTGTTTACTGAAACTGAGGAGGACCTGAAGTGTTTGCTGCAGAATCCATATCTTCAATATGGAATGAAGATTGACATCAAGAAGGCAAACATTCTCACCACTGGGCCAATTGGCAGCATTATGATAGATAGAAAAGAGATTGAGGTTAACAGTTTCAGCTTGCTCAGCTCCACAGTCAACACTATTGGCATCAGCAGTCAGGAAAGCAATAGACAGATTGCATTGGGGAAATTTGCTGTCAAGGACATCTCCAAAGTGCTAAAGAGTAATGATGTCAGTCTAGGGACTAAGGTACACCTGATCCAGGCCATAGTCTCTTCACAGTTACATGCTGTGCATCAGAGAGCTGGACAGGGACTAAGGATAACAGAAGAATCAGTGCCTTTGAGTTGTGCTAGAGAAGAGTATTAACATACCATGTATTGCCTAGAGAACAAACAGGTCTGTATTAGAGAGAGTGAAACCAAGTTTAGAGGCTAAGATTCCCACCCCACCCCCTTTTTATTTGTTGTGTACCATCAAGTACGATCTGACTGAAGCAGGAGGAGATTGCCCTTCCTTCTCCAGCAGAGCATCTGGTAAATTCGAATCGCATGCCTTTGGGATTGCAGTGCAGTTTCTTGCCACTAGGCCATCAGAACTCCCTTTGAGAGGCTGATTTTGACACTCTGTCTCCTATACTTTGGGCACCGGGCCAGGAGTAACCAGTCCTTGGAGAAAGACATCCTGCTTGGAAGGGTGGAGGAACAGCACAGGAGAGGAAGATCCTGTGTGAGATGGGTAACTAGGTTAATGGGGGTAGGCGTGTCAGAATCAGTGAGACCCGCTCAGGATAGGGCAGGTCCTTTACCGGGGACCGCCCTCTTCTGACCACACAGCCAAAGTATGTAAGATGAAGACTCAGCATCAGTGTTTCTGTGGAGCTCTACAGCTTTGTTAGGGTTTTTGTTTGTTTTGGAGGGGTGAGGGTTTGGTTTTGGTTTTTTTTGCAGTTTGGTATACTTCACCAATACCGTGATTCAAAGTTATCAGTTGTTCTTCAGCCTTCCTAATTACTTGTCCAACTTCCACATGCATAGAATATAACTGAAAACCAGCACAGCTTGATCTTAAAAGGACATCTTTTCAGCGAGCTACAGAGGTCCTTGGCAGCACATTCTCCCCATGGAACATGTCTTTTGATTTCTTGACGGCTGCTGTCTTGTGTGTTGATTGTGGTCCGAGGAAAATGAAATCATTAGTAACTAGCCTTTCTCCACCATGACGTTGCCCACTAGTCCAGTAGTAAGGATTTTTGTTTTCTTTAAGATGACATGGAATCTGTACCAAAAGCTCTAGTTTATGATGTTTGATAAAATGTCTTCCTACTTCCACAAGCATGGTTGTGTCATCTGTATAACACAGGTGGTTGATGAATCTTCCTCCAGTACTGATGTCTCATTCTTCTTTTGTCCAACTTCTTCGCTTATTTGCTTGATTGAGTAAGATGGATGAAAAGATGGAGCCCTGATGCATACCTGTCTTGGTTATAAACCAGGCTATATCCTCTTGTTCTGGTCAAGCAGTTGTTTCTTGTACTTGTACAGGTTCCACCTGAACACAATTAAGTATTCTTTAATTCCTTGCTTGCCAGTATTATCCAAATTTATTATAATCTACAGTGAAATACCTTTGCATAGTCAATAAAACACAAGTATGAGTCTTTCTGGTATTCTTTGCTTTCAACCAAGAGCCCTCCTCTACAACCTTTTCTGAATCCAGTTTAATTTCTGACAGTTCCTTATTGATATGTTGCCTCAACAATTTTTTATTAATATTAGCAAGATTTTACTTGTATGTGATATTAGTTACACTATAATTACCTCATTCTGTTGGATTACTTTTTTTTAAAAAAAAAAAAAGAGAGAGAATAGGCAAAAGTATAGATCTCTTGGCCTAGAAGTTGTTTTCCAGAATTTCTTAGCATGGACACGTGAACCTGTCCAGGTTTCTGTTTGTTAAAACACCTCAGTTGATACTTCATTAGCTCCTGAAGTCTTATATTTTGTTGACACCTTCAGTGCAGCCTGGCCTTCCTTCTTCAGTACCATTGGTTCTTGGTTATATGGTGTTTCTGGGAATAGTTCAGCGTCGACCATTTCTTTTTGGACAATGATTATATGTATTGTAAATGTATAATGATTTATATGTATTTTAAATGTATAGTCATTTCAATGATTATATGTATGGAGCTTATTGGTAAGGAGTTGTGGTACCAACCCAAAGACATGCAGTTCAAATCCATCAGCTGCTTCATGGAAGAAGGATGGGAAATCTCATCTACTAGTGTAATCTACAGCCTCTGAAAAGCCTCGGGAGGATCAGCTGTAAGTCGATTCTTACCCGACAGTATATACAAGAACATTATCTTCTTTCAGTGCTTCCTGTGTTGTTCAATAAATTTCCCATTGAATCTTTTTCAGTTTTTTAAATTTTGTGTCGGTTTGCTCACCAAGTTCATATACATTGTGTTTCACATTATTCTTCATTCATACTGTGTTTCATACACTCATTCCCATGCATTACATTTTCTAAAAATCAATCTCCATTGGTGGAAAAGTGGAATGGTGTATGGTCAAGAGGCCCTGCAGTACAGGAGCGAGAACTTGTTTAGAGGAAATGGACACAAATCACACAAACTCCAGGAAAAGAAGGTATTTCGCACTGAACCTCATAGCTAACATGAAACAGCATGTGCGCCAGAGGAAATGGAACTTTTCTACCTGATTGAGGAATATGCTCCATCCAGACCATAATGTCAGAAAACAGCCAACAGTTTTAAGTCAGAGAAGGGTTCTTACAAAATAGAGAAGAAAACAGTGTCTGAGCGAGCGCAGGATGTCCTAACGCTCATGACTCCTCTTGCCCAGAGATGAATGAAGAACGTGACCTCTTGTAACCTATGATACACAGAAGTTCCACGTACATTTTCCTTCCTGGGGTATTTTGGTAAGCTGCTCTCTCCTGTACGTGCTGGTGTTGGGGCAGGGACTTGAATGACTGTAAAACAGAAGGAAGTGCATTGCCAACACAGTGCTATGTTGATTGGCTATTGTGTAATGTTGATTGGCTATTGTGTAATTATTTGCATTACTGGTAAAACTTTTTTGTCTCTTTGGGCTTCTGTACAGTGAGATAAGGCCTGTTAAGTATATTTACAGTTTCCTGTTGTTGTTGGGAAGGTATAATGTTCTGGATTAGATAATATTTATGTGACTATTTTCTCCCTATCTCATGCATACTTGGAAAGTTCAGTGAAAGGGGAAGACCCTCAATGAGATGGTTTGACACAGTGACTGCTCGATTGGCTCATGTGTGTCAGAGAAGATGAGGATGGCACAGGCCTGTTCTGTGTTCTTGAGATCACTATGAGTCCTACTCTACTAGTGGCACCTAACAATAACATCCCACCTATCCTAGCCCAGACCCCACTAGGACATGGATTTTGATCAATATTATGAGGCACATATAATATTGATCAAAATCCATTGTACCTGGCAAAAACCTAACTCAGTAGTTCAGCGTACATTCCATCAGGGGGAAAAAAAGCATATTTATCTCGGGAATCTTATAAACAAAAGGAAGTAGGTTAAGTTCAGTGTAACTCAGGGCATGAGGATTGGCCCACATCTAGAAGATCTAAGAGAAATGACATCTTTGAGATCGGCCCCTCAGTTGCCCATTAGGGTTGAAGCAAGGATATAGACTGGCTTCAGAAACTGAGCTGCAAGGGTCCTCTTCCATCTATTTTAAAATAGGAACCAGAAGGGCAGGTATGGCTGCAGTAGTCAGAGAAAGTAGTGTCCCCAAACCCTGTGTGTCAAAGTGTATATTTTGCTGTGTTGTTGTTCCGTGCCATCGAGTCGCCTGCCACTCATAGTGACCCTATGTACAACAGCCCTAAACCCTGCTCCATCCTGTGCCAATCTTACTGTCTCTGACACATCTACCCCCATTACTCCAGTCACGGAATCAATCCATCTCATCAAGGATCTTCCTCTCCTGTGCTGTCCCTCTACCCTCCCAAGCATGGCGTCCCTCTCCAAGGACTGATCCCGTCTTGCAGCATGTCCAAAGTATGTCAGACGAAGCTTCAGAATCCTTGCCTCCAGGGAGCAGCCTGGCATCACCTTCTCCAGGACAAACTTGTTTATTCTCTTAGCAGTCCATGGTATATTCCGTTCTCTTCCCCAATACCGCAGCTCAAAGGCATCAACTCTGTCCCTAGTACATTCACAAAATCAAATGATAAAATATTTTCTACTGGCTCTATGTTGAAATGATAGTGTTTTAATATATCCAGTTAAAGTCTAACATTTTTAAATATAAAATGAAGATTATAAAGCTCTAACTTCTGCTTGCTTTTCCATTCCCTCTGTTTTTTACTTTGACTCCAAAAAGGTTGCTTTGGACACATTCTGACCTCTGCTGAACAAAGGGAAAGTGAGTAAGAAAAGATGACCCATTTCTGTGGTGCTGGCCTTCACCAGGGTCAGGTGACAGCAGACTGAACCTCACAGGATAGGGGGATAGTTTATGCAAAAAGACCATCAGTTTTGTTTTTTCTTTTCTTTGCCCTGTCAGTACTGTCCTTAACTTGAAAAAGAAGCCAGGTGATAATTTCCCCTAAACCCCTGCATTGCGTTTGTAGTATTGAATGATGTTTGTGTGGAAATAGTGCTCTTACAGGGGCTGAATTGTGGCTTCATCCCGCCTCGCATCTCTCTGGTCACGTGTGCTGTTGCTGTTTTCTGCATTATGCCTTTCTCTTCCTGTTTCAAATGCCTGGAATACTCATACTCCATCCCCCATCTCTTAACTTGCCCCAGCTCTCGTTCCTCCTTCAAGATTCAGCTGAATATTGGAGCAGCTCATTCCTGGAAGCAACTCAGGGGAATTCGAGTAAAAATAGACCACAGCACCAGTGTTTCCTGCTATTACATACTTGTCTTTCTGGCAGTCCTACAGGGAATTTCTTGAGCGCAGGAATTAGAGCTTATTCAAAGGACTGCAGCAAAGGGCTCAAGTGTGTCATAGACGATGAGGGAGGCATCAGAGAGGGCACAGTTCAGATCTGTTGTTCATAGGGGCATATGAGTCATACTCAACTCAAATGCACTTAACAACAACAGCAGAAGACGTCATACTTGGAACGGTGGAGATCTGCAAAAGAGAAAGACCTCCAACGAGATGGAATGACATAGTGTCTATAAAAGTGGGCTCAAGTGTGTCAGAGTTGATAAGGATGGCACAGAAAAGACAGGGTTCGTATCTGTTGTTTATAGGGTCGCTGTGAGTTGTACTCGATTCGATGGCACCCAGGTACCCAGCTTGGTAGTGAGCAGATGGAAGTTACATGCTGTCAGGTCGGTTCTAACCTATTAGTAACCCTGTCTTGTGTTCAACAAAATGTTACATCACAGACTCGGTCTGCAGCATCTTTATGATCTCTGCTCTGCTTGAGTCTTCTGTGCAGACACACGTCAGCCTTCTTGTTGAGGGTCTTCCTCTCGCTCTCTCATCCTCCACTTCACAGGCATGGTGTCCTCGGGGACTGCATTCTCATGGTACCTTGTCCAGTATATGTGGGATGAAGTTCCATCATCTTCACTTCTAAGGAGCATTTTAACTGCATTTGTCCCAAGACAGGTCTGTTTGGTTTTCTGGCAGTTGATGCTATTTTCAGTCTTCTTTGCAGACACCATAATTCATGCATTGACTTTTCTTCCTTATTCATTATCCAGTTTTCACATACATGTAAAGTGATTGAAAATACAATACTGTTGCTTGGGTCAGGCACACCTTAGTGCTCTAAATGACACCTTTCCTCTAATGCTTTAAAGATGCCTTTTGCAGCTGGTCGACTTTATAACTGCTACTTCTACAGGTGTTGATTGTGGGTCCAAGTAGAATGAAATCCTTAACAAAGTCTGGTTACTGTAATGTTGTTAGTTGGTCCAGCTGTGAGGATCTCTGTCTTCTTTTTATTGAATCATAAGACATCCAGAAGACTAGTATTCGATCTTCATCAAATGCTTCAAGTGCTCTTCACTTTTAGCAAGCGAAGGAAAAAGAAATTTGTGTCATCTGCATAATGCAAGTTGTTGTTGAGTCTTCTCCAGTCCTCATGTCACATTCTTCTTCATATAGTCTAGTGTCTTAGATTATTTCCTCTGCGTAAACATTGGATAAAGATAGTAAAAGATTACAACCTTGACTCACATATTTCCTGATCACACACTTAGTGCCACGTGGACACAATTAAGTGGTCTGGAATTCCCATCATTTGCATGTTAATTCATAATTCATTATGACCTGCACAGCTAAATGCCTTTGCATAGTGGTTAAAACAGGTAGTCATCTTGCTGGTGTTTTGTACTTCCACCAACATCCATCTGACATTAACAATGATATCTTCTCCTGAATCCAGCTTAAGTATCTAGTATTTCTCTGTTACAGGTGCAAATAATTTTTAAATTATCTTCAACAAGATTTTACTTGTATATGTGATAGGAAAACAAACAGATTCGCCCTGGAAAGGGTTAAATCGGGTGACTCCTTGGAGGCAAGGGTTCTGAGGCTCTGTCTAACATACTTTGGACATGTTGTAAGGAGAGACCGGTCCTTAGAGAGGGACATCATGCTTGGGAGGGTGGAGGGACGGCGCAGGAGAGGAAGGCCCTCTATGAGGTGGATTGATTCAGTGACTGGGATAATTCGGATGGGAGTGTCAGAGACAGTGCGATTGGCACAGGACAGAGTGGAGTTTAGGGCTGTTGTACATAGGGTCGCTATGAGTCGCAAGCAACTCGATGGCACATAACAACAACAACAACGTGATACTAGTGATAATGTTTGACAGTTTTCCACTTTTCTTTGAAAGGAGCACAAGCATGATTTAAAATTAAGAAAGGTATGCTTCAGGGTTGTATCCTTTCTCCATACTATTCAGTCTGTGTACTGAACAAATCATTTGAGAAACTGAACTGTATGAAGAAGAATGCAGAACTCATCAACAACCTGTGTTATGTGGATGACACAAAAATGAAGAGGACTTTAAACACTTGCTACAGAAGATCAAAGACTAGTTTCCAGTATGTCTCAACATCAAGAAAACAAAAATTCTCACCATTTGACCAATAGGCAGCATCATGATAGATGGAGGAAAGATTGAAGTTGTCAATCGATTTCATCTTACTTGGACCCCAGTCAACTCCCTTGTTACCAGCAGTCAGGAGATCAGGAGACATACAGCATTAGGAAAGTCTGCAGTCAGAGGTCTCTTAGATTACTCTTTAGATTACTAAGGAATAATATCACTCCGAATATAAAGGTGCACCTGATTCAGACAGTGGTCTTTGAAATAATTTACAGTGCATCTGAGTGCAGAACAGTGAATAAGGAGGCAAGAGAATTGATGCCTTGGAGCTGTGGTGTTGAAGAAGGGTTTTGAATATCCCATGGACTTCCAAAAGAATACAAAGATATATCTTAGAGACTGTAAAGCCAGAATGTTCCTTCGAGACAAGGATGGCGAAGCTTCATTTCTCATACTTTGGACATGTAGCTAAGCAAGGCTGTTCATTGGAGAGGGACATCAGCTTAGAAAGACAGGATGGGGGCGGTCAGTGTAGGAAAGACAGGCCCTCAGTGAGATGGATTGACATGGTGACTTCAGCAATGGGCTTGAGTGTTTTGGAGATGGTGAGGATGGCCAGGATAGGGCAGGGTTCAGATTGACTGTTTATAGTCTGTGAGTCATACCCAACTTGACAGCACCTAACACAGCAACATACTCAAGGTTTTCCGTTGGCTCTTGTGAGCTCATTTTCCTTTTCTTCAACTTGCATATAAGCAGTTTGTAGGTAGTTCCACAATTGACCCTCTCCTTATTCTAATTGATGTTACTGAGCTTCTCCACTGGCTCCTTCCTCAGGTGGCATCAGTTAGAGTCCTGTGCATTCCATCCGGCATAGTCTGTGTGTGTAGTCACCAGCATGTTGTTGACAAAAGGTGCTTGCACTGAACAAATGGCAAATATCACGTGATCTCCAGCATCCTTTCTGTCACCACTGCAAACTAATGATCCCTCTTCTTTGTTTCTAGTTTTTTAATTCCTATCACCAGTAATCATCAACTCATCTTTATTATATGGTTGATCAATTTTAGGCTGCAGCTGTTAGTAGAAATTCTCCATTTCTTAATCTCTGCTTTAGTGGAGCAAAGGTGGAGCTAAATTTGAATACTAATTATATTAACTGATCTTCCTTGTATTTATATGGATATTTGCCTGTGTGATATTTGCAGTGTACTTCTGAATAGATCTTAAAACGTTCTTTTTTGCTCTTTGTCATTCCTTATATAGTAGACCACGATTATCCAATTCACACTGGACAATCTCAGTCCGTTTCAGTTCAGTCATGCCTAGGATATCAATCTTTATGCATTCTATTTCATATTTTACTACTTCCAGGGTTGGATGTTATTTGAATAAGTGACTGAGTGAATGTATAAGTAAAAAAAAAATGTAGTAACAGAGATTTTATTTTTTTAAATAGAGATTTCAAATTCAGGCTATTAATGATTAATTATTGTATGTTTTGCTTTCCACAGATATTGGTATCAACTTGACAGATCCCATGTTCAGAGGAATTTATAGAGGGGTTCAAAAACATCCAGGTACTTTGTTATTATTATTATTATAATAATTTCTTATAAAGACAATTTCCTGCCTCAAAAAAGATTATAAAAAGCATAAATTCATTTGTACAATTTAAATGCTAAAGGAATTATTGTGCATTCTGGATAAAATGTAAGCTATATTTTTTAAATGAGATGTTTAACCTATTAACCCATGGTCCTAAACCTAGCTAAAGTACCTGTTCTGGCAGTGTTAGATAAACCCTTCACCTCACCTAGCACTCATTCACTCATTACCATCAAGTCAGAATGAACTCACAGCTAACTCCAACAGGTTGTCAGAGGCAGGTTGTAAGTCACATAGGAGGAGATTGTCCATCTTTTTCTCCAGGAGAAGCTGGTGGACATGAACCAGCACCCTTTGGGTTGACAATGTAACTCCTTACCCACTAGGCCACAAAAGCTCCCTCGCCGTATCCATGTTGTTATTGTTTTATACCATCAAGTTGGAACAAACCCAGAGCTGACCTTCTGATGCATTTTCAGAGGCAGTAAATCACACAGAAGGAGAAGGCCCATCTTTCTCTCTTGAAGCTGCTGATGGACTCGAATGTGTAGCAAAGCGTTATATAGCCTTATGAGGAAGAAAGACCTGGCAGTTGTCTTCTGAAAATGGCCCAGGGAAATCCTGGGGATCACAACAGTCACCCTTCAGTCTGCCGTGTTTTGAGTTACCCTGTGTCAGGGACCTTGCTCAGGAACAATATAGCCATATGCACAAAAAGACAAAGAGTAGTTCATGCTTGTTTAATAAGTTTAACCAATAAAACACTTGCCTAAGGAGCAGAAAATGTGACACGGGGCCACAGGGCCATGAATCTCTCCCCGAAAGGGCCAGCGGTGGTGAAAATAGCAGATAAAGAGCCCATAGCCCAGCTCCATGGTACCTCCCGAGCCACAGCAGCAGCAAGAGGTTCGTTCATCCATTGTTGACCCACAGACTCACAGATGTGGTACTGGGCAAGAA
Organism: Elephantulus edwardii; assembly: GCF_000299155.1. Taxonomy (NCBI): domain Eukaryota; kingdom Metazoa; phylum Chordata; class Mammalia; order Macroscelidea; family Macroscelididae; genus Elephantulus; species Elephantulus edwardii. The sequence continues at coordinate 16,829,829 of NW_006399753.1, forward strand.
TGAAGTTTATTAGGGAAGTAAGCTGGAGAGTATGGGAGGTAAAGAATATCACCGAGTACAAATCCAGACTTCATCCCAAGTTCCCAGGCACAATTTCTCAATTAGCCCAAGCACCAGTTTCAGTTCAGCAAGCAGCTTTTCCTTCCATCCTCAAAGGCAAGAACAGCAAAACCTTTTAACTGTGGCTAACACAAATGCAGGAAGGGAATGTATCAGGGATGTGTCCTGTCTCCACATCTTTTCAATACATATGCAGAACAGATCACTCAGGAGGAATGTGACATCAGGATTGGAGGAAGTCTCATCCACAACCTACATCATGCAGATGATAGAACCTTGCTTGCTTAAACTGAGGAGGACCTGAAGTGCTTGCTGCAGAAGATCAAAGACTGTAGACTTCAATATGGATTGAAGCTCAACATCAAGAAGACAATGATTCTCACCACTGGGCCAATTGGCAGCACCATGATGGATGAAGAAGAGAATGAGATTGTTAACAGTTAAAGCTTGCTCTGTTCCACAATCAACACTTTTGGCACCAGCAGTCCTGAAATCAAGAGATGAATAGCATTAGGTAAATCTGCTGTCAGGAACTTTTCCAGAATGGTGAAAAGCAACAATGTCAGTCTGGACACTAAGGTGTGCCTGATCCAGGACATGGTCTTTGCAGTTACTTGCTATACATCAGAAAGGGGGATAATGACTAAGGATGATAGAAAAATTGATGCCTTTGAGTTGTGGTGCTGGTGAAGAGTCTTGAACATACCATGGACTGCCCAGAAAACAAATAGTTCTGTCTTAGAGAGAGTGAAACCAAGTTTCTCCTTAGAGGCTCGGATTTTGAAGCTCCATCTCACATACTCACTACCATCACCGGGGTTTTGCTACCAGGGTCTTGCTTTCATGAAGGTCTTGCTCCTGTCTCAATCAAGTCTTGACATCTCAAGTCTTGTTGGCACAAGTCTTGCTATCCAGTGTGGGAAGCACTCTTTCTTTTATCCTAGTCCCACAGCTGTTGATGATTTGCAAAACCATGTTGTTTTGCAAGACCATGTGTCTGCAATTAAGGTAGCTGGAGACCAGAGGGGGCTAACTCTCATGGCTAAAAGAAAGCCTCCTTTTAGGCTAACATCGCAACATTATAGCACATAATACAATAATTATTAACAGTTGAACTTGGTATATCTAGTTTTTCAAATAGCATTTTTAGCTGGATAACACAGTAGCAAGGATTAAGGTACCCTACTCTCTTGCCTTCCTTAATCGGCTCTCCTCCCCTTTTTTGTTCCATTATACCTACTCTATATAATACCTCAGAGAAGGAAGGAAAGCTTAGCCAAAGCAAAAGGTCTTTTTATTATGACAGGGTTTAAATTTTTTTTTTTAATTTAATTTTATTATTTTGTGTGTATGTACCGTCAAATTGGATCTGACTAGAACAGGAGGAGATTGCCCCTCCCTCTCCAGCAGAGTATCTGGTGGATTTGAACTGCGCACCTCTGGGTTTACAGTGCAGTTTCTTGCCACTAGGCCACCAGAGCTCCCTTATGACAGTTTATTTTAAAGGCTGATTTTGGCAGCTGAACGATGAATAAGCAGGAAGCAATGATGGCAGGAAGTTCTTCTGTAAACTCATCTGTGAATGCGGTCTTGGACAATTGACTGTCATTGTGTAAATGCAAACAGGAAAGCTCAGTTTTGTGGCTCTGGATGTTGGTGAGATTGCACATTTCTCAAAGATGAGTCAGAAGCTGGTGGTCTTGTGCTTCTAGGTGAATATTTCCCTATCTTTAAAGTGGCTATTTCCCTAAATATGAAGAATGTTGAATGCCACATGAAATTAAAAAAAAAATTACCTTTCCGTATGCTTAACTTCCAGACATGTGTACTAGAGTTTGACTATATTAAAACAGGATGTTAGGACAACAAGTCTGACCTCCGCTAACTCCACAAGGGAGAAAGTCCCCTTCAACAATGTTCACAACACAGAAGTGACTTCTGTAAGATCAGACATGTCCCCACACTCCTCAAACCTACTTCATCATTTCTAACACCAACCATCCCTCTCGGGGTTTGCACTGCAGTGGCCACACAGAACTCTCAGACTACATTCATGATTATGAATGTTTCTTCGGGGAATAACAGGTTCAGTTTGAAAACAGGTTACAGTTCTTCAGGACAGCTTCTAAGATATGCTCTGTTTTAGACCAGTGTTACATGGCTTTTAGTCCTGTCAGTTATGATGTAACTTCCCCTTCCATCAGGCCTCTAGCAAGCCTAGGTGAAAGCCCTGCGTTATGGCTCCATGAGGCAACCGTTGCAGTTCAGTTCTGTGAACTCGCACAGTCTCTTCGGCTGCTCCTGTTATGTCTCTGTCTGGATCTGTCTCCATCTAGTGCAAGAACTTCTGGTCCAAAAGGACACACTTCGTCTTTCCTGGTGGTAGTAGTGAGAGTCACATTTTTTGGCCTCTTAAAACCAATCCTTTCATTTGTAGTTTGCACATACTGTTTGCATGCTCCTGCTCGAAGGTGTGATTCACTTCATTCAAAATCATTAGCATAGTCCCACCCAGCCATACGGGTTGAAACCAATGACAAATAAAGCCATTTTGAAAAATCAATCCATTGTACTACAGACTATCTGAAAAATTATATTTTGCTTTTCTTGCCTTTGTAGCACTTAATAAATTTCCAGCTTTGTGTGTGCACATGTATGTGTGTTTTTATGAAGTCTTGTTGCCTCTGTCAGTATTACTGCAGTTGATGCTGTCTAGTAAGACTGATTGTCCTATTTAATAATGTCTTTATCAAGTGCCATGAAGTCAGCTCCGACTCATAGCTGACCCTCCAGCAGGTTTTCAGAGGCTGTAAAATCGTGTGAGAGGTGATTGCCCATCCCTCTCCTGCTCTTGGTTTAACAGTTTATTCCCTTAGCACTAAGCCACCAGAGAGTGCTTAGTATTAGTTAAAGTTGCTATTTTTTGTGCAGAAGAAATTTTAAAGCTACTTTAGGAAAAATCCTTAAACTCACTGCCAAGGAGTAAGAACTAACTCATAGTAAATACCTGCCATTGCGTTTCCAAGGCTGTAAATTATCCATCATTGTTCCTCAGAGCTGCTGATGGATTTGAACCGCCAGAGCAGTGTGTCTCCTTACTGACTATGCTATCAGAGCCCTTTAGAAGTGAACATAATTTCATTCCAGTCACGTTGACTATGATACTTATTATGAAACAAATACATGAACTTTTACGATTTCTTATTAAATGTTCCTATTAATTTCTTTCAGATGGTTCAGAGTTTAGTAACTATTTATCCCTTCAGAAAAACTTGTTGTTACAGACACCTCCCAGAGTATGAATATCTAATATCCTAACTTTGCCTTTAAGTGAAATTTTTAAGTAGCATAGAAACAAAGCTACCTGACTAAAAGATGGCAGCACCCTGCTGAAGATGGCCGTGCCATGCTCACAGAGGGCAGTGTCCTGCTCAGAGAGGGCAGTGACCTGCTCAGAGAGGGCAGTGACCTGCTCACAGACAGCTGCTCGCCACAGCACTTTGAATGTGTGTGGTTCTCCACAGTCCTACCAATAGCCAATCTCAGGTATCATGGCTCTGAAAGTGCTCTCTGTACCTTGCAGGTATCCCCTTCCAGGGCTTTGACCCATCATTTTTCCAGTTCCAGTTACTGTGACAGATCATCCAATCTGTAAAAATCTGAGTCTGTCCCCATTTGATTTTGTTTTGACCATGACAAAGTCTGTTCTGCTGGTTCACAGCCCTGTTTAAAAGAGAAGTAAAACTTGTACGTGGGATCTTCAGAACCTGGACACTGCTATGTACTTAACACAAATTTTGAGATAAAGCCAAAAACAACTGTGAGGGAAGATATAAATACACTTTTCTTTGAAAAGGGTAATTATAAAAATTATTGACTCATTATAAACTCAGTTAAAATAGAATTAACTAAGATTTATAAAGAAACATTCCCCTATATTTTAGGAGATATTGTAGGATTATTCAGAAAATGCCTAGTAAAAATAAGCAATTATTTTAAAAAAACCACACACAAAACCAACAAACTAATTCAAGTTTGAAATTCTGTTGAAAAGCCTTAGTAAACTAATTCATCTTAAGCTCAAAGCTCCTGATTTCTATTACTCTCCTTTTTACCCAACATAATAAAAAAAATAGAATCAAATGGAAAGCTACACAACTAATTTGCTTTCAGTTGGCTTCCCTCTCCTTTTTAAAGCTTATTTCTAGTTCTATTATGAGGTGAGGGAGCTCTGATAGCCTAGTGAGAAGCGCTTCTGCCACCAACCTAAAGGTTCACAATTCTGAGTTACCAGATGCTCTGCAGGAGAAAGATGGGCAGTCTCTTCCCATGTGCAATCTCTGAAAATTCACTAATGGTTCAACTATGAATCAATTCCAATGCAACGGCACACAACAACAACATTATTATTAGGTTAAAGTGGGACAGACCTCTGGTGGCCTAGTGGCAAGAATCTGCACTGAATCTTGAAGGCACATGGTTCAAGTCCCGCAGCAGCTCCGTGGGAGAAGATGGCAGTCTCCTTCCATGCAGTTAACTGTCTCTGAAAACCTACTGGAGGGTGAGCTATGAGTCGGGTCTGACCCAGTGTGGTACACAGCAACAACTTGTGTTCGCCAAGTAGTACCATTTGACTTAATATGATCTTTTTCTGTGCATTTTTCCTTCAGGAAGGGGTAAATTATATAGTTAAGTGAATTGTTATTTATAAAATTTTCTTAATGTGGGATTCCATCTTTTGCAGATGACTTTCAGGCTATAGTAGAGAGAGCTGTACAGATGGGTGTTAAAAAGGTAACATCTGTTTTCTTACCAGTCTTGTGTTTTCAGAAATTTTAGCTAAAACTACAGAATAAAAGAGAAAAAGCCAGTGCCACAGTTGGCCTTTTGGAGGAATTTGCTATCTGTATGTAATACTAACAAACTAATGGTAATAAAATACTAACAAATTCATGGTAATAAAATATCAAAATAGTATATGCTAGAGCTTTGTTCACAAACTAAGTAGTTCTTCTAGGTGATTATCTTTGAGTGACTTTTTTTTAAGTCTGTCTGAGTGACCCAAGTTTCTTAAAAATCATTTATTTTTACCTTTAAAAGCATATGTTAGCATTTGTTAGAATTATGCAGTCATTCTGAAGCTTTGTCTGACATACTTTGGGCATGTTGCAAGGAGGTACTGGTCCTTGAAGAGGGACATCATGTTTGGGAGAGTGGAGGGATGGAGCAGGAGAGGAAGACCCTCGGTGAGGTGGATTGATTCTTTGAGTGGAGTGGCGGGAATGAATGTGTTTGAGACACATGAGGTTGACACAGGATAGAATGTTGTTAGGGCTCTTGTACACAGGGTCGCTATGAGTTGCAAACGATTCGGTGGCACATAACAACAACAACATGGGTACTACTGACTAGGATGGGTGTAACCATTTAAAATGACCAAGGTGGGGGAGCTCCGGTGGCCTAGTGGCAAGAAGCTGCACTGCAATCCCAGAGGCACATGGTTCAAATCCACCAGATGCTCTGCCGAGGAAGGAGTGACAATCTCCTCCTGTACCAGTCAGATCTGATTTGATGGTACACATACGTAAAAATAATAAAATAAAAATTTTAAAAAAAATGACCAAGGGGACACTGTAACTTTTGCAGTAGTAATTTTATTATTATGAAAATTCTTACTCCTTGTACAGAATTCTGAGCATATCAGTATTAGGCCATTCTAAAAATCCCTGTGTAGAGATTTCATTTGTTAGACACCATCAGCTCCCACCCATAGTGACCCTGTGAACACATATCTGAACCCTGTCCTGTCCTGTCCCATCCTCACCATGCTCCACTCATGGTTCTGGTCACTTTGCCAGTCCAACTCCTTGTCCTCCTCTCTTTCACTGACCCTCTACCTTTCCCAGCATGATGGCCTCTTGACAACATGCCCAAAGGTTGTGAGACCAAGTTTCACCATCCTTTCCTCTAAAGTGCATGATGGTTGCACTTCCCTCCAAGACAGACTTCCTCTTTGGGATTCCATGAGATATTTAATACTCTTTGCCAACACCACAATCCAAAGGCATCAGCTCTTCTTCATTCTTCCTTATTCATTTTCCAACTCAAAACCCCTATGAATAGATATTTCATTAGCACTTCCCCCCCCCGCCCCCCAGGGTGTTGTGGTGGTTTTTTTTTTTTAATTTATTATTAATTTCAATGAAAATTTACAGAGACTTTGGATTTCTATTCATTCATTGTTGTACTTTTCTTCCTTCCCAACTCTCCCCCCTAGTACACTCCCCTCTTGGAAAAGTAAAAGAAAAATTCTTTCATTGTTTTACAAACCCTCCCCCCAGGTCCACTCCGCTATGCAGCCTCTGCTCTGGACTCCTGTCATGACAATAATACCTAATCACGTATCCCTTTTAAACAGCTTTCTCCCTCATCTGTTTCAATGCAGTATACATTATTGAACCCATCTTTCTCAGTCTTTCCCCAACCCCAAGCTCAGTCCTGTTTTACAACAGTGGCACTATGCAGTATTTGTCCTTTTGTGACTGAGATACTTCACTCAGCATAATGTCCTCCACGGTCACTTACTTTGAATACTAATTGCATGAGTTCCTTGTTTTTCAATGCAGGGTAGTATTCCATTGTGTGATTATACCACAGCTTCTCTATCCATTAGTTTGTTGATGGGCACTTAGGTTGTTTCCACATAGCTCTTAAATGGCATCTTTATCTTAACAGGTGACTTTTCACCAGTGGGTGGGCTCTAACAGCCGTCTATACAGACAAGTCCCCAATGTAACATAATTGTTTATCAATATCTTTATCAATCCAACTGTTTTGGGCGATAAATTACAAGATGGAACATCCGCTCATGGAAATTGAAAATGATAACATCAGCAAATGACATGCAAAAGCATATTACTAAGAATAAGATGTACCGTGAAACTGTGTTTCATTATAACTTTAATACATCATAAAGTGGAGTCTAGAAGCAAACTTTGCCAAAAGCCACAAATTCTCCTACAAAGAGTTCATCGGGATACATTTACCTGATGATTCCCCAGCTTGGTCTCTGAACACCTTTATAATCTTTAAAGTCACAGAAGAGGCCAAATAACTTTTGTCTCTGTGATATATTATCTACTGGAAAATAAAACTGAGAAACCAACAATGTTTACTTAGTGACTCACTTAGCTAGAATATTGTCTGTTAACCAATTTTTATAAAAAGTTTTCCAGAAACTTGAGTGAGGTATGTGGAATTAGGTTGGGGTTTTCCCCAATTAATGCCTGATTAACAGAGGACTGAATTTTCACTTCTATTTCTATAGTTATTCTATTGCGATTAATGTCATGTACCCTCTGGGAAATTTGATAGAATAAAAAAGGCAAGTAGCCTCTCAGTATTACAGTATTATTATGAAGATAGTTTTGACCTGGCACGCCATCTGGACATTCCTGAGCAACACTTCGAGCACCATTGAATTACTCAGCATGTTGAAACGTGGGTTTAGATTAATGGAATTCTAAATTCTAAGCTTTTACTTCTTGTTACTGAGCCTTTCGTAACAGGAATTTGTGCTCTAAGAGAAAGACAGGCATGTACATTTTTAGTTTGGTTTGGTTTGTTTTCAATATCCAAAGCACTTTATTTCAGACCTAGGAGGACAGAGAGAATTCTTCTCAAAAACGGCCTCCCATTTCAATATTTTTAATAGGAAATGACACCTCTAAGTATTAGGATAAGGAATAAAGGTGGGGAGGGAGTGGTCTTTGAGCTGAATTTGACTGAACAGCATTCACAGAAAGTGGCATTCTGGGGAAAAGCAGCAGCAGGCAGCCATATCTGGGGAACTGTTGTTAATGCCTTTTTAACCTCACACTTACTTTCTTTGTTTCTTCCAATTTCAGTTTATGATTACAGGTGGGAGTCTACAAGACAGTAAAGATGCACTGCATTTGGCACAAACAAATGGTATCTTCATATTAATTTTACAAAAAAAACATATGAATTAACTTATTTTGAAGAAGTCTTTCTGAGAAAAGCTTCAGGTATAATACAATGGTTCATGACTGTGAAAATAACAGCAAAATGGATTGATTTCAATGGGACGTGGTTAAGATGTAAAACTTTCAAAATACCAGTTATTATATCAAAACTTTCTCATAGCCAAACGTCTCACAGGGTTTGGTTCCTTGATTTGGAGACTTAGGTTGCATGGGACATCCCAGTTCATTGGCCTGCTAATGTTTAGTGCTTCTTGTCTACTTCCTAGTTTATCGTGTAGTGCCTAGGGTCTTTAGAAACTTGAAAGAAGTTGTCCAGGCACAGCAGTTGGTCTCTATTCATCTAGAGCAACAGAGGAAAAAGGAGAGTCAGGGATAGGAGGAGGAAATGGAATATGTGGCTGATTGCTTCCATGAGCAGCTGTCCCCTGTGCCATTAGGGGAGAAGGAGATGGTGCCACTATAAAGGAATCCTGATCAAAAGGAGGGTAAATGCAGAACTGAATTTTAAATACTCATGGAGACTTTCTGGAGTCATGGAGGGTAGGTGAACCCCTGGAACTATTGCTCTGAGACAGTCTTTTAACTTTAATACATAAATATCCCTTGAAATCATCTTAAAATCAAACCATTTAGCTTAACAAATATAAGAAAGATTTCCTGGGTGGAAGGGTGGGCAGGAAGAAAAGTGCAACAATGAATGAATGGAATTCCAAAGTCTCTGTAAATTTTCCTTGAAATTAATAATAAAAAAAAATTTAAAAAGTTTTCCTTAAACATAATGCTGTCTTAAGAATTATCATATGAGATCAATTGACAGCAGTAACTAAAAATCGGATGGGAATCTTAGGGGCACTGAGGGAGGAACAACTTAGAAAAGGAGCCGGAGAACGGTTCCATGGCGAGACTAAGGGAACCACCGTCACTAAGCAGTGTGTGTGGAAACTGAAGAATTGGTAGTTGTTTTGCCGTATGTATTCTCAACAATAGCAGAATAAATGCATTTTTAAAAATTGAACTTTCTCATCATGAGCTTCCAAAAAATATGTTTCTATAATACTTAAAGTTTAAGATTTTAGTTAATGATAATTAAGTTTACCAAGCACATAATTTTTAACCGCAGGTATTTTATATAGAATTCGTATGTTTTAATGTACTTAAAAAGTACTTCCTTTTTACTTGCTGTAACTTAAAGTTGTGAAAGATAATCTACAGAAAATGTATTATGTGTACATGGCCCCAGACATACACATGAGAATAGGATTTAATTCCTCATGCTCATTTTGTGATTATACATTTTGCATAATTTAAAATCTCAAACTTTTTAAAAAATTTTAATTATATACGACCTCTCCTAAGTCCGACTTCACATTTCTTTTTTTAATTTTTTCATGCTTCAAGCATGAGGCATATGAAGCTTTCCTCCTCATCTCTCAAAATGCTGATGTTGATATGTTGTTCCTTTTTGTCTGAAAACTCACTCAAAGCTCTTTTGAGTGGAAGTCTCACTGAAGTGCATACTTCTTTTCAAAATCCACTGGCACTTTTGTTATAGTCCTAAAAAGAACCATCTTCTCTGAAGTTGTTGACGTGCGTGGGAATGTTCTCTTCCATACTTCGTTGAGCCCCCACAGGCACACTTGTTTCAGAGCTCCCGTCCTCATCTGAAGCTCTGATTGCTGCTCCCGTGAGCACTGACTGAATCCTTGCTGCCCGATATCTACTGCCTTGGTTTTGCGTGTAAGCGTCTGTCTGAGAGACTGAGGCTAGGTCCTCCCCTCTCCTGTGGCTTAGATGCCAGCACAAGGGATTGAGAGGAGACCCAGAAACTTTTCTCATTCTGACTTCATATTTATGTTCCACACCATTAAAGGTGCCCATGCCTGGCTTCCAAATGACTGAGATTTTTCTTAGAAAAACATACCTCCAGTTCACCAGTGTAAACCTGTCCTTGTTGTAAACTTGTCCTTCTGTTGTTAATCTTTGTAGTGGGTCTGCGTACTAACTGCTTACTCAGAGGGACTCAGTGCCCATGAGTCGGAAGGGACTCTTAGCTGACCCCCTAGCAAGTTGTGCACAGGAGGAGATTGCCCATCTTTCTCTCGTGGACTTGGAGGTGGTTTCAAACTGCCGCAGACACACTGCCTTTGGTTTAGCAGCACCACTCCCTGCAGACTATGCCACCAGAGCTCCCTTATTAACGCGAGCTTCTATTAAACGTGTGTTAAGGCAGTTACATCAACAGTAACAGCAAAGGATTAAATTATACATTTCAGGTAACTGTTTCATTTGCCATTCTACAAACTTAGTAAATACCAAATTTGAGGGGAAAGCAGGGTTAATTTTATCAGTCCATTAAAACAGTTTTCAGGTTCACTTCCTAATTTGCTAAGATAGCTCAGAAATTCTTAAGTGATTAAGGTAGTTCAGTTCAGGTACTAATTTAAATCAAGTTAGAATCATTTTGTTCCTGATGGTAGAAGTTAACTAGTTGGAATAAATTTATATGTTCCCATTTTTAGAATGTTAACTATAAATAAGAACAATTCTGTGGAAAGTAACCTTAAGGTATTACTTTGTGTTAGATATGTTCTTCAGTACCGTTGGATGTCATCCAACAAGATGTGGTGAATTTGAAAAGAACAACCCTGACCTATATTTGAAGGAGTTACTAAATCTCGCTGAGAACAACAAGGGGAAAGTTGTAGCAATAGGGGAATGTGGACTTGGTAAGTGCGGGCCTTACCTCGGGAGGGTTCAGAAGTGATGGAACTACACACATCTTGAGTAAATACTGATTCTTCTGTTTTTTTATCTTAAAGATTTCGACCGACTGCAGTTTTGTCCCAAAGAGACTCAGCTCAAGTAAGGAATTATGATGACTGTTGAAATGACTGTGAATTTTAGGAAAGTGATTTGTAGTAACTTTTACCACTTGAGAATACCCTCTGATTAAGCGTCAAATTAGCTTGCTTTTCCCCCCATTGATTATCAAAAGTCAGGTGAGACAGATTTCGTGCATACCTGCATGTTGTTGTTGTTCAGTGCTGCGGAGTCGACTCCAGGTCATAGTGACTTGTGTGCAGCTGATTGGAACATTGCTCGATACCTGCCATCGTCCCATTCTCTGCCATGATTGGGCCCACTGTTGCAGTCACTGTCCCAGCCATCAAGTTGAAGCTTCTTTTGTTGACTCTCTCATTTTCCAACAATGATGTTTTTCTAAGATCTGGCCCCTCCTGATATTATGCCCAAAGTGTGTGAGACCGAGTTTCACTCTCCTTGCCTCTCAAGAGCACCCTGGATGCACTGCTTTGTTCTCTTGGTAGTCCATGTTCTATTCAAGACTCTTGACCAAGGCCACAAATCAAAGGCATCGGTAATTATTCTGCAGTCTTCTTCATTAACTGTCCAACTTTCAGATCCATATTGAAGCAGCAGCGGAAAATACCATTGCTTGAGTGAGGCACTCCTTGGTCCTTCAAGTGACATCTTTGCTCTTTAGCACTTTAAAGAGGTCCTTTGCAGCAGATTTGCCCAGTGTGAATCAGTCTTAGGATTTCTTCACTGCTGCTACTATGTGTGTTGACTGTGGACCCAAGTAAAATGAAATACTTGCATGTAATTCATAATTATGTATCTTTCATAAATTTGTGTTATATGTGCTGCTGAATTGATTTCAATTTATGGCCACCTCATGTGACAGTGTGACTGCCTTATAGGGTTTGGCTGTGGTCTTTGAGGAGCAAATCACCAGTTTTTTGTTTTTTTTCTTTCTGTGCTAGGAGGGTTCAAACTGCCCACATTTGGTTACCAGCCAACCACTTAACCACTGTGCCTCTAGCATCCTTACGTTCATTAATGATAGCAGCATATACTTCCCTGCTTAATTACTCATAGAATTTTTATTATAATCGCAGAAATAAGAAATGCATTTTGCATGATAGACTCTTTTTATAGTTGTTTAGCAAATGCATTCATCTGTGAACCATTCCAGTGGAATGGATTAAATATATTTGTGAAAAAAAAAAGAAAAAAAAATAAATATATTTGTGAGCAATGGTGTTATGGATGGAATTGTTGTTGTTGTTGTTGTTGTTGTTGTTAAGTGTCATTGAGTTAACTGCAACTCATAGCAGCCCTGTGAACAATGATCTGAACCCTGCAGTGTCCTGTCCACCTCTGACATACTCAAGGCCACCGTTACACTCACTGTGTCAGTCCATCTCACTGAGGGTCTTCTCTGTCACCTACCTTCCACCTTTCCAAGCAAGACATCCTTTTCCAAGAACCCGCCCCTCCTAATAACATGCCTAGAATAGCTGAGGTGAGATGTCAGTATCCTTGCCTCCAGGAACACCCTGGCTGCACCTTTGATAAGACATACTTGTTTGTCCTTTGGCACTCTGTGGATATTCAGCACTCTTCTCCAACACCACAACTCCATGGCATCAATTCTGTCATCCTTACTCGTTGTCCATTTTGCCTACAAGTAATTGAAAAGATTATGGTTTGATGCACCTTAGTTTTTCCACTGACATCATTGCCTTTTAGAGCACTTTGAAAATGATCCCTGAGAGCAGACTCCCCGGTGCAATATGTCTTTTGATTTCCTGATGACTGATGCCTAAGGATGTTGATTGTGGATCCAGGGATGAAATCATTGACAGTTTAACTCTTCTCTCCATCTGTCATATTGCCTGTTGGCCTGGTGGTGAGGAATTTTTTCTTCTTGATGTTAAGATGTAACTCATATTGAAGGCTATAGCCTTTGATCCTCTACAGCAAATGTTTTAAGTTCTCTTCACTTTCTGCAAGCAAAGCTGTGTCATCTGCATAACATAGGCTGTTGATGAGTCTTCTTCCAGTCGTGATGCCACCTTCTTCTTCATCTAGCCCAGCTTCATGGACGATTTGTTCACTATACGGATTGAATTGTGGTAGTTGTGCATTTGGCCAGGTCATGTGACTGGATACACTAGCCTGTGTCGTACGACCAGTGTCTGCTGCAGGGTGTCCCTTCTGCTGAGTTTTGGAAGAAAAGTAGTTGAAAATAACTGCTCTTGAGAGCTTCCTGGGTCGCTCTAAATATAAACGTACCAGCTCTATGCTTCCAAGGGTCCATGGAAAAGTAAGTTGGTAAAATGCTACCTTCTTACCTGGCAATTATAGTGGAAAGGCTAACAGACATTTCAGAAAATAATTTAGATAAGACTTGCTAAGATGCTTTTCTCTTTGCTGAAAATGAAGTACCACTTTCTAGAAGCTTCGTTGAAAAAGCCCTGAAGCCTGAAGTTTTCAGATGCTTGAATGTACTATTCAAATACTATCCTGATAATTTGAAAGTAATAAAATTATATTAAAGTTGTTGGACATAATTCTTTCTCTCATGCTAAAATAAAATTTTAATGAGGAAATTTTTTTGCATATGCAGGTATTTTGAAAAACAGTTTGAACTGTCAGAACAAACAAAATTGCCAATGTTTCTTCATTGTCGAAACTCACATGCTGAATTTCTGGGTGAGAAAAAAACTACATTCTCACTTTTCTTTTAAAAATTTAACTGGTCAGGCTTTTTTCAAAATGATCTTTCTGTTTGTCATTTACCCACAGACATAATGAAAAGAAATAGAGACCGATGCGTAGGGGGAGTGGTGAGTATAACATAGTAGTTTTGGTACATGGTGCACAAAAGCATCCTGGTTTCAAATTAACCTTAAAGTGATTCCCACGTCAGCAGTGAAGTTACGAAATTGTTTTAAAGACCTGTAAATCTTACTCTTGTATCTGTTGGCCAGTACGATAGGAGCATAACTCACACTTTGATTTACAAGCCTGCTGCCATCACGCGCATTCTGACTCATAGTGACTTTCTATCTTTCTGAGGCTGTAAATCATAGTGAGAGGAGACTGCACATTGTTCTTCCAAGGAACAGCTGGTGGATTCGAACTGCTGAGCTTTTGGTCAGCAGCCCAGCACATTATGCCACCAGATGTGTTAAGTGTCAGACAATCTTGTTTCTTCTTTTTTCCATGAGTCATTCTTCAGTGGTTTCTAACACAAATGTTAAGCAAACTTTGCACTTTTTCTAGTATTTTCAAGTAGCCCTGTTTGAGGTGTGCCGTCTGAACTTTCTGCGAGCTGTGTTCACGTGCTGTTCCGCTTGATCTGTAAACTCGTTCTCTTTTCCATCTCTGCGTTCTGCTGTCAGCGCTGCTCCCAGATGGTCACTGCAGTCGGTCCCCAGGAATACCTGCCCGCCACATCCTTCATGCACCCATAGCTGAAATTTCTCATCTTTATTGAGTCATGGACTCTTTTCAAAATCTGCCTGGTGGAAAAGTATCACTGTACACACTTTTTAAAAACTACCATTTGATTAGAGACTTAGTGTTCTGTGGTGAAAAGGCTGTTATTCTAGTGTGTGCTTCACACACGCACCCCCTAAAGAAGTAATCGCACTGCAGCTTCCTGATAGCCTCTGACAGTGGAGTCCCTCAGGTTGCATCACTGCATCTGCCATAGTGTCATACAGTACGTATGTCTTCTGCATTTCTGTGGCGCTAACATTACAGGACACTCTAGTGACCTGGCAAGAAGCTGCACTGCAATCCCAAAGGCACATGGTTCGAGACCATCAGGCACTCTGCGGGAGAATGATGAGCAGTCTCCTCCCTTACGATTAACTGCCTCTGAAAGCTTGCCAGGGGGTCAGTTGTGTGTCGGTTCAGACTCTTTGGTACACAACAACAACATTACTGTGCACATTTTTCTCTGGTTTCCTGACCTGTGATGTAGCCTTTAGCAATTGTACTTTGGAATGGGGAGAAGATTTAATACCCTTGAGATTCCTGATGGCTTTTAACTTAGCTCATTTGCTGTATTTCTAAATAAGAATTTACTTAAATGATTCAGTAACAGTAAAAATTACAAAAGCCAGAACTTAGATAAGACAGAAACTATCAGAGAAGGAAAATGCAAATATTTTCCACTAAGATGAGTGAAAAGGAGCTCTGATGGCTTAATGGTAAGGAATTGTGTTCCCAATTCAAAGGTGATTGGTTTGAATCCATCCACTGCTCTGTCAGAGTAAGCTGGGTAATCTTCTCATGATTGACAGCTTCTGAAAACCTACTGGAGGGTCAAGTGTGGGCCAGTCCTAACTCGACAGCACAAAGGAACAAAATGAGTGATGAAAAAGTGGTACGATTGCAGCCTGTCAGGAGTTTCACGGCCTGGCAAAGCAAGGCCCGCATGGAGACGACAGCTCCGTGTCTCAGCCCCTCCTCCTGGACGAACCTGCACTGAGGCCACAGCAGAGATTCTCAGCAGCTCGCTCCCCCCCACCCATGTCAGTGGAGATGATGACAGGTTATAATTGTGCTATCTGATCTGAAAACACATTGTAAGGGCCACAATATTTGAAACATTGAGGCCCAAAAATCCTTTGTGCATCTGCATGTTTGCTTAGAAAGTCTAATCAGTGTTCCCCAGAACTGTTCCAGTAAAACCATTACACTGTGTCCTTAGGTGCATTCATTCGACGGGACCAAGGAAGCGGCCATCACCCTGCTTGACCTGGATCTGTACATAGGGGTCAACGGTTGGTACGTGCTTAGGTTGTCTGTTGGTTTTTACTTTTATATTAAGCAGATGCCTTAAATTGTTTTACAGTGAATTGCCGGCTAAAGACTTAAGTCTCTCATTAAATTTGTGCCTGTTTTTCATTGATCTTTGCTTAGAAATTTCAGTAATCACATTGAGGCCACCCGCTGCTCTGCAGGAGAAGGATGGACCATCTCCTTCCATGCTATTAACTGCCTTGGGTCAGCTAGGGGTCGATTCCAACTCTACGGTACGCAACAAGAAGAAACTAAATAGAACATGATAAAGAGGTCAAGCCTGATAGGTATAGACCACCCAGTGTTTCAGAGATGAAACACAATTGTGTTGACTTCAGCATCACTGTAGCGGTCTGCTTCATTCCCTCCGAGCCTTTATTAGAATACAGGTGTTCGTGGCATCGCACGTGCTAATGCACAAGGGATGATGGGGACCAGGGCGAAGGTTAGACGAGGGCCTGATCGTCTTCGGAGCTCCACAGACCAAGAGCCTGAGAGGTTCAGAGCAGCTCACAAACAGCATCAAGTCGCTCAGGAGCACAGAGCTTTCTGCTGAAGCGTGTGTCTCCCGGCTTCTCATTCTGTAACATTTCTGCTGTAAAGCCAAGCTCAGCTTCACATACTCTGTCCCGCCAGCCTGCAGAGCTCAGCCCAGGGCCCTGAGTCCAGACGCCGATAGCTCCCATCAGTCTCTTCACATATTGTCCATGGGTCTCATTCTGTAAATTGCAAAATAATAGAAGCCTGTTTCCCTGCTTCAGTGCATCATTCCCTAAGATTACCTTCTGATTACATCATTTTAACTAAAATCTTCTTGGTAAAATATAACCATAGAATTGTCTGTTGTAGAGTTAAGACGATTTAACTCTCTTGTTATTGTTGTGTACCACCAAGTCAGAACCGACACATAGCTGACCCTCTAGCAGGCTGTCAGAGGCAGTGAATCTTGAGAGAACCTTGTGTCTTTGAGTTGGAAGTGCAAGTCTTTACTACCAGGGCTCCAGGATCCTAGCTGCTTTGTAGTCTGAATTAATAATTGTGTAGATTGATATGTAAGGGAATGCATGCATATTAATTGAAAAGTCAGATAGTTCCAAAAGACACAGCCCCCTGTCCTCTATCCCTAACTCAGCTTTCCTGAAGCAACCATTTTGCTATATCTCTCCATAATTTATAACAATCTAAACTGTGGCTGACTCTGAGAAGAATGGGAATCTGAGAACATTTGATCATGCTTCTATGAAACCTGTACTTACTTGGACCGGGAGGCAGTCGTCAGAACAGAGAAAGGAAACACTGCATGGTTCAAAATTGGGAAGATGTACTCCTGGATGTGTCCTATCTCCATACATTTTTAATCTATTTGCAGAACAGATTATCCGGGAGGCTGGGCTCTGTGAGGAGGAATGTGGCATCAGGATTGGAGGTAGACTCATCAACAGTCTGCATTGTACAGATGACACAGCCCTGCTTGCTGAAACAAGAGGACCTGAAGTACTTGTTGTAGAAAGTCAAGGATTGCAGCTTTAAATATGGATTGAAGCTCAATATCAAGAAAACAAAGATTCTCACCACTGGGCCGATTGGCAGCATCAATGATAGATGGTGAAGAGATTGAAATTGTTAACAGCTTTAGTTTGCTTGGCCTTGACATCCACTGCCAAACAAGCTTTGCAGTCAAGGGGCAGGTTCATTCTTTCCTCCAGGAAATCACTGCAGGGTGCATTCAGAAAATTCTTATAGAGTGCAAAGAATTGAATGAGGCCAGTGAAAACTAAAGTCAAGGGGATCTTCCATGAAGAATATATGGACAAAATGGCTTAATCCACTAATTTCAAGAATTCTAAAATCTACCTAATGAAAGTCTCAGGAAGAAGTAGTGGGGCAGGAAATCCCTCTGTAAGTATTATTCCCTCCAGTTGGGAGAGGGCCAGTCAAAATGGGAAGGATGAAAGTGCCCTGCGGATGGAAAACAGGGAGTACCCAAAGACAAGTACCCATCAGGAAGCTTGGGAACAAAAATGCAAGTGGGAGAACCTCACCTTCCAGGTAGAGGGCAGGGAGGGCTGCCTGCAAAGAGGAGGAGAATCAAGGTGGCATCTCCTTGTAAAGAAACCACGGTTCTAACAGCACCTGTGACTTTCATCTTTTGTTAAGACACTCTTTCTCAGTATGTACTACTTCTTCCCTCACGCCAGTGAATCCCTGTGTCTTTGACCCATGAACGATGGTAAGATGTTCATCAGACAGCCAGCACCTCCAAGTTAAGCAAATTTCAGATGATACAAAGCACTATTAAAGAATCCACCGAACATTAGGAAAAATTACATCCCACTGAAGGTAAGATCTAGTTGGAATGGATCTCAGTTTGAATTCTGTAATACAGCTGTGCACGTAACTTTCTAAAGAGAAAAGGTGGTTTAATAGCAGTGTGCCAAAGCTTAGTAACTTAAGTTTCTGTGAAAAAGTAAATGCCACCTGTTTACGTCTGCACATTAGTGTGTATGCCTGATTTTTATTTCTTTTTTAGTTCACTGAAAACTGAGGCTAACTTAGAAGTTTTGAAGTCAATACCTAGTGAAAAATTAATGATTGAGACTGGTAAGTTTTAGTTTTTAAAATTTTAATTTGCATTAAATGAGCACAACCAAAAAGACTATGTGGGGAAGAAAATCTGAACTGTTATTAAACAAACAATATTTTCAACTTAAACAATCCTAATTTTCAGCAGACCTTTGAAGACTATCAAAAATGAAAAACTAGTAATGCAAGTGGTTTTTTTAACTTTACAAGTTTAACTAAGTTAAACAGTTAAAAGTGGCTGTCAGGAAACATGTTAACTAAGAATTTAGGTTATAGTTAAATTATTTAAACAATGAGTCTTGCCCAAGCATTTCCTCAGGATTTGAAAAATTATTCAAATAGAATTTTTATACAGTATTTTTAAAATGACTTATAAAAGTATTTTCTAGATAGCGACATTTATAATTATAAATGAACTCTGCACAGCACTTTTAAATAAAGTGGACAGTAACTTAGAATGTAAGGATGAGGCATTGAGTTCAGTGGTAGAAACCTCACCTTCAGTGCAGGAGACCCAGGTGTAGGTCTAAGACAGGGTACTTTGTACAACTACAACTTGGTGGACTGCATGGTGCTATGATGCTGAACCGGCTTTAGGGCGATTTTCTGACTTCAGAAGAACTAAGAAGAAAGGCCTGACAATCTATTTTAGAAATTAGCCAATGAAAACATTATGGGGGCCAGGCAGATTTCAAGCCATTGTGCACAGGACTACCATGGGTTGGGGGCCACTGGCAATAGCTAATAACAAGAAAAAATCCCATCGTTTGCCTCCTAAAATAAAACACAGAAGCTACAAATATTATCTCAATCCTAGAATCCAAGGCTTCCTTGTCCTGCTATCATGAACTCTAATAGACCAAACTGTTCTGGAAAAATATCCTTCATTAAGTCAAGAACTCCCTGGCTGGTGACAGAGATGCAGGTAGGACATGAAATCTCTGTGGCGTGAATCCCTAGACCTCACTTTACACTCTATTCATGTGTGTTCCTTTTAATATTAAACAACTATAGTAAAAACAACCACAGTCACTTGTTGTCTAGTGTCAAGTGGAAACCAACCCTTAGCTGACCCTCCAGCCAGTTTTCAGAGGCAGTTAATCACACAGGAGACTTCCCATCCTCCCAGAGAGCACTTGGTGGATTTGAACCCCGTGCCTTTAAGGTTGCAGTGCAGCTTCTAGTCACTAGGCCACCAGTGCTCCCTATAGTCACATAAAGAAAAAACTTATACTTTTAGCAAAAATATTTTTAAAAGTTTAGCAGTGAAAGTCCTACAGACCACACCACCGGAGGTCCATTTTAGAGTAGGGTTTTTCGGGCTTTTTTAGGGGGTGGGGGTTTTGTTGTAGAGCAAAGTTGCTTTATGTAAAATGCACCCTTTGGTGAAACAGGTTTGTCTTTTTTTAAAATAAATATGCCACAATCCAATATTGTTAGCAGGGCAGGGGTTTGTGGGGCAGTAAGTTCTATAATACAACCTATTGGTTCAGCTTTCCTCAAATTGCTCTGAGAGCTACGTTTTGCCTCTTTTGAGGCTGACTAGAATAGTAGGTTATGTTTTAAAGAATATGTTTTAATGACTTTGGAATTTTAAAGAATTATTTTGAAAACAGAACTTTAAGAGGCTCTTTTTTCTTTGCTTAACCCTAGATGCCCCATGGTGTGGAGTCAAAGGCACGCATGCAGGATCAAAATACATAAAAACGTCCTTCCCAACCAAGAAGAAGTGGGAAAGTGGGCACTGCCTGAAAGACAGAAATGAGCCTTGCCATATAATGTACGTATTCTGCTTTCAGAGCTTTTCTGCAAAGATGCTAACGGAGCTCTGGGGGCCTAGTGGTAAGAATCTGTGCTGTAATCCTGAAGGCACATGGTTCGAATCCACCGACTGCTCTGTCAGGCAATCTCCTCCCGTGAGATTAACTGCCTCTGAAAACCCGCTGCAGGGTCAGCTCTAGGTCGGTTAACAACAACTAAGAAATACTAAATCAGCCACCAGACGCCACTTATAAAATGGAAAGGAGGAGGGGGAAGGGCATAATTAGCTGGTGAAAGTTTGTGGATCAAATGAAGTTCCTTCAGGTTTGAACCCTCCACACATTGCACTGCAGTGACTGGAAGGAGCCTGCACTGAATTACTCTAGATCCTCTTTCTGGATCCTCTCAACAGAATCATTTTTCTTGCGGCTGGGTGATGGGTGAGACACATGTGAGTCTGGCTGTTGTTTGGTCGGAGACAGAAAATTTTAAAGCTGTTCACATGGCTTAAGTCCTGTGACTTCCCTGCTTTTTCTAAAAATGCAATATTAACAGTAACCTCCTTGTGAAAGTATCTGTACTTTAGCATTTTTAAATGGACAGCCTGAATGATTAAGAAATAGCACCTTGATTTAAGCTTCTGAGCAAAGGTATGAGGGTTCCATTTCCAAGCACCAGAAAAGGGTATTTCCTTACAGAATTTCATGGATAAAGGGGGTCAAATCAGAATCAGTTTTTAATTATAACAGACCAGAAGAGTTGTGGGAGGAAATCAAGAGTATCATCCAGGAAGAGTGTAAAAAGGTCATTACAGAGACAGAGGAGGAAGACCAAAATGGATATCAGAAGAGACTCTGGATATTGCACTAGAGTTCTGAGAAGAGAGCAGAGAGAATAATTCATGATATTAAAGAGCTGAACAGAAGATTTCAAAAGGCAGTGTGGGAAGACAAAGTAAAATATTACAATGAAATGTACAAGGAGCTGGAGTCAGAAAATCAAAAGGGCCAAACTTGCTCAACATTTCTTAAGCTCAGGAACTGAAGAACAAATTCAAACCATGAGTTGCTATACTTAAGGATGCTTTGGGCAGAATATTAAATGACCCAGGATGTATTAAAAGAAGATGGAAAGAGTATACAGAGTCATTGTACCAAAAGGAATTGGCAGACAGATGAATTTCATGAGACAACATATGAGCAAGAGCCTATGGTGATGAAGGAAGAACTTCAAGGTGCTTTGAAGGAAATAGCAAAAAATAAGGCCCCAAGAATTGATGGTTTACCAAGTGACGTATTTCATCTGATGCTGCCTTAGATGTGCTCACCAAGTTGTGTCAAGAAATCTGGAGAACAACCACTTGGCCAACTGACTGGAAAAGATCTATATTTGTTCCCATTCCAAAGAATGGTGACCCAGCAGAGTGTAGAAATTATTGAACAATATCATTGATATCACATGCAAACAAGGTTCTGCTGAAGATTATCCAAAAACAACTGGAATAGCACATAAACAGAGAACTGCCAGAAGTCCAGGCTGGGTTTAGAAGGGGTCATGGTACTAGGGATATTGTAGCTAATGTTAGATGTATCTTGGCTGAAAGCAGGGAGTACCAGAGGAATGGCTATCTAGGAATGGCTGTGTTTCATTGATTATGCAAAGGTGTTTGACTATGTAGACCACAACAAACTGTGGCTGAATCTGAGAAGGATGGGAATCCCAGAACACTTGATTGTGCTAGTGCGAAAACTGTAATTGGACCAGGAGGAAGTCATCAGAACAGAGCAAGGAAACACTGCATGGTTCAAAATTGGGAAGGGCGTACGCCAGGGATGTGTCCTATCCCCATACCTTTTCAATCTATATGCAGAACAGATTATCCAGGAGGCTGGGCTGTATGAGGAGAAGAGTGGCATCAGGATTGGAGGAAGATTTATCAACAATCTGCATTATGCAAATGACACAACCCTGCTTGCTGAAACTGAGAACCTGAAGCCTTCAATATGGATTGAGGCTCAGTATCAAGAAAGCAAAGATTTTCACCACTGGGCCAATTGGCAGCATCAGGATGGATGGTGAAGAGATTGAGATTGTTCACAGCTTTAGTTTGCTTGGCTCTACAGTCAACACTCTTGGCACCAGCAGCCAGGAAATTAAAAGACGTATTGAGGTGGGAAAGTCTGCCGTTAGGGACCTCTCCAAAGTACTGAAGAGCAATGGTGTCACTCTGGAGACTAAGGTGTGTCTGATACAGGCCATGGTCTTTACAATCACTTGCTATGAATCAGAAAGCTGGACAATGACTAGGGAGGATAGAAGAATTGATGCCTTTGAACTGTGATGTTGTAGAAGAGTATTTAATGTAGCATGGACTGCTAAGAAAGCAGACTGGTTCAGCCTAGAGAGGGTTAAACCAGGCTGCTCCTTGGAGGCAAGGATTCTGAAGCTTCGTCTGACATACTTTGGACATGGTGCAAGGAGGGACCAGTCCTTGGAGAGGGACATCATGTTTGGGAGGGTGGGGGGATGGCACAGGAAAGGAAGACCCTCTATGAGGTGGATTGATTTCATCACTGGGGAAATGGGGACAGGTGTCACTGTCAGAGACAGTGAAATTGGCACAGGATAGAGTAGGGTTTATAGAGGGCCACTATGAGTTGCAGGAGACTCGATGGAATATAAGAACATCATCATCACATATGAAAAGGGGACTGTTGAATATTTAAGGAAAATTATTAGGAGGATTTGATCATTTTAATGGGAATGCCATCAAAGTTGTATGAACAAACAGATAATTAAATTAATATTGAATCATTCAGTATGGTTGACTACTTCAGACAATTGGGCATATTACAGCCATAAAAAACATGTGTTTATTGATTTTGATTGGCATTCCTTCCATTTACACAGTAAAGTGTGTCAGTCTGAGCTGTAGTTTGTTGTTTGGTGCCGTTGACTGTGGCTCATAGTAGCCCTATGAACAGATCTGAACCTGACCTCTCCTGCGCCATTCTCGTCATCTGACACTTAAGCCCACTGCTGCGGTCACTGTGTCCGTCCATCTTGTTGAGGGGTTTCCTCTCTGGTGGCCATGGAGACTGTGTCCTATAGGATTGCTCCAAGGCTGAGTTGGAGTTGATGCCACTGAAGTTGTTATGAGCCATCTTTCTTTAGTTTTTTTCCCTTTATGACAAAGAGTATTGTTATGTGCCAAGTCACCTGTGTCTCCTACAGACCCACTGTACAACCCTAAACCCTGCTCTACCCTGTGCCAATCTTGTCTCTGACACATCTACCCCCATTACCCCAGTCACGGAATCAATCCATCTCATCGAGGGGCTTCCTCTCCTGTGCTGTCCCTCCACCTTCCTAAGCATGATGTCCCTCTTAGGTAAGCTATATTTAAAGTCAGCAAAACAAAAGTGAAGGATACGATATGAAAAGTTCCTTTATACACTGGGGCTGGCAAAGACTTTAAAACTGAATGCTTTATACGCTCATAGGGGTAGAAATATTCAATTCTGGTTAGCAAACAATCACTTGCAATTTTTATGAAATTTAAGTACCATGCAAATTGAGTCAGAAGACAATATTTCTGAATAATTCTTTGGAAAGAAGTGGCCTTTTTGCTAGCACTCAGCTGAGGGAATAGTTGGCAGCAGGGTGACCAAGGGTGTTTTCTAAACAGCCTGTCTGAGGTGAGGTCATGCTGAATTGAGCTGTAGCTTTTCAAGACCAAATTTTCAGATGTTTCTACACGTAGACAGTTACCCCAAAGACACCGATGGCATGGCAGCAGCTTGCTGCACCAAGCAGGTCGGCAGTTTGAGTCCCCAGGCAGGCACTCCGCCAGAGTCAAGATCCACAGCCTGATGGGGTAGCAGACTCAATCACTTCACAGTAGTGGGGGCTTTGTATTAAGAACTGTAATAGCTGTGGATCAACTGTCAGTATAAATAGGTGGAACTTGGAGAAATGAGTATTTATGATTGCAAACATTTAAACCACATTTCCCAAGTGCACATGCCTCTGGTACAGTGCTAATTACAAATCAGCAATTCTTACATTTGTATCATCCTCCATCCCACCATGAGTCTTACCTTGTAATTATTTGTGCAGAAGCCTTTATTCCTTTTTAGATTTTAAATTCCTGGGA
The DNA here is from genome assembly GCF_000299155.1 of Elephantulus edwardii. Classification (NCBI taxonomy): domain Eukaryota; kingdom Metazoa; phylum Chordata; class Mammalia; order Macroscelidea; family Macroscelididae; genus Elephantulus; species Elephantulus edwardii. The sequence continues at coordinate 16,854,015 of NW_006399753.1, forward strand.
ACATGTTGGAGGTTGCATACATGTCACTAAGGTTACACACAGTCCATCGTCATTCTTGTACTATGACCTACATCCTACCAGGACTGTGGGTATGACATTTTATCAAATCAGACAAGGATCCCTGCCCTCCTGGAGTGAACAAGCACATGGATAAGAGCCCAGGCTGCAGTACTCCTGTGGAGGGTGTGTTCCACTGGGACCACAGAGCTCTACTGAGGTGGCATTTTGATGGTTCTCTAAGCCCAGATAGGAGGCAGGCCAGCCAGAGTCGATCACCTTGAGCAGAGAGCCTTGCTGTTCCAGGGGAACAATGAGTTTAGTGTGACAAAAAGTAGGATGCAGGGATGAGGGGAGGAAGGCAAGTCTGGGAAGGCTGAGTGAGGCCAGATTGCAAGGGCTTTTCAATGCCGAGTTTAGTAGTTTAGATTTTATCAGGACCCAAAGGACTGTCAGCAGCAAGTGCTTTGTTCTTAAACCAGCTGGCCTGGCGGTGGGGGAAGGGTGGGGAAGGAGAGCGGGGTGGCCTGAATCATTGCTCCTTCTCAGGGCTAGGACTCGTTTGCAATAGAGTAGGAACTGACTCCCAGCCGATCCTCCGTCGGTTTTCCAGAAGGCTGTAAATCACACAGGAGGAGACTGCCCATGTTTCTGCCTTGGAGCAGCTAGGAGATTCCAGCAGCCAGTGGCACCGTTAGCAGCACAACTCCGTACAAAGATGCCGCCAGAACTCCCCTGCGTGTTGGTATTTTATGTAGATGAGTACTAAACACGGAGTAACACCTGTAATTGGATTCCTGTTGGCATGCCATTTAAAACCTGTGCCTAGCTAAAAATGCCATGTAAATGCTGAACTTCACTGGCCTTTCCAGGCGAGCTGCAGCTTTGCAGGCTCCTGAATCTACATACGTAAATGCTGAGTGCAAAATGTTCTAAGGTTGCAGTCAACGTTATCAGCACAGTTAACACAATGTTTGAATGTTCTGCTTGGCGCCAGGAGACTTTCATAGCAAAGCTGTGAGTGCTTCAAAATCCTTGACCATCGGGAGTTCTCAGTAGTTGAGAGGCAATTCTGGCATCTTAAGAGAATTAGATTGTTGTTACATGTCAGGTTGGAACCAACTCATAGCACACCCTCCAGCAGCTTTTCAGAGGCAGTAAATCACATACGTAGGAGACTGTCTGCCTTCCTCCCTCAGAACAGCTGATGAATTAGAAATGTGTGCTTTGGGGTTGGCAGCACAACTCCTATCCACTAGGCCAGCAGAGCTCCCCTCTTGTGACGTAAGGGGTTACATATCAGACTCAAAATGCTGACCTGGTGAGCAGCCTATCAGCTGCTCTGCAGAAGGCAGCTGGGCAGTCTCCTCCCATAGATTTACAGCCTCAGAAGGTCACTGTGACTTGGAATAGACTCTGGACTTGATGGCAGTGAGCTAGGTTAAATATCAGATTTTTGCATATTCTTACTGTTCATAAAAATGTAATATAACCAGCCCATTTGGTGTTGGTTAAATGAGTATGTGCCACTATTTCCAAACAAGCTGTTCTGCTGGCACAGTGTTAAGCGTTCAGCTACCGGAAAGGGCGGTTCTAACTCTTGAGCGGCTCCAGCGAAGTGGGACAATGCCTCGGAACCCTGCAGGGCAGTTCTCTGCATCCGGCTGGGTCACCAAGTCAGAACCAGCTGATGGCAGCCATGGATTTTGCGATGCTTTAAGTGATCTGCTTGTGCAAACAAAGAGAAACTGGCTAATGTGTCCATGAAAATTACCTTTCCTGAATAATGTTCCTTTATTCTTTAAAAGCTCTTTGTCCGATGGTTGTGGTCCCCCCCTTTCACATATGATAGGTGTTAATAAAAATTTACTCTCATTTATTCCCTGTCTAGATGCCAAAAAAGTTTTGGTGGCTGGAAAAGGAACAAGGAACAACTCCAGTTAATCATAAATCTCTTCTAATTCCTTTAGATGTTGTCCTTAAAATGTATCTTTGAGGGAATAAAAAGTTTGACAAAGTCATGTATACAAAATATCCTACTTTTGTATAAAACTGCTAAGAAGCAGTACCCTGCAAGTTACACTAAGCCTAGAAACTAGAAGACAGTTCGTTGCTTACAGGGACAAAGAATGTGGGATCAAGACTAAGTTTTCAAAGTAAATCCTCTCCTGTCACTGGGCTAACTAGTGCACAGCATAGCGTCCTGTCCCTGAAGGGAGCTCTGGGCTGTCCACACACAAAACCACAATGAAACGGCACTTACCCTTCCTCAGCGTGCTTACCTTTGGGATTTTTTCCGCTTGTTGTGTACCATCAAATCAGATCTGGCTGGCACAGGAGGAGATTGCCCCTCCTTCTCCAGCGGAGCATCTGGTGGATTTAAACCGCCACCACCTTCGGGATTGCAGCGCAGCTTCTTGCCACTAGGCCCACCAGCGTTCTCCTTCATTACTACTGACTTACCAATATGTTTCAACTGAGTTACATTCATAATTGTGCTGCACTTAAGACAGGTGATTTGAACCTGATACTCGGCTCTTGTTATATCCATGACAGCATTAGAAATTTGCCTTTAATTATTTCAAATAATCTATCAATAATAAGTTAAACTTTAGTCATATTGCTAAAACGTCTAATTACTGAGCTTTGCTTATTAGTTAAAGGCACTAGTAAGGAGACTTTTGAGTACCTTTGTAGACTTTAAAAGAGAATATAAATATACACTTGGGGAATTGATTGTTCTTTTTTTGTTTTAGCCAAATACTGGAGATAATGTCAGCAGTAAGAGATGAAGACCCTCTGGAATTAGCCAATACTCTCTATAACAACACCATTAAAGTATTTTTCCCTGATATGTAATTGCATTATCATCCATTTTCAATCATGTATGCAAAACTTACGGAAAGCATCAATAAAGGGTTTTAACTGGACACTTTGTAAGAAGTATTATGTATCAGCCACCATATGTCAAACTCATTTATATCCCTACAATCAGATCAGGATTTTTATGTCATTATTTAAAGCTCTAGACTGACACAGTGACTGCTGCAATGGGCTCCTGTGTGTCACAAAGTGTGAGGATGGTACGAGGATTCAGCTCTTTTGTTGTCGCTATGAGCTGTACTCGACTTGACAGCACCTAACAACAACATTTAAAGCTCTAGTTTAATCAATGAAAACCCTCAATTCTGTAAGCTATTAAAAAGGCTGGAAGGACAGTTTTATGTCAACACTCCAAAAACAGAATAACTAGCAAATATACTGCTTTCTGCTGTTAGGGACCTCTCCAAAGTACTGAAGAGCAATGGTGTCTCTCTGGAGACTAAGGTGCGTCTGATACAAGCCTTGGTCTTCGCAATCACTTGTTATGCATCAGAGAACTAAACAACGACATGGGATGATAGAAGAATTGATGCCTTTGAGCTGTGGTGCTGGAGAAGAGTATTGAGAATACCATGGACTACTAGGAAAACAAACAGATTCACCCTGGAAAGGGTTGAACCGGGTGGCTCCTTGGAGGCAAGGATTCTGAGGCTCTGTCTAACATACTTTGGACATGTTGTGAGGAGAGACTGGTCCTTGGAGAAAAACATCATGCTTGGGAGGGTGGAGGGACAGCGCAGGAGAGGAAGGCCCTCTATGAGGTGGATTGATTCAGTGACTGGGATAATAGGGATGGGAGTGTCAGAGACAGTGCGATTGGCACAGGACAGAGCAGAGTTTAGGGCTGTTGTACATAGGGTCGCTATGAGTAGCAAGAAACTCGATGGCACATAACAACAACATAATGTTTTCACATCAAGATTAAACATTCTGTATCATGCCAAAGTTTAGTTGATATAAGCCTATTTCTCAACCCTCCATTCTGAATCTTCAGACTCAACACAACTACACTCCCATCCTCCAATTTTAAAAAACTGCAAAGTCAGTGAACTAATTTTTCACTTACGTTATAAAATACTATATATACCCTTTATCATCGCACCCAAATTATCTTATTTCCTTGGCTTCAAGTGTTCACTCTGACTTGCGTTTTCACGCTCCGCCCCCCATATTTTAAAGAAAAACGAAGGTTCAAAGTGAAATACGTTATATACTTTCATTGAGGAATTCTTTGGCACAGTTGACGCACTGTATTATCATTACATCTATTAAAAAGCTATTTGTTCAATTTTGTCATAAAAACATGTGAAAACATTTTATTCTATGTACAATAATGTACACAAATTTAAATAGGTCACCAAAGAGACCAGAAGTAATTAAAGAGGTATATTTACAGTAGCACATCACAGTAAACAGATAACCATTCACAGATTCAACATTGATACTGTTTTTGTGCTGGTTACACACTGAAGTGAAGCCTATTATTCCATTTTGGATGAACTGAATTTTAAACAAATACTTCAATGATTAGTAAATGCCATTTTAATCAGTATCATCATTAACCAGTTCTTCGGCTGCTGGGCCCCTGTGCTGAATGACTCCATTTCTGTCTCTCGGAACATCATCATCGTCATAATCTGTACTGTCCTCTTCATTCATTTCCCTGTCGGATTCAGCACCAGCTTCTGCTACAGGTTCTTCTGGGTTTTCATTGGGTGCAATAAATCCATTGTTGTTAGCTGTACTTGAACTGTCCTTGACATCATCTTCGATGTATACATTTTGATGGCACATTGGACAAGTGTCTTGAATGTACAGCCATTTCCGAAGGCAAAGTGCATGGAAATAATGGTTACATGGTGTAATGCGAGCAGATGTTGTAAACTCATGATAGCAGATTGCACACACATCATCTATTTCTTGTAAGCGGCTCCCTTTTATTTCAGGAAGTGAATTAATTTTCTTAACAGCAGTCCTACGATTCATAAATGTCTTCCAGCCATTTTTCGCTTGTAAGTAGATGTTAAAATATGCATGTAGGCACATCATACATGCTCGAATTTTACTTCCTGACTCAAACATCATAGTGTAAGCCCCATTTCCAAACATTACCACTCCAAATATAAACTCAATAATATTGCCTGTGGAACGAACGTAGTAGACATAATCATCGAGCTTTTCCCAGAGGACATTGTAGTAGCCATCAATCATGAATAACATATAAACAGTGAGAGAAACAATCACTTTTAAGCAGAGTTCCACACAAAAGGCTGTCACTGCAAACAACCAAGTATTCAGTGCATAGTGATGCCAAAGAACGTAACTGAGTAAAACAGGAAGAACGAAGAGGCAAGCTGAGACAAAGAGCACAGGAAAGTGTCTGCGGAAGGACGACACATGAGAGGCACTGAGGGACATCAGCACGGGGTCTGTCATTCCGTGGATGAAATGCAGGACAGCAGTTAATAAAAGGCACATGTTTCTACTTAAGCGAATAAGTCTCTCTTCAGGCCTGAGCCCACTGAGACCAGTCTGAAGAGCCAAGATGAAAAAAAGAACAGGTGCTACAAAGCCAAGCCGCCTGTCATCTTCTTCAGTCGATCCAATAAAGGCCAATATTCCAAGGCCCAAATAATGGGCAACCGAGGAAATGACAGCACTCATGCCCAGAACAGTCAGTGTCGAATCACATCCGCTAATTATAAGGTTGCAAATGAGGTCCCAGAAATCATCCCACGAAATAAAGATGGACTCCGTTTCATTTGCCACCCTTAGAATGTATATGAGCACTGTGGCCTGGGCCGTCATTCTTGTCAGCCAGAAGACTCGCAGGATGTCTGGGAAACGAATCCTCTTCCACGTATCCTCCATCAGTAACTGCAAGCCATAGATCCGATACATGTGCCTCACCAGAAGATAGACATACCGTGCGGAATAATAAAACCACTTCAGTTTCACTGCCAATACGAGCACTGTATTTAATGTAAGAATCAAAGAAGAAATGACAACTAACATCTCTCTGATGTGCACTGGTAGCTCTGTGATTAAGCCTATGATAGGAACCAAGAGATCCAAAATAATTAACTGTGAATAGACGGAGCGGATCTGGAGCAGTGACACATAGCCAATTCCAAACGTTAACTGGAGAACAATCAGAGCCATCCACAGCGAAGGGCCTTTTCGAGGAAGCAGCTCAATTCCAAAAGCTGACGTGTTGTAGGCACCATAGAAGTCAATGTGCAAAGCAGCATAGTAATTCACCAACACTGAGGTTGCAGCGAGGAGAAAAGCTGAGCTGTACATGTAAAACTTGAAAAGTGATCGCTGCGACAAGATAAGAACAATACTGGATACAAATATACCTGTGAAGAGAAAAGAAGAGAGTGTCATTTTTGAGTAAAGCAGTCCAAGAATGGTTTTCCCGTGCAACAATGAAAATAAAAAAACTTTAATTGGCAACACAATTTATACTTACAAGTTAATAACTCAGTGAAGCTAGTGTTAGCAGGACAGACCAAGAATTATTTTATACTTCCCCCCTTATTTTCTAATTTCCAAAGTAAATCCAACTACCATTCTCGATGCCCAGAGACCAAATTACTAAAAAAGAAAAAAAAATCTTCAAGGTTAATTTGAAGTAATATATTTTAAATATGCTGAATATTTTGAAAACTTTTGTCTCTTCCTGCCTGGAACAAAGAAGAGGGGGAAAACGCAAGGTGTACTGAAATCCAGAAAACCTGGAGGCAAAGCAGATAAACTAAATCTTCTAAGTTCAGAAAGGGAGACAAACTCTGGGATCTCATTAACCAACCACACTGACGGCACGTAGTCAGAACATCTCCATCTGTTACCATGGGAGCATTTCCCGACTTAGTGCCTGTCTGAAGGAGCAGTTCTCATGGTCGATTCTTACTCAGAGCAACCTCCATGGGGTTTCCAAGCATGTAAATCTTAACGCAGCTGGCTCACCACTGCAGTCAGAACAGACTCAGTAACCTGCCTTCCAGTGAAGGGTCTTCTTGTTCATGCCATCAAGTTCATACCATCATAGCTGACCTCCAGCGGGTTTTCAGAGGCAGTAAAGTACACGGAGAGACTGCCCATCCTCCTCCTATGGAGCAACTGGTGGATTCGAACACATGCCTTCAGGATTGCAGCACAGCTTCTTACCACTGGGCCATCAGCGTTCCCTGGAGTTGGTTCTTGGGAGGCTGTGGCGGAAACTGCCCCTCTTTCTCCAGCGGGTCACTGGGGTCTCCCAGCAGCCGCCTTTGGGTGAGCAGCACGTCTCCTTACAGCCTACGCCAGTTCCTCTAAATGGTAACAGACTTGGGATTTATTCCGTGTTAAGATGGAAGGTCATTTGAGGGAAAAACCCCACAAATGCATGAAAGATGCATGTGGCTGAACTAAAAAGCCACTGACCCTGCAAGCAGGTAGGTTACTAATAACCTTCCAGAGCTGTGAGCCAGGAACAAAACACAATTAAAAATGGATTCTCAAGCAGGATTAGAAACTTCTTTTCATGGAAGGTAATTTAAGGAAACCAGACTAGTATGTCATATAACAGCATTTTCTCTAATTAGGAAAAGGGGGGGGGGGCAGAAAGAATATTCTATCCTGAGACAACATTTAAAGTAACCCAATGCCAGAACATAATCAAAATACCTTTATCTCCATATTATGCCGTTTAAAGCTGGCTTAAAAAAGAAATCTCAAATTAACAGGCAAGGATTAGACAGACAGAGGCAAACAGCCTAAAACTATCAGAAGAAAGGGAGCTCTAGTGGCAAGAAGTTGCAATGCAATCCCAAAGGCGCCAGGTTTGAATCCACCAGATGTTCTGCTGGAAGAGGACCATCTCCTCCCACGTGTCGGCTGGATCTGATTCGATGGTACACAGCAAGGAAGAAGGGGAGGGGAAAAAAAACCCAAAACAACTATCAGAAGGAAATAGCAAAGATCTAGGCTGAAATAAAAACCAGAAAAACAACAGCATCAATAAAACCATTAGTTGGTTCTTTGAAAAGATCAGTAAAATGAACAAGCCTTTAGCTAGACTGACAAAGATAAAAATCATCAAAATTAAAGAGGAAACATTAACTGACTCAAGAGAAATAAGGAAACTGTGACAGGGTAGTATAAGCAAAGTATGGCAGCAAGCTGGATAACCTAGAGGAAATGGACAAATTGCTGGAATTCCCCAACAATCTCAATAGAAACACAGTAAGTGAAGACATCCAATCAGTGACCCAAACTTCCCAACAAGTGGGAAGAGTCCTGAAACAGATGGCTTCAGAGGGAATTCTACCAAACAGAGAAGTGACACCAATACTGTCTAAACTCTTCCAAAAGATAAAGGAAGGAATGTTTATAAATTCATCCTGTGAAGCAAAAACTCAAAACCAAAACCAACCATAATGCACAATCTAGGTAAAGAAAACTATTTATAGGCCACCCATTATCAACCGATTCAAAACACAACAAAATACTAGTGAACAGAATCAAACATCATATTAAAAGGGTCCTATACAATGATGGCCAATAGAGCTTAGGTGGCTTCATGCTAAGGGATTGTGCTGCCAACTCAAAAGTACATGGTTCAGATCTAGCAGCTGTAAAGAGCCAACGTTATCCTTAATGCAGAAAGACAGAAGTTATTACCCTTGAAAAAGGAAAGTTACGGTGCTGGCGAAGAGTACTCAATATCCCATCGACTGCTAAAAGAACAAACAGCTATGTCTTGGAGAAGGTACAGCCAGAGTGCTCCTAGAGGCAGTGATACAGAAGGGTCATTTCACATACTTTGGGCACAACACATACTTTCACCCTCAAGAGATTTTCTGACACAGTGACCACAACAATAGGCTCAAGTATGTCAAAGATGATGAGGAAGAGGGTGAGGACAGGACAGAATTCAGATCTGTTGTTCATGAGGTCACTATGTGAGTCATACTTGACAGAACAAAACAACAACTCGTTCTCATCACATCAACTTAATATCAACTTAATATTGTATTAGAAGTCACAACCAGCTCAGTTAAAATAAGAAAAACAAAGAAGAGGGATCCTGACTGGAAAAGAAGTAAAACAATCTTTATTTGTAAATAATAATTCTATACATGGAAAATTACAGAGTCCTCAAGAAAACCTGTAGAGCCAATAGAAAAATTTCGCAAAGTTGCAAGGTAAAAAGGTCACCTATGAAAATTAGTTGAGTTTCCACTAGGCCAGGAGAAGTAAGAAATGGAAATTAGGGAAACAATTCCATTTACAATGGAATAAAATATCTAGTCATAAAACTGATGTAGGAAGTAAAGGGCTTTGGATTCAACATAGTCCAAATGCATTCCAACAGTCTTCTTTACAGAAACAGAAAAATGAACCTTCAACTTTATATGGGGGGGAAGAAAAGCTGAAATTCATTGCCATCAAGTCAGAACTAACTCATGGCTGTCCCTCCAGCAGGTTCTCAAAGGCTGCGTATTACACGGGCGGAGAAAGGCCATCTTTCTTGCAAGGAGCAGCTGGAAGATGCAAACCGCCGCCTTTGTGTGAGATGTGTAACTCTGCTTATCAGAGCTCTTTATACAGAGAGGGAACTGCTCAATTACTAACACAATTGTGGCACAAAACCAGTAGGGGTAGATGAGAGTCCAGAAACAAACTGACTTCTGACAAAAGTACAAAATTTATCTGGCAGAGAAAGAAGAGCCTCTTCAAGAAATGGTGCTGGGGAAATTTGATTTCTTAAGGATTCCTATCTTATACCAAACATAAAAGTAAATTTTAAAAGGATTAAAGACTTAAATGTGCCTATTAAAATCATAAAATTCTTAGCACCACCAACAATGTTATCACACCTAGCTTTTACCAATGGATTATCTAATATAACAAAAGCACCAACTGGAAAAAAAATACAAATTGAACTTTATAAAAGTGAAAAACATTTTCATCAAAAACCTTTACCAAAGAAAGTGAAAAGCACAACCAGTGGAGAGAAGCTGTTTCTCCACTAGAATCTGTTAACAAAAAATTATAAAGATGCTAACAACTGAACAGAAAGAGAAACACCACAATCAAAAACCAGATAAATGAGCAGACCGTTTACCAAAGGCAACATTCAAAGGCCATGGAAAACTGCTCAGGAGCACCTGCCGTCCCACGCTGACTCCCCGCCACCTCTCGCTGGTTTCTGGGAGGCTGCCCATCACACAGGAGGAGGTTATCCACCTTTCTCCGTGGGAGCAGCCATTGGCTTCAAACTGACAAACTGCCTTTGGTCAGCATAACTCCCTGTGGAGTATGCCACCAGCTCTCCTGAGAGTAAAACACATCTGCATCCCAGAAAATAACAAAAGTTGCTGAGGTTGTAAAGAAAGCGGAACTGTGGTCCTCTGTAGGGATGGAAACAGCACAGCTACTATGCAAAAGTGTGGTGGTGGTTACAAAAAAAAAATTTTTTTAAATACTTGAACTATCATATAACTCAGGTATTCTATTGCTAGGCATCAACCCAAAAAACTCAGGAACACAGAATTAAGAAGAAACTTGTACACTAATGCCCACCGCAGCACTATTCGCAACAGTCAAGATGAAAAGAGGCTGAACTTAGCTCATCAACAGATGAATGGATAAACATGGTCCACAGACACAAATGAATGCAGGTCGGCCATCAGGAGAAATGAGTCCTGACACGTGCTACTGTGTGATGAAAGCCTGAAGACATACTGTGCAAAATGTCAGTCACAAAAGGAGAAATACCGTATGACCTCACTTACATGGAAAGACAAGAAAAGTCAAATGGATACAGATCGAAGTTTTAGTGGTTACCCGTGACAGGCAGGGTGGTTAACAGTTAACAATTGCACTGATTAAGGGAAGAACTATACAACTTACTGTAATGCATGACAGGTATCTTTATATCAACAACACAATGAAAAAATCCAAATAAATACAACAAAACACAACCAGTTGCTGCTGTGGCTGCTGACATACAACTCCTCATGGAATTGAGTTCCTTGGTTCTGGGTTTAGCAGTTTAAGGTCACACGTTCAAGGGACATCACAGTTGTCCTCACAGCATGTTTAACATTCCTGTTCTAACTCCAACTTGCGGTGCAGTGCCTGGTGTCTTAAGAGCTTGCAACTAAGGCACAGTAATTGGTGTCGACTCACCTGAAATGAGAGAAAGGAGGACAGGCATAGGAGGAGGAGATGGCAGGTGGGGCTAACTGCTTCATGAACAAACTGTGCCTTGTGCCTTGAGAAGAGATGGTCATGCCTGGCATGCTAGTACTGAACATAGCAAGATTCCACAGAAGAATCCTGACCAAAAGAGGAGAAATGCAGAATTTCAAGTTCTCATGTACTATTGTGGATCTTGTACTATCTGAATAGTCTCATAGATGAACCTCTGAAATTACTGCCATGAGATGAATCTTTAAACATTAAGCCAAACATATCCCTGAAGTCTTCTTTACATCAAGCAATAGCTTAGCTTAACTAGCAAAAAAACCCAAAATCTACTTTGCTCTATATATAGAGTGTGTGTGTATGTATGTTAGTGGGTTTAACTTAAAACATTTCAAGAAAAAAACCAAAACAAAACATTTCAAGAATAGTAGAAACTCCTTTTACTATAATAAGGGAGCAATAACTAAGAAAAATGAAGTGAATATGGTTGCAGTATTTAAAGAATGCAATCAATGCCCTTACAGTCTACAAGCAGAAACTGAATTAGTGTATCAACAACAAATAAAATGTAAACAAAGATTCTCACTATGGGCTGATTGAAAGCATCACCATGGATGGTGAAGAGATTGTTCACAGTTTTAGTTTGCTTGGTACCAGCAACCAGGAAGTCTGCGGTTAGAGAACTCTCACTCTAAAGTGCTAAAAGAGCAATGATGTCAGTCTGGAGACTAAGGTGCACTTGATACAGGCCATGGTCTTTGCAATCACTTGCTATGCATCAGGAAGCTGGACAATGGAGAAGTAATGCCTTTGAGCTGTGATGTTGGAGAAGAGTACTGAATACCATGGACTGCTAAGAAAACAAACAGATTAGCCCTGGAGAGGGTGAAACCAGGCTGCTCCTTGGAGGCAAGGATTCTGAAGCTCCATGTGACATACTTTGGATATGTTGCAAGGAGGGATCAGTCCTTGGAGGGGGATGTCACGCTTGGAGGATGGAGGGACAGCACAGAAAAGGAAGACCCTCTATGAGGTGGATTGATTCAGTGTCTGGGGTAACTGGGTTAGGTGCTTAGAGACAGTGAGATTGCACAGGATAGGGCAGGATTTAGGGCTGCTGTATATAGAGTCGCTATGAGTTGCAGGCAACTGGAGGGCACATAACAACAGCAACAAAGCAGGAATTAAAAACCACCTAATCTGATAGAGCAGTTTTTCTGTAAACACAAAGAGCCACCAGGAATTGAAGCCAACTCTGTACTAATTGTTGTTATGTGCCACAGCCTTAAACTCTTGCTCTATCCCTTGCCAATCTTATTGTCTCCGACACACATACGCCCATTACCGCAGTGACAAAATCAATTAGCAGCTGTAATTTATAACCCACTAACTCAGCTGTCTAGTCAGGATGGGCTCAACAGTTGACCCTCCAGCAAGTTTTCAGGGCTGTAAATTCCACCAGAGGAGACTGTCATCTTTCCCCTGCTAAGCAGCTGGTGGACTGAAACCACTAGAAGCAAAGCACTACCAGTCCTTCTTATTCAAATAGTTTTTTTAGTTGACATTTATCTTTACCCATAAGCGACAGAATGATTTGAGTTTTAGAAATACTTCTGAAGAAAGTGTCCCTTTGCTTTATCCAAATGGTGGACGTATTAGGTGCTGTCAAACTGACTGTGACCCACAGCAATCCTACGAACAACAGATCCAAACCTTGTCCTCTCTTGCACCAAGCCTACAATTTCTGTCATAGTCAAGCCCACTGTGGTAGTTACTGTGTCAACCCAGTGTGCTGAGAGTCTTCCTTTCTTTCGCTGACCTTTCCCAGCATGATCTCTCTCCAAGGACTGGTTCCTTGTGAAAATTCACCCAATGTAATTGAGAAGAACTTTCACCATCCTAGCCGCTAAGTGCACTTTCTTCAAGACAGATGTGTGTTTAATTTGGCAATCCATGAGATATTCAATAGTATTCTCCAACACCAAAATTCAAAGTCATCAATTTTGTCATCCTTATTCACTGTCCAACTTTCTGATGTTTAAGAAATCAACTGAAAGGACCACAGCTTGGGTCAGACATATCTTTAAACTGATATCCTTGCTCTTTCGTACTTTGGAGAAATCTCTGATAGCAGATTTCCCCAATGCAACCCACCTTCTGATTTTTCTTTTTAATTACTGCTACCCATGGGTGTTAATAGTGGACTCAAGTAAAATGAAGTCTTTTCTCAATCTATCATGATGTTGCCTATTGGTTCAATGGTGAGAATATTTATTTCTTGATAGTGAGATATAATCCATATTGATCTTCATTTTCGGCAAACAAGGCTGTATCATCTGCATTAACGCAGGCTGTTGGTAAGTCAATCTCTGATCCTGATGCCAAATTCATCATAAAAGTCCAGCTTTTTGAATGATCTGCCCAGCAAACTGAATGTGTAGGTATGGAGAAAATAATACTGCCCTGAAACACACCTTTCCTGATTTTAAACCTTGTTCTGTTCAGACAAGCTTCCTGGTCTACATATAGGTTTTGTGTAATCACAATTAAGCATTTTGGGATTCCCCTTCTTCTCAACATTAGTCATAATTTGGTATGATTCACACAGTCAAATACCTTTGCAAAATCAATAAAACACAAGTGAATTTCATTCTGGCATTCTTTTTCAGCTAAAATCCACCTGAGATCAGCAATGAAACCCCTTATGCCATAACCTCTTCTGAATCGAACTTGAATTTCTAGCAGTTAGTTCCCTGTCATTGTACTGTTCCAGCTGTTTTTTTAATAATCTTCAGCAAGATTTTACCTACATGTGATATTTAATAATGCTTTTTTGATAATTCCACATTATGCAAGTGTAGCATATCCAAAAAAGGAGGGAAAGATACACTACACTAGTCAAATGATACAGTGAAAAAAATATAGAGTGTTAAGAGAAAATGTCAAGACGTTCAACTTTTAATTGTCTGCAACAATTTTATACTGTTCTTGGCATGTTTGCTCATTTATTCTTCTTGAGTGTAACTTAAATTTAATCAGAATTACTATCAGGTTTTTACTTGCTAGGAATGTTATGTGCTGGGTTGCTAAATGAAGTCATGGTTCAAATGCACCAGTTTTCCAGGGGATTAAGATGGGTAGTCTTTCTCCTTCCGTAACTTACAGCCCTGGACACCAGATGGGAGGGTCACTGTGAGCTGCAATCAACTCCACAGCAGTGAGTTTGGCTTTTAATTTGAGACACATCTAGCCTTGTCTGTAGGGAGCACTGATGGCCTAGTGGTAAGGAGTTGCATTACCAACCCAAAGACATGTAGTTCGAATCCATCAAATGCTTTGGGTGAGAAATGGACAATCTCCTCCCATGTGATGTACAGCCTCTAAAATCTGCTGAGGGGCAGCCCTATGAGTCAATTTTGGTTTGACTGTACATGATAATAACAATATCAAAGTTCCGTTGCATTTGCACAACTTCAGATATGAAACTCTTAAGTGTTTATCCTGTAGGCCTAAGGAAATTAACCACAGGGAGAGAGTGTCTCCTTGGGATTTAAGAGTGACCTACATAAATAATCAAGGCTATATATAAATGCTGCTTTAGAAAGAAAAATCACCTAGGAACACTGGAGAATGGATTAGCTACAATCACAGCTCAGGCAACCCTGTCAGCAGTGGGTGATAGAGCCTGCCTAAGGCTCTCAAGACAGTGAAAGCGGCCGTATCAAGTCATTGTAGGAGCCTGCAAACTACACAGAATCCAACTCATGAAAAGTTCAGTGTCTTTTCCATTTGAATATAAACCAACCAGGAAAAGAGACCTATCAAGTCTATTACACAGTAAAGTATTACCTTTTATGTGTAAATTCAATTAAACTTTTTCTTGAAAAACAAAACCTAAAATACATAAAGCAATGTAATGTTTTTAACTCTTTATACTTTTAAAACAATCCAAAGCAAGCAGTGGAAAACATTTCCGTTACCTGTTAGAATAAAAAAAATGAAGATGCTTAACCCCAAAGGAGACCTGATAATGAATTTATCAAATGTTCTAGTCTCTGCCCTCCCTATCTTACTGACAACAAAGAAGTAGAATCATTTTTCTATTTCTTGTGCATCCTGACAAACTATTTTTATGTAAATATGCATGTGTGTACAAAGAAATATATGTCTCTGTGTGTGTGTGTGTGTGTAATATTTGTAATTTTTTTTTCTTTGCTTTTAACCCAAATGAAATCTTATTTCTATTAAACTTTCAGGTTTCTTTCTCTGGGAATTGTCAGTTTATATTTTGCCCATTTGCTTGTCTTTATCGCTTATTCGATAAATGATTTTTGAATATCTGAAAAGCAAGTCTTTGCTGTATTTAATGCAATTCATCCCTTTCTCCCAGTTTGTGGCTGGCTTGTTATGTGACATGACTGTATCCCTTGACCATCCTTCAATCTGTATTGAGAATATTCTGGGAAGCTGACCTATATTAAGAAGAATATGGCATCAAGACAGTAGGACAATTTATTAACTACCTGATAACCTGCAATACCTGACTCATTCAAAAGTGAAGAATACTGAAGTACTTACTGATGAAGATAAAAAACTGAAGTGTTCAGAATGGATTACACCTCAAGACAAAGAAAACAAAGATCTCACAACTGGATCAATAAACAGTATTATGATAAATACAGATGTGAACTTACAGGGATTTAATTTTATGTGGATCCATAATCAGTACCAGGGAATCAGCAGTCAAGAAGACAAGTAACATATTAGCGTTCAGCAAATCTGCTTTGTAAAAGACCTCTTTTAAAGTGATATATTAAAAAGTTGTCAGTTTGAGGCCTGTGGCACCCAACCTGTGGTATTATTCAGTTACCTCAGATGCATGTGAAGCAATGCACATGAGGACAATGACTAAGGAAGACTGAAGAAGAGTCCACACTTACACTCTGCAGTCTCAACAAAGAGTATCTGATATACCATGGACGGCCAGATGAACACACACGTTTGGGAAGAAGGACAGCGTTAGAAGTGAGGATGACAAGACTTCGCCAACTCATGCCATCTCACTTAAGAGGGACATACTGTTACAAGAGGCCAGTCCCTGGAGAAGGACATCATACTTAGTAAAGCATCAAGCTTCCTCTTTTTCAGCGAAAAAGAAAAACTCTCAATGAGATGAACTGACAGACTGGCTGTAATAATGAGCCCAAACACAGCAATGAGTGTAAAGACAGCATGGAAGCAGGCAGTGTTTCATTCTGTACACAGGGTCTGTCTATCATACGTGGGGGCTCTGTCTGATTCTGTTGTACATGGGGGTCTGTCTGGAGCCAGCTAACTTAGTAGAAAAGGGTCCTTAACAACAACAGTTTAGAAACAGTTTAGAAAATATTTTGTGTTTCTCATAAAGTCGGACCTTGAGAATACCATGGGATCAAGAGGTTGTCTATTTCCTTTCCATTTTTCTGATGTCTTTAAAAGACCAAAATATCTGTGTCTTAACTGATGTGTAAAAACCTTTTTTTCCCTTTTTTTAAAATTATTAGTGTGTGTACCGTCAGATCAGATCTGACTGGTACAGGAGGAGATTGTCCCTCCTTTCCCGGCAGAGCATCTGGTGGATTCGAACCATGCGTTTTCTTGGATTGCAATGCAGCTTCTTGTCACTAGGTCACCAGAGCTCCCCTTAAAAACCTTTTTAAAAGCTATCAAGCTTAAAAAAAAAAAAAGCTATCAAGCTTGCTACAGCTAACAATAGCCCTTACAGCTCTAAGTACTATTCTAAGAATTTACACTCCAATGCCTTTACTGTCTTAAACCCCTAGGAGACAGATACCATCACTGTCATCTTTAAAAAGGTAAAGGTGAGGAAAAACCCAAGTACAGAGAAATAAGATGACTTGCCCGAGGTCACATTCTTTAAAGTGGCAAGTGGGGAGGGGGGGACGGGACCCTAACAACCAGCTAGCTAATTCTAATGTTTTTGTTTTTTTTAAAACAGTGTATGACATAATTAAGGAGAATTCTCTCTTCTTAAGACATGCTAGCATGAAGCGCAACTCTGAGAGCAAGCACTGCATTACAGTACTTGTTCCCAAAGGCTTTCTCAGAGCGCATGTCCTTAACATGCTGTAAGAACATGTAAGGCTGTGGCTATCTTACTTCCAGAACAAACCCTGGAATTCTGTCAAAGGCAGACCCATTTTTGCCACAAACAGTGCTGGAAGCACACTTCTGCAGGCAAGCTGGTTGGGACGAAGTAGCTGGTGGGTTCTTGAGAAGCCTCGTGCCATTTAAATAACTGTTTTAATGTTAAGGTTTGAGTGTTACTAGATCGTTGTTAAGGTTTGAGTGTTACTAGATCGTTCTGCCTCTGGGTTGCAACTGTATGGAAGAGGAAAGGGAACCAGACTCAATGTAAAAAGATTTTAAAGCACAGCTTCTGGCAACCTCTTACTGGCTGTGAACCAAGAGCAAAACACTTAACCTCTGTGACCCTCAATTTCCTCATTTCTAAAATGAGAATACCAACCACTCACCTTAAAGGTTAGGTTAGATAATACCAGTGAGAGGACACGGTGAGTTAAAAGTGCCCCAGAAATACACTCTTAACTACCGCTAAGAACAAAATTCAGCATTTACCACCACCGATTCTGTAGGAATAGAGAAGCAACAGATGGCTCATCATTCTGAAAACACTTGGGAAGGACCTCACCACGAGCCCGCCCTGAGCAACTCTTGAAAAAAGTGCCAAGTCCTGATCACAAGAATTACCTCATCAGCAAAACGTGCCAAGTTTCAATTCTTTAACAAACTCTCTTATGCACAAATGCGGAGCCAGAAGAGTGGATGAGGATGGGGAGCGAAGTGGGAAGATGCTTCTTAAACTCCTTTCCTACGGAAAACCAGCAGCACGCGTTTGCAGGTCTCTTTGGAGCAAGTCTTTCATTTCCTTCTAGCCACATTTCCATCCATAGCTGTTCACTCCCCCCCACCCCCTTCCCCAAGTCCTTTCTCGTTTATTCTCGGGAAATTTTTGGCCTCGATGTTAAGTATTAAGTATCCCTTCCTGTCAAATTCTGGTACTGGTCTCCAGGTCTGACATCTGAAACCCCGCTCGAGCTGTCACTCACTGCAGCCGCCGCACGGTCACAAGGGCTCCGTGATGCAGAGAGGGAGAAACTGAGGCCCCGGCACGACAAGTCCAAGGTCACACATGGCGAGAACGGGGCTGACTTGGTGGCTTTGGGTTGTTTTTGGGGTTTTTTTCCGAGGCTGTCGCTAGGGACGCTGCAAAGCCAGCCACGAATTGCCCAAGAGAACAGAGCAGGCAAGGATCGGCACATCTATCCTCCCTCCCCGTCTCATCGGCCGGACAGTCCACCCGGCGGGGGCTGACCCGCGGGCAGGACCGTCCACTCCGCCAGGACGCGCACCTCCCCCCCCCCGAGCGACGCCGCCCCGGGGGCTCACATACACCCCGAAACCCGGACCCCGGCCCGGGCCGCTGCCCCGCGGGCTCATCTCACCGAGGAGCCGGAGGAAGATCTGGAACCCGAGGCAGAAGGGGCTCTGGCTGGAGTCGTAGTAGGAGTTGAAGATGGCGTCGATGATATAGAGGCAGGGCACCCGGAGCGCCACCTCGAGCGCCGCCCAGGCCTGCTGATGGGCCATCCGCACCTGCTGCTGCGGGGACCCCACCGCCGCCATGACCCGCCGCCGCGCCGGGGCTGGGC
>NW_006399753.1:16872926-16876585 GCF_000299155.1 Elephantulus edwardii
CGCGTCCCTCGAGCTGGAGCAGGCGGCGGCTCCCCGGGAGGCCTCTGGGGGTCGCTGGCTAGGTCCTGGCTCCTCCTCCCTCCACCGCCTGCCCCGCCCGTGGAGCCACCATCTTGACCTCGCCCGCCGGCCCGGGCGGTTACTGCTGTTACGAGAGCGGGACGCGCCGCCGTGCTCACGCGAGACCGCGGAGCCCGCGCCGCCGTCACGTCATAATCCAGCGCTCGGGCGCGCCCCGTGTCATCACCACGCACAGCGAGGCCGGCCGTGCGTCATAATCAAGCGCTCGGGGGCGCCCCGTGTCGTCATCACGCACAGCGCGGCCGGCGGCTCTCGGGGCGTTGCCATGGTTTCGGCCCACGTCGGGGAGGCCCGCGAGGCCCGCTCAGCTTGGGCGCCCCCCAGTGGCTCTCGAGCTCGGAGGCGACGTGTCCTCCCGCCGAGGCGGCCGACCTCACCCGCCCAAGTTTGACCCACGGGAAGGACTCCCTGCTTCCTAGGGCCGAAATAATCAGCTGTTTGACCCGCCGTCGTCAAACGCCCCATTAACTGCTTAGGCGTAGTGCGTAATGCATTGGGCTGCTAACCAAAAGGTTGGCAGTTTGAATACAACTTCCACTGGGGGGGGGGGGGAATGGACAGGCTTAGACCGTGACTCAGAACCACAGCAACACGATGAGTCAAAACAGTCTTATTATTAAATAGTTATTACTAAGGCAGTGGGGGCTGCTTAGGAGAAAAGCCAAAGGACAAATCCTTGCACACCTAGACTACCCCACCTGGAGATGGAGTCTGAGAGTAAACTCTCCAAGGAAAACCCCCGGGTCCTGTTGTGTTTGTGGAGCTCCACAGTCTGGTTGGGGAGCTCTGCTGCCCACTATCTGTCTTGGAGAAAGTGCCACGTGGACGCTCCTCGGAAGCAAGGATGGTAAAGCTTCATCTCACATCCTTTGGGCATGTTGTTAGGCAGGGCCAGTCTTTGGAGAAGGGCAGGATTGGAAAGGTGGAGGGTCAGAGAAAGAGCGGACGCTCCTCAACAAGGTGGACTGACACAGTGACTGTATCAGAGATGAGGATGGCACAGATAGGGCAAAGTTCGAATCTGTTCATAGGGTCTCTATGAGTCGCGGTTGACTTGAGGGCAGGCTCATCACAACAACAATAAACTGGTTTGGGTAGGTCTGTTGGCCTACTGGTAAAGAGATGCACTTGCCAACCTAAAAGCAAGTTTGAATCCACCAGTGGCACCATGGGAAAAAGATGGGCAATCTCCTGTGAGATTTACTGCCTCTGAAAACCTGCTGGAGGGTCAGCTATGAGTCTGTTCCATCAGCAAACAACTGGGTTAGGAGTGGTAGGAACTATAAAAAAGAATCATGCTGCTTGTTTTGCACGCAACCCTATCTTCTTACCTTCTGTTCAGTTGTTCAGAACTAAAGGATTTCATGAGGCCACATGTTACTACTGGTTAAAATTACTTTGACTTCAAGGCAAGAACACAGGCCTCCTTGTGTTTGATAGTCCCATCTGGCTAAAGTATTCTGAGCAAATAATGCAAGAAACTGGACAATACGGGGAGAAATGCAGCATCAGGATTGGACAAAGACTCTAACAATACCTGCCTGCAGTATACAGGTGACACACCTTGCTGGCTAAAATCAAATAAGATTTGAAGCATTTACTGATGAAGATGATATAAAGCTACAGGCTCTAGTATGTATTAAACTACATCATAAAACAAAAGTCCTTATGACTGGACTGGAAATGGAGTAATGGATTGAATTGTCAAGGACTTCATGTCACTTGGATCCACAATCAACACCCTTACAAGCAGCATTTGAGAAATGAAAGGACATACTGTGTTGGGAAAAGCTGTTGAAAAATAACTCTTTAAAGTAATTTTGAGCACTAACGGGAGCTCTGGTGGCCTCGTTCCAAGAAGCAGCTCTGCAATCCTGAAGGCAAGAAGAGTTCGAGGTCACCAGCTTCTCCGTGGGAGAAGGATGGGCAATCTCCTCCCATACAGTTGCCTCTGAAAACCCACTGAAGGGTCAGCTATGGGTTGGTAATGACTTTACAAAACACAACAACAGTGTCTAACCCAAACTGTGGTATGCACTCTTATTTATGCAAACACTGCACAATGAATAAGGAAGTCCAAATAAAAACTGACGACTTTGAAATAAAGTGTTGGGGAGGAATATACCTTGAACTGTCAGAAGAGGAAATAAAGCTATCTTGCAAGTTCAGCCAGAATACTCCTGTAGAAGGAAGGAGGAAGAGATGTTGTCTCTCCAATGCTCAGAGGACATCATCTTGGTAGAGGAGCAGTGGAAGAGAGGAAGACCCTCAACGAGATGGACTGGCACAGTGTCTGCAACAGTCATCACAAGCACAGCAGTGACTGAGGACAGTTCAGGACCGTCGTGTTCTGATGTATGGAGTCACCATGAGTCAGAGCCAACTCCATGGCACCCAACAACAGCATGAGGGAAGGAGGCCTTGGGAATTCTTTAGATGAGGTCATTCCCGTTCTTTACCCAACCTTACTTGACTTTCCATACAAGTGATGCTTTCTGACCATTCTTCGCTTTCTCTTTCTTTGCTATTGTAGAGTACAACAGACATAGCCATCTCAGATTGACAGGGAGAAAAACAAGAATCAAAAAATCTGGTTCACCTGGCTCCTAGCCCACCTGTATTCTGCAGTGTGTTTTCTATTATAGTTCTGTGTGGGTGGTCCTTTTGATTTCTTGATTGCCACTGGTGTTGATTGTAGATTCAAGTAAAATGAAATTGTTGCCGACTTCAGTCTTCTCTTAATCTATCATAATGTTGCCTATTGGTTCAGTGATGAGGATTTTTCTTTTCAGTAAATCAGAAGACATGATGCATTGGAAAAATTGCTGTCAAGGAACTCTCCAAAATGCTAATGAGCAATAATGTTAAAGACTAAGGTGTGCCTGATTCAAGCCTGGCATTTTCAGTTGCTTCTCATGCATCTGAAAGGTGGACGATGAATGAACTAAAAAAGAATTGAAACCTTTGAATATTTCTGTTGGCAAAGAGGTCTGACTCTTCATGGATTACCGAAAGAACAAACAAGTCTGTCCTGGAGGAAAGGCAACCAGAGTGCTCCAAAGAGGTAAGGATGATGAAACTTCACCTCATATGCTTTGGGCATGTTGTCAGGAGGGCCCAGTCCTTGGAAAAGGACTGCATGCTGAAAAGGCAGAGGGTCAGAGATTGGGGAATTAGCCTGTCAGTATCTCAACAGAGCGGGAGGATTTTAGGAAAATTATTAAACTTCACTCAACCTCCCTTCTTTGGATGGAGGTAAAACTATCAAGTTCCTAAGATTCTTAAGTCTCATGTTGTTAGCTGCCTTTTGTTATTGTATGGTCTTTTTTTTCTGGTACTTGGCTCTGTGAGTGCTAAGGTTATTACATCTTGCTTTCATATCTTTACATTCACCTTATTTTACTCTAGCTATTATGTCTCTTTCCTTTTTTTTCTATATTTTATTAATTTTCATAAACATTTACAGAGATTTTTGGGTTTCCATTCATTCCTTGTTGCACTATTCTCTCTACCCTCCTCCCAGTTTGTTCTTGTCCAAATGCCACAGTGCTTGTCAAAGCCAGTTCTGATTAATCTTC
>NW_006399753.1:16878200-16896906 GCF_000299155.1 Elephantulus edwardii
TCAAAGATCAGTTGACCATAGATAGATGGGTGATCTCTGTCTCTTTCACAGACAAGAAAATCAAGGCTTAGATAAATTATTAAGATCATGGAGGTATCACAGAGGTACGAAGTGGTAGCCAGTGTGTATGTCTACAACTACTCAAAATAATAATCAGGATTTGAACCCAAGATTCCTTGAAGCTTAACACTTGAGACATCTGCTTCTGTCCGCTTTTCTACCCGCAGCTTATCTGCAACCAATTTCTAGCCGTTCTTTGCAGTCACTCGTAACTATTCCCTTTCTGTCTCCACTGTTCCTATGCTAACTCAAGATCCTACTGGAACTTGCCTCTTTTATTGCAACATCCTCATTATTGTCACAATCTTTGATAGTCTGTTTACGACTGCCAAGTTCATTTTCCTAAATTGTGCATCTGGAGAATAACCTTGTGGTTGTGACAAGATCCCCAAAGGGATGTCCAAAGCACACTTGTTCAGGTGGGAGGACTAATGAAGACTTATTCAGAGAACCTGAGAGACATAAATTAGCTAGTTAACCCACCTGTTCTTCCGTCTCAATTGCCATTTAAAGCCCAAAGAGAAGCAATGTCATAATGGAGAGTGGTCCCCAAGGACTAATCTAAGACACGGAGGTGGTAGGGGATTCATACCATCATACTATCATCAGGCAAAATGGATAGTAAAACAACTCGAGGATTTCTGTAAGTTTTTATTTTACAATATCTTGTGTGGCAAACAGTAAATACAGGGTTTTGAGTGTCTAGACCTTGTCCTTATTAATCTCTCAACTGTCTCCAATCTTAACTTGATGGATAAATTTTAATGGTATTAAGGATTTCAAACTTAAATCCCATCCTGGACCAACAGCTTTCAGGACTGATGTGTAGCCATCCTTATCTTGTTTATATATGACTCCAAGCAAGTGTCATCAGACTTTCTAGGTTAGGTTTTCTTCATCTGTAAGTGAAAGTTTGAATAAGATCCTGGTAGGATAGCAGTCAGGAAATAAGGAGGTGTACTGAACTGGGAAAGTCTGCAGTCAGGGACTTCTCCAAATTATTGCAGCAATGATGTTAGTTTGGGGACTAAGGTACACCTGATTCAGGCCACAGTCTTTTCAATCACTTGTTATGCTGCTGAGAGTTGGACAATGAATAAAGATGACAGAAGAAAAACTGAAGCCTTTGAACTATGGCATTGGAGAAGAGTACTGATTAAACTACAGACTGCTAAAACAAAAGATCTTTCTTAGAGAAGGGATAGCAAGAGTGCTCCTTGGAGGCAAAAATGATACAACTTTGTCTCACATACCTCGGACATGTTAGGAGAGGTTAGTCCTTGGAGAGGGACACCACACTTGGGGAGGTGGACTGATGGTGAAAGAGAGGACCCTTAACCAGGCAGACTTTCCCAGTGGCTGCTGCAGTGAGCTGGAATGTGTTGGAGACTGTGAGGATGGTACAGGATAGGACGGGGTTCAGATCTGATGTTCGTAGAGTTGCTGAGTCACTCTTGACATCACCTAAGAACAACATATTCAAAATAGCAAGTACTTTAAATTACTACCTTAAATTTATACTAAACGGATCATTGTTTTAAAAATTCTTAGGAATCTTTATTATAAAACATAGTATTAGAGAAATAGCTTCAATTCACTGACTTTGCTTATTTTCTACATTGATTTAAACAAATTCATAATGCTTTGGATTCAGTTTACCCAGAGCATGAGTACATAAACTTTGATGTACATAGGTTATCTGTGTGAGATCCCTAAGGTTTTCTGTGCTCTCTGGTGGCCGAGTGGTAAGAAGTTGTGCTGCTTTTATAAAACATAACGGGAATGATTGTATGAAACACAACGTGGATGAAGGAGAGTGGGAAGCACAATGTATACAAACTGTGTAAGCACACCAATGTAAAATTTCGGTGTTTTTTTTTAAAAAAAACCCACGTTGCACTGCAATCCCAAAGGCATGTGATTCAAATCCACCAGCTCCCCTTCAGGATGAGGTTGTGCAATTTACTGCCTCAGAAAAGCCGCTGGAGGCTCAGATGTGGGTTGTTTCCAACCCAACGCCAAACAACAATAATCTTTACAGGAGGAAGCTCTGGTCGCACAGGCTGCTGATTCAAAGGCCGCATAGTTCTCAGATGCTTCGAATATACCCAGCAGCACAGCATGAAAGGATGGGTCGTCTGCACCAGTGTGACTGACAGCCTTGGAAAGGAGCTGGAGAGTCAGCGATGCATTAGAACCAATTTGACGGAAGTGAGAGCAATAAAGAACCTTTACAAGCAGAACAGCAGACATTGTTGGTTTGGTTAAAACTAGCAGCCTTTTGGCTGGTGACCAAGTATAAACTTTGCAATCCAGGCAGCTAAGTAGTTGTTATATGTGGAGTTGTAACTGACTCACAGCTGAGCCTCTAGCAAGCTTTCAGAGGCTGTAAATCGCACGAGAGGAGATTGTCCACCTTTTCCAAAGCAACTGGTGGGTCTGAACCATTTCTCTTTGGCAGGTGTTGGCATCTTAACTCAATAGAGCTCCCTAAGAGAGATGTAGAACACATAAAACCCAGTTTGAATTTTCTACTGACATTTGCTTCAATCAAGCCATTGTTTCATGCCAGAGAAACTTATCTGAACAACTCAATTCATTGTTAGGAAGTCAGAATGGACTCACAGCTGACCCTCTAGTGAGTTTTCAGAGGCTGTAAGTCACACAGGAGGAAACGGCTCCTCTTTCCTCAATGGGGCAGCTGGTGGATTTGAACCAACTGAGAAACTGGTCTTTGCTATCTTAACACTAAGTGTAACAGGGAAATATTTTCATAATTTTTTCAATATTTCAAACTCTTAAGCGAGACCATCCAGCTGATCTTTGTTACAAAAAGCCAAATTCCATTAAATGGAAAAGAGGTAGTATCCTTAAGAAATGCTTTTTAAAAATTTATTCACATAAAAGTGAAATGGAATCCATGCCTCAGACCCTACACATATATTGCAGAGACACAGTACAATCTGGACCAGGTAAAAGGACACAGCCCATACTGCTCTCATTTGGGGTTTGCTGTGGGGAGAGGGAAAGGTAAGTGAATAACTGATCTAGCAATCTTTAAAAAATAGTAAGGTTAAAAAGGCGGGGAAAGTAATAAAAAGTAGTCTGTAGTACTGATAAAAAAGATAGGGCCAAAATCATGGTGTTGTCTGTAGGGAGTTGTGCTGCTAACCCCAAAGCTGTGCTTTTAAAGTTCGAATCCCTCAGCGGCTATGAGGGGAAAAGATGGGCAGTCTCCTCTCTAGTGAATTATAGCTTTCAAAAACCTGCTGGAGGGTCAGTTATGAGTTGATTCTGACTCGATGTCAATGAGGGGCTGTGGTTGTTTCGGTTTTGTTTACTATTCTAATGGTCTATATCCTTTCTGGATAATATTAATTAGTAGAAATCTTGACTTTTTAATTTTTTAATAAAACACTGTATTTTAGGAAGATGATTTAACCAGGTAGTCTTAAATTTCACAATAATAAAATGCAAGCATTAAAAACTTACTGGTATTTCCTAAGATGACTTGGAGGACAAAGACCTGGGTTTGCATTACACAACAGGACATTAGAAGATAAAGCATCCAATACATTTATTTGATCCTTGGTTTCTCACATTATTGAAATGCTTAGTGATGATACTGTTTTCTAAGAAGGAAAGCTCAGTGCTATAACCTACTTTTGCATACTCCACTTTTAAATCTTGTCACTTGAGTCAGGGCCAGGGTAGGGAGTAAGAATTCCATTGTGTTCCACCCAGAACGCACCTTCATAAAAAGCAGCATCACCCACTGGCCCAGATGTTCACTGGCCCAGATGTTCCCAGGGGAGACCCCCACTTCAAGGCAGGAGATACCCTGCTTTCTTGGTTCACAACCCTGGCACCAGCTGCTTCCTAAATCCCTGAGTTGCTACTTTTTTCTTGATTATACTGAGGTTTGTCCTCATCCCTTCTGCCTGGTGGTTTATTCTTGTTTCTTTTTTTTAATGCAGCAAAACTTCTCATGGTCACGAGGGCCAAAGATATCCTCCAAGGTGTCACAGTCCATTGATAAGCGCCTTTGCCAACTAAAAGGCAGCAAGGAACATTAGCACATTCACTGCTGGGCCCCGCACAAGTTCATGTTCTGGGCTGTTGGCTCCTTCCAGTGTTCCAGCTGCTGGGCGGGCGTCCCATCCGTTCGACTGCACTATACTCTCATCTCCCTCAATGAACGGGATACTCCACTCCTACCTTACCTGGAAAATTCTCCAGGCTGCTGTGGCCGTCTCTGTTGTTAGGGTCCCAGCCTAGAATTTTACCAGGTCCCTTTTGCTAAGCTGTTTGCACACTTTTATACTCATCATCAATGGGTTCTAAAAAACCACCTGTATTCTAAGGGACACATTTGCGTCCACTCCTCAAGCAGCCACTTCCATAGTGTTTCCTAATGTGACCTGGAAGATCAAACTTCTGAGTTCATCCCATTCATGTGTTTTCCAATTTTTTTTCTTCAACGTATGGTGAGTGTCAGGGGGAGCACTCGTCCCTGAATTCAAGGAGTCTGGGTGCCTCACCATGGACTTCAGGAGACAGACTTTTTAAGGACTCATTTTGTCAAAAGCTTTAAAAAAAATGACAGGTTTGATCTTATTGGTGCCTTTTTCTATTCATCCTACCACTAAAGTGGAAGGCCCTTCATTTTGGCAGTCATCTTTCTCTCCATTTCTAGACTCATCAGAGGAATTTCAATTCTTTGAACTCTATCGTTCCTCTCTGTACTTTGTAAATACTTCCTGTATCATACCCCTCTGACAGACCTTCTTTGTAACTCTTCCCTTCCATCGACCACGTTAGAGCCCTTAGTGCAAATTTCTCCATCACCCAGCACTGCTCATGTTCCTCGTATGCTTTTTTCACTACTTAAAGCTTCAGGATGGCAGTTTAAAGAAACTTGCTTACTCTCCTTGCCCAAGCGGAAGCACTGTAAACAGTGTATTAAAAGTTGCTAAGTATATGTACGCAGCAACACCAGTCACACCTTTTCTCTTTTAAGTCCTGATAGCCAGATAGAGATGCTGCAACTTCCTGTTCTGTCTGAAGATCTATTAGCTAGGATTAGAACTGTTTGACCTATAATTAAAATCATGTGTCTCCTGAGAGGTACCTAACAGAGAAAAGCATTTCCTGTTCTGATAACTGAGACTCTCCTTATAAAACCCCAACCATAAATCACCCAGCTAACTTGTTTACTCCTCCCCATAAAGACTTTAAAGGGGCTCTGGGAGCATAGTGCTTTACATGTTAGGCTGCTAACCAAAAGGTGGGTGGTTTGAATCCACATGCATTTCTGTAGGAAGGTAAGGCAATCTCCCTCTGGAATCTGTTTCAGAGACCTGATGGAAGGTCACCATGGGTTCACATTGACCCCACAGCAGTGGATATGAAAATGTCAGGCAAAGTCACCTGACTGATACCACTCATCTTCCGGCCTGCGAGCACTCCCCACTGGAAAGTTCGAATAAAACCAGTCTCCTTAGGTGGCTTGTTTTCAAGAAACCTATTCTGTTTAAAATATAATGTAAAATTTGCCAATTCAACTATTTTAACTGTACAGTATATTCACATTAGTTGTGTCACAATGTTGTGCAACCGTAACTGTCAACTTGAATTTTTTTTTTTTCGATTACACTTTTGTTTCCTGGGTATATAGTTTATAGTCCATCAATTTTTTTAGATATCTATTTCCAATGAATACATTTTACCACATTCTTCCAGCTGCTTTGCCTGGAAATTGGAATTTTAATTAAATGTCATTGTTTCAGTGAAACATTTTTTAAAGTTAGTAAAAGACAAGTCTGAGCAAAATACATGACAACCAGCACCTAGACTTATAAACCTTTGAGCAGGTAGTAGAATTCACTAAGAACTAAAGCTCTAATCTAATATAGATTGAAATCATCAGATTGCCAAAGACTTAAGTCAAAGTCACTGCCACAGAGTTGGAACTCCTAGTCCACTCTCCGGAGTGCCTTCAGAAGCTGTAAATTGCATGGGAGAGTGTCCATCTTTCTCCTGCAAAGTGACTGCTAGATTCGAACTGCCTTTAGGTTGGCAGGGTAATTCCCTGTGGACCACACCACCCGAGCCCACTATAATGACGGATACAATTCCTAGGAGCAGAATGAAAAGTAAGCTACTTTTGGAAATTCACTAATTTTATGACAATTGTCCACACTTACTTTTCTTGTGAATGAATCCATATAAATCCATGAATTTACTTACTCACTCACTGCCTGCACCCAGATCATGACTTCACCATTTATTGGTTGTGTCACAGCTTCCTCGTCTCTCCTGCACCCTCATCCAAACATCAGGACCCCAGACCAGATGGCCTGTTGCAGCTCACCAAGCCAGCTGGTACCACTGGGGCTCCTCCCCTCTGTATTATTCAACTTTTTATCCACAACTATTTTAAAAAATAAACATCCTCTCTACCCTAACAAAGTTTTTACATTTTTACAATAGGAATAAGAAAAGCTTAAGTAGCCTATTTGAAATAAACACTAAAATCAAGAGAATAAGTGAATATGCTATCATAATATAATGGTATAGAATGCAAGGAGTAAAAAGAATTACGACGATCTGGAGTATGGACCTTGAAACTCATCCTAGAATATAGGCAGACTTGCTTCATTGTTTTCTGCAGATAACCTTCTCACAAACTGAAGGTCTGTTGCAACCCTTAGTTGAGTAAGTCTACCTGAACCACTGTTTGCCTGGCTGCCTATTATCTTCACTGTAGCACGTTTTATACATTAAGTCTTTTTCTGGCTAAATATTCTATCTTGTGTGTTTTCCACATTGTTTATCCATTCATCTGATAATAGCTTTCTGGTTACTTTCACTTTCTGGCCATTATAAATAATGGTGCTCTGAGCATTTGTGAAGTTTTTACATAAGCATATTTCCTTTCTCTACAGTAAACACACACACACACACACACACACACACACGTAGAAATGGAACTGTTAAGTCACACAGAAATTATCTCAAATATCTGAAGAACTACCCACCCAATTAGATGGCACATAACAACAAAAGAACCCACCCAACTATTTGTCTCAACAACAATGTGTGAATGAGTTCAGGTGATTTTTTTTTAATTCCAGTTTTTAAGACCTTTAAAATAATTATAATCTCTTAAAAAATTGTTTTTTTTTAAATGGTTAGTTTTACAGCCTACCAATGTGACATGGCTTCAAGGTGGTTCAGACATATTTCCTTCTCTCATAAACGTCCAAAGCAGGAGGAAATGAATTCTCATGTGCATGCCGGAGCAGGTTGAAATGAATTTCCTGTTTGTGTCTCATTTTTAGGTTAAAACATTAAACATCATTTTCCATTGATGTATTTAAAATGTACACATGTATTTATTCAGTACTGTATGCACACTATTTAAATCATGGAAATAGAGTCATTCGAGGTTGAAGTTTTGAAAGTGATTACTAGCCACGAGCACCAAGTTCATCAAGGCTGGGCTTTCGGATCCCTGCTCTGAGCTGGCAAGGACTCGGAGCCTCCTGAACCCTCCAGTCTCTCATCCTTGGTTCCAATGGATTCCTCTTCTTGACCAGGTCCATCTATTGTCCAGCAAGTCCTCTGAGAAAACTGTAATGTAAATTAATGCACTTAAGTGGAAAGGCTGTTTACAGGACCCTTTGTTCCTTCCACTCTCGCCCCACCCCTCAGCTCAAGCATCTCTGCTCCCACCTCCACAAACACACTGCTGATTTCTATCTCAGCACTGAGTACAGGGGACTGACATGGTTTCCTGTGTCCATGTCACCAGATAGTGATCTCAATAAGGGCAGGTCTCGGCTTTATGTCCCCAAGTTCCAGCACGGCGTCTGATGAGAATACACAACCCATCCTTAATCAATGAAGGGCTTTTCCAAAATAAGGACCACCTGCTTTGAGTAAGCCAGATAGATAATAATTCTTCATAATTAAACTAGGAAATAGTGATTTATTTTATAGTTATTGTGCTGACAGCTTTACAGGTGTTAAACCTAGCATCCATCTTATAGAATATAACTTTTATCTCTAATATATAGACGAAGAAACGAAATCTTGAGAGTCATGACTTACCACAGGTCACACAGAAAAGATAGGTGCTAGGAGGCAAATCAAGTAGAGTAAATAAATTCCATGAAGGCTCCACTGTGCTCACAGACTGCTATATACAGTTGGTGTTCAACAACTACTGACTGACTGGTTTAATCAGCTGCTCGTGCACAAGGTCTTGCCCCCGGTTCCCTGATTCAACCTCTTTTCTCTCCAGCTTTTCTCTTCACACTGGATCCAGTCATAGCTGGCCATCATTCTGTTTTGAGGAGAGGTGACTGACACAAACACCACCAGCCCTGTCCTTAATGCCACTGTCCCTAAAGGACCAGCAGCCCAGCTCAACACCAGGAAACAAAACATCAGAATGGTTCTGATAAAGCCACACTTTTCTCAATTTCCTGCATCAAGCAAGAACACCCAATGGACTTCAAAACATGCCCAAACAGCTCTGAGTGAATCGCCCCGATGGCAAAGCATGATGGTGGCAGAAGCCACAGTATTCTGTCTTAAGAACTTCTGAGGAGCACCTATTCCTGACAGCTCACTATGTTGCCAGCTAGAGAAGGAAATGAAAGGGTCACCTGAGGCCTGCAAAAACTTAAGACTTCATTTGCTTTTGCTGCTGGGTGCTGACAGGTCTGCTCAACTCAACTCACAGCAGCTCTATGCACAGCAGAATGAAAGCCCACCATACTCAAAATCTCCCCTAAGCTTAAACCTACTCATGCAGAACCCAAGTCTTTATAAGGGTCTGCAATTGGCAGCAACTGCCCAAGCTTGGGAGAGGGCTGGGGAGTGCCAGTTCCCTATAAATCAGGGTGGTGATTCCTTCTTTTCCCTTCTTCGACGAGAACACAAATACATAATACATGGTCCCCAAGCTCATTTGTTGTTTGCTGATTTCAACTCTTGGTGCCCCTGTGTGTACAGCAGAACCGTGCTCTGTGGGTGTTCAAGGCTGTGGCCTTTTAGAAGCAGGTGGCCAGGTCTGTCTGAGAGGCATCTCTGGGTGGATTTGAACTACCAGCCTTTTTTTTTTTAGTTGTCTTGCAATGAACGTTGTTCTGAGGCTCAAAAAGAGCACTTATGCGTATGCACCACTTGCACCTTAATGCTAAGTCGGGAACAGACCCAATATAGGTTTTTATTCCCTTCCTTCCCTAATTTAGTCAAGGAAACGCAGCAGTAGTTCAGTGTCCTGAAAGCCAACAGATCGGTTCTGTCAGTTTAAGTTCTCAAGTCTGCGAACTCCTCACTGCCATCATCACCTCGTGCCTAGATTCCCAAAGATGTTTGCTCGCTCTATCCTGGTCCGCAGCACCCCCCGCCCCCATTCCTGGCTTCTACCTGGGCCCCCTCTAGCTCATTCTCCATACTGCAGCTAGAGCGAGCTTGTCAATACTGCACTAAACCTTTCACATAACTGGTGCCCTGAGTACCATGAGCTAACAGACCTGCTGTTGTTTGTTCATTGTCCTCGAGAGGGTACGACTCATACCTGATCCTCTAGCACAGAGACTAAATTGCACAGATGGAAGCCGTCCATCTTTCTCCCTCACAGCAACTGGTGTAGTCAAGCCTCCAGTCTTTGGGTTGGCAGTACAACTCCTTACCCTCTGACCACCGGTGCTTCCTTAACAGACACATGAGATCGTTCACAAACTCAAGGACAAAGGAATCCAAGAAACACCTGCCCAAGGTCAGAAGAGAGGTGAGAATCAGGAATCTCTGACTGCACTGCTGGGCCTCACTGCAATGAGCCACGCTGCCTCTCCGTGCACAAGAAGGTATGATCACTGGAAAAGCAGCATTCAGAAACAGCTTTCTGGGCCATCCTGGTAAAACAGACAGAGGGGTGAGAACCAACCTGACCGGATACACCGAGGGTCACTCATACGTGGATCCCTGGTGCTCCGCAACCCCTCCTCTAGCAGATGAGAGGGCACGGCCGGCACTCCAGATCGAGGACTACGTGATCCACGTGGGGAGCGTAGGATTTCACCGGGTGGATGTTCAGGATCTGTGTCTTCCACGGTTTCCCATGCAACTGCTGAAGAAGAGCTGCAATGCGCACGTCTGCAGATTCCGCCCACCTCCGCCACTCTGGCTTGATGGCCCCTGCCTGCTTTTTTCTCCTAGAATCGCTGCCAGTTTGCTTTTCCTTCTGGTTGGAGGTAATCTGTGGAAGGCAAGTCTGCTTCTCTTCCTCCAACCCACTGCGTCCAGGAAGCTGGGGCTTCTTCCCAGGGAAAGAGTCCACATTTTGGTGAATATGCAACACGCCCCCAGCATCTTGCCGCAGCACCTGGCAGGCCACGGGCCAACCTTCTTCAGAGCTGGGAAGCAGTCCCAGATTCACTCTGTCCGCGACGCTGGAGAGCTGCAGCTTCCTGTTATCCCCAAAGTGGATTTGGCACCGATCAGCTACCCCGTTGATTTCCAGGTTCGTACTCAGAGCAGCTACAGCGTGGGGGCTCCACTCACAGGCATGGACGAAGGCGGCACCGGCATGAACCAGAAACGGCAGTGTGAAATAACCAATCCCCGCATACAGGTCCACCAGCACCTCCCCGGCACAGGGCAGGGAGGCCACGCGCAGCTTCTCGCTGATGTTGCCGGAGGAGAACATGCATCGAGTCACGTCAAACTTATACCGGATCCCATTGTCCACGTGCTCCACCCAGCCGTGGTCACCCAGCAGCAGAGCCACCGCTGGCGTCCGAGCGCCATTCGGGGACACGCGCCCTCGTCTAGCCAGCCGCTGGACGCCCAGTGCCGAGGCCACAGTCTCCCAGAGTTCTGGTTCCAGCTGTTTCCACTGCTCGGCCTGGAAGCAGTCCTCACTCAGCAACAGGAGGTTCCCATGCCGCTGCCACGAGCGGGGCAAGTCAGCCTCCAACTCCTGCGACCAGGTGACACCCCGGGCCTCTGCCCAGCGCCTCACCTCCAGGCACAGCCTCCGGGCAGGCGGGCAGCCCTGGGCCTTCCTGGAAGGTGCAGCGCGGAGGAGCCGCGTCAGGACACAGGTGCTGCCCGGGGCCACGCGCTCCCGCAGCTCCCGCAGGTGCGGCTCCGGGAGGGTCTCCCCCAGCACGGGCAGCGCCACCCTGCCATCCGGCAGCTTCTCCACGCGATGCCGGCCATCGAGCAGCTGCTGCTCCTCCAGATACTGCCTGTACCGCTGGGCAAAGCGAGCTTCCGTCACAACCGCCGCAGCACCTGCGGGCTGCGCGCCGCCAACCTCCATGCTGCTAAAGCCCACATGCTCCACTTCCGGGTCCACGGCGCGCCGGAAGTTATATAAAATTAACCAACCGGAACTAAGTGAAATGACGCAAGTGCGACGAGCGGCGGCGCTGTTGCCCTGTTGAAGCCTCTGCCGCCATCTTTATTGTGGCCAACCAGTTCATGGTTCAACCTAAACGGAAAATTAGTAATACTGAGGAATTGTATAATCTGAAAGATTTCAACTCGATCAGTATTCTCCAGAGCCATTATGCACAGTTTTTAATGCCGTTCACAAATCCAAAGAGGAAATTGAACCTGGAATGAAGGGCTGAATTTTTTTAAGTTTCCCTGTAGATTAATGGAGATTAATTTTATAAAACACAATGTATGGGAATGATAATAGGAAACCCAATGTGAATAGAAGAATAAGTGAAATACAATGTGTATAAACAAAATAAAATGTATACGACTTTTTTATGCAAACCCATATACAAGAAATGTTTCTCCGCATCAGCAACCACCGCATTGATGAGAGTGAAGAATCTAACATAAGGGGAGCTCTGGTGGCCTAGTGGCAAGAAACTGCAACTACAATCCCAGAGGCGCACAGTTCAAACCCACCAGATGCTCTGCGGGGGGAAGGAGGGACAATCTCCTCCTGTACCAGTCAGATCTGATTTGACGGTACACATGCACACACACACAACACACACACACACACACACACACACAAGAATCCAACATAACCTCCTCCTTCTCTTTAATCTCAGAGGTGGTCATCACCATCTCACTGTCCTACAGACCAAGAAGCCGTTGTTTCGAAGTTAGAAGGAACTGAGTGGGTACACCTCCTATGTATCAGGATCTGAATCTTCACATAGGAAATGGGAATCACCTTCTTCTCTTTCGAAAATTGTTACCGGATTAGAGGTAAATATAAAATGCTTTGCATATTGTGCTTGTTGTTTTAATGTGCCATTGAGTTGAGTAAGACTCATAGTGGTCCTATGAGCAACAACCCTGCTGTAAGCCGGCACCATCCTCATGATAGTCAACATGTTCAAGTCCATTGTTTCAGCCACTGTGTCAATCCCCCTTGTTGAAGGTCTTATTTCTGTCTCTGACCCTCCCACCTTTATCTACACAGTCTTTTCCAGAGACTGCCCCCTCCTCAAGGCTTTACCTTTTCCTCTAAGAGTCACCCCATCACTCTTCCTCCAAAACAGACTTGTTTATTCTTTTGGCAGTCCATGAGATATTCCGTATTCTTCACAGCACCACAAAACAAACGCATCAATTCCTCTTCTTTTATCCTTATTCAACGTCAGACTTTGAGATTTATCTGAAACAAATTAAAATAAGAATTAGGTGCACCTGAATGAAGGGACAAATTTTAAAAACTGACACCACAACTCTTTAGCATTTAAAAAAGGTCCTTGACAACACATTTTCACAATGCTACATGTCTTTTGATTTCTTGTGAATGCAAGTAAAATGAAATCTTTGACAACTTCGTTATTTTCTCCATCTATACTAGTGTTGCCTGTTGCCAGTGGTGAGGATTTTTGTTTTCTTGATATTTAATTGTGATTCATACTGAAACTGTAGACTTTTATCTTCTTCAGTAAGTACTTAAAGTATTTTTCACTTTCTGTAAGCAGGGTTGTGTCATCTTCATAACACTGATTGTTGATGAGTCTCTAATTCTGATGTTATATTCTTCTTTATGTAGTTGAATTTCTAGAATGATTTTCTCGGCATACAGATAAAATATGTATAGAGAAGGTTACAATCCAAATTCACACCTTTTCCTAGCTCTCTACCAGTAGTGTAGAAATGATCAGATATTAGACAAAACTAAATTTTTTCATGCCCACATGCTTAGTGCTAGCTCCTATAAAGACTCCTGAATCAAACTTTAGAATTATTTTTTTCAGTTTTGCTTAAAGCTACAGGTGAAGGGTTAAGTGAATTAAGGTTAGTGTGCCAGTCCGATATCATTTTAATGATACTAGAACTGGATCTTATTATTGTTGCTATGTATGACATAGGTTGTTGATGAGTCTTCAGCCAATCCTGATGCTGCTACATTCTTCATATAGTTCAGTTTTTCAAGTTTTTGCTTGGCATACACATTGTTGTTGTCATTAGGTGCCATTAAGTCAACTACAACTCATAACAAGCCTATAAATAACAGATCTGAGCCATGCCCTATCCTGTGCTATCCTTATAATTGCTGTCATGCTCAAACCCATTGCAGTAGTCACCACGTGACCATCTCATTGACGGTCTTCCTCTTTTTGCTGACTTTCCCCAGCATGATGTCTGGCTCCAAGGATTGGTTTCTTCTGAAAATATGCTCAAAGTGAGTGAGATGAATGTCACAATCCTTACCTTTAAGGAGCACACTGGTTGTACTTCCTTCAAAACAGATTTGTTGTTTGTACGTTTGGCAGTCCATGTACTGTACTTATATCACCAAGACCACAACACAAAGACATCAATTACTCTTTCTTCATTGTTCAACTTTCAGATGTGTAGGAAGCAATCAAAATGGTTTGAAATTTACTGGAAATTATTAAATTGCTGTATTAAATTGCAAACACATCATTATGTTTTAAAACCAAACCAAATCAATTCTGATTGATGATGTCCCTCCATCATGATACTAGAAATCTTTACAGGAGGAGACTGCCTATCTTTCTACTACAGAGCAACTGGTGGATTCTAATTCCCAACTTGTCAGTTAACAGCACAACACGTGAGAATTACTATTTATTTTATTAGGGTGTTCTAAGAAATGTAACCAATCTCCTGTGTAATTGTAGGTGATTCAAATTTTCCATTCTATACTTTGAAACACTTAACAACACTTAACGGCACTTAACAACAACAGCAGAGAGAGAGCACGAGCAGTTGGCCTAGTGGACAGAAAGTCATGCTCCCAAGCCAAAGGTGGGTGACTCTACTTCGTGTCCCTCAGTCTTGCCTTTAATTGTTTTTGGTGAAACATTCTTCTAGGTCGTGTAACCCTGGTATGTCTGCTTGCTGTACAGAGGTAACTCGTGGTTGACTGTGAAGCTGAATACTGTTAACCATGGTGGACAGTTTTTGGTGAAGCTCCCCTATGAAAATAAGCTTGGAAGCAGGAGTGGCATCTACTTCCATAATAGCTTGCCTCTGGAAACCCTATGAACCTGGAGAAAGGACGAAAGTTATATACATGTGTCCAGGACTTTCTTTCATAGAGTCACTATGAGTCGCTGATGACTCAACAGCACTTAACAACAACATACTTTTCTTTAGAAAGCTCTGGTGGCCTAAATGTAAGAAGTTGTGCTGCAATCCCAGAGGCATGTGGTTGGTTTGAATCCATCAGCTGCTCCGGGGGAGAAAGACAATATCCTGCCATGAGGTTTGCTGCCTCTGAAAACCCGTTAGAGGTTCAGCTATGGATCACTTCCGACTCGATGGTACACAACAACAACGATACTTTAGGGCCTCCTGGTAGAGTCTGTAGAATGCCACTGACTCAAAGACTACATGCACCGTTCTTGCAGATTCGAGTCCCCCAGCCATTCCTCAGGAGAAACGTGAACAGTCTCCTTCTGTACTATTTACAACCTCAGAAACTCACTTGACGGTCTGCTTAGAGTAAGAACAAACTCCATGGCAGTGAGAGTGAGAGAAATAAACTTTTCTGTAGTTATAATATGTATGTAATGATCAAATGTTGTATAATAGAAAAGTCTTTTGAAAAATTATTATGTAGCAAATTTGGAAGCAGGAGCAGCATCCACTTTCTAAACAATATGCCTCCGGAAACTCTATGAACTTTGATAAAAGTTAACAGTTGTACAGAGGCTTCAAGCCTTTTGTTCATAGGGTCGCTATGAGTCATGCTCAACTCGAAGGCAATCAACAACAACAACAACAACATACAAAATAAGAAACTCCCTGCTTGCAGTGATGGATGGGAGAAGTCATAGCATATAAATGATACTTTGCCTAGAAAGTCTTTTGTCCAAAGTCAGTCCAACACCTTCAGTAATTAAGACGATGTAGCACAGACCACACTGTTCTTCCTACCGCAGTGCCAGTGAAGGTTGACTGTCGGCTTGGCTGAGCTCTGGTTCTCAGTGGTTTGACAGTTTGTAAATTATATGGCCATTCCCTGTGATGTGATGTGAAGTGACGTGATGTGAAGTGACGTGATATGAAGTGATGTGATGAGCCAACCAGTTATGAGGGTTCATTTCCTCAGGTGTGTGGCCTATATCTAATATAGATGAGGATTTGTGACAAAGCTTGATGGCTTTTGTGCTCTTGCTCCGGGCTCTCACTGCGACTCATCATCATCTGATCTGACCTTGGATGCATCAGTCCATGTAGCTACATGAGTCATGATAAGCCTCCAGCCTCACCTGCTTGGAACATGCCTCCCCCTACAACTAAGTGATAAACCCCTTTTTGTTTCTCTTATTGCTTTTCTCGAGAACTCAGCTTCAGAACCTGCCTACTGTTCCTCCAATTAGGTATCTATTGTTGTGTACAGTGATGTTGAGACTAATAGCTGACTCTCCTGCAGGTTTTCTGAGGCAATAAATTGCTCAAGGGATTGCCTGTCATTCTCCTGTGTAGCTTCTGGCGGGCTTGAACCACATGCCTTTGGGTTGATTGTGCAATTCATTACCCACGAGGCCACCAGATCAGAGAACTCTCTAATTTGATATCTGGTAGAGTGATACTGTTGACAGCTTCAGTTTGCTTGGCTCTACAATCAGCACTCTTGGTACCAGCAGCCAGGAAATTAAAAGACAAATTGCATTGGGGAAAGTCTGCTGTCAGAGACCTTTCTAAGGTACTGAAGAGCAACAATATCAGTCTAGAGACTAAGGTGTGCCTGATACAGGCCATGGTCTTTGCAATTACTTGCTGTGCATCAGAGAGCTGAACAATGACTAGGGATGATAGAAGGAGAGTTGGTGCCTTTGAGCTTTGGTGCTGGAGAAGAATATTGAATATACCATGGACTGCTAGAAGAGGGTGAAGTCAGGCTGATCCTTGGAGGCAAGGATTCTGAAGCTTCATCTGACATACTTTGGACATATTGCAAGGCGGGATCAGTCCTTGGAGAGGGATGTCGTGCTTGGGAGGGTGGAGGGACAGCGCAGGAGAAGAAAACCCTCAATGAGCTGCATTGATTCCATCACTGGGGTAATGGGGATGTGTATGTCTGAGACAGACAATAAGATTGGTAAGGGATAGAGCAGGGTTTAGGGCTGTTGTACATAGGGTCGCTATGAGTCACAAGTGACTCAACAGCACATAACAACAACAACAGTCATAATTGCAACTACTCTTACAGCCCAGAAAATTTCCTTCCTAATCTAGTTATTCTAAGTTACCCTTCAGCTCTCAGGCCAACCAGAATATCCTCAGAAAAGCCTTCTCTAACCTTCTACCCAGCCCCTGACAAGTCTAGGCCATGGATTTTCACAGCATCATGTTGGCTTAATGGTAAGAAGTTGCACTACCAATCCAAAGATACACGGTTAAAATCCACCAGCTGCCCTTGGAAAAAGGTGAACAATCTCCTCCTGTATGATTTATTGCCTCTGAAAACCTGCTGGAGAGTCAGCTATGAGTCGCTTCTAACTTGATGGTACATTACAACAACAATGGATGTTCCTCCTTTACAGCACTTTGCAGCCCTATTTTCACATTTGTTTGGTTAATTGATTAGTGATGTAGAATTGATACCTTCGAGTTGTGGTTCTGGAGAAGAGTCTTGAACATACCATGGACAGCAAGGAGAACAAATAGGTCTGTCTTGGAAAGGGTGAAACCAAGTTTCTCTTTGGAAACAAGTATTTTGAAGGTCTGTCTCACATATTTCAGGCATGTGGCCAGGAGGGACCACTCCTTGGAGAAGGCCATCATGCTTGGAAGGGTGGAGGGACAGTGCAGGAGAGAAGACCCTGGATGGGCGGGGCTGACACAATAACTGGGGTAATGGGGGTAGGTGTGTTAGAGTCAGTCAGATGGGCTCAGGACAGGGCAGGCTTCAGAGGTGCTGGTACATAGGGTCACTATGTGTCGCAGGCAACTCGATAGCACATAACAACAGTCTTCCTCCATGTGCAAAAGACTTAAGGGACCAATAACTGATAGCTTTCTCCTCTTCTTATGTTTTCACTGACCACCATACAGAGCAAGGCATCATGAAATATTTCTAGAATGAGCAAATGATGGGAGGAAGGGAGGGAAGGAGGGAGAAAGAGTAAAGGTGAAAGTGTTGTTTCCACCGCATTTCCACTGGGTGGCAGCAATGCCCAGTATCAAGGTGGTTGAAATGTCACCTCCAAGGAAAACCTCTGGGCTCTAGCTGACTTGGCTGCCTCCGGCTCAAGGGTCCTCTCACTTTGCATGGACCTCCTTTTCACTTCTTCTCCATTAGACATCCCTTTCTGACCTAGCCAATCCAAACGTGTGAGTGTGTTTGGCTGCAAGTAATAGAAACCCTGGCACAGAGCAGCTACATTAATTTCCAAACAAAAAATAATAGTCTAGGATTGGTGGTGTTATTGTTATTGTTGCTGTGTACCGTTGAGAATAAAAATCGACCAGTAGCTGACCTTCCGGTGAGTTTTCAGAGGCAATTAATCACATGGGAGGAGATTGCCCATCCTCTCCCTCAGAGCAGCTGGTACGTTTGAACCACTTGTCTTCAGGATTGCAGCACAGCTTCTCACCACTAAAACCAGACTCCTATCATCTTGTGGGTTTCAGGGATTAACCCTTGTAGAGGAACATCAAGCTTGGAAAGGTGGAGGAAGATCCTTGGTGAGATGAATTGACACAGTGACTACAGCAATGGACTCAAGTGTGTCCAAGATTACGAGGCTAGCTCAGGATAGGACAGGGTTCACAACTGGTGTT
Source organism: Elephantulus edwardii (assembly GCF_000299155.1). Taxonomy (NCBI): domain Eukaryota; kingdom Metazoa; phylum Chordata; class Mammalia; order Macroscelidea; family Macroscelididae; genus Elephantulus; species Elephantulus edwardii. The sequence continues at coordinate 16,896,525 of NW_006399753.1, forward strand.
CATAGTCACTGAGTCAAACTTAACTCAGTGGCATGACACTTAACAACAACACTGTACTGCTCATTTGTGAGGAGGGGAGACAGGGCAAAGCAAAAATGAGTAGGAAGAGTCCTCTCCATGGGGCATGTGCCTTCGTCACTGAGACAGAGGGAACTCGCCAGCCGTCCCTGAGAGCTGAGGAGGCTGAGGAGTGCATTTGTTTCACTTTCTGACCCTTGTGATAGAGGCCAACATAGGGAGGTGAGTGAGCCGCAGCCTTCCACTGGGCAGTAGAATGAAAGGCCCTGGAGCAAAATGGAGGCTAGGCGTGGCTAGGGCTTAGATAAAACGCTGAAGGCAATGAAAGAGCAGAGAGCATGCTGGGAGAAAGCTTCAAAAATAG
>NW_006399753.1:16897651-16902739 GCF_000299155.1 Elephantulus edwardii
GAAAAAAAAGTTAGATTATTTTAAATAGTGCCTTTGAGGAAGAAATAATAAACATTCTCCAAGTGCTTACCATATACCCAGCACTGACTTCAATGCTTTAAAGTAATTAACTTTCCCAAGGCCTATGTGAGGCTTTAAAAGGAAATTATATTAAAGTCATAGAATGATGTCACTTGATAGGTGATATTATTAGAAGGAGTCTCAGTGAACTGACTGATTTCTGAGCTTACATTTTTAACTTCCTAAACCACATGCCTCTGTAAACTCTATGAACTTTATTTTTTAAACTCTGTGAACTTTGAAAAATGACAATAGTTATAGAAAGGCTGCAGGCCTTTTGTTCGTAGGGTCACTATGAGTTGTGCTCAACTTGACAGCAATCAAGAACAAGTCTATTGATTTTAAGCACAGTTTGAAAAGCCTAGTTTGCAAAAATCTTTCAAGTGATGTAATGCGTGCAGGGTGGTCCTAATGGAAGAGGAGGGGAATTGCTGCATTTGCCTTACTTCTTTTTTGTAAATCGTATCATTAATTCTGTCCTGTATATACATAATATTTGAGTACTATAGATGTTTTTTTTAAAATGGATCTCTTTTTGAGAAACCAGGAGCTCGGGTGACATGGTCCCTAGGGAGTTGTGCTGCTAGTGGAAAGGTCAAGGCTCTTTGGTGATTCGAATCCACGAGCAGCTGCTCACGAGAAAGATGGACGTTTTCCTCCTGTGTGATTTACAACATCAGAAACCTGATAGAGGGTCAGCAATGAGTCAGTTCTGGCTGGATGACAAACAGGCAACGAGTAGGAGATGTTGTGTGCTGTAGAGTTGGAACTGACCCATAGCTGACCCTCCAGTTGGTTTTCAGAGACAGTAAATCACATGGGAGGAGATTGCCTGTCTTTCTTCTGTGGAGAGACTGGTGGGTTTCTACCTTTGTGTTGGCAGTGCTGTTTCTTACCACTAAGCCAGCAGGATCGATGCCTTTGAGTTGTGTTGCTGGAGAGGAGTGTGGTTTGAAAATCATCTACTGGAGCTGGTTCTACAGATGCTGCTGGCTAAAATGGGTTCACTATGAGTCATCTACAACTCGACGACACTTAACAACAATAACACAACAACATAGAGCTTCGTTGTTCTAGTGGACAGAAAGTTATTTGCTGCCAAGCCCAAGCTCCCCTAAACCCCGTTCATCTTCACAACAACACACAAGTCTTTATTAACAGACGGGAAGGTATGTTAGTCAGGAATCAAACATGGATCTCCATAAGGAAGACAAAGGTTGCTGAATCATGGAACCATCACTATGTTCAGCAGACATCCGCCTTCTGGCACCAATAGACATAGAAAAAAATAAGGTAGTCTACCGTATACAGGTGCTGGAGAAGCTTCAAGATTAAAACAAAGAACAAAGGCCTGATAATATATTTCTGAAAATTCAGCCAGCGAAAATTCTATGGATCACACGTAGTATTTTCTTACGTAGTGAAGGAAGATTAACTTGTAAATTGGAAGGTGCTCAAAAGATACTGTTGTCACAACAATGGTCTTAAACTTTGACTTTAAATTAAAATAATGATTTAAAGTGTAAAAAAACAAAGAAAGAAAGGAGTGCTGGACATACAGTAGACTGCCAGGAGAACAAACAGGTCAATCCTAGAGAGGGTGAAACCAAGCTGCTCCCTGGAGGCAAGGATTTTGAAGCTCCATCTCAAATACTTTCAGCATGTGGCCTGGAGGGACCAGACCTTGAAGAGAGACATCATGCTAAAACGGGAGGAGGGACAACACGGGAGAGGAAGACCCAGGAGGAGATTTCTGGAGAAAATGGAATTAGTCTGTTGGAGACAAAGAGATTGGCTCAGGATAGGGTAGGGTTCAAAGCTATTTTACATAGTCACAGATGACTTGATGGCACATAACAACCACAAGCCAGCAGGCCTCCCCCAGAATAATAGTAGATTTTTTTTTACATTTTAAAATAAAATATATTGATAGTTTTTTGTTATGTGTTATCCAGTTGAACCGACCCATAGCTGTCCTTCCAGTGAGGCAGCGAATTGCAAGGAAAGAGATTGCCCCTCCTTCTCCAGCAGAGCCGCTGGTAGATTTGAACCATGTGCCTTCAAAACTGCAGTGCTGCTTCAGTACCACTAGGCCACCAGAGCTCCCTATATAGAGCTTAGAGCTCAACAAAGGGACAAATACTGCTGGTTTATAGCCCAGGGTCCATGAAGACCATTTATTGGTTGCCATGGAGTCAGTAATGACTCCCATATGTGTCAGTACACTGTGTTCCATATGATTTTCAAAGGTTTGTTTTTTTTTGTATTAAAAAAAAAAAACAACAAAAACCCACCAACCCTACCTTCTGAAGCACCTCCAGGTGGACTCGAACCTGCAGCCTTTCCATTTACAGCATTAACCAAACCTTAACCATTTGTAACACCCAAAAACACTGGGAGAAATCAGTAGGTGAAATGACAAGGTGGAAGGCTGTCACTGGGACAATCTAGTCATCCTTTGATAACTCAGCACTTCCAACATAAAGTCTTTCTACTTCTGCTTCTCATGCGTCAGCAGCCAAGGACAAGAAATAGAGACGCACGGTCTGAAGAGCACCTGCAGGGCAGGAAAAAAATGCACCAGCCCCTGGTTTTACTGTCAAATGAGTGTTTCACATGCTTCACCTCATTACACACCCAACATGTTCCTCTCTCTTGCCAAGGATGCTTTAACAAACCCTAATGCTACATTCTTCTGTGGCAGAAGGAAGGATTAATGATTAACAAAACAAAGTTTCCTGAAGGAGAAGAGAAATATAAACAGTTTATTTAAATTAAGACTCCAAAGAAACCTCTGAACTTAATACTGTATATGCAAAGAGATACTCTGTTCCCAACCCTCAGTAATGGACTTATGCAAACTGCTGAGCCCTAGGGAACTCGAACCACGTGGAAAGGAAGGTCCTCAATGAGCTGGACTAACACAGTCACTGCAACGATGAGGTCAGAGATGGTGAGGATGGCACAGCGTAGGGCATGGTTCAGGTCTGTTGTTCACAGGGTCACGGTGAGTTGTAGTCGAGTCGGCACACCTAACAACACCTGTTTCCAAAATATTTGGTGGGATGTGTGGGAAGAAAAGGGGCTGTCTAGCCTGGGGTTTTCAGGAAGCTCTAACCTTCATCTCCCCCAAAGGCAGACAGAAAATAGCACTTCCTGGATTTCACTTCATCTCCTTTCTGTTCATTTACTTAAAGCAGAATATAGTGGTTAAGGATAAAACTACAAGGTCACACTGCCTCGGTGCATAGTCCAGTTTAGTCTCATCCCAGCTGTGTGATCTTAGGCTAGTCTTTTCTGTGCCTGCATTTCCTTCTATAAAAATGAGGATATTATTGCTGCTGTTTATGGCCAGTGACTGAGCCCCTGACTCATCTAACCCATGAGCAAGGGAATGAAACGCATCCCACTGCTGGGATGCACAGGCTTTTCACTGGATGATTTTTCAGATGTGGATTGCCAGGCCTTTCTTCTTAGTCTGTCTTAATCTGGAAGCTCGCCTGGAATCTGCTCCATATAATAGCAATTTGCAAACCTCCACTGACAGATGAATTGTTTTGGTCAGGAATCAAACCACAGTCTCCTGTAGGAAGGGTGGTAGTTCTGCCACTGCCCACTGTTCCCTTATAATTGGTTTTGGTGCTAAATTCCCTCCACATAGAGGCAGGACAATCCATTCCATGCAATAGTAAGTACTGCATAATGACTGAAGGTTTAGGCTTGTTTCTTATTTTGTTTTCATAACTAGTTGTAATTTGTATTTTAAGCACACATAGGTGTTGCCACAGTAACATTTTATTCATGAAGATCTACTTTTAAAATGCCTTTGGGAATTGAAGCAGTGAAAACAAGTAGATGGTTAGTTTTTACAATTTTTAAAAAATTTCTTAGATTAAAAAAAAATCTCTGAGAATAGTAAGGGCCCAGAGGAGGGAAACCCAAGCCAAACCACTGGTGTTGACATGGTCCTGGCTCATGGAGACCCTTCATAGCAACCCTTCATCAGGTTTCTGAGGCTGTAAATTTTCAGGAGGAAACTATCTGTATTGATTCCTCGGAGCTTCTGGTCGATTTGAACCACTGACCTTTATATTAGCAGGCTGTTAGGTTATCATTACCACAAGAGAAAGTCAGAAAAACAAGCATAAAAGTTGCCCACATCTCTGTGTACCTATTGTCCAAACAGAACTAGGTGACACTGCATGATATAAAACCAAAAGAAAATGTGAATTATCAGGGCTGTATCCTTTGTCTATACCTGTTCAACACCTATGTTGAGCAAATCATTTGAGAAGTTCGACTATATGAAGAAGAATGTGGCACCAAGATCAGAGAAAGGCTCATCAGCAGCCTGTGTTATGAAGGTGACAAAGTGAAAAGTGGAAAGTGAAGAAGACTTAAAGCTCTTACTGAAGGTCAAAGATTGCGGCCTTCGTAAGGATTACATCTCTCTCAGCATCAAGAAAACAGAAATCCTCACCACTGGCAACATCATAATAGATGGAGAAAAGAATGAAACTATCAATGATATCATTTTACTTGGATCCACAATCAACATCCGTTCGTCCATAGTAACAGTGGTCAAGAAATCAAAAGATGACTTACCCTGGGGAAGTCTGCTGGCAAAGACCACGCTAAAGTCCTAAACAACAAAGCTGTCAACTGAAAGATGCATGCTATGGTCTTTTCTGACTTCCTATGTATCTGAAAGTTGGACAATGAACAAGTATGACAGGTGAAGACTCAATGCCTTTCAATTACTGTGTTGGAGAGGGGTACTGAATTTCCCACTGACTGCCAAAGAACAAGTCTATGTTGGAAGAAGAGCAACCAATACATTCCTTGATGGCGAAACTTTTGTTTTACTTACTCTGGGCATAAAAGTCAAGAAGGTCAAGGACTACAGCCTTCAATACAGATTGAAGTTCAACATCAAGAAAACAAAGATTTTCACTGCTGGGCCAATTGGCAGCATCAGTATGAATGGTGAAGAGATTGAGATTGTTAACAGTTTTAGTTTACTTGGCT
>NW_006399753.1:16914464-16921150 GCF_000299155.1 Elephantulus edwardii
ATGAATGCACCCAGTTAGCCACATTTGACACCCTAAATGTCAGGAATGAGAGGAGATGGCTGAGGTACTCAGGCCAAGCTGGGACTTGTCTAGTCCTGGTTTCAGAGCCCATGTTCCTTCCAACTCAGTTCTTGCCTTGCCATTTTACACTGCAGAGGAAGGATTTAGAATCTTAATTTGAATCTTTTGGAAAAACTGTGCTTAAAACACAGCTGGTCTATTAACAGGAGTGCTGCACTCATCCAACTTTAAAACCAATTGGTTAGGGAGCTTACTAATGGTGGCCTACTGGCAAGAGGCTGCGCTGCAATCCTGAAGGCACATGGTTCGAATCTACCAGATGCTCTACTGGAGAATCTCCTCTTGTGCCAGTCGGAGCTGATTCGTCAACGCACAACCAGTAAAATAACAACAACAACCCACTCCATTTAGTGCAATGTTCTTGCTAATACCCTGAAAAAGTCAATATTAAATTGAGGTGTCAAATGTACTCACATCCCATGAACACGGCAACCGTCGGTAAACTCAACACTTCCTATTCCAAGCATATGATCCTGGAATCAGAGTTTTAGTGAAAAAGCATCTTTGGGTTTATTTAGTCTAATATTCTAAGACCAAAGAAATTTATTTACTTCTGTTCTTTGTCAAGTATTCTTGTTTTGTTCTCTTATTTTGAAAATCTCCTCTGCTTCTTCAGATACTATGTACACTGCAAATCTGAAATTAGGTTGCTCAAGATAGCCATGTTGGTGGCAGAAAGGTTTCACCTGAACTGTCACATTTAAACAAGGACTGATTAATTCACAAGGAAAATATTTAATGAACACATACTATCTCTGGTGTCCTGGTGGCAAGAAGCTGCGCTAGAATCCTGAAGGTGCACTGTCCAAGTCCACCAGCTGCTCCACGGAAGAAGGATGGGCAATCTCCTCCTGTGCAATTAACGGCCTCTAAAAACTGTTGAGGTTCAGCTATGAGTTAGATCCAACTCGATGGTACACAACAGCAAGAACAACGTATCTAGAGCCTAAACTTAAAAATACAGTAGCTACAGTCTAAACTTAATAATACAGCAATAGATGAGATAGATAATACTCCTGCCTTCAGGAGCCTCTACTCTTTTCCACAGAGATTAAACGTTAAAGAAACCTTTAGGATAAAGACAAAGAAAATCATCAGGAGTTTCAGTAGACTATTAGGAAGCTCTAGTGGCCCTAGTGGTAAGAAACTACACTGAGATCCCAAAGGCACGTGATTCCGTGATTCAAATCCACCAGTTGCTCTCAGAAGGATGAGGAACCTCCTCCTGCAAAATTTACTGCCTCCAAAAACCTACTGGAGGGTCAGCTATGGGGTGGTTCCAACTCACAGCACACAACAACAATGACGGACATTTAGTAGCAAAGAGATAACGATAACATAATTTCAGCCACCATCAGAGTTGCTATTGACTCAAAGCTAGTGTCTACAAATACAGATTTCTGAGGCTTTAAATGATATATTTTTCCTGCAGAACCACTGGTGGAGCCAGAGAGGTGTGGGTTAGCAGAGCAATTGCCTTTGGATTATGCCACCAGAGCTAGACTACTGTAGGTAACGAGGAATCAGCGTAAGTGACCGAGGACGGCAGAAAGTCCTTTAAAGGTATTAACGTTGTTAGTGATGACTAGCCAGGAATGAGTACAGATGAATGTTAATTTTAGAGGCAGTTGAAAGTGTGATCAAGAGAATATTTACTTTGTTTTGAAGATGAGAGATAATAGAAGGTGCCTTTATGTTGGTCGAAATGATCCAGTAGAAATCAGAAATTCAAGAAGTGGTAGTTAATTCTAGGAGTGGTCTTCTTGAGCGCCACTTTTACGGCCCCTGGTGGCCTAGTAGGTAAGGAGTTGTGCTGCAAAAGGTGGGCAGATTGAACCTACCAGCTGCTCCAAGGGAGAAAGGTGGACAGTCTTCTCCTTTATGCTGCACGTTTGCTTGGGGGACAGCTGTGAGTCGGTTCTGACTTGAGGGCAATGAATTGAGTTGAGTCGATGCAAACTCATGGCGAACTTTCATCAGGTTTTTAAGGGTGTCGATCTTTACGGGAGCAGATTACCTGTCCTGCTTAGAATGACTGGAGGGTTCAAAGTGTCCACCTTTTGGTTAGTAGCCCAGCACTGCTCCCCCAGAGTTCCTTCCCCTCCCTGCCCAGGTGAGGTCTAAAGAGTAAGAACCCTTCCCCTCTCTGTCTTCTCTGCACTAGGAGCAGATTTCCTGCCCCAGCCCCTCACCTCCTGTGCACCAAGTTTGTCCCCACCCCTTCCCTGGTCATGAGTGCCTCTCAGCTGCTGAGCTGTCCATTGTCTGCCGTGGTCCTGAAACCACCAGAGGCACTGAGAGATGAGGATTTCAGCTGTCTGACAGACCTACGTTCCTTGATTTCATTTATTCCCAGTCCCAGTCACGGCTTCCAAGCTGAGACTGCCACGGTTGGAGTGGCTGGCTCTGGAGCTGGGATTGGGACTGTGTTCGGGAACTTCCTCATTGGTTATGCCAGCAATCTTCTCTGAAGCAGCAGCTCTTCTCCTCCACCATTCTCGGCTTTGCCCTCAGAGGTCATGGGGCTTTTCTGCCGGATGGTGGCCTTTCTGATCCTCTTCACCGTGTGAAGGAGCCATGTCTACCTTCCATAATTTGTTGGTTTTCTCCCCACCCCCCCGTGTCTCGTCTACTCTATGTGTTCTTTTCCCTGTAACTCCCCAGGCAGCCTGGGGAAAGTGATTGGCTCAGGGTTTGACTGAGGAAAGATAAAGAAATAACTTAATATGAAGAGAAAGGGGGGGTAAGAACCCTTCGTCTGATAAGAGCAGGAATCCTTCATCTGTTGTAAAGGGATAGAAGGCTCAGAGGGCAAGGAGGTAAGACTGTGCAGTTCTCTGGACATGTTGTACCACAAGTGTGGCTATCTGGCCAGTATTCACACTGAGCCGGAGCTCACATGCCATCAAACTAGTAGGATTCAAAGTGAGCAGGGCAAGCCGGTAAGAGTATTTGATTAAAGGAGGAAATGATAATACTAGGCAGTAAAATTTAGTGGACTCAAAAAGAAGAAAGGAAAAAAAAAAGAAGAAAGGGCAAGAGAAGATCAATAGACAATAAAAAAGTTTTAAAAGTGCTAAAGTCAGTGGTTACGAGGTCCCAGATGTTCTGTTGAGTTGATTTCAACTTGCAGCGACTCCATGTGCAATAGAACAGAATATTAGAATATTGCCCAGTCCTGTGACAGCCTCACAGTAACTTCCATGTGACCCATTATTCCAGCCTCCGTATCAATACATCTTGTGGAAGGTGTCCTCTATTTTTTTTTTTATCTTCTACTTTACAAGACATAATGTCCTTCTCCGGGAACTGACTCTTCCTCATAAATATGTCCAAAGTATGAGAATGAAGATGAAGTCTCGCCATCTTCGCTCCTAAGGAGTCTTCTCAATTTTTTTCCAATTAAGAACTGTTTAGTCTTCTAGCAGCCATGATACAGTTAATAGTTTTCTCCAGCACCATAATTAGCGGTAGGGTCAGACAACTGCAGGTAAGGAGGAATCAGAGTAACTAACCTAGTAAGGCAGGTTGTCCTTTTAAGTTGTTGAAGTTGTTCATGATAACTAACCAGGCATGATATATGGCCAAAGTGAGTGTGAGTGAAAGATCCCTTGAGGAGGAAGTTGCCATGGGACTGAGAGTTCAGGTATTTGGCACAGTACTATGCATAGAAAAGGTTGTCAATAAACAGATCAGAGTGGAAAAAAGGCCTTGTATACATTAACCATGTGTGGTGAGATGATTTCCCTGATGTGACCTTTTACTTGGCTCTTTCAAGAGATTTTTATGCACACTCATATTTATTGTGGCTTTGTTCACAATAGCAAAGAGCTGGATACAACCCAAGTGTCCATCCACAAACGAATGGATAGAGAAGCTCTGGTATATTCACACAATGGAATACTATGCAGCACTGAATAACAAGGAACTCATGAAATATTATGCAAAATGGATGACCCTGGAGGATATTATGCTGAGTGAAATATCTCAGTCACAAAAGGACAAATATTGCATAAGGCCACTGTTGCACAACAGGACTGACCTGGGGTTGAGGGAAGACAGAAAAGGAGGGGATGAATGATATATACTACATTGAAACAGAGGAGGGAGAGAACCGTTTAAGAGGGACATATAAATGAGTTTTCTTGTCATTACAGCAGTCCAAAGTGAAGGCTGCATAGTGGAGTGGACTTGGTGGGGAGAAATTGCATAACAATAAAAGAGTGTTTCTGTTTCTTTTGAAGGAGAAGAGTGAATTGGGAGTGAGCGGGTGGGTAGGAAGAAAAGTGCAACAATGAATGACTGGAAACCCCAAGTCTTTACCCTAGAGAGTTTATTGTCTTTTCTAGTAAGTTGTAAATAGTTGTTTAGTAATTTTTTTCTGGTCTGGGCTTCAGCCTTCTCTATGATTGATCTCCACTTTGAGAGGATTGGTCAATTATAATACGAAAATGAAGTGACTGTGGGCTATGAAGTGACTGGTACATAGTCTACAGAGAGTTGCACCACGAAATCAAAGGCTGCACCTCTTTGCTATTTCGAATCTCCCAGGAGCTCCCTAGCACAAGACAAGGAGTCTCCTCCCATGCAGCGCAAAGCCTTGACAATGAGTTTTGGAAACAAATTGGAAGTTCAGCTATGAAGACTCTGTTTCTATGATAATAAATGAATAAAGATTATGCAAATGAAGTATGTGTGGTCTCTATAGAGGAATGGCCAACTTCTGGCCCTGTGGGGAGAATCAGGCCTTGAAATTGGCAAGGAACTATAGATGCAAGCAGCTTAACTACACACAAGTTTTGGTTTTGGTTTGGGTTTTGAATAGAAAGAAGCTCACAGGCAGGAAGAAAGATGAGGCAGAAAGGAAAAAAGGCAAGAGAGAAAGGAGGTAAGGAGCCTCCTAAATGAACTGTAACATGAGTCCAGAGCTGTAACCGATCATGGGTACAGGCCCAGAAAGGGCACTGCACAAGAGTCAGTGATGACAGATAGTGGGACCAAGAGGAGCCTGTCCTTGGGCTGAGGGTCGGCCTATGTGGTCGTGAGGAGCTGAGAAAGCTTTGCTGCCCTGAAGAAGAGAGACACTGACTACGTGTTTCCTGATCCTGAGTTTTAGCCTATTGGTCCTGATTTGTGTCCTGATACTTCCGTAACAGAGATTGTGAGCGCGGGACAGATAGGGCCAGGGCCAGATCTGTTGTTCATATGGTTGCTATGACAACAATAATTCCTTAAGTAAGTACAGTCTTTGAGTTCTGTCTGTGTGACCATTACAATAGAGTGTTGAACACAACAAAGAAGCAGAAAATGCCGTGGGAAGGATGGCTGCTGTCAGAACTGGTAAACCGGTTAGATGTGAAGGTGAGTTTGACTTGCACCTCAAATGAGTCTTAATAATAATATTAAGAGTAGGTTTGACTCTTTAGCCCTTCTCTGCTGACAGCATGCTGCAAGGATTGGGTTCACCCCTCTTTTTCTAGGGCACGTCACTTCTTTTCCCTCTTCATTTCCACTTTAATTCTTTTGCATGGCCTGCCTTTCATGAGCTATGGCTCTGTCTTGTTTCCTTAATAAACCTTTTTCACTTACTTTGCGGGGGGAAAAAAAAGGTTTGAAGCATTGGACACCAGTGATCAAGGACCATATGAGTTGTTGGATGACATCAAGAACATCATTCATGAGGAGAGTGAAAGGTCATTACAAAGACAGAGGTGAAAGCTCCCTTAATCTATAATATAAAGATTAAAAACAATTCCTGCCTGGTAGGGTTCTTAATGAAAGTAAAGAGAGGGAATCCCTTTTAAAAGGTTTTAGCATAATAGTTGGACTATGGAAAGCATTCAGTAGTGGTGAACTGTGACTATCTGGGAACTAGCTGTTCACAATAGTGGTGGACCTGTTAGCTATAGATTGAAGATAACAAAAGCTACTTTGCAAGGTTAAGAGGATTAAGTTAGAAGGCATAATGCAAAAGACTTAGCACAGCACTGTCATGTGATAAATCCTAAAGAAAATCCAGAAAATAAAAAAAGATTTTTTAAAAATTAAAAATATGATGGTCAAAAGGAAAAATGTGGAAGATAAAATTGAGAAAAATTATTTTCTTTTTTAAAAAAGTTATTTTTTATGTGTGTACCATCAAATCGGATCTGACTGGTACAGGAGGAGATTGTCCCTCCTTCTTCAGCAGAGCATCTGGTGGATTCGAACCGCGCACGTCTGGGATTACAGTGCAACTTCTTGCCACTAGGCCACCACAGCTCTCTGAGAAAAATTCTTTTTAAAGTAGAAGATCGATATATTCTCGTCACGGCTTTGAGTCAGCGCTGACTCAACAACTTTATAGCAAGTAGAACAAGATACAACCCAGTCATATCCAATCCTCATAGATGTTGCCGTGTTTAAGTCCATTGTGCAGCCATTGTGACAGTCCATTTCACTGGAAGCTTCCTCTTTTTTGTTGATTCTCTGAGCCAGGTGGCTCCTTGGAGGCAAGGATTCTGAGGCTTTGTCTGACATACTTTGGACATGTTGTGAGGAGAGACTGGTCCTTGGAGAGGGACATCATGCTTGGGAGGGTGGAGGGACAGCGCAGGAGAGGAAGG
>NW_006399753.1:16921250-16927652 GCF_000299155.1 Elephantulus edwardii
GGGGGGGGGGATGGTGCATAGCTTAGATTAATCTTATTATGGTGTAAGGTCCTGACCAAGTTTCTAATACTAAACATTCTATATAGAGATGACCATAAACACCAAATTTAATCAGCGTAAACTCTCTTCCCTGCATGTCTGCTCGTCTTGTGCCTCTCTGTAATATCCTTCAATGAATGTTCTTCATTTATAGAGGAAAGCTAGAATCCTTTGGCTGCACTTTCCGGAATTCTTATGCTACAGACCGTATCGGTCTCTTTCACCCAGTGCTTGGCCCCCTTCCAAGTGCGTGCTGTGTGTCACCTGTGGGAACTGACCTCTGCACTGTCCCCTTCCTATTTCTTCATGATGCACTTGCTGCCTTCTCTGACCGGAAGCCCATGAAGCTTCGCTGATGCTAACCTTTAAAACCAGGCTCAAATGCCAGTCCTGCCTCTGTGATGTCGTCCCCAGCTGGCTTTCATTTCCCCTAGTTCAACCTCAGCTCAACTGAAATTCACAGACAGTTCATTTCTGGGCCATGATACAGCTTGTCCAACTCCCTGATCACACTTGTTGTGGTTGTTAGATGCATTGACCTGGATAAAACAAATGGAGACAATAGAATGGAGCTCTGTTTCATCCCAGTCATCATCCTTTCTTCCAAGGAATATTTGGGCTGTGTTTTTTCCAGGACAGATTGGTTCATTCTTCTGGCACTCACTCCACTGTAATTATTTGTTTACTTCTGCTCCAGATTGAACCCCTGGAGGCAGACCACATTGCTCTATTCCTTTAAGTTCTTTATTCCTGACAGATGCAAATAGTCTGGTTCTGTTGTTTGTTCTGTGCCTATTCTACTAATATTACCATTATTATTTTGGTAAAATATACATAACAGAAAGGAGTTCTGGTGGCTCAGTGGTCAAGTCATCAGTAACCTAAACATGAGATTTGCTCACATTTCTCCTGAGAAGCCACTGCTGGGTTGAAACCAGCAGAGAGGCTCAGCCTTTGGATTCGTGGTCCAATTTCCTGCAGAAGAGGCCACCAGAGCTCCCTAGTATCTGGAGAAGGACATTGTGCTTGGAAAAGTGGAAGTACAGAAAGGAGAGGAAGATCCTCAAAGAGTTCTACAGCAACGAGCTTAATTAAGCACAGTAGGTATTGTGAAGATGGTCCAGGATCAGACAGGATTTCTCTGTATTGGGCATAGGATTGCAATGAGTCAGAGCCAATTCAACAGCAGTGGGATCTCTCTCTCTCTCTCTCTCTCTCTCTATCTATCTATATATATTTCCTATATATATGTACACACACGTATATATGCACATACAGATATGTATATACACATGTATACATATATACACATACATATACATAATGTATGTGTGTGTGTGTGTGTGTGTGTGTGTGTGTGTGTGTGTGTGTGATGGATTCACTTGTGTCCTTCCAAAGGACTTGACCCTATTTGGCACTAGCGTTTTTCTTAAGGAAGTCACCATAGTGTGAACCGGACTAGATAGACACACAAACACATGGGGAGGACAGATTCTAAGGAATCCTAAGAACAGCAGATAGACCCTGGAAATGAGCAAGGAGAGATGCTTACAGGCAATGAGCATAACTTTATTTTGGACTCAGAGCCTTCAGATCCAGAAGAGAATTTATTTCATTTCTTTAAAGTCATGAACCCGCGTGTGGTATTTCTGTTGTCAGCACTGTCATTTAGAAAATGTATTGTGTATTACTAGTCCATGGATAGGGAGGTCTGGTGGCACAGTCCGTAGCCTGCAGGCCTGCACCACTAACCCAAAGGCCACATTTCTCTGGCGATTTGAGTCCAGTAGTAACTGGAGAAAGACAAGCATCTCTTTCATGTGACTTTTGTCTTCCAAAATCCAGTAGATTGTCAGCTGTCAGTTGGTTTCAACTTGACAGCTGTGAGTGAAAATATTTACATGATCATTTTTATTTACAGTTCATTTTTAAAAAGTACATCTGTATATATTTTTACAAAAAAATTAGATTACAAAGAGAAAACTTTATATAAATCACCTATTTGTAAATACTTTCTTTTAAAATCTTGCAAAAAAATCTTGCTTGATAAGAATTCACTAAACAAAACTTAATATGTTCCAGATAATCTGTGATACAAAAATGAGAAGAAATTAAATGATGTACATACTAGCCCTTGAGGAACCTAAAACAAATAAGAATTGCGTAAGCACTAAATTATTTATAATGCCCTGTTCCGTGGGTCTGGATAATTTTGTCACTTAATATGTCACACCTTTTTGACATCTAATAGAGTATTAAAGGGTAATGATTTCAAAGGTGCCTCATTAACAAAGAAGAAATAGTTTAGACGTTGGTAGTACATAGTTCATGAAATGAATTTTAATCATGAGGACAATATTTATTGCATAAGTTATCTGGGGGGAAAACACCTTATCTCTTTACACTTGTCTTAATTACCTATTTCTAAATTGTATGTTGAACTTAGATACCAAAGGCTACTCAAATGAAAGGGTGTACTGTTAAAAAATAGCAATGATAGGTTATTTACCAAAGCTATTCAGAAAATACTAGTCAAAACTGAAACTAGGCTTCTAAACACCCTGTCAGTATTTAAATATTTCAAGGTCAGAGTCAGATTAAGCAACTGGTATTAGATATTTTTAGCAGTGGCTGCAATTAACATTTAGCCAACACTGGTCAGGTCTGGAAAATGTCATAATGTCATACGCTGATTGTTACCTTGAAATGCAATTTAAAAATCATAATCATAAGGACTCCAAGAGTCAGAAAATGGAGATTAACATTTTATTGGGTCCTTATTTTAACTTCATGGCTTGTATAAATTGTCTTGTTAAATTCTCACACTAACCCTGTGGTGTAGGTTTATTATCTCTGTTTCATAGATGAAGGCAACTTGGTGGCCGAACACTTAAGCACTTGCCTGATAACCAAGATAAGTGTTCTAATCCACCCAGTGACTCTGTTACCAGAAACATGCAGTCCAGCCCCCTGCCTCAGAAATACCAATCTTGGAGACAGGGGTCGGAGTGGAAAAAGCAGAACTTTTTTAATAGATGTTCGCACATAGAAGATAGAGAGTATGAACTTCCCATATCTATCTCAGTAAGGAAACATTGGGAGGAGATATTTGTAGGCTAGGTTTAGGGTGTAGGGAAAAGGTCACGTCCATTCAGCACTCTGAGGAGGAAAGATGGGGTTATCTTTGGAAAAGGAGACGTTTAGGAAATCCGTAGCCACATGCAGTTGGCCACTTAGA
Source organism: Elephantulus edwardii (assembly GCF_000299155.1). NCBI lineage: Eukaryota > Metazoa > Chordata > Mammalia > Macroscelidea > Macroscelididae > Elephantulus > Elephantulus edwardii. The sequence goes on from NW_006399753.1 coordinate 16,924,528, forward strand.
TGGCATCTTCCCTGTTGGATGTTGAATCATCGTGGACACACGGTGTAAATGGTCTTCTTTCATGATGGCGTCTATCTGGTTGCATGCTTGGTCATCGTGAAACGTGTCTTCTCAAGAGGACTGCCCTCCAGCAGGTCAGAGGGTGGCATGGCGCTTAAAAACTCTTAGTAGAGTGAAAGGTTCATAAAAGAGAACACCTGGAGGCACCAGGCTGCTCATTTAAGATGTGTTTGCAGGCCTCTGGTGCCTCCACTTGCTAAATGCTGGCCTTTCTGGGCTGAACTGTCTCTGAAGGGGAAAGATTTGATTCAGGAGACCTGGTGAAGAGAAAAAGGAAATTAGTAAAATAAGAAAGAAAATGGGAAAATACAACAGTCTGTAACCCAAAGTAAACCTAGCAGTAATCCCATTAAAGTTGAAAGCAGTTAAAGTTTTTACTTTCTGCGTGATTTAAAATCAAGAAAGGTGTGCATCCAAGTTGTGTCCTATCTCCATACCTTTTCAAACTGTGTGCAAAGAGAATAATTTGAGAATAGACTACATGAAGCATGTGACATCAGGATTGGAGGAAGACTCCTCAACAATCTACATTAAGCAGATGACACAACCTTGCTTGCAGAAAGTGAAGCCAACTCGAAACACTTGTTGCAAAAGAACAAACACTACAGCCTTCAATATGGGCTACATCTCAACATCAAGGTAACAAATATCCTCACCACTAGACCAGGCAAACATTATGATAGAAGGAGAAAAAAGTGAAGTTGTCAATGATTTAATTTTACTTGTATCTATAATCAACACTGCTGGTAACAAAAGTCAAGAAGTAAAAAGACATGTTGCTTTGGGGAAATTTTCTGTCACAGGCCTCTCCAAAATGCTCAAGAGCAAGGATGTCGGTTGAAAGATTAACTAGCACCTCATCCAAGCCATGGTATTCTTAATTGCTTCTTAATGCATCTGAAAGTTGGACAATGAATAAGAAAAACAGAATAATCTGTGCCTTTGAATTGTGGTGTTGGAGAAGAGTCTTGAATATTTCATGGATTGCCAAAAGAAGAAACTGAATATTTCATGGCCTGCCACAAGTACAAACAAACCTGTCTTGAAGGAAGTACCTCCAGAACACTCTGTAAAGGCAAAGATGGTGAAACTGTCTCACCTAGGCAAGGATGGTGAAACTGTCTCACTTACACTGCGCCTGTTTTCAAAAGGAAAACAGTCCTTGGAGAGAGAGGAGAGATATTTCATACTCAGAAAGGCAGAGAGTCAGTGAAAGAGACAAAGACTTAACAAGATGAACTGCCCGGGTGACTCCTGCATTGGGCTTAAGCAGACAGATTGTGAGGATAGAACGGGACAGGGCAAGATTATACTCGTTTCACCTGGGAACTGAGAGAGCTGACTTTCTATGTGATGGTTGACTTTCTGTGTGTCTGTGTCCTTGGGCAAATCATCTCTTCTGTGAAAATTACATGACAATGACAGTCATGACAAGCCAGAAGAACCAGGCTCTTGCCATGGCTCTATCACTGTGTAACCCTGAAAAAGTTACTTCTACTTATCTCTCTTTTCTCATAAGAAAGAAAAGGATTGAATAATATGAACTACACAATCACTTCCATCTTCAACAGTTAATGTATACGCATGATCTTTATTGGAAAATAGAATTTATTTTAATGTTTCTTGGAAGTTCTTAATGGAATTTAGAAAGTCAGTGCCTCAGTCTGAAGTTGATGGGATTTATTAGACTACTTGGCAAAAATTTTATCACTTTACTAAAATTCAGTACAGCCTTGCAACTATAAAACAGCATGTCTGAAGCATCATCTTATCCTCTGCTGAACTGACAGAAGGTTTCTCCAGTTTTATGTAGGTAGGAAAGAAAAGTCTAGAACCCAAAATTTTTCAAAAACTAATTCATAAAGCTGTGGAGCAAAATGCAGGAGGAAGGAATGCTGGCCAGAAATACATTTTGGAATCTTTCCTACAAAATGCCAGTCATGGGGACCCAATTACAGTAGCAGATTCATGGACAGGAAGAGATAGACATTTTTTTTAACTGAGCTGTCCTTTCTCTATTCACATAAAGTCACTGTTTTCAAAGATATCTATCTATTCTTTCCAGTTAGTGTTATCAGTTTGATCTGGAGGAGACAGATCTTAGAAGGATAGAATGCCCAAGGCAGACTTTCCTTACTAGTAAAACTGAACTTGAAAGGGTCCAACTCACCACAAAGTCCAGAAACAGCGTTGTTGTTGTTATTGATTGTCGTCAAGTCAAGCAAGACTCATGGTGACTCTATGAACAAAAGATCTGATGCCTTTCTTTAACTATTGTCATTTCTCCAACTTCAGAGTTTCCATAGGCATGTGGTTTAGGAAGTGGGTGCCACAGCTTCCAAACCTGTCTTAAACTGGGAGCTCCACCAAACACTGTCCACCTTGGGCAACCATTATGGCATTTGACACCCCAGTGACACAAGGTTCAGCATCACAGCAAACCTAGATTACCTCAGTACAGCAAATTGACACAAGAGTGATGTACAACTTAGAAGAATGTTCCTCCAAAATATAACAGTACTATCTCACTTTTCATTATTTCTCCAAGTTCATAGAGTTTCCAGAGACAAGCTATTTTAGAAGTGGATACCACTCCAACTTCCAAGCTTGTTTTAATCGGGGAGCTCCATCAAACACTGTCCACCATGGGTAACCATTATCACATTTGATACATCAAGGTCACAATGTTTAGCATCACAGCAACCACGAGTTAACCTCTATACAGCAAATGGACAGACCAGTGCTATACAACTTAAAAGAATCTTTGACCAAAACCAATTAAAACCAGGCCTTCGGGCCCCAGATTAAATTCACCCACCTTTGACTTGGTAGTATAACTTTGTATTCACCAGCTCTCTCCATGTTGTTCTTGGTGTTAAGTGCTGTCGAGGCATAAACAACTCATAGTGACCCTATGAATGAAAGACCTGAACACTTGTGTAACTTTCATTGTTTCTCCAGTTCATAGAGTTTCCGGAGGCAAGCTATTTTGAAAGTGGAGAAACAATGGACTCGACAGCACTTAAAAACAATCTCACTTAGCAGTGATTAAGTGCCACCAAGTC
>NW_006399753.1:16928097-16929498 GCF_000299155.1 Elephantulus edwardii
CAGCATTTCTTAAGCTCAAGGAACTGAAGAACAAATTCAAACCTCGAGTTGCTATAATCAAGGATGCTTTAGGCAGAATATTAAATGATCCAGGAACTATTAAAAGAAGATGGAAAGAATATACTGATCACTGTATTGAAAGGAATTGGCAGACACAGAAGAATTTAATGAAACAATATATAAGCAAGAGCCTATGGTGATGAAGGAAGAAGTTCAGGCTGCTTTGAAGGAAATAGTGAAAAATAAGGCTCCAGGAATAGATGGTATACCAGTTGACATATTTCAGCTCACAGATGCTGCCCTGGAGGTACGTGCTCACCAAGTTGTGCCAAGAAATCTGAAGAACAACCACCTGGCCAACTGACTGGAAGAGATCTATATTTGTTCCCATTCCAAAGAAGGGTGATCCAACAGAATGTGGAAACTATAGAACAATATAATTGATTTCACATATTAGCAAGATTGTACTGAAGACTATCCAAAAATGACTAGAACAGCACACCAGCAGAGAACTGCCAGAAGTACAGGCTGGGTTTAGAAGGGGTCGTGGTACTAGGGCTATCGTAGCTAATGTTCGATGGATCTTAGCTGAAAGCAGGGAATACCAGAGGAATGTGTATCTGTGTTTCATTGACTATGCAAAGGCATTGGACTGTGTGGATCATAACAAACTGAGGTTGACTCTGAGAAGAAGGGGAATCCCAGAACACTTGATCGTGCTAATGCGAAACCTATACTTGGACCAAGAGGCAGTCATCAGAACAGAGCAAGAAAACACTGCATGTTTCAAAATTGGGAAGGGCATACTCAAGGGATGTGTCTTGTCTCCATACCTTTTCAACCTGTAAGCAGAACAGATTATCTGGGAGGCTGGGCTCTATGAGGAGAAATGTGGCATCACGATTGGTGGAAGATCTATGAACAGTCTGCTTTAAGCAGATGATACAACCCTGCTTGCTGAAACTGAGGAGGACCTGAAGCACTTACTGCAGAGGGTCAAGGACTGCAGCCCTCAATATGGATTGAAGCTCAATGTCAAGAAGACAAAGATTCTCACCACTGGACCAATTGGCAGCATCAAGATGGATCGTGAAGAGATTGAGATTGTTCACAGCTTTAGTTTGCTTGGCTCCACAGTCAACACTCTTGGCACCAGTAACCAGGAAATTAAAAGACATATTGTGATGGGAAAGTTGGCTGTTAGGGGCCTCTCCAAAGTTCTGAAGAGCAATGGTGTTTCTCTGGAGACTAAGGTGCATCTACAGGCCATGGTCTTCGCAATCACTTGTTATGCATCAGAGAGTTGGGCAATGACCAAGGAGGATAGAAGGAGAATTGATGCCTCTGAGCTGTGGTGCTGGAGAAGAGTATTGAGAATACCATGGACTACTAGGAAAACAA
>NW_006399753.1:16935013-16939444 GCF_000299155.1 Elephantulus edwardii
AACCGGGATGGGAGTGTCAGAGACAGTGCGATTGGCACAGGACAGAGCGGAGTTTAGGGCTGTTGTACATAGGGTCGCTATGAGTCACAAGCGACTCGACGGCACATAACAACAACTCTGCTGAGCGTGGCATCTTTCTCCAGGGACTGGTGGCTCCTGATTTTGTCCCCAGAAAGTGTAAGAGACTAAACTTAACCTCCCTCATTTCTAAGAGACGTTCTGGCCGCACTTCTTTCAAGACAGATTTGTTTGTTCTTTTTGTTAATGTTCTTCTCCAACACCACCATTTAAAGATATCAGAGGGGAGCTCTGGTGGCCTAGTGGCAAGAAACTGCAACTACAATCCCAGAGATCACGGTTCGAATCCACCAGATGCTCTGCCGGGGAAGAAGGGGCAATCTCCTCCTGTACCAGTCAGATCTGATTTGACGGTACACGCACACAAAAATAATAAAATAAAATAAAAATAAAAATAAAAAAGATATCAGTTAGAACTCTTTGGTGTTATCCATTGTCTAACCTCCACATGCTTATAAAGATAATTGAAAACACTGTAACTGGTTAGCACAGCTCAGTATTCACTGCTTTTTAATACTTAGAAGAGGTCTTTGGCAAACTTCTCGAAAGCAGTATGTCTCTTGAGTTCTTGACTGCTGCTTGCGTGGGCATTGATTGTGGATGCCAGTAAGATGCAATCTTTGGCAACGTCATTCTTTTCCCCCCTTTTCTTCCAGATTTTTAAAATTTTATTTTATTCAGTCTTTGTTGCACCTTCTCTTCCCTCCCTCTGTGACCCTCTTCCTCAGTCCACTTTGCAATGCACTTCTTGCTCCAGATTGTTGTCATACATGTAATACCTGGTCATATATTCCTTTCAGACCGTTCTTCCCATCATCTGTTCCAATACAGTGGTTATTATCAATCTACTCTTTCCTACTCTCTCCCAACACCCCCATGTCAGTCCTATTTTCTAATAGTGGTATAATGCAATATTTATCCTTTTGTGACAAATGTTTTACTCCACATAATATCCTCTAGGCTCATCGATGTTGTGTAATGTTTTACAAGTTCATTATTTTTCAATGTTGCATAATATTCCGTTGTGTGAATGCACTTTAGTTTTTCTCTCCACTCATTTGTTAATGGACACTTGGGCTGCTTCAATCTCTTTGCTATTGTGAATGCAGCAATAAAATGGGTGTACATCCATTTGTTTGAGTTATGACTCTGGTTTCTTTAGGGTATATTCCCAGTAGTGGAATTGCTGGGTCAAATGGTATCTCTATTTGCAGCTTTTTGAGAAAGTGTCAGACTGCCTTCCATAATGGTTGAACCATTTTACATTCTTTCCAGCAGTGAAAAAGAGTTTCAATCTCTCCAGAACCTCACCAGCATTTGGTATTTATTGCCTGTTGAACTTTGCTATTATTACTGAGGTGAAATGATATCTCAAAGTTGTCTTGATGACAATTGCATTCTTTTCTTTGTCATGATGTTTTTCTTTGGTCCAGTTGTAAGCGATTTTTTCTTTATGTTGAGCTATACTTTTATTTTATGTTGAAGGCAATAGTATTTAAGTCTTCCTCAGTAAGTGCTTCAAGTCTTCATTTTCAACAAGCAAGGTTGGTTTAGCTGCGTAAGACAAGCTGTTACTGAGTCTTCCTCCAATTCTAATGCCAAGTTTGTCTTCATATAGTTAGTTAGCTTTTGAGATTATTTTCTCAGCATACAGATTGAATAAGGAGGCTTATTGAAGGTTTGAGGAGATAATTATTCTCTAGTTGTATCATGCCCTATTTTTAGTCAATGTCTTTTTTTTTTCTAAAACAAACAGGTATATTCAAAATTCTTCCAGTGACTCCCTCAGGGCTCAGAGATGAAGTCACTTTTCCATAAATAGTTCTTAAGGCATTTTAATATTTGAAAACATTACTAAGATTTCATGTTTAAAGTTTGAAGAGAGGGCACTTCATGATCCTTTTGTTTGCTTTGGTCAATATGCTTGTCAAACCTCAAACACTGAAGACAGCCTGGAAAAGAAAAAAGTTACAGCTATTACCTTGTCGTGTGTGTGTGTGTGTGTGTGTGTGTGTGTGTGTGTGTACTTTAATGTGGAACAGGTATAATCTTATTGTGACTGAGCATGTTAATAAAATGAACCTCCTGGAATGTGAAGCCAAGTGCAGCTCAATAGATATTTCCTTTTTTCTTTCTTTTTCCATCCTGCTTCCTTGAAATTCTATTTCTTGTGATATGATGAACACTTTTCAACATACAGGTTAAATTTTGAGAAAGAAGTGCTCCGCGGAGTGGTGATGAAAAGCAGTGTTGGGTGATTGGTGTACAGAAAATTCAGATAATTCAAAACAACTAGTTTTCTGTTTAAAGTTTATTTAGGATTTTTCAGCTGTTATTTGTTTCCAAAAGTATTCTATAAATGCATTCTTTACAGCAAAGATGAATTTTTGTTAAAATTGTACATTCTTGTTATTATAAACAATTCATATAACAGAGACAAATACAAAGGAGAAAGTTAGAAATTATCACACAAGATCTCAAAAGTAAAAATAGCCAGGATTACATCAGACAAACATCATTTCAAGCATCTCTGCTAATACACACAGAGAGAAGGCCACCACTTTCCTCTGCTTTTCCTGCTACTTTGCTGGTTACTCTGCCTCTTCAACTTCTTTTTTTTTTTATTCTTTCTTTCTCTTCAACTTCTCAGGAGTAGAGCCTAGACTCTCCCATCCTCTAAGTTTTTTCTCAGTAGGAGCATAACCAGTCCCAAAACTTTCTCAGATACCTGGACGCTAATATCTTTCAAAATTTGTATCTTTAGCCTTGTATTTTAGAAATGGAACAGCAAGATTGCAGGTTGGGCAGTAAAGAAGTGTTGAGAAAATACACTCTAATTTCTATTTCAGACCTAACCTTCTAGACATACTCTTTACTGTTAACTAATTGTACCTGATGACATGCATCGAAGATACATTTGAGAGAAAATAGTGCAACAATGAATGGAAACCCAAAATCTCTGTAAATGTTCATTAAAGTTAATAAAATTTACTAAAAAATAAATGAATTTTTTAAAAAGGATGCATTTGAGCTGTGATCTTGGAGAAGAGTACTGAGTATCCCATGGACTGCCAAAAGAATACACAGATAATAATGTCTTGGAGAAAGTGCAACCAGAGTGTTCCTTGGAGGCAAAGATGGTGAAGCTTCGTCTCACGTTTTTGGACATGCTGTTACGAGAGACTATACCTTGTAAAGGAACATCATGCTTGGAAAGGAAGAGAGTCAGCAAAGGAGAGGAAGACTCTCAGTGATATGGATTGATACAGTGTCTGCTGCAATGGCCTCAAATGTGTCCAGGATGATTAGGATGGCATAGGATAGGACAGAGTTCAGATCAGTTGCTCACGGGATTAGTATGAATCATACTCAACTCGATGGCACATAACAGCAACTGTTTGTGAAACCCTTAAGACAGTTTAGGAATATTGTAACTAATGTTAGATGGTTTTGGCTCATTAGTGTTCAAGGCCTCAAACCTATTCCTGAGATGGTTCTGAAATTCTGGGGGGATAGACTCAAAGTCATATTTTGGTTCCCGTGGACTTGGTTTAATTTTCCTCAGCCTCAGCTTGAACTTGCATATGAGTAGTGGGTGGTCTGTTCCACAATCAGCTCCGGGCCTAGTTTTCACAGTTGATATTGAGCTTCTCCAGCAGTTCTTTCCACAGATGTAATAATCAATCTGATTCCTATGCATACCATCAGGTGAAATCCATGTATATAATCTGCGTTTATGTCTCTTTAAAAAATATATTTGCAATGTATAAGTCATTGTGCAAAATTCTATCATCCTCTCTCCACCTCCATTTCTGTCACTGAGTCTTTATTTTCCAACTACTGAATCTTCTTCTCTGTTCGCAACTTTTGCATTCCAGTGACCCATTATTATCAATGCATCTTCATTGCATATTCGATCTATCTCCGACTGTAAAAATTGGTAAAAATCTTCTATTTCCTTTTCCTTGGCTCTGGTTGTTGATGCATATATCTGATTGATAGTGGTATTCACTGGCCTTCCTTGTTTGCGTATGGATATTATCTTGTCACTCACAATATTGTACTTCAAGATGGATCTAGCGATGGCTTTCTTAACTATGAAAGCAACTCCATTTTTCCTGACCTTTTCATCTCTAGAAAAATATATCATCATCTGACTCAAAATGACCATGCCAGTCCATCTCATCTCAACCATACATAGTATGTCAATATTTATGCATTCAATTTCTTCCTTAACAGTATCTAATTTTCCTACATTCATGGATCTCACATTCCATGTCCCAATCACTAGTGTCTGCTTACAACTGTTTCTCTTCCTTTGTATTTCCATATCTGAAAGCTCAACCTCAGTTG
>NW_006399753.1:16942058-16942991 GCF_000299155.1 Elephantulus edwardii
GGTGATGTCTGGATCCAAGGTGGTGCTCCGAGGTCACAGGGCTGTGGTGGGGGTTGAGATGCGTGGTTGTGGAGCTGCAAGGGGGGTGGGGGAAGGGGAGGAAAGCAAGGGAATAGGGGACTAGAAGCGCAGGGGTTGGACACCTATCACCAAGAGGTGGTGACGGGGCAGTAGCCAGGAAATTAAAAGACGTATTGTGATGGGAAAGTCTGCTGTTAGGGATCTCTCCAAAGTACTGAAGAGCAATGGTGTTTCTCTGGAGAATAAGGTGCATCTGATACAGGCCATGGTCTTTGCTATCACTTGCCATGCATCAGAGAGCTGGACAATGACTAGGGAGGATAGAAGGAGAATTGATGCCTTTGAGCTGTGGTGCTGGAGAAGAGCATTGAATGTAGCTCTCTCTCTATGTTGTCATTGTTCGTGTTGTTAGGTGCCAGTGAGTCGTAGATGACTCATAGTGACCCTAGGAACGAAAGGCCTGACCACTGTTCGTACACAGAGTTTCTGGAGGCAAGCCATTTCGGAAGTGGATGCCGCTCCTGCTTCCAGGCAGAAAAGCCATATTCAAGGATAATATGTGGCAATCCACTTCTATCAATATTATAACTACAGATAATTCTAATCTGCCCTATAGGATTGTAATCTATTGATGGCAAAGTGTTTGTTTTTTCATTTTAAATGTTGTTTAATGATTCTTACCTCATGAATTTTGTGTGAAGTAATGATTTACTTGCCATAGCCCTACGAAGAGGAATGTGGCATCAGGATTGGTGGAAGAATCATCAACAACCTGCGTTATGAAGATGACACAACTCTGCTTGCTGAAACTGAGGATGACCTGAAGCTCTTGCTGCAGAGGGTCAAGGACTGCAGCCTCCTATATGGACTGAAGCTCAACATCAGGAAAACAAAGATTCTCACCACTGGGCC
>NW_006399753.1:16943481-16952058 GCF_000299155.1 Elephantulus edwardii
AGGAAGACTTTTGATGAGATGGATTGATCCTGTGACTGGAGAGGTGGGAATAAGTGCATTTGAGATGGCTAGGTTGGCACAGGATAGAAGAGCGTATAGAGCTCTTGTACATAGGGTTGCTACGCTCTTGTACATAGGGTCGCTATGAGTCGCAAGCAACTCAATGGCACATAACAACAACTATTGAATTGGGGTCTTCCAAGGCTTAACATTTGAAGGTAGGAGAGAAACAATTACACAATTGCACAAAGGTGGGCAGAAAGCATAGAGCAGAAGGGAGATTAAAGATCTCCCTCATGAAAGCAACAATTCTGGTAGCTGGATAAACAAGGTATTACAAATGGGAGACAGGAAACAGCCTTGTGACCAGAGAGCATCACTGATGCCAGCAACTCGGGAATATTTCCATGATGCAGCCTCCTGTGGACTGATGAGTCAGCAGCAGTTTGTCATGAGGAGACTGTGATTACCAATTGAAGCATGATGTTTGTCATCTTTAAAAGCAAAGAGCAAACTGGGCTGAACCCGGGCCCAGTCTGCATCCTGAATCCTCCCTCCCTCTTCCATTTTTGGAACGTCTCCCACCTGCCGGCTCTATCTCTACAACACCCTCGTATTTCCTCAAAATGCTCCTTTGCCAGCAACAGCTAGTCTTATCCTTCACAGTTCCAAAACTGACCCTATACCCTTCCTATTCTCATCTCCTCCATTTATTCCTGTTTGTTGTTGTTATGTACCATGGAGCTGGAAATGACCCATAGCTCACCCTCCGGCTTTTCAGAGGCAGTTAATCTCATGGGAGGAGATTGCCCTTCTTCTCTGAGGCAGCTGGTGGCCTTGAACTGCATGCTGTTGGGATTGCAGTACAGCTTCTTGCCACCAGGCCACCAGAGCCATTTAGTTTCCAGAGGAAGACAGTTGAAAGGGAATCCAGGTCGTAGATATCAATGTCTTAATTGCCGAATGGGTAGGTGTCTAACAACAACAGATATCTCAGATTCGGAGCTAAGGAAATAATCCTAGAGGTTAAGAGAGGCCCATGGGAATTTATGGTTTCCTTGAGATAATAAGCTAATATTTATTGATTATTTACTACACTCCCAACGTTGTTTGAAAAGCTTTGCCTATATTAACTCAGGTAGTTTCACTCTAACACTATAAAGTAATTGCTCTGTTTCCCATTTAACACAGGATCAAATTCCAGCATGGAAAGGTTGCTATCAATCCAAGTTTACTGTAGGAGTTCCAGAGCAGTGCAAATGGTTAATGTGTTTGTCTGATAATAGAAAGGTTGAAAGATTGAATTTATTCAGAGGTGTGAAATCAGCCACAAAAAAAAAATCTAGGGAGCACAGTTCTACTTTCATTCATAGAGGATGCCAAGAGTTGGAATCAACTTATATAAACTAGTAAATGATACAGATTCGAATACAATGGCCCCACAGCTAATGTTCTGAAGCAGTATGCTATGCTATGCTATGCTATGCTATGCTATGCTATGCTATGCTATGCTATGCTATGCTATGGCTCAATTGGGTCTGGATCGTTTCTGATGGTCCCAAGCATCGATTGTTATGTGGGACCTCCTCATCCAAGCGGCATTTCCATCAGGGTAACAGGCTTGCCTGTATGGCAGCTAGATTCCAAAAGGGTCCACGTCATGGGAAAAGTCACCTTGATGCAATGTTGTTTTGTGCCGTCGAGCTGGAATCAACTCACGCTGGCCCTCAGTGGGTTCTCTGAGGCAGTCAAGATGGATCAACATGACTGTAGCAATGGGCTTGAGCATATCAGAAATGGTAAGGATGGAGCAGGATAGGACAAGGTTCAGGTCTTTTGTTCATAGGGTTGCTATGAGCCACAGTAGACTTGAGCAAGAGGACACTACATAGACAGTAATGAAGAAAGGTGTGTACAAGGGTTTTATCTTTTCTCCATACCTATTCAACCTGTACACTGGCACAAATGATTTGAAAAGCTGGACTCTATGAAGCAGAATGTGGCATTAAGATTGGAGGAAGACTCATCAATAATCTTTGGTATGCAGATAATACAACCTTGCTTGCTGGAAATGAGTACTTGAAGGATTCAATGCAGAAGATCAGATGCTGCAGCCTTCACTATCTCAATGTCAAGATAACAAAAATCTTCACCACTGGGCCAACAGGCAGCATCATAATAAATGGAAAGAATTAAAATTGTCAATGATTTCATCTTACTTGGATTGACAATTAACACCCTTGGTTACCAGCAGTCAGGAGACGTATTGCATTGGGAAGGTTACTGTCAGGGTCCTCTCCAAATTATTGAGGAGCAATGATGTTAGTTTGAGGATGGACTAAGATGTACCTGATTCAGGCCCTGGTCTTTTTAATCACTTGCTATGCTGCTGAGAGCTGGATAATGAATAAGGATGACCTAAGAAGAGATGATGCCTTTGAACTATAGTGTTGGACAAGAGTACTGAATATCCTATAAAGTGTCAAAAGAATAAGCAGATACAATTTGGAGAGGGTGTAGCCAGAGTGCTTCTTGGAGGCAAGGATGGTGAAGTTTTATGTCACACACTTGGGCATGTTGCTTGGAGAGGGACATCATGCTTGGAAAAGTTGAGGGTGGGTGAAAAAGAGGAAGACCCTCAACCAGGTGGACTGACGGAGTGCTTCAGTGGTGTATCAGAGTGTGTCAGAGATTGTGAGAGTGGCACGGGATAGGACGGGTTTCAGGTCTGTTTTTCATAGGGTTGCTGTGACTCGATGGCATCGAACAACAACAACATTTAGTAATCATAGGACATGCCCTGTATATTTCTTTCTTCTAAGGTGCCATCTATCAGGTTGAATACTTGGTTATCATGAAACAAGCCCTTTAAAGATGGCTGCCCCTAGACGATTAGACACTTGCATGCCACCTGAAAGTTCTTAGGAGAATTAAATGCTGTTAAGAGGGAACAGCTGGAGGTGCCCAGGCCACTCTGCGTGTTTTGTTGGACCTTACGATGTCTGCATTGCTGAATGCTGACTTTCCTGGTCTGAATCATCTATTTGGGGAAAGGACTTTGATTCAGCACATGATGTAAAGAGGGAAAGAAAATGGCAGTCTGTTACTCAGAGCAAACCCATAGTAATTCAGTTAAAGTTTAGAACAGTTAATATTTTCCTTTCTGTTTAATAAAGGGGTACTCTAAAGACCTAGTGGTAAGGAATTGTGCTTCCAATTCAAAGGCAAAAAGTTCAAATCTACCAGCTTCTCTCAAAGGAGAAAGAGATGCAATTTCTTCCTGTTTTATTTACAGCCTTGGATTTATAATGTTAGAAAATCCAGCTATAGAGCACAGGGTGGAGAGGCAAGCTGCAAGAGTTGAAGTATCTAAACCTGATAAGGAGTTCTTTCTTAAAATGTACTTCTAGGTTAAGAGGATAAATGTCCTTCCATTGTTCTATACCAAAAGGGCACTTTCCCCCTTTCAAACTATTATTACAGAAATGTTGGTTTTTCTACTGCTTTCTTGTCTGTTGCAAGATGATTGTACAAAAACTGTTAAAGCTAAAATTCACTGACTGCTAAATTGATTGTTGTTGTTGTTGTTATGTGCCGTTGAGTCGTTTGCGACTCATAGCGACCCTATGCACAACAGCCCTAAACCCTGCTCTATCCTGCGCCAAGCGCACCGCCTCTGACACACCCATCCCGATTACCCCAGTCACCGAATCAATCCATCTCATAGAGGGTCTTCCCCTCCTGCGTGGTCCCTCAACCCTCCCAAGCATGATGTCCCTCTCCAAGGACCCGTCCCTCCTGGCAACATGTCCAAAGTATGTCAGACAAAGCCCCAGAATCCTTGCCTCCAAGGAGTAGCTTGGTTTAATCCTCTCCAAGATAAATCTGTTTGTTTTCCTGGCAGTCCAGGGTCATTCAGTACCCTTCTCCAGCACCACAGCTCAAAAGCATCCACTCTCCTTCTGTCCTCCCTAGTCATTGTCCAACTCTCTGATGCATAACAAGCGATTGCAAAGACCATGGCCTGTATCAGGCGCACCTTAGTCTCCAGAGAGACGCTGTTGCTCCTGAGTACTTTAGAGAGGTCCCTAACAGCAGACTTTCCCATCGCAATACGCTTTTTGATTTCCTGACTGATACGTTAACAATTACAGCTGCATTCTCTCAAATCTGCACTGGCCCTAGTGGCTTGCTTGAAGAATACAGTGAAAAGGGTTGCCAGGTGACTTGTGAAGTTAGGTCAGAAAAGACCATAAGCGTAGGTCCTGCCTGGGTTTCTTGAGACACTTGTTCTACGGGAAGTCAGCTGTCATGTAAGAAGTCCCAATTACTCTGCAGGTTTGGCTGTTCTGGCAAGAAGCAGCTCTGTTTTCCAGCCTCAACTAACAGGCACCATCATTTTCCAGCAATGTTAGGGAGCCACTTTTAATTTCCAGACCAATCAAGCCTTCAGATGACAGCCCAAGCGTGCATTTTCTGAATTTTAGAGTCACAGAACCATGAGCAAATCAAGTGTCTGTTTTAAGCTACTAAATTTTGATATAATATGTTATGCAGCAATATCAACCAATTTTCTGACCAATTTAAAATACTGTGAAAAGCAAGGAGAAAGAAAGGGGGTAGATGAACAAACTTGGAACAGGGTATAAGCAGTAGGGAAGGCACATAGTACCTTCTGTTTTATGCAGTGTTTGTAAGTCCAGTCTCTGCCGTACTAGTCTTCTTTACAGATAGTTTTTGTGAGCAGCAAAGTGGAGAAGTTGTTTAGGAGCTGGAAGAATTCTGGAAAACCACTCAGCTCTGTTGGAGAGATTCAGGGACAAGTGTGTCTGGCCATTTCCATGCTTACTAAGTCGTGGGCATACTGGGTAACAAGGAATATTATTTAAAAAATTTATTTTTTAAAAAAATTTGTGATTTTTAACTGCAATCCCAGAGGTATATGGTTCAAATCCACCAGATGCTCTGTTAGAGAAGGAGAGCTCTTCCTGTACCAGTCAGATATTATTTGATGGTACACACACACAAAATAATAAAAGAAAATATTTTTTAAAAATGTGATTTTAGTGAAAGTTTATAGAAAGGTTGAGTTTTCATTTATTGACTGATACATTGTCCTCCTTTCCTCTCCCCCAATTCACTTTGTAATGCACATCTTGTTCCAGATTATTAAATATACTAATTATATATATATTATAATTATCTACTACTTTTAGATAGGCCTTCTCTTCACCTATTACAGTGTAGTATTTATTATCTACCATTCTTTTCTTGTTCTTGCTACCCTGCCTCCCTCATCCTATTTTTATAGCAATGGTTTTACCCAGTATTTGTCCTTTTGTGACCGAGCTATTTCACTTAGCATAATCTCTTCTAGATTCATCATGCTGTGTAGTGCTTTATAAATTCATTGTTTTTCAATGTTTAGCCAGAGAATATATGAGGCCATAAAGTGTGTCACCTGTAGGTGGCCAACTTAGGTATGTCACAGCTGCGAATCAGTTAGTATGAATAACAACATGCCTTATTAATATTAAGATCTACTTAGTCTTTCCATCTCTTTTTATCTAAAATAACATTTTCATTTGCTGCATTTTTTTTAAATCCATTTTTTTGCCACCTCTCCATTTTTCCTCCGTGTAACATGTATCATACCTAACTTGAGCCTGTCTACATTCGCTCTTATTTCCTATAACAAAACGAAATCTTTAAATATAGTACACTAAATGCTTCACAGCAAGCACACAGAAGAGCAAGCATTTGGCAGGTCAGGTTTGTTGAGGACCCTTTTATTGGTTAAATCAAGTCACATGGCCAAGTGCATATGGGCGGGGTTATCTAGGGGTGTGGGTACCCGGACGCAGTGACTCACTGGGGATAATTATTGTAACCATTCAAACACAAAGCTAGGGAATGGCTGATCCAGGAATCAAACTTTCAGCTATTTGTCTCTGGACCTACACACAAAACTGATGTCCTAGAGATGGCTGGGAATGTGTTATTCTTTCCCCAGGCTCCGACCCAATCCAAAGCACTTGAATGACTGGTGATGAAGAGTAAGCCTAAACACTGGGGTCTGAAAAAGCTCTGCAGAGGATTCCAGCTCTCAGGGAGGGTGGAGATGGGCGTTCAAAGATGCGAGGGACACAGTCCAGCACTTAAAGAGCTTGCCTTTTCACCGAGAGCGTTCTTAATCATCAAACTATGCAACAGATGCAATTTGTTCTCATATGAAAAACCAAACCAAAGCCAATAATTATTTCCTCACGTTTCTTTAGAGCAGTGATTCTCAAATTTCTGTGAGCATCGCAACCAGCAGGACTTGTTGAGACCAGAGGGCTGGGCCCCACCCCAGAGGTTTCTAATGTAGGTGTGGGAGTGGCTCACATTTTTGCTTTTCTAACAAGCAGGGCTTATCTCCTTGCAATGTGCTGTGCAGGTATTGCCATGTTTTTCAGATGAGACAACCCTGCCTTAAGCAAGTGCAATGGGCGCCATTTTCCCAACAGCAGGTGTGCACTTGATGACTCTTATGCTCTATTTTGGTACTTTTCACAAGAGTTAAAACTTTTCCCAAATGCAGTGTCACACTGAATACACTACTGTATAAACATAATGTTTCTATGAAATGAAGACATCTACACAACTCGCTTTATTGAGCTTTAATGATTATTTTGATGGTCTGGTACCAAAACTGCTGATTTTGCTGGTCGAGGAGCATTCTTTGAGGATCAGTGAGAGCGGTGGGAGGTTTCAGTAATAACATTCCTCTTACTCACAATTATATATTCACGCATTGATAACGCATCTTTACATACATGCAGTCTGGGCTGCGTGTAGCAGCAGCAGTAAAGCCGGCATTGAGATCTTATCTGCAACGAGATTATACGTATCCACTGGAAGTGGATCTGTTCTCTAAGACAGGATGGCTTAGTACGATTAGACAGGTTTAGACAGAGCAGAGAGGGGGCTCTGGCGGCCTAATCGGTAGGGAGTTTGGCTGCTGAGCCCAAGGCTGAGCTCTGCTCACGGTCTGAATCCACCAGCTGCAATCTTTTGTGTGATTTGAAGCCTTTTGGAGAAACCCCCGCCCACACACACACAAAAAACACAAAACAAAAAACCTCTGGAAGCTCAGCTATGAATCTATTCCAACTACAATCAGGAAAGAATTAGATATTAAAATTTAAAACGAGTGCTATTCACAATAGCACCAAACTCCATTAAATACTTCATTAATCTAGACAGAGCAGAGACCTTCCTGGGGCGAGAGATAAGGAAAACCTTCAGGAGCAGGATTTTAACTGGAGTCGTAATAGGCAGACAAGTGGAAACCAGGAGAAATTGCAGAATTCTTTCTGCTTTGGCACAAAGAAAAAAAATTACAAGCAACCACCATGCAGAGGTCTGGGCAGCCGCGATCATGCCCAGTATGAGCAGTCTGTAGCTGCTAAACCAGAAGAGAAAGGTCTTTAATCTCCTGTGAAAGTCTCAGTCACAGGCTCTTCCAGGAAGAGACAGGCTGGTCTCACCCGGTCTCTGGGGCACTAGCAGCGGCTCTGGGCTCCTGGGAGACCCGGCCTCCTTGCCCGAGGCCACTGAAAGGGCGCGGCTCCAGCGCTTCGTTCCTCAAAGGCCAAAGCTGGGCGCGGTGACCCCGGGAGGCCCAGGGGCCTCGGCCTCGGGAGCGCTCAGCTGCGTGTCCTCTCCGCTCCGCCCAGCGCGAGGGTGCCGGACCCCGATCGGAGCCCTACAGTGAGGCATCGCGTAGGGGAGGCCGGGTGGCCGCTGCACCACATGGTCGAGGGAGAGATCGAATGCATTTCTCTCCCTACGGCCGGGCTGCACGCAAGGGTGATGGACGCCGGGACCAGGGCGGCCGCCTCTCGGGATCACGCAACCGAGGCCGTAGGGACGCGAGCGCACGCTCCTCCCCCGGGCGGAGCAGCCGGGACAGGGAGCCGACTCCTCGCGCACGCGCGGCCCCGCCCATTTCCGCAAGCACCGCCCCCTTGAGTTTAGCTCCGCCCTGTTACCCCCGGTACCGCCGCTAGGGGTATTGGCGGCGGCCGCGGCCTGAGAGCGCGGCTGCTCGGAGGGAGCTGGAGCCCACAGAGCGGGGAGGAGGCGAAGCGAAAGGGTGGGAAAAGCCGGCGGCGGCGGAGGGCGGCGCCGGCGGAGGGCGGCGCGTGGCTGACTCATCCCTTTGAAAGAGCAGCCTGACGGACACACACACGCGCGCCGAGCCGCCCGCCCGCGCCGCTCCTGCCCAGCCGGCCGGCGCCCGCCCGCACCGCCCGACCGCCCTCTCCCGAAGCTCGCGAGCTCCGCCGCCTCCGAGAAAGTTTGCTCGGCCGAGGGGCCGGAGCCGCCGCGGGCCTTTGGGAAGGGAAGGGGGGACGGAAGGGGAGGCGACAGGCGCGCGGGCCCGGGGGAGTGCATGGTGCCCGGCGCCTCTGCTGCCCGTCAGGAGGACATCGGGGCGCGGTCGGGCTGAGCCCAGCCGCTTCTCCCCGCCTCGGCCGCCATCCCCTCCCGGACTGCCGCGGGGGTCCCGGCTCCTCAGCCCGCCATGTC
>NW_006399753.1:16952269-17000631 GCF_000299155.1 Elephantulus edwardii
TCGCGGCCCCGGGCGGCGTCCCCGCCGGCCTCCGGGGGCTGGGCACCCACCCCAAGAAGGAGCCCATGGAGGCGCTGAACACGGCGCAGGGCGCGCGCGACTTCATCTACAGTCTGCACTCCTCCGAGCGGAGCTGCTTGCTCAGGGAGCTGCACCGCTTCGAGTCCATAGCCATCGCCCAAGGTAAGGGGCGCGCCGGGACCCCTGCGTCACCAACTCCACCCCGCCCCGCCCTGCGCCCGGGCCCTTCCGCGCGGGGGCAACTTTCCCTCCTAAGTGTCCCCGGGTCGGGTGGGACGGGCAGGCGCGATCGTGCGGGCCAGTGTCCTCCGCGGCCCCGAGCAAATGCCCGCCGCGCGGGTTTGTATTTGCATTTGCATCTGCCTTTGTATTTGCATTGTTTTGCGGTGCGCGGCGGTGTGCGCCCGGAACTCAGCCCTCCAGTCCCCGAGCCCTTGCCTGCGTGCCCTCCAACATGCTCGAGAGTGTCACCAAACCGAGAGGCAGGAGGAAACTTTCCTGCCTGCAAGATCGTGGTGTCGGGGAGCAGGGTGGGGGGGTTGCCACGGAAGTCTGAGATGCGCGCAGCTGCGGGGGCCAGACAAGTGTTTGTGTGCTGGTTTAGCAGTTGCCCGGGCGCTGGAGAGCACGGCCCAGCCCGGGAGCCTTGCAAGCCCGAGGGGGGCCGGGGTCTCCGCAAGTTAGAGCCCCGCTGTCGTCGTTTACCTCGAGATTCAGAGAATCATTTCATGACTCCCGACCAGACAGCTGACTTCTGCTTACGAGGAGCTGCAATAATGAAAGCCAGCTGTTTTCTTTCTTTCTTTCTTTTTTTTTTTTAAGCCAGCTATTTTTAAGCCAGCACGTTAAAAGAGGATATTTTTATAAAGGGTGCAGAATGTGGTAAGGTCAGAGTTGGAGAGGGGAAAGCAAAAAGTTTAGGAGAATTCAGAGGAACTTGTGACAAAGAAGAATTGAGTCTTGAGAGTGTTTTCCTAAATGCAGCCAGACCAAACATGTTGCTGATGTATTTGATGTGCCATTCGGTTGGGCTTGGAAGTTTGGAAAGTTCTCTTTTTTTGTTTTTCTCCTTGTGGGTGAACTTCTGTTTGTGTGCGCAGGGACAGTTCCATAGATCCTAAGCTGAGCCCATTGACTTGGTTCTTGGCCTTGGATTGGTGAGAAGCACATGAAAGTGCTTCTATAATGAAAGAAAGAATTCGTTACCTTGTCATAGGGACTTTTGAAAACGTCTTTTAAATATCAGCGAGCCAGTCACTTACTGTCACGGAGTCAGAACTGACTCATAGCTGATGCTCCAGCACGTTTTGGAGACGGTAAAACACACAGGAGGAGATTGCCCCTGTGGAGCTGCTGGGGGATTCGAACCGCTTGAAAAGCATCACCTCTGGGTTGGCAGAGCAGCTGCTTAAGCACTAGGCCAGCATGCATGACTTAATTAGCGGAAGCTGTTCACTGTGCCTTCTGACTACTTCTTTCCCAGGGAATTGTGGACCTATTTGCTTACAGTATTAGATAACTCCATGCATTTTTTTTTTACAGAAAAGATGTTATATCCTAATCATTTCAGTTATTAAACACATTGAAGCATGATGTTGTGTAAAGTCAGAATCACGTATTTGCAAGCTAAGCTAAGTGCGCACTCTGAAATTTAAAAATGTTCACTTTTGGAAATGTGCCCTTTGCACAACGATATAGCCAATTGTTTATTGGAATGTTAACTATAGGAATCTTTCTTCACAGGTGAGATTATTTAATTAACAAACATTTGATTTTTTTTCTACATAATTTCTTCAGAATCTTGCATTTTCAACCTTGTTAAAAGATAGGCCCTGTAATATGATTCTATGGCAGTTTATGGCAAAACGTGTTTCAGTGCAGGGGGGTAAATTTTACCTTTACCTCAGACATTGTTTTAGCACAGAATTAACCATGGCGGTAAAGAGCTGTGCTGCCAACCCAAAGGCCAGAGGTTCAAATCTACCAGCTCTTCCATGTGAGGGAAAAGGGCACTCACTCTCCTCTCGTGATTTCCAGCCTCCTGCTGGAGGTCAGCTGTGTGTCCATCCTGATGAAGGGTGCAAAATCACCACTACCACCAACACAGTATTGTGGTAAAGCCGCAGCTATTTTCCAATGATACTTCAAAATTTAACATGGTTTTAAATATCATGGAAAGGACTTAAAAACATTTCAGTTGCTTTAGAGTAAAGCAATCCCTGCCTGCTTCGTTCGGTCTGGCCTAAAGGTAGCAGCTTGCCTTGTGCAAAAAGCCCACTCACCGCTTGTAGTTTGCAGACTTTGGAAGGGACCTCCATACTGAGCTAGTTTCACTTGGCCACTCCCCTAGAAGAAAGGGCCCTGTTATTCCTGTTTGGTTTGGCATCCAGTAGAGGCCCTCCATCAGAGATCCTCCACACCCTGTGGTCTATGGAAGATCATTGTCTGTCACCTGCTCATCTAACAGGCGAATACCCCCTCAAGTAGCATCCTATATTGCCTCTGTCCCATGACTTGCCAAGAATGGTGGTTACCCATACCAGAGGTCACTTGTGCCAGGAAGAACCTGAAAGCAAAATGGATGGTCACTTCCCTTCTTGAGGGAACTCTCTCATTATTATTATTCTACTTTATTTACAAAATTTGAATACATTGTTTTTCAGACCAGATTCTTCCAATTTCCCTCACCACCCATGAAATTGTACACCCCTATGATTAATACCTACCTACCTCTCATTCTCATCCCTCTGCTTCCACCCTCCTCCTCCCTTGGATCCTCATACTCATTCTGCAGTAATAGTTTTATACAATATTTATCCTTGTGGCATGGAGTTAGTTCACTCACCAAATGCTCTCCAGTCCTCTTGAGGGAACTCTTATTTAAACATGAATAAATTCCAAAAGAAATGAAGCACTTGTGAGGAAGAACTGACCTGGCATTCATGATTCCTCTCTTCACCTGTCTCTTTTCTTGTGATACAGTGTGTAGAAATAAATGACTTTTGTTACTCCATTGCCATTGAATTGGTTACAATTTAAAGCAGCTCTTCAGAGGGTTTCCCAGGCGGTGAATCTTCATAGGAGACTGCACATCTTTCCTCTGTGGAGCTGCTGGTGGATTAGAACCAGTGACCTTTCCATTAGCAGCCCAGTAGGTTATTATGTCACCGGGTGTCTTTAGTACAGTCTTTTCAGTATCAGAATGTACACTTAGACCTAGCTTATCACTCTTTCCCATTTATGGCAACTTTCAAACAGTTCTGAGCTGTACCTTTGATAGTCTGGGCCCAGTGGGCAGTAGTGGGGCATGACTGGCCACCTAAAGGCTACCCTGGAGGCCCCACTGACACATGAACTACTGGAGGAGGCACAGTATCTCTTTTCATCAAGCATGGCTTGGTCTGGCCATGGAGGGCACTGGGCAGTGGTGGTAGGATGGTGAAAGGGCCTGACGGTGCCAGAATTGTCCACAGGAGGTGGGGGGAGAGAAGGGAGGCAGCAGGTTGGGATGGACAGAAAATGAGTGGGGTTGCTACCTGGAGTGGACAGAGAGGTGAAAGGCGGAAGATGAGTGGGGTCCCTGACCAAGGTGGTTAGCAAGAGAGAGTGGACAGAGGACTCAGGTCTTTACCCAGGACCTGAACAGCAGGTGGTAGGTTCTTCCACCTCCCTGACCCTACAGGTACTGAAGGAGTGGTGAGGAAGGGAGTTTGCTGTGCTGTGGGCATCCCACAATGTACCAGGGTCACGTGAAAGGCAGTGAGAGAGTAGGGGGCATTTGTGCCATGTGCTTGCCCCTCATGTCATGCAGATTCTGCCTAATGACTTGGTCTTTGGATCCTAGCCATGTTGGTAAGTGAGGAGTAGGTGTGTTAATTATGGAGATAATTGGAATCATCACTCAAACTCTTACCAATTCATTAACAGTTTAAAGTAGATGGGGTTTTTACTGTGTTGAGAAGTATACAGCTCATTCTATTGTTACTTCTTTTTTTGGGTTAGATGAAAAGCTTTGTTTTTCTGTTGTTGCTTTTTGAATAGAGTCAAATAACCAATTCATGGACTAAAAGAAGTAAATTATCTTTTAGAAAGATTTGTTTCAAGTGGTAGGAAAACTTAGATGTTCTTGAAAAAAGTGTTTTTAAGAAAGAACTCATGAAGGGTTATGGTCTTGCCATGGCAACATTGCAGGAAGATATCATGCTTTGTCATAGCGTTGTAATCTACTGGTATATTTTGATGTATTGCCTTTATCTTTTTTTATCTGCTTATCACTGGGTATGTGGAATAATTTGTGACAAGATAAAACTTTAGAATCAGTTTGTAATAGATAAAGCAGGGTTTGTGGAGTGTCTTATCATAATTAAATAGTCAGTTGTAATTTCAAAGTTATTAACTGATTTACTCTCCAAATTAAAAGAATGTTGATGTTGTGATCTTAGCTTACCTGCTTAACCTGATCTATCTTCTGCTGACAGAGTGTTCATTGTTGACTCATTCTTTTTACAAGTAGGGCTAGCAAGCTAATGTTAATTGTAGTTGTCTACTAGTGTTTAACCAAAATTTTTAATACAATTTCACTTCCTCTTTTTGCAGTTTATATTTCTGCTTGCTTACTATTTTAACTTTTATAATGTTTCAGTTTTGATTTTAAAGGAAAGGCAGTACTCATTGTATTAGTTCTCAGTTGTTGCATAACAAATCACTTCAGACCATAGTAAGTAGCTTAAACTAGTATGTCTTACCTAACAATTTCTGAGGATCAAGAATCTGGAGCAACTAAATTGGACATTTCTGGTATGGAGTCTTCTTCTATGAAGTTACAAGCATCTTCTGAAGCCTCAGCCGGGAGTGGAGGGTCCACTTGTCAGAAGATTCACTTGGTCTCTGTTTGCATTAGTTCTGCCCGCGGGTGCAAAATGGAAGGCACTGTGCTAGGGTATGAATCCCAGAGGCTGAAAATTCCTAGAGACCATCCTTGAGGCTGCAGATAACTGCTTTAAGGTCTTAGAGTCCATGTTCATCACAGAGTTAAACAAAGAAGAGAGACCTAAGGACCCCTAGTGGCACAATGTTCATAAAATGTTGGTGGGAAATTGTGCAACAATGAATGAATTTTTTTAAAGAGAAAAGCGAACTGGAGTAGGTTGGAGGTAGGGATGAAAATGTACAACAATGAATGGATGGAAATCCAGATTTTCGGTAAATTATCAGATAAAAATAATTTAAAAAAGTGGTTCAGTGGCTCTGCCAGAAAAAGACCTAGTGTCTGTTCCCATCAAGATGACTGTACCTTTACTGTTGAGCAGCTTTCGGCAGCAGCCCTGTACGGCCGAGCCCTATCAGACTGCACATCCTTCTGAAAGCAGACCACTGCAGAACGATTACAGGCTAGAAATCAAATCCCTGTTGGATTGTTCACCACCATGTGGGTTTCTGTGAGTCAGAAGTCATTACCAATGATGGAAAGGAATGATGAGAGAGAGGATTTGGCCACAAGGAGCTTCTTAGGGAATAATTTGGTCAAATATGTATTTAAGGTATATTTAATGGAATTTTTTTACAAATGGAATTTTATTTTTTAAGAATGACAAAAGAGCATGAATATAAGCAAAAATCTTGGTGTTTTTAACAGAAAATGTCCTATTGTTATCTCTCAGCTTGATCTTGACTTTCCTTTTTCACAAATAGCAAGCCAGTTAGGTTTTTGTTTTACAAAATTTTTATTTCATAGTGGCTTCCTTACACAGTTACATTGTTTTTCACATTATTCTTCATTCACATTTAGTATTTGAATAATACAAGTATTTTTATTCATCATGTTTTATAAAATAATCACCATTGTACTATGCCCACCATTGTCCTGACTTTTCAGGTCCCTGCCATATCTTTCCCATTTCTTTTACCCTCTCCACCAACCCACCAAATTGTGCAACCTTGTGATTTTGCCCCTATCCATCCTCACCCTCCTGCTCCCACCTCTTCCCGCCTTGGATCCCCATACATGTTTTTCTAGTTATCCTTCCATTTTTCAGTACCTTGTTTGAGGTTGTTCTCGTTGATTGCCTTTGATTTGAGCTCAACTCATAGTCACCCTATGAAAAGGCCGGAAGCCCCTCTACAGCTATCAACATTTATCAAAGATCATAGTTTCTGGAGGCATGTTGTTTAGGAAGTGGATGCCAGTCCTGCTTCCAAATCTGTCGTAGTATGTTATTGTTATGTGCCGTTGAGTCACCTCAATAAGGGAGGTGGCGCTCCTTGTCCACGCATATGGAATTGTGCTGCCAACACAGAAACCACCCTTCTCAGGTGCTGTTAATCCCCAGTGTCTCCTCGGGAGAAGGATGGGCAGTCTCCTCCCACTGGGTTTATGGCCTCTTAGAAAACAGGTGGCAGTGAATTTTTCTGGAGGTCTGACTAGGTACAGCAGAAATGGAAGAAGCAGGATGAAGATGTGAGGTGTGGATTGGAGGAGTAAGGGATCTGTCATATGCTCGGAGCATCTATGTCTTGAGTATAGAAAAGTGAAAGGAAGTTTGACTACAATCAATTGTTGTAGCAATATGCAGAGAACACAATTATGGCAGTATATTCTAACAAGATTAATTCTAAAGATCTTAGCGTTACTAGCATGTTGGAGTCACCCTAATACTAGAGATTACTAGCAAGCAGATTATTAGCAAGCTGATAACCTACACCCCCCACCCCATTTCAGAGTGGATGTATACTACTTATTAATCTTTAATCATTGCTTGTCCAGATTATGAGTGACTGAAAGCACTATTATTTTATCTCATAATTTGGCATATAAGCAAACATAAGCAGAGCTCAGCTGGATAATTTGTATCCTTTACAAGATACCTTTAACGTTCTCTTGGGAGACCTCAGCTTGCAGACATGCTGGTCACAGTGACCAGGATGGCTTGGCTCACGTGTCTGGCACTCTGGTGAAGATGGCTGGAAGGCTGGGCTCAGCTGACACTTAATGAGAGCAGATGCCTGTGGCCTCAGCAGCGAAACAGTCTCAGTGTGGCTGTGACACTTAAGTGATAGGTCAGAGCTCCTCCAAAAAGTGTTCCACAGAGGAATGTGAAGCTTTGTATTAGCTGTATTGTTGCTATAATGACTTAGTTGCATACCTAATGACCTGAAAATAATACACATTTCATTTCCTTGTAGTTCTTGAGGTTAGAAGTCCAAAATAAGTCTTGAGCAAAAAATCAAAGTGTCAACAGATCTGGATTCTTCTGGTATTTTCTAGGGGAGAATTCCTTACCTCTTAAATGGAAAGAATATATTGTAAAAAATATTTATGTTGCATTAAAAAAATAATTAAAAAAAAAGTTGCCAGCATAATACAGATTATGTATCAGTTTAGTCTCTGCTTCCTTTATCACACAGCTTTTCCCTTATTTGCCCTTTAACTTCTCTTAAGGACTTTTATGATTTTAGGGGACCTGGGTGGCACAGCTGGTTAATGTTTTCCACTACTAACTGAAAGAATGATTGAATGAAAGAATTGGAGTCCACCCAGAGGCACCTTGGAAGAAAAGGGAAAAACTTCTGAAAAAACAGCTATGGAATAACCACATGGAACGTGGCTCTGGTTTGATACATGTGGGGCAGCCATGAGTAAGTTAACTCCTTGGTAGAAGGTTTGGTTTTTCTGATGGCATTTAGAGCACCCGAGGCCATCAAGGATGACCTCCTCATCTCAGAATCAGTGAGTTGTTTGGTATTTCGTGTAAGTGACCATACCTAGTAATCGTAATATATTCCTTTTAAAACAATGAGCTAGTTTTTCATTCCAGTCCTTTGTATAACAGAATAAAACGCTGTACAGTTTTACACTGTCTTTTGTTGAAGCCCCTCAGTGAGATGGTTGACACAGTGACTGCAGTTAGTGGCCTTGCATACAGTGAAGATCGTGAAGGTGGTGTGCAATAGGGCAAGGTTTCAATCTGCTATTTATAGGGTCACGGTGATGGAGTCAACTCAGATGGCATCTAGCAACATTTGTTGTTTTTGAATGTTTTGTAGTTTGGATGAAAGATTACAGAGCAAATTCGTTTCCCATTTAACAGTTAATACACATTTTATTTTGTGACATTAGTTGGAGCCTTCATCATAATAGCTCCCTTCCTACTCGTCTCCTCTTGGGTCTCTTATTTCCAGTTACCCTTCATCTTCTGATAAATCCCCCCCCCCCCCAATAACTGTCGTTTCGGTTTGGGTCTCATGTACTTCATTGTTCTGAGAAGCATGTTCTTCTCGGTTATCATTGATCTAGGCTATCTTTAATATCCTTGGTGTGTTCATAAAACCCAGCCGGACATTGTTCTGTTCTAATCCATAGTGCAACCAGAGTGCTCCTTAGAAGCAAGAAGCCAGGAAGGTGAAGCTTTGTCTCACATGCTTTGGGCATTGTAATGTCTGGAGGAGCCAGGCTGAGGAAAAGGGCATCGTGCTAGAAAAGGTAAAGGGTCAGAGAAAGAGGAGACCCTCAGTGAGAGGGACTGATGGAGTGACTTCAGGATTGGGGTTGAGCATGGCAGAGACGGGGTGAGGATGGCCCAGTTTAGGGCAAGACTTTGGTCTGTCACTTGTAAGGCTGCTTTGTGTGAAAATTGACCTGAAAGCAACTCACAGTAGAAACAGAAGAAAGTAGATTTCCAGGTCATTGTGGTGATCTGTTTTAACCCGGAAGCTCTGCTGCAGCCTGTCCATCGTGGGTGACCCTGCTGTTATTTGAAGTACCGGTGGCACAGCTTCCAGCTTCATACCAACGTGCAAGTTACCACAGTATAACACACTAACATAGGGGTCATGGTTGTAAGATTTGGGCCCTTATTTTGAATATCTGTTACTTATCCTGGAGACTTAAGATACTGATCCCTTTGATATATTGAAGTGTAGAGGACTCCCAGAAACTCACAGCCATTGAGTCTGTTCTGATTTCTAGTGACCCTGTGTCTCCAGTACCGGAGGCTGTGATTGAAATGAGAGGAGACTGCCTGTTTCTCACCTATGGAGCCACTGGCGTGTTTGAACCGCTGAAGCTACATATACATAGCCTTTGAGTTAGCACAACTTGTCACGGACTATACCACCAGAACCGCTTTCCTCCACATGAGATATTTATCAGCATTCTTGTCCTTTATCCAGTTTATTCCAGTAGCACTACCCTCCCTTCCACCCAGTGTAACAGTCAGAAATGTTTGTAGACGTTGCCAGATGATCCCCGACAAGGCTGAGGCGAAGGGTGCCAAAATGATTCCTGGCTGAGTGAGAACTGCTCCTTAACATGAAGGGAGCTCTGGTGGCTTAGTGGTGAGGAATTGCACTGCCCATGCAAAGGTGCATGGTTTGAATCCAAAGCTGCTTTGAGGGAGGAAGATGGACGGTGTACTTCTGTGCAGTTTACTGCTTCTGAAAGCCTGCCGGAAGGTCAGCTATGGGTCAGGTAAGCCTTGAGAGTACACAACAACAACTTAATATGAAACGCCACATACTGTTTCTTTAGCTCCTCTATTTGTATATTCTTTTGCTGCTAACTCACTGGTTCCTTCTATGTCAGACTTTACATCTCTCTGTTAAATAATTGAGCTTTGTAATAACTCTTTTCCTTGACTGTGATTTTTCTTCACTTCTAAGTTCTTAATGAAATTATAAATATTAGTAATTTTAGGAAATAAGGCTTCCAGATAAGGCAGATACGGCTATGGTTTAATTCGCCAGTAATTGACCTTGATACTGTCCATCTCAGTGGTCATCTACTGCTTATTTGTATAGTACTGTAGCAATTTTTAGAAACAAATTTCTGCCTAGGAAAGTTAGAATCATATAAAACCTCTGACTAGGCTCATTTAGAGGGTCAGGTAGAACTGAAGGTAGGAGATGATCCCGCTCTTGCTTTCGCCTCTCTACTTGCAGCAGTCCCCCAAAGTGTGACTCCATCTTTGTCTTCTGCAGGCACCCTGAGCTCCCTTTCCCCTTTTCTCTCTTTTCATTTTCACTCTTTTGCACAGTCCACCACTATCTTTCATTAGCTATGCTTCTGTCTTATTGCTTAATAAACTTCTTCCCCTTGTTTTGCTAAAAAAAAAAAAAAAATCTTGAAAGTTCTGAATGACCCAATACTGACCCACTATTAATAGAGGTAGTTTCATCTTTTTCTACAAATAGTACTGAGTTTGTGTAACGACACTTTTGTCCTTTGGTGTGTCAGTGTGTATACCTAACTGAAACAAATAAGGATTAAGTCCTTGACTGCAGATTTTATTAGTGTCTTGCAGTAATTACTGTGAGGGCTTTTAGGACTCTGGGCTTTGACTCACAGCCTATGTCTGCTTTAAGTAAACAAAGCAACCACATAAAATAAAGAATTGCATTTTTAAACATATTAACTCAATTACTTGAAGACATGATAGATAACAGTCATTGAAACTAAAGCTGTGAAATGTTTACTTTGTTGGCAGTACATTTATAAAGAATGTGTTTTTCCCATGCAGTGAATAGTGAGTGGAGCTTCTACTAGGTAAGTCTTTATATTTTAGTATCATTTTCTTTGGGGAAACTTCTGTGTGCCGACTTATCAGTTACACCAGATACCTCTAGAACACAGTGCTGGTTCAGTTGGCAGAGCTCACCCACTGCTGCTTCGAGATTGGCTCTGACTGATAATGTCCCCTGTGGACAAAACCAAACACCGCTCAGTCCTGGACCATCCCTAAGACTGTCCTCGCTGTTTTACCCAGGTGGTGCTGTTTACCACAGAGTCAGAAAAGATCCATAGCTGACCCTCCGCAGGTTTTCAGGGACAGTAAATAACAAAAGATGAGATTGCCCCTCCTTCTCTGCCAGAGTCGCTGGCGGATTTGAACTGCATGCTTTAGGGATTGCGGCACAGCTTCTTGCTGCCAGCCACCAGAGCTCAGTAGTGGGAGTGAAATGTGCTGAATGTGTTCCTTGCTCTTAGTGAACCTCAGCTTCACACTATCCGGCTCTCTTTTTCTCATTCATCCCCAGTGGTTGTGGTAAATTCTTTTGTGCTGTGTAAGGAGATTTGCTTCTTGGCATCTCTGATAGAGTTTCTAATATCCACCCTTAGCTGTACTGTTTGTCACTCTTCATAGTTTTTTTCTTCTCTATCTGTAGGTATTTGTATCTCTCTTTTTAACTCTTCTATGCTTTTCTGATGGGTTTTATATTGATAGACATTTCAAGGTCATAGACCACTACTCTCGTCATCCACCTAGCCACCTGCGTCTATACTGATACTCATCATGACCTTAGACTCTGTCACGTGGAACAGTTTCCTTGTGTGTTACCTAACACCTGGATTATGGCTGTTGTAAAGATGGTTGTTATAAGCACTTAAGAATTAGTCCTTAGACACACAAAAAAGAATTAGTTCTCTGAGACATTATTGTTCACTTTCAGAGAAATGTGTCTTACTTGGATTACTTGAGATTTTCTTCTGGATTTTAGGGAAGGTTATTTCATTTACTGTGTTAATCAAAGCATTCTTTGAAACACTATGGTGGCCTTGCTCTTCTATTTTCCTTTCAAGGAAGAGGTCTGTCCCTTTGTGGATGGAACTTACTAATAAACCTATCTTTAATTGACTCTCAAATAAATACTATAGTATCATTATTGTTTGTTGTTATGTGCTGTTGAGTTGCCTGCAGCTCATAGTGATCCTATGTACAACAGCCCTAAATCCTGCTCTATTCCTGTGCCAATCTCACTGTCTTCAACACACCTACCCCCATTACCCCAGTCACTGAATCAATCCATCACATCAAGGGTCTTCCTCTCCTGCATTGTCCCTTCACCCTCCCAAGCATGATGTCCCTCTCCCTCCTTGCACCATGTCCAGTGTAGACAAAGCTTCAGAATCCTTGCCTCCGAGGAGCACCTTGGTTTAACCCTCTTTAAGATGACCCTGTTCTCCTCGCAGTACATGGTATATTCAGTACTTTTCTCCAGTACCACAGCTCAAAGACATCAGTTCTCCTATCATTCCCTAGTCATTATCCAACTTTCTGACGCATAGCAAGTAATGGCAATATGGCCTGGATCAGGCACACTTTAATCTCCAGACTGATATTGTTGCTCTTCGGTATATTGTAGAGGTCTCTGACAGCAAACTTTCCCAGTGCAATTAGTCTTTTAATTTCCTGGCTGCTGGTACCAAGTGTTGATTATAGAGCCAAGCAAACTAAGGCTGTTAATAATCTCCGTTTCTTCACCATCTATCATGATGCTGCCAGTTGGCCCAGTAGTGAGGATCTTTGTTTTCTTGATGTTGAGTTTCAGATCCTCCACAGTTTCAGCAAGCAGGCTTGTATCATCGGCATAACACTGAGTTTTGATGAGTCTACCTCCAATCCTGATGCCACATTTCTCCTCATAGAGACCAGCCTCTTAGATAATCTGTTCTGAATATAGAATGAAAAGGTATGGAGATAGGACACATCCCTAGCATACATCCTTCCCAATTTTGAACCATGCAGTGTTTCCTTGCTCTTTTCTGACAACTTCCTCCTTATCCAAGTATAGGTTGCACATAAGCACAATCAAGTGTTCTGGTATTCTCATTTTTCTCTGAGTCAGCCACAGTTTATTGTGATACACACAGTCAAACACTTTTACATAATCAATGAAACACAGATGATATTCCTCTGGTATTCCTTGCTTTCAGCTGAGCTCCATCTAATATTAGCTATAATATCCTTAGTTCCACGGCCTCATCTAAACCCAGCCTGCACTTCAGGCAGTTCTCTGTTGATGTGCTATTCCAGTCGCTTTTGGATAATCTTGAGCAGAATCTTGCTTGCATGTGATATGAATGATATTGTTAGATAATTTCTGCACTCTGTCCTTGATGTTGCCAATTATTAATTATTTACTATTTCAGACTTAGTGAGCTAGATGAATTTTCAGAGTTATTTACTTAGAGAAGAAAGAATCTTTTTAAAATAGATTAAGAAGCTGACGCTGAATGTAATTTGCTCAAAACCCCTCCCCTTTTTGATAGAGTTCTTTGTTTTGCTTTGTTTATAACAGTTTGTTTTTATTGCTGTAAGTATATATGACACAATATTTGCCAAAACAGCTTGAACAGTTCACTGATGTTAATTACACTCATGTTATGCAACCATTATACTTGTGGTTTCTGGATTTTTTTTCCATTACCCTTAATAGGAACTTAGAGACCCCTAAGTACTAACTCTAGTAATTGGGAATAGACTTTAATTCATACACATTTGCCTGTTTTAGATATTTCATATTTGTATTGTCATAGGATATTTGCCCTTTTGTCACTGATTTATTTCACTCAGCATAATGTTTTCATGGTCCATCTATCAGGATTTCATATTGTTGTGAGCCATTTATTTGGAAGCAACTCGTAGCTGACCCTCCAGTGGGTTTTCAGAGGCTGTAAATTGCACAGGAAGAGATTCCCATTTTTCTTCCATGAGTAGCAGGTTGATAAGAACCACATACCTTTGGGTTGGCAGCTCAGTTTACTCCCTTGCCATCAACAGAATAATAGTTTTGTATATATATCACATTTGGCCTGTCTTTTTATCTGATGAGGTGTTTCTTCCCTCTTCCCCCTTATCTTTTAAATTTTTAACTGAACTTGATCTGACTCCAAAACCTCTGTTTTACTCCTTCATTTTTCAGGGTATTTATGCCGATAATTTTTAATGTATGTTGAGGGGAAAAAAGTAGCATTTCAATTGTTTAATACATTTTCTACGTTCGTTCTATTAATGCATCCGACCTCATCTTTTGTATAATTGTACTTGAACATTCAACAGAAAACCGAATACAATCTTTGAAAAGAATTGTTACTTTGAAGAGAAACAAGTATGTAAAAAAGTTAAGATATAAGACATTTTGGCCAGTCTGGAAGTAGTATTTGCCGCTTTCAACTGTCTAACTTTTAAATAACTAACTCTAGCTTCATTTTCCTGTAGATTTTTTTAAATGAAATGAATTCCTAAAAAAAAAATTCTAATATAACATTTCTGGGAAAACTTTGAAATTTCATTCATTTGACACCTATTTGTTATCACGCTTAGCCTTTAATAGAAACTGCTGTGTGTTGAAAGTGTATCAGAAAACTAGTTGTACAAGGTGCCTTCGTGAAGCTTGTGTTTTTTTAGAAGAGGAAAGATAAGAGATAATAAATGAAATAATTATCACACGTGAGTTAAGAGAAGAATGACATTTCTTTGGATATTGCTATTTAGGATGGCCTTTGTGTAGGTGATATTTAAGCCAAGAGTTAAGGACTGAGAATAAGTCAGTCATGCAGACAGCTCAAAGTGTATTTTAAGAAGGGGAAAAAAGCAAATGTGCCAGTATCATGAAGGAGAAATGACAGAAAGAAAATATAAGTCACTTAATCAACAAAAGGATGAGTGGAATAAGAATGGATGGACAGATAGAAGCCAGATTAAACTCACTGCCGTCAAGTTGATTCTGACAGTGACCCAGATTCATTTTAGCTAGATTGTTGTTGTGAACCTTCCGGTTGGAACTCATAGCTCATTCTCCCCCCTGAGTTTGCAGACGCTGTAAATCACATGGGAAGAGATGGTGTGTTTTTACCTTGATGAGGAGCTGGTGCATTTGAACTGCTTGCCTTTGGGCTAGGAGCTCAGCTTCTTAGGTAAACCTCCGGAAGGTTATTTGAGTTTAAGCGAGAGAGAGTTAGAATAATAGGATTTGAAGAACGCCTGACTGCTATTGCCGGGCTTTGGCGGCATAGTCTGTAGGGAGTTGTGTTGCTAATAAAAAGGCAGCATTGCGAGTGGCTTGAATCCACCAGCGGCTCCTCAGGAGAGACCTCTGGGCAGTCTTTTCCCTTGTGATTTACAGCTTTGGACCACTGGAGGGTCAGCTAAGTGGTTTCTGACTTGACAGTGAGTTAGGTTTTGTTTGTTTGTTTTCTGACTGTAATAAGAGGTGGTATTCTTAACTGAGAGAAAAGACTGGAGAAGTAATTGGCTTTGGGGACCTGGTAGGTAATTAGAGAGTTTACTTTTTTTGCTGTGTATCAGGTGTTGTCAAATTGACTACACTTTGTAGCAACCCTATAAACAACAGATGGAAATCTTGTCCTCTCCTGTGCCATCCACCCAATCTCTGCTGTGCTCACATTGTCGTTGAAGTCATTGTGTCAGTCCGTTTTGTTGAAGGACATGCCAAATTTATGATAGCTTTGAGAATGTAATGGAGATATTAGCATTTGGTTTCATGTATCTTGGACATGTTGCTAGGAAAGGGCATTCCTTGGAGAAGGCTATCGTGCTTGGGAAGGTGGAGGGTGGGTGAAATAGAGGAAGACCCTCACTCAGGTGGATTGACACAGTGACTTAAGCAATGGGCTCAAGTGTGTCAGGAGATTGTGAGGATGGCACCGGATAGGGCAGGGTTCAGATTTATTATTCGTAGGGTCGCTGTGAGTTGTTCTAATGACAACAGCAATAACAGCATGCCTCTAAACGATAAAGAGTTATGTTTTCGGGAAGACAGAGAGGATTTAGCCTGCAGTTATAATACAGTATGTTGGCTACTGTGGCTGAGTTTGTGTGTAAGTGTGTAAGGGAACAGTGTTTACACAGAAAGTTGAGATCTCTAGAGCTCAGTACTTTACTGAGATCAGGGTGAGGGATGTGTGTGAGACAAAATAGGAACAGTGGTATACCATGAAATTCAGATGTGTTCTGAAATACACGTGATTTTAGAAAAAAAAAATCAGCTCGTACATAGTTTGTTATTGTTGTGTGTCGTCAAGTCCACCACAGCTTATAGTGACCCTGGGAACAGCAGATCTGAGCCTCCCTCTGTCCTGTGCCATCCTCACCATCTCTGCTTGTGCCATTATTACAGTCACCGGGTCAGTCCATCTAGTGGGCCTTCCTCACTTGTACTGCCCTTCCACCTTCCCAAGCCTGATGTCCCTCTCCGAGGACTGATCCCTCCTAACATCACGCTCAGAGTGTGTGAGAGGAAGCTTGGCCATCTTTGCCCTTTTCTCTGAAACAGCCCTCTCTGTTCTCTTTGCAGTCCACGTATATAGTATAGAAGCTAAGACGGAAATGAAATGAGTGGCAGGGAGACAAGTTAGGAGAACTTTGTAGACATCACCATAAGAGATCATAGAGACCTGAACTAGGCTAGTGAGCATAGGAATGGAAAACAGATGAATTCAAGAGAGATTATGTAGAAGTTGAACAAAAGAGCATTTAATGGAAAGATAGAATGTTTACTTGCTTGTATGTAGGGTGTGTAGTAATAAGGACGGACTCTGGGTATTTCCAGGTCTCTGGTTTGACAATGGGCATGGTCATGGTAGTCTTCATTGTTACTGCATCTCACATACCTTGGGCACATTATCAGGAGGGGCTAGTTCCTGGAGAAATAACATCATGCTTGGGAAAGGAAAAGGTCAGCAAAGATGTCTAGTCGTATGGTGGTTGGAACAGTGGTTTTGAGCACAGCAGAGATTGTGCCGATGGTAAAGGATTGGTCACGGGTTTGTTTTATTGTCCACAGAGTTGCTGTGAATCGGCGTTGACTCAGTGGGGCCTAACAGCAACATTTTAAGCAATGTCATCCATCACAGTATGTTAACTTGGATTAATATGTACAGTGTACAGACTGCTGCCTGCTGTTCAGTAAGTCACTCTGCAGCAGCTGTGCTGACCCGTGACCACTCACATCACCTATGGTGGGCTCTCAGTGAGTGTGCATTACACACCCATTCACTTTTCATATTTGTTGGCCAATATACTTTTCTGCCCTCTGTTCTTTTTTTTTATAAATAATTTTAATGAAAGTTTACAGAGACTTTGGATTTCCATTCATTCATTGATGCACTTTTCTCCCTGCCCACCCCTTATCCCCAATTTGCTCTTTTCTTTTAAATGTAAAAGAAAATTTTTTCATTATTACACAGTCCCACCCACCAAATCCACTCCACTATGCAGCCTTCTTTCTGGACTCCTGTCATGACAATACTATCATATATCCCTTTTAAACAGTTCTGTCCCTCATCTGTTTCAGTGCAGTAGATATCATTTATCCCATCTTTCTCAATCTCTTCCCAACCCCTATGTCAGTCCTGTTTTATAACAGTGGCATTATGCAGTATTTGTCTTTTAATTGCCTGTTTTTAAAATTGTTACAAAGGATTGTCAGTAGAAAACAAAGAAATTAAGTATGTAGTTGTGTGCCTTCTTTGTCTCCTACTGGCAAACCTTTGTACTGGCCAACAAATATGAAAGTTTGTTATGCAAAAAATTAGAGTACTGAAATGAAATTTTCATCAAAGATAAATGAAGCTTTAGAAGAAATAGCTAACTGTTAGGATGTTGAAACTGCTACTGAACTGTTTGCCATTGACAGAGTGGGTATACAGCCTTAGGAACTTGGTGAAGACAGGACTTGGTAGTAGAAGTTGAGGCTGTGAAGAAAAGAATTGACATTTCAGAAGTGACTCTGGCAAAAACTTCATATTAAAGACACTCAGATTTCAGAGCATTGCAAGTACGAAGGCTAGATCACATATAAGCTACGTATTGTAGAAAGGATAGTGGAAAGTCAAGTGTTAATGGACAGAAATCTGATTTTTATTGTTTTTACAAAAAATTGTAGTGGTCCTAGAGTAATAGTAATTTTTGTTGTAATTGTTGATTATAAGGCCACTTTGTAAGACGGCAGCTTGTGCAGTCATCTTTATGCCGCCACAGTCCAGCGCACAACCAGGACTGCTTGTGCACCCACGTGACACCTTGACGTTTCATTTACTGTCCATTTTTATTTATACACATTTTATTTACTGATTTAATACATTTTTATTTTAAAAAATGTTTTTAGCATGCAGATACCCCAAACCTGAGATTGCCCTTGTGAAGCGTGCGAAGGAGGCGTCCTCATCAGAGACTCCCGATAGTCTTGGTACAGTACAGCCTTTGGTGCTCGTGGTCTGTCAGGTGTTCGTGCAAGTAGCAGAGCAGCTATTGGACAAGATTGCTTGCTTCTTTGAAATAGAATGCTTTGCTTATGTTTATAGTCTTTCTTTTGCATCAGTATTTTTGATTGTCTACAGATCATTTATTTTTATTTTCTGATCTCCAGCTGTGCAAATATAATTAAATAATAATTGCATGTTTAATTACCCGAAGGACTAAATTTCTGAGATTAACAGAAGACAAAACTTAACCTAACTGGTTTATATTTGTTGTTAGGTGCTGCTGAGGCCAGTACGACTCATTATGACCCTGGACCTTGCCCTGTCTTGTGCCATCCTCATAGTATATTTTTTAAATTCTTCAAATAACCTTAGCAAGTGATGAATAAAAAGCATTAAAAATAATTTCTTGGATGAATAGGCATTATAAAACCACACTCAGGGAAGTCTTCATAATACTACAGAAAGACATTTTAAGTTAAATTACACTAAGTTAAATAACTTAGTTTAACATTAATGTCTGTAGACATTCAGTATTAGGTAGATATATTTTTGGGTAGTTTGAAAGCCTTGTGTAATTCATCTTAATGCCATTCATCATACTTTTTTAAGAGTTACAATACAGTTTGGTGTATCATTAAGTTGCATGATGTGATGATGGGATATTATATGTATATGTGCATGAGCAGGTAGGTAGGAGGAGAGAAGTAGAGAGAGAATGTAAAAATTAAAATGAAAATAAATACCACTGTTCCCTTATTTGAATTGTTCCTGATTACTATTTAATAGCAATGAGAGACAGGGACTAGCTGAAATACATTGCTTATAAGTATATCACGCTGTATGAAAAGGGATCAGGAATATATGACAGTCCAGTCGGAATTCTAAGACTCATTCATTGCTGTCTGGACTCATAACTGACCCTCCAGTGAGTTGTTGGAAGCTGTAAATGGCACAGGAGGAGATGGTCCCTCTTTCTCCTGAGGTGGATTAGTGGATTCAAACTGCCAGAGAAGCTTGCCCCTTGGGGTTACTGGTTCAGTCCACTATGGATGAGGCTTTAAATAGAACTAAAATTGCTTTGGCTGAATATGTCTCAGAGTAGGGTGTGGAGGGGGGTGGGGCTGGGAAAAGCAACAAAATGTAAGGATTGGAGAAAAACAGACATTTCTCTGAAGTTGTGTGACTGTGTGTATGCGCTTTCATGCATGGAAGGTATGTGTGTACTTGTTTTACTGCTGTTTGCACCAGAGTGACTTTCTAAAAGATTTTTAGAAAGAAGCAAAAACTTAGTATATGAGTGTGTTAATAAAAAACTCTTCATTGCTGTCAGGTTGGCTCTGAATCATAGTTGACTTTCTAGTTGGCTTTTGGAGGCCGTCCACGACACAGGAAGAGATTGCCCATCTTTCTCCCACAGAGCAGCTGGTGGATTTGAACCTCCAGAGAGGCAAGGCCCCTGGGTTAGCAGTGCAGCTCTGTGGATTATGCCACCAAAGCTCCCCAATAGCGGTGATTAATTGGGCACCATCCCCTTGCCATCCCAAACCCATAAACCCACTGCTATTGAGTCAGTGCAGACTAATAGTGACCAGATAGTGCATAGTAGAATTGCCCTGTGGGCTCTGTAATGTTGGATTAGCTATAGAAGCCAGTGGCCTGCTACATCTTTCCCCCTCGGAGCCTCTCTCTGGGGGATTCCAACTGTCTGCCTTTTGATTAGCAGTGGTATCACCACGGATGCTCTTTTTTTCCCTTATCATACTGCTGCCCCCTCTCCCGTGTCAGCTGCCACACCGCTGGCCTGCAGGGATTGGCTCATCACCTATAAGTAAACTAGATGCCGGTCTAAATTTTAGTAATGAGTCTGCTCACGTGATAAATTCTTCAGAATGTTAATGAGGCGACAGTAAGAGTTCTTACAAGATTGAAGTAGAAATTACTTTATATAATTTACATATTACAATAATCACATATAAATGCTAGGTAAAATGAGGTAATTATGCTCATGTTGTCTTACTGGTCTTAAGAAAAGCATGTATTTTTTTAAAAATAAAGGGTTTTCTTGCATTTATGCACCTTTTAAAAAGAGCTGTCAGTTGGCATTTACTAATTTTAAGAGTTAATTCCCTTGCTATTTATAAGGAGTGTTTTCAGTTTGTCTTTCAAATGTCAGTTTTTCTACGTATATTACTTACCATTTAAATTTATTTCTCTTTTTTTAGAAGTACTACTGCATAGATTTTTGATCCTCATTTGGTGCATGTGTGATTTTATGGTATTTTGTATGACTTATTTGAATTCTTTTACATCCTCCATGGTTTGCATTTTAAGTTTGAATCGTTTAATGTGCTGCATAGAGCAGGGTTAAGAGCTGTTATACGTAGGTTCGCTGTGAGTTGTAAGCTGCAAGCTACTCAACAGCACATAACAGCAACAACATACTACTTAGTATAAGTTTCACTTTGCTCCTTTGAACTTTGGTTCTACCAACAGTCTGAGTAGGCATTTATAATCAGGATTATGGGCAGCTGAGACTTAAGCCCCTAAATTGTTAAGTCCAGTTATGGTTTGTATTGACAAGTCTATTTGCTGTACATTTTTGAAGAAAATATTTGAGTGGGACCTTCATCATATATTAGGTGGCCAGAAGATCAGAAACTGGATAATTGAACTTTGAATGACTAATGAATCATGTGAGTAAATGATTTTGAATTTTCTCCTTGATTTGTGGTCTTCTGCACACAGGAAGGGAAAGGCTGTCAGAGGGTTGTTAGCACCTTCAGAATTGCCATCGCTGTGAAGGTTCAACAGTAGAGCAGGAAGCAAGACTCCTATTTGTTTGCAAATTCAAATTTGATTTTAGACCTTGTCTAGTGTGGTGAAAGTGAATAAAATATTCAACAATGAAAATATGTAACAAGTTTTATGAAATAGTGATTTAAGAAGAGAGATTAAAGTTAAATTTTACAGTAACTCCAACCTGTCCTTCCCATTCACTGTATTGATGTCTTATTATCAGTTAACATAATTTTTATTTGATTGAACATTTCCTTTATGAATCAGCCACCAGATATGTATCATAAATATAGGGAGCTGTGGAGGCCTAGCAGGGAGCCCTGGTAGCCTAGTGGTAAGAAAATGCGATGCAATCCCAAAGACATGCTGTTTGAATCTGCCACCTGCTCTGTGGGAGAAGGATGAACATTCTTCTCCAGTGCCATGAATTGCCTCAGAAGACCTGCTGGAGGGTCAGCTGTGGGTTGGTTCCAACTCAACAGTACACAACAAAAGAGGCCTAGCAGCAAGAAGTTGTGCAAAGAACCCAAAGGCAGGTAATTAGAATCCACCAGAGCTACCCTTGGGAGGAAGATGAACAGCTTCCCCTGTGTGATTTACAGCCTCTGAAAACCCACTGGGAGCCAGTGTGAGTTGGTTCTGACTTGATGGCACTTAACAACTACATACAAGTAATATTGATTGCTTAATATAAGGTGATGTTTCTAGTAAATTCTTACTACAGAAATCAATTATTTCTGAAAAAACAGTGAAAAAAGCCCTGAATATTTTATTGACTTCTTAAAAGTCGGTATTTTTTTCCCAGCTCCATAGACATTTAGAGTGTTCTCTACTTTGTAAATTCCTAAAGATTTTCGTTTCATCTCTCCAAATTACAAGAAAGAGAAGCTTAGAATTCAAACTGCTATATTTTTTAAATTAAAAGATCAATTGGGTAAGGAAAAAAGTAGATGAAAAAAATGTATCTTTTTCCTCTTCCCCTCTCAATTCTAAAGGTGTTCTGGTGGCCTTAGTGGTAAGGAGTTACGCTGCTGACTGAAAGGTCTTTGGTTCAAATCTCTCAATGCTCCAGGGGAGAGAGATGGGTAATCTCCTCGCTTATGATTTATAACTTCTGAATACATGTTAGAGGATCAATTAATGAGTCAGTTCCAACTGGACAGTATATGATCCAGAATGGTCAGAGGTGGCAGTACTTTATATCTTAATATAAAATAGTATCTCTGTATTTTACGTTGCTTTGTGTGGATTATTTTACTAATACTTTGTTCTTAAGGCATACTTCAGAACGTTTCTAGTTTTAGAAACAGCAAAGAAAATGGTCTGTCTATAAAGAAATTGTTTTTGGAAGCTGCTCTTAGAAAACATTGGCTTAAGTAAAGTAAGGATTTGATAGTTTCATAAATAAGATTAATTTTCTTAATTGAATAAAAAATGTGATCTAGTGAAAGGTATATAATAGGCCTAAGGTTTAGGAAGACTTAATTTTATTTTCAGCTGTGCTGTTTATCTTTCCTTCATCTTAAGCTCCTTTTTTCCTACCCATACAAATCACTACCTACATCATAGTTGTATTTGAAAATAAATGATACATCAGGTATGTGATGAGAAACATTGACTAAATAACAGTAAAAGTCAGGGCAGTTCTGTAAAACCTACATACCTTTTTTTCCACAGAAAATGGATATCAGTGTCAGCTCACTTAGCAATAAGGAAATCAGCTCCACTGAACTTGAGTTGCCAAAAGCGTTTCTAACCACTGTATGTGACTGTGAAGTGTGCATACTACTTACTTGCATGTGTGCTTATTTTGAGACTTTATTACTGTGACAGTTATGATTTGTTTTAGGGCCTGTGCAGCCCTGAATTGAGGAAATGGTGTCTTAAGTTATCTGGCCCACTCTTTGGTAGATTTTTGTCAACCTTGTCAGAAGGAAAACATCAAGGCTAGGAATATGAACGTGCTGGGGTTTTGTTGTTCATGGTGAGAAGATTCTTATTATTGACATAATTGTTTATAGTTCGGTTTCTTATAGGTAAATTTTCCAGAGGTCAGTCAGTTAAAATCTGGATCATTTTTCTTAGTCTCTTCAGTTCTTTTGCCTAATGTTCACTGCCATCGATTCTGACTCACAGTGACCCCTTGTGGCAGAGTACAACCACCCTGTGGAGTTTTCTTGGCTGCAGTCTTTACAGAAACACGTCACCAGGTCTTTCTCTCAAGGGGCCAGCAAATGAGTTCAGACCGCTGGCCTTTGGATCAACAGTGGAGGATGGCTCATTTAACCCTTCCTCTGTCAAGGCTCTTGCTTTGCTTTTCAGAACTTTTGAGTAGCCATCCTCCCTGCCCCAACGCCTCAGATACAACTTTAGGGTTTGTTGTTACTACTTTTTGAAAGATTAGTACCTGCTATAATTAACTGGCTAGGATTTACTTGAAAAGAAAATGTTATAAAATGGCCTTAAACAGAAGAACCTCACTTCTGTGCCCTACGGGAAACCTGGCACCTTTGGCATAGAACTGTTGGAGATGAGTTCATGGCATCTTTGTTTTCCCCATAGCATGATGTATTATGAAGTATCTGCATGTATGAAAGGTATCAAGTATAGACTACTAGGTAGCTAAGCAACACAGCAAATCCAGTAGAGGAGATAACTAAAGATAACCCAAGTCCCAAGAACTCATTAGCTCAAATATAGGAAATGTCTTGCTTGACCTTCTCTGATGCTCTCTTTTCAAAA
Organism: Elephantulus edwardii; assembly: GCF_000299155.1. Taxonomy (NCBI): domain Eukaryota; kingdom Metazoa; phylum Chordata; class Mammalia; order Macroscelidea; family Macroscelididae; genus Elephantulus; species Elephantulus edwardii. The sequence goes on from NW_006399753.1 coordinate 16,975,830, forward strand.
TGCTTCTTTCCTTTAAGCTCCACAGTGAATCCTCACTTGTTTTAGGTTCTCCTGTTTCTTGTTCCTGTCTTTGTCTTTCTCTTTCTAATCTGATTTCCCCCTTTCGTTAGGTAAATACAGCCTAAAAGGTAAAATTGTAAACTTATATAGCACATATACAAAGCTGCTGCTTAAATGTATTTTTATTCCTCAAATAGGAATATTTTTATTCCCCATTTTTCTATGTATCATGCCTCTTAGTTCTGTATTTTCCTGAATAGGTGCTAACTGAACTATTAAGTGAAAGTTCTAATGTGTTACACTATTCTGATCATTAGAGACATATTTTTATTCAGCTTTACTTATGTGGTAATTATATAGTATTGTTGTGGACATGTGCTTTTTAAAGTTTATTTTTAAAAAAATTTTTTATACTGATTCGTTTACAAAGTTCATATACATTGTTTTTTCACATTGGATCTTTCCCATTTCCTTCACCCCCTCACTCCCTCCACCCATCAAAGTGTTTGACCCTATGATTAACCCCCACCTTCCTCACCCCTCTATTCTCCCCCCTCCCTTGGACCATTATACTCTTTTCTACAATAATGGTCTTATACAGTATTTGTCTTTATTGGATTGAATTAGTTCACGCAGCATAATGTTCTCCAGTCCCTCCCAAGTTAGGTAATAATTTTCCAAATCATTGCTCCTATATGCTATATAGTATTCCATAATGTGAATAGACCATAATTGCTCAATCTATTTGATTGTGATTGGCCATTTGGGCTATTTCCATGTTCTTGTGATGGTGAATAATTCTGCTGTGAAAATTGGTGTACAAGTTTCCGTGCCTCAAAGACTGATCAAAACACAGTCAGTAGGTCTCCTGGAGAAGGAAAGGCTGATGGAACTTAGACCTCAAAGAACAATGGACAAGTGTTTTCAATGGATGAAAGAAAAATACAAATAATTGAAGGAAACTATAAGCAGAATCCTAGAAGAACTTACAAAAGCAATATAAGACAAAGCAGAAAAAAACAATGAAGCATTAGAAGCCATAGCAAATTAAGAAGCAGCATTTCATAATAATAAGAGCAACATTTCAAAAGTTGTCAACATGTTAGAACAACAGATGAACAGAATTAGAGAAATGGAACACAGCATCAGTGAAACAGTAGACAGAGCTTGCAACACTGACCTGATAGATAAAATCAGACACAAAAAGTAAAATGAAGAACACCGAAGAATAATGTGAGGCACTATAAAGAATAGCATAAGTAGAATTGAAATTCCAGAAAAGGAAGAAGCAAAAAAAAAAAGACACTGAAAAATTGTGGAAGAGTTACTGGAAGAAAACTATTTAGGTATCATGAAAAATGAGAAAATATATGGCCAAGAAGCTGACAAAACCCCAAATTGAATAGACTCCAAAAGAAAAACACCAAGGCATACCGTAGTCAAATTCTGCAGAATCAAAGACAAGGAGAGTATGGGAAGCAGCTAAAGAAAAACTCAAGAGTAACCTACAAAAGAAAGCAAATAAAATTAAGTTCTGATTTCTCAGCAGAAACTATGTGAGCAAGAAGATGGTGGAATGGCATATACAGATCACTCAAAACAGCTGCCAACCGAAAATACTGTACTCAGCAGAACTATCGACCAAGAATGACCGAGCAGGACATTCTCAGAAAAGCAGAAACCAAGGGAGTTTGCAAAAATAAGACCAATGTTACAGGAAATACTAAAGGAAGTCTTTATCACAGAGACACCACAGAAAAATGAACGGATCAAAGTAACCAGAATAAACATAAAAAAGAACACAATAAAATTATAACAATAAAACCTTCCCTCTTGATAATCACACTAAATGTGGATAGTTTGCACACACTAAGAAAAAGTGAGAGAGTAGCACATTGGATAAATAACAAAACCCATCCATATGCTGTCTGTAAGAGATATACCTGAGAAGTGGAGATGAAAACAGACTAAAAATCAAAGCTAGTGGTGGAAACTAATGACTGTTTTAAAACAGCGGGAGTAGTAATATTACTGTCTGATAAAATAGACTTTAAGATAAAATCTAGCATAAATAATAAAGCAGGACGCTATATAATGCTTAAAGGGTCAATAGAACATAAACATAATACCTATGCACCTAATGATAGAGCTGCAAGATTCACAAGATAAATGTTAACAGACTTGAAAAAAGACAAAACTATAATATTAGTAGGAGACCTCAATACACCACTTTCAGTGAAAGATAGGGCCACTAGAAAGAAACTCAACAAAGAGTTGAGTTTAAAAGATGCACAAGAACTAAACTATATAATGAATCAGATCAACTTTATAAACATATATAGGGTAATGCACCCTAAAAAAGTCCAATATACATTCTTCTCTGCATGCCTGAAACATTCTCCACACTAAATCATATCTAAAGCCACAAAAGGAGAAATTGAGCAGGCCATTAAAAAAACAAAACAAAACAACTCAACAACAACTAAAAGCCCTGAACCAGATGGCTTTACCCGTGAGTTTTACAGAGATCTGTAACTAATTCTAAAGAGGTTATTTTAAACAATAGAAAAAGAAGAAATACTCTCAGATTCAGTCTATGAAGCAAACATAATCCTGATACCAAAGCTAGGTAAAGATAGGACCAAAAACCCCTCAAACTATGATGAAAATAGACACAGAAATCCTCAACAGGATCCTAGCCAATAGAATGCAACAATTTAGCAAAAGAAGTAACAAAAAAGACCTTGATAAATGGCAGAGTATACTATGCTCATGGATATTGTTTTTGTTGTGTGCTGTCACGTCAGAACTGACTCATAGCTGACTTTCTAATGGGTTTTCAGAGGCACTTAAGGGAGGAGATTGCACATCCTTCTGTGAAGCAGCTAGTGAGTTTGAACTGTGCAATCCCAGTATGGATACCAACACCATTCTTCAATAAGATGGAAAAGGCAATTTCTAATTTTGTCTGGAAAGGAAAAAGACTTTAAAGTACTACTGAAAAAGTAAAACAAAGTAGGAGGCATTACACTCCCTGACTTCAGAACTTACTACACACCCATAATAGACAAGATAGCATTGTGACAGATCAATGAAATAGAATTGAGAACCCAGATATCAACCCATCTACCTATGGACAACTGATCTTTGACAAAGAGATGAAATCAAGTAAGTAGAGAAACAGTCTCTTTAATTAATGATGCTTGCAAAATTGGACATTCATCAGCAGAAAACTGAAGCAAGATTCGCACTTCAGACCATGCATAAAAAAACATCTGAAGGTGGATCCGAGATGTAGGGGTAAAACCCAAAACTATGCACATCAGAGAAAAAATGGAAATAACACCTAGAAGCCCTAACCTATAACATGAATAGACTTTGAAACATACTAAAAAAAATCCCTTCTAAAAATAAAATACTTTATAAATTCTGGATATAAGTTCCTTATCTGATATGTCATTACCAAATACTTTTTCCCAGTCGGTGGCTTCCCCTTTTACCCTGTTGGAGAAGTTTTTGGATGTGCACAGGGATTTGATTCTTAGAAGATCCCATTCATTTACGTTATCTTCTCCTGGTTGTAGGTTTTTCAGGATGCTTGGAAGACTGTTTATGTTGGGATTTAGGACTTCTAGCGTTGTTCCTAGCTTTTCTTTAATGAAGTTTATAGTCCTTGGGTTTAGTCCTAGGTCCATGATCCACTTTAAGTTGTGCATCAACATGGAAAAATAAGATAGGTCAGTCCAAAATGGGCAAAAGATATGAACAAATGTTTCATCAAAGAAGAAACTTAGGTAGCTAACAAACACATGGAAAAAATGCTTAAAATTTGTATCAACAAATGAATGGATAGAAAAACTGAGGTATAGACACATGGTGGAATACTACACAGTACTGAAAAACAAGTAACTCATACAACATGGGTGACCCTGAAGGACATTATGCAGAGTGAAATATCTCAATCACAAAAGGACAAATAATGTGTAACTCCATTGTTATAAAACAGGACTGACATGGGGGTTGTGGGAAAACTAAGAAAGGAGAGGATAAATAATGACCACTGCATTGGACTGGATGAAGGGAAGAACCGTTTAAAAGGAATATATGATTAGGCATTATTTGTATGACAACAGTCCAGAATAAGAGGTGTACAGTAAGTGGACTACTGGACTACAGGATTGGTAGGTGGGGAGGAAGGAAATAATGCAACAATAAATGAATGAAAGTCCAACTTTTCTATAAACTTTTATTAAAATCACAATTTTAATAAAAGAAAAAAAATGCTTAAAATCACTAGGTATCAAAGATACAAATCAAAACAGCAATGAGATAGCATTTCACTCTAGCAATAATAGTAAAGTTCAACAGGGCAGCAAACAACAAATGCTGGAGAGGATGTGGAGAGATTGTAACTCTCATATATTTCTGGTGGGAGTGTGAAATGGTACAACCACAGTAGAAGGCAGTCTGACACTTCCTCAAAAAGTTGAAAATAGAGATACCATATGACCTAGCTATCCTACTACTGAAAATATACCTCAAGTAAATCAGAACTGTGACACAGACAGATGTATATACACCCAAGTTCATTGCAGCATTATTCACAAGAGCAAAGAGATTGAAGCAGCCCACGTGCCTATCAAAGAATGGATTGAGAAGCTGTGATACATTTACACGATGGAATATTAGGCAGCATCCAAGAACAATGAGTTTATGAGATACTACATGAATGGATGAGTCTGGAAGAAATGCTGAGTGAAATACCTTATTCACAAAAGGGCAAATACTGTGTAATACTGCTGTTACAATAGGATACATATGGAGACGGGAGAACACGAAAAGAATGGATAGATAGTGATCACAGCACTGGAATAGGTGAAGGGAAGTATAATCTGAAAGAATAATTAGTCTTTCTCTCTCTGATCTCTCTCTCCATATATATATACACACACACACACAAGTATTTCAAAGTGAAATGGAGGAGGAGGGAGGAGAATGTGCATGGATAAATGAAAACAAATCTCTAAGATTTCTGCTAAATCATGATGTAAATTTAAAAAACAGTATAAGGTGCAGTGTGTACACACATGTGATAGATAGATAGATAGATAGATAGATAGATAGATAGATAGATAGAGTCTTAACTGAAAGAAATGAGTTTTGTAACTGAAAAATACAAATTTTGTAACTAAAGTCTGTTAAGTTCAACATTAGATTAAAAATACTTTTCCAATAAATTTACTTGGAACCACAATCGACACCTACAGTATGAGCTGTCAAGAAATTAGGAGACATATTAATTGGGGGAAAATCTGTCAGTGACCTCTGTAAAGTGCTCAGGAGCATGGATGGCACTTTAAAGAAGAAGGTGCGCCTGATCCAAGCCATGATATTTTTCATTGCTTTGGGGGCATCCAGAAGTTGAACAATAAGGTAGACATTTTGGCTTTGAATTGTGGTGTTGGTAAAAGAGTATTGAATATAATATAGACTGCTAAAAGAACAAACACATTTGTCTTAGAAGAAGTATACCCAGGGCTCTCCTTAGAGGCAATGATTATCTTAAATAAGCTCTAATTGCCTTAGAGGTAATTAAAGCTATAACAGTTAATATTTTATCTCAGATTCTTTGGGCATGTTTTCAGGGAAGACATGTTTGGAAATGTAGAGGATCAATGAAAAAGAGGAAACCCCTTACCAAGGTGATTGACACAGTGATTGCAACAGTGGACTTAGACATAGAGGTCATGAGGATAGGGCAAGGTTCCAATCTGTTGTTCACAAGGTTCTTGTGAATCATAGTACACTTGACAGCACCTAACAGCAGCAATATCGGTGAGATTTTATGTATATTTTTAAAGTCATTTTGTAGTGCCGTCTTAAAGAAGAGTAGCTGTATTTCTGATAATGTAATTTCTAGTTTCTTTAATGTGTTCAATCTCATAGATACAAGAACTTAAAAAAAATTTCACAGTGCTATGGAATCCTAAGTTAGCTTGTAATGAAAACTTTGTTTTCTTTCTAGACTTAAATGTAATTACAGCTATACCAATTAATATTTTTCTGTATGAATAACACTGGGTTTACTAACCTAAAGGTAATTTATGCATAAATTCTGATATTTTCTATCAAACTCTGACATGCTTTGTAAATCTGCGGGTATTGTCTTGACTGCAATACAAGAACATCATGCTGTAGTAACTAATTCTTTCAACGTCTTTTTTTTCCCTTTGTAGAAAAATTGGAAGCTCCACCACCCACCCAAGGACAGCTGAGATACGGTAATAGTGCTAAACTTGTAAATATTTTTTCATCTCTCTCTTGGTCTTAGCATGTGTCATTCATCAGAAAATGTCAGTAAATTAAGCTTTGCAGATAGAGGGGATATACTGAAGAACAAAGCCTATAAACTTGGTTTAAGAAATATCACAATATAGAATATTCAGTACCCGTTAAAACTGATTTTAGATATATTGTTATGATATAGAAATACACATATGAAAAGGTTTTCTTAATTCCCATGGGAAAGAAGATATTTTTCTTTGGGTTGTAGAACTAGGATAGTTCTAGGCTGGTTGGAGCTGTTCTCGATGGAGTACATTTTTCTGAGTATTTGCAGTAATGAGAACAGTTCACGTAAACTACCAGCAACAAGAACCTTTTGATGCTGCTTGTTTGCTTCTTAAAATTTTAGTATGATAGGAAAATTTTTTAAGTCTAACACTGAAGTAATCTAAAACAGTTTAGGATTTTGTTATAAAGATGAAAAAGGGGAGCGGTGCAGTGATTTCAATAGTTGTAAGTTAAAGTTAAATATTAGATTTGTTTTACTATCAAAGCTGAATCACAGGAAAATGCTTTTCAAATAATATTGAGTAAATCACAAAAGTAAGATTAAATTACACACTGGAGAATAAGCATATTATTTTAAAAACCAAATAAAAAAGTAGCTAGAACGAATTCTGCCTGACCCCCTTTGATGAGGTGGAAGGTAATTTTTATTAGAAATGAGTAACTATTCTCAAATACCAAAGTAGTTTAAGAGTGCTTTAAGGTCCAAATCCTTGAAGATTATTTTCCTCAAAATATCTCAGATTATTCCTATTATAATAGAGATAAAATACTGTTTTACTATGGGTCGGAACTGAATTGGTGGGCACCTAACAACAGCAACCTCCGTGAAACTGTCTGCATCCTATTAACGAATTTTCAAGTTTATAGTCATATTCTATATGTATATGGCTAGAATCCTTGAGGGTTAGCCACTGGGTCTAATTTGTCTTTGTATATCAAAAAGCAGGTGGAGTACTCACTATATACTCCATTAATGCACTTGGTAGCAAAAAGAGGCTAGAGGTTCCAGTCCTCCCAGTAGGACATTGGAGAGAAACATGGTGATCTACTTCAAAAAATTTTGTTGCTGTCGTTTGTTAGGTACCATTGAATTGACCAATTCTTAGTGACTCTTAAATTCAACAGAACAAAAACCATTCTGAATCCTCCACCATGGTCTTCATCCTGCCCAAGCCCATTGTTGCAGTCACTATGTTAATCCAGCTTCCGTTTTTCCAAAGTGGGCCATTGGGAACCTTGTAGAGCACATTCCTGCTCTGACCACATCATCAAGTCTTCATGAGTTGAGGTATCTCCGTGGCAACTGATGTGGGTTTTGCCCTCCACCTGAGCGTGTTAATTTAATTTGTTGATAATTACTTTTGTTTGGTAGATTAAAGAGAAATTTTTATTTATAACACATTTGTCTAGATCTAAACTAACATAACATCCTGTCTAGTTCAACCTGGTTGTTGTAGCAGTGTACTTTGATTACACTGACTAAATCTTTACTACAGTAGCAGTTAATCTAACCTTAATTTAATAGACTTACCATCACACAAACTCCAAATTCTTAAAATGCAGGCAACTTCCTGCTTGGGAATAATCTGATTTAGGAACATTTTTACTTAGCCTTTAATGTTATGTATATTTGCATTCATTTTGAAATAATTGAACCAACACACCTGTTGTCAGTAGGTGCACTCACTCACAGTGGCATTCTGTACAAGAAGTCAGAGAATCTGGCTGCACCCTATCCAAGACATATTTGCAGTGCATGGGATGTTTAGTGCTTTTCTTCAGCACCACAGCTCAAAGGCATCAATTCTTCTGTTATCCTTATTCATTGTCCAGTTCTCAGGCATGGCAATTGATCAGAAATATCATGGCTTGAATCAAATGCATATTAGTCCTCAAACTGACATCAGTACTCCTCAATAATTTGGGGAGGTCCCTAACTGCAAATTTTCCCAGTGCTGTACGTCTCCTGATTTCCTGACTGCTGGAACCAAGGATTTTAATTGTTGATCCAAGTAAGATGAAGTGTCTTTTTTCCGTCTTTCATGATGTTGCCAATCAGTCCAGAATCTTTTCTTGATGTTGAGATGCAATCCATATTGAAGGCTGTATTCTTTGATCTTCTGCACCAAGTGCTTCAAGTCCTCATTTTCAGCAAGCAAGGTTGTGTCATCTACATAATGCTGGTTATAATTTTCTCAGCATACAAATAGAATAAGTATGGAGAGAGAATAAAACCCTGACGTACTCCCTTCTTAATTTTAAACCATGACTGTTCCCTTGCTCTGTGTACACAACAGCCTCCTGATCTAGGTATAGATTTCATATGGGCACAATTAAGTGCTCTGGAATTCCCACTCTTCTCTATATTAGTCATAACTTGCTATGATCCACACAGCCAAATGCCTTTGCATAGTCAATTACGTATAAATAAGCATCCTTCTGGTATTCTTTACCTTCTGCCCAGATCCCTCTGAAATCAGCAATGATACCTCTGGTGCCTCGGCCTCTTCTAAATCCAGCTCAAATGTTTGGCAGTTCCCTATGTGTGTACTATTCTAAGCCATTTTTGAATGATCTTCAGTCGTATTTTTCTTGCATGTGATATCAATGATACTGTTCCACATTCAGCTGGATCACCTTTCTCGGGAATGGGAACAAATATGGACCTCTTCCAATCGATTGGCTGAGAGCTTTCTTCCAAATTTCCTGGCGTAGACTGGTGAGCACTTCTAGGGCTACATCTCTTAACTGAAACAAATCAGTTGATACCCCATTGATTCCTGGGGCCTGTACCTTCAGTGCAGCTTCCACTTCCTCCTTCATTACCATTGACTCCTGCTTATATGGTAGGTACTTCCTGAAATTTTTCATTGTCAGTCAGTTTTTTTGTACAGTGACTCTGTAGTCCCTCCATTTTCTTTTGATGCTTCCTGGGTCATTCAGTATATTGCCTATGTTGTTGTTATGCACCATTGAGTCACTTTTGACTCATAGCAACCCTATATACAGCAGCTTTGAACTCTGCTCTATCTTGAGCCAATTTAATTGTCTCTAACACACCTAACTGCATCACCTCAGTCACTGAGTCAATCCATCTCAGCCAGAGGCTTCCTCTCTTGTACTGTCCCTCTACCCTTCCAAGCGTGATGTCCTTCTCCAAGAACTGGTCCCTCCTGGCAACATGCCCAAAGTATGTGAGACAGAGCTTCAAAATCCTTACCTCCAAGAAGCAGCCAGGTGTCACCCTCTCCAGGACAGACCTGTTTGTTCTCTTAGCAGTCCATGGTATACTCTTCTCCAGCACCACAGCTCAGAGGTATCAGTGATTCTTCTATCATCCTTAGCTCTCTGATGCATTGCAAAGACTGTGGTGTGGATCGAGTGCACCTTAGTCTCTAGACAGACATCATTGCTCTTCAGTACTCTGGAGAGGTCCCTGACAGCAGATTTTCCCAGTGCAATTCGTCTTTTGATTTCCTGGATGCTAGTACCAAGAGTGTTGATTGAGGAGCCAAGCAAGAGGAAGCTTGTAAACAGTCTCAGTCTCTTCTCCATCAATCATGATTCTGCCAATTGGCCAAGTGGTGAAAATCTTTGTTTGCTTCAGTCCATATTTAAGGGTTCAGTTCTTGACCTTCTGTAGCAAATGCCTCAGGTTCTCCTCAGTTTCAGCAAGCAAGATTGTGTCATAACATCTTTCAGTATTGCAACATGAGGTTTAAATTTGTTTTTTATTTCTCTCAGCTTGAGAAAATGCAGAGCGAGTTCTTCCCTTTTTTCCCCAATTTCAGTTCTCCACACATTCCATTATAATACTTTGCTTTGTCTTCTCAAGCTGCCCTTTAAAATCCTCTGTTCAGTCTTTTACTGTTTTCCCTTTGTTTTGGCTTCTCAATGCTCAGTGCTATTATAAGAGTCTTCTCTGACACCCAGTTTGGTTTTTATTTTCTTTCTCCTCTGTCTTTTGCTGTATGTACAGTCTTTTAAATCCTTTTCACATACTAAATTAAGACTAGATAAGAACTGTGTGTGTCTGAGTTACCTATAAATGTGGCTTTAAGACACAATTAGAAAAGGATTTCTTTCATCCATAACCCAGGAACTGTCTGTTGTTCTAAAAAGTTTCATAGTTAGAAATATTTATATTTCAAAAGTGATTAAGTACCATCTCTCTTGAGATACATTGAAGTAGTTTCTTCTATGTTGCAAAAGTTTCATTTAGTAAATTAAAAAAAAGACACTTTTTTGCTCTATCAAATCAGACCTTTTTTACTACTATTATATATTGAAAACTATTCTTAAAATTTGCAATGTATAATAGTTAAGGAAATAAACATAAAATGTCAAAGAACTAAATAAAGCTAGGTCTTTGAATTGAAATATCTTCCTTAATTATTATTTTATATTTATCACTTCAGTAATTTTTAAAATGCTTTTTTAATAATAAAACTATTACTGATTTTTATTTTTTACATTCTTAATAACTATGTTAATTATCAGGTAATATTATAACAGAAATACCTTGTGTGGATGACTTTACCAAAGAAATTTATTTTTCTACTTTGGAGCTCTGGTGGTCTAGTGGTAAGGAGTTTTACTGCTATCCCAGAGGCACACAGTTCGAATCCAACAACTGCTCCATGAGAGAAAGCTAGGCACTCTCCTTTTGTGTGATTAAAATGCCTCTGAGGACCCACCGGAGGGTCAGCTATGAGTTGGATCTGACTTGGCGGTACATCACCACCACAGCTGTAACAGGTGGTTAGATGCTTAAATTCAGTGTGTGGGCTTCAGGGCAAACCTTTCTCTGTCCATTGTCTCTAAGGAGTATCATTGTCTCTTCAACTTCTGCTTCCTAGTCCCTTGCAGATTTCCATGTGTCATGTCATTCAGTTACCCGCTCAATCTTGTTTGAATCTCAAAATAGATTGGCTCAAGATACACCCTAAATTATTGTAACAAAAGCAGCCTGTTCTCAAATGAGATGATAATCCCAGTAGCGTTTAGAATTAATAATATATAGCTTTGGGGAATAGAATTTAATCCATACATTCTACTTTTTGGCTTCACCAAAATTCATGTCCTTGTCACACGCACCATAAAGTCCTACCATCACATTGACCCAAAAGTCTTATATCAACTCCTTCAAAACCTCTTCTGAATCACAGGGTTGAATCATGGGGGAGACTAGGAGTATGTCATCCTGGGGAAAATTCCTCTTTACCTATAAACTTTGGGGTCTGGTAACCTGTATTCTGGATTTCCTAAGTACAGTGGTGGAACAGATAAACATTTCTTGTACAGATGGAAGAAATTGAGGGTAAGATGGGATAATAGACAGCAGGCAAGTCCCAAACCTAGCAGAACAAATTACATTAGTTCTCGGTGCTTGAAAATAATCCTGTGTTCTCTGAGACCATCTGGACTGTGGCTCTGACCTCCAAACTCTGAGTCCTGGCCACAGTCTCTAGATTCTGGGTGGAAGGCCTTCACCCTGAGCTTCCGCTCCATATCCCAGACCCTCAGGGGTGGCAGCTCTATGTCTTTAGCTTTGTACAGTCCCATTTTTGTAGCCCCTCTGAGTGGCAGCCTCTCTCCCCGCCTTTAGCAAGGCCCCATTCTTTTGCCCTGTTGACATGGCAGCTTTACTCTGTTAACTTTGGATGGTAGCTTATCCCACTGGCACACCTTAATGGCAGCGCCACTTTCTGGAAATGAGTTGGTCTCTCTGAAGCCTATGAGGATATGTTCTGTTTCCCTCTTCATTTTCCTCACTGATAGTAGTTATGGGCTGTTGTTAGGTGCCACTGAGTGTCAAGTATGACTCACATACAACCCTGTGAACCACAGATCTGAACCCCGTCCTGTCCTGTACCATCCTCATCATCTCTGATACTCTTGAGTGCATTGCTGCAGTCACTGTGTCAATCCATCTGGGAAAGGGCGGCCTCTCTTTGGTCGATCCTCCACTTTTCCAAGCAGGATGTCTCTTTCCTAACAACATGTACATAGTATGTGAGATCATCTTTGACTCTAAGGAACAGTCTGGCTGCACTTTGTCCAGGACATTCTGTGGTTTTATTGGCCCTCTGGGATACTCACTACTCTTCTCGAATAGCATAGCTCAAATGCACTAATTCTTCTTTCATTCATTGTCCAGTTGTGGGTAGATTCACACCCCCACCCCCCTTTAGTCTTCTCTGTTTGGAGCAGAATTTGCCTCAGCAATTAATTCCTGGATTATGTTTTTCTGTGCATTTTCCTACATTGTTGTTATTATGTGCCGTTGAGGCTACTGCAACTCTTAGCAACCCTGTGTACAACAGCCCTAAACCCTGCTCTGTCCCTTGCCAATCTTATTGTCTCTAACACACCTATTACTCATTACCCCAGTCACTGAATCAATCCATCTGATGATCTAGGGTCTTCCTCTCCTGCTTCCTCCTCCTTTCCTACCTTAGAAGAAGAAAAAGACTGATACTTTAAAGAGATTATACGTGTGTGTGTATGTGTGTGTGTGTGTGTGTGTGTTGTGTAAAACTCAGAACTTAAGATTTATTTAAAGAAAAAAATCAGTTCCTGTAATGTTGCCATTGGCTTGGCAATTTAACATCGTCATTAGAATAAAGCTTTTCATTATCCCCAATTTTGAGTCTCTTTTTCACCGTGCCTTCAGTTCTCGCTTCCTTTCTAGATTAGTGGTCCTCAGTTTAGTTCTTTTTTAGCATCTTCTCTACACTCCATAGGGGGCTCTGGTGGCCTGGTGACAAGAAGTTGCGCTGCAATGCAGAATACGCGTGGTTCAAGACCACCAGCTGCTCCGTGGGAGGACGCGCAGTCTCCTCTAGTGCGATTAACTGCCCCCAAAACCTGCAGAGGGTCAGCTGTGGGTCCGTTACTACTCTGCGGTGCACAGCTATGACAGACAGCAGATATTCTGCAGTGTTCGGAAAATCAAAATAGAAAACAATGAGGCCACTCTGTACTACAGGTTTAGTTGTTAGTGCTCTTTCCCAGTTGTGTGGAGGAAGCGGAGACACGGGTGCGTTCAGGCTCCACCCGTAACCCACTGCTGTGGCCCAGGAAGGCCTTGCTGCTGGAGGTGTAATGGACGTCAATACCGCTTTACAAGAGGTGTTAAAGACCGCCCTCCTCCTTGATGACCAAGCATGTGGAATCCATGAAGCTGCCAGAGCCGTAGACCAGCCCCCAGCCATCTGTGTGCCTGCATCCATCTGTAATGAGTCTGTCCAGTTATAGAGGCCTTTTGTGCACAACAGCAAATCAACCCGACAGAGGCTGATGACAGGAAGAACCTGGAGAATGGGTAGGTCTCTGCAAAACTGACCGAGAAGGAAAGTCCTGCAAAGTCGTTGGCAGTGGTTAATGTAGATGTTAAGGACTATGGCAAAGAATCGCCGGTCAAGGATGTCATTGCACAGTATTTCAAATACAAGAAATGAAACCAATAAAGAACTTGGCATATGGGGGGAGGGGGTTTAGTTTAGTTGTTAGTACTTCATAATTACATATCTAATGTAATCTCAAGACATTTAGATTATATAACAAATGAGCTAATATAAGCGTTTGGTAGGAAAAAGTTAAGTTACATATTTTAGTTGAACCAGATTTTTGTTTGCCTGCAGTTTGAGAATGCATTTGCAGATAATGATGTTAGCAGGGGATAAAAAAGGCACTTAACAAAAAAAAAATGAGTAAAAATGGCCAAATAACTTCTCTGAAATTTGATTCATTACTTCTAATGGTAAGGAGTTACCCTACCAACTCAAAGGCCAGTGTTTGGAAGCCACCAGCTGTCTCCTGGAGAAAGATGGACATTCACCTCCCATAAGATATTTAGCCTCTGAAAACTTACAGAGGGGCTGTATGAGTCTGAGAGAATACTGATTTTATGTTACCAATCTTTAGGGTTGTGTGTGTGTGAGAGAGAAATACGTTGATACCAGTAGCAAAAAGGTAAATATGGTACTTGTATATAATTACTGATTTGTTCTGACATTAAATGTGTGTGTATATCTGTGTTACTGTTGTTGTTAGGTGCCATTGAAGACAATGCAAAGGCTAAATACAAATAATTTCACATTGTATTTCGCATAATGTCTTCCCTACTCTCAGTACAGCTTCTTAAGTAGTTAAACAGCTCTTACAGGATATTTTTACTTTGGGTAATGAAAAATATTTCCAATGATTTTCAAACATTTTGGGAGACTTTAATTGTATGGAATTTGCTGCTGTTATTTTAAAATAATAAAGTCTTAAAATATATTTTTCTGTTTTTGGTGTTTTTCAGTATTCATCCACAATGCGATACCTTTCATAGGGTTTGGCTTTTTGGATAATGCAATTATGATTGTTGCAGTAAGTTCTTTTTCTTCTATTTTGAATAAATAAATAAATTAATGTCAAACTTCCCCTAATTTGGATATTATAGCTATAACTTATTAATATTAATACCATAGTGAACAATACTTATTTTTACTTTATTTCATATTAAGCTGTAGCTAAATTTTAAGGCATCTATATGTATTAATCATTACGACTATACTAAAGCATTTAGTCTACTATAAAAACAGCAATTGAGTAGATCATCCTGTCCTAGTTTGGACATTATTTTTTTAAAAAAGTATGTAACACTTTTCAGATAATCTTTAATTGTATAGGCATTTCCAATTACATATGTAGATTTTTTTTTATTTCCTTGTTCAATTTTCCCCCTGCAGAATTGTTTTAAAGGGTGTTTCTATAAGAAATTTAATCTCTGGTCTTTCCTCTTCTGACGGGGGCAGAAGGGAGGAGCCAGGGGCCACAGCATGTGTGGCAGGAGTTTCCGTCTCACACTCTGTGAACTTGCCCCCTTTGCCTTTCTTCTATGGTAGTGTTTTAAAAAAAAAAGTTTGTTTCCTCTGGTCATTTTAATATAAAGATGTTCTCTGAATGTCTGGAAACCCTAGTCTCTGTAAACTTTCATTAAAATGAAATTTAAAAAAAAGTTTTGTTACACTTAGTTTCATCGAAGGTGGATCTCCCTTTCTTACTATGTAATGACACCTTTAGTAGTGAGTCTCAATATCGAGTCCAGATCCTAAAGTCAGAAATAGGACAAGGATTAAAATGCAAGCTTCTAAAACTACCCAGTACACTATCCACTTCTCTTATTTGGTCAGAGTAAATGGGAGATGATCACAGTCCAGTTAAGAAGGCAAGGATCAATTTTTAGCACATATTTTAAAAATGCTTTATCATTAAATCTTTCAGATATTAGCAGCAAGTGGATTAGAGATATATTACTTAACGTTGTGGGAGGAGGAAAAAGAGGAATTACTTGTTTATGGACACCAAGATAGCATTACTCTCAAGGGTAGGTTTTTATACACTGTTGTTTTATCTATACTATTCAAATAGATATTCATATTCTAGATAGACCACTAGCATTCCTACAGGGACGTGCTGAGATATTTTGCATAAAAAGGGGTGAAGAAAGAGTTTGAATAGAGATCAGAATTGAAAAGCTGAGTAGCTTCAGTAGATCCTGAATAAGATTTTTACAAAGTAGACTAATCATTTCATTGAAATAATACCTAAACTAGCAGACATCTGTGTTTTAGTAGATATCAAAACAAGCAAAACAAACCCCTCTCCTCCACACAATTCACACTTTATAAAGTCAAATTATTGCAGTACTGCTCACTATTTTACATTATTCATTTTGTTAATGAGCTATTTTTTTTACTGCCTCAAAAGAGTTGACTCCATAGGAATAATAATTGTTAATCTAATTAATATTTAAATTCAGTTTCAGGAAATTTTCACCAGTTCTTATTTCATAGTACTGAAATAAATATTGTGAACAACTGACTTCAGGAACTGATGAGGAGTAATAGATGTGACAAAAGTATTATCCTGTAAATATTGTGAACAACTGACTTCAGGAACTGATGAGTAATAGGTGTGGCAAAAATATTATCCTGTGATAATTGCAGACTAATTCAGAGACTGAAATGTTTTGGAGAAGCTTTGTAATAGAACATTGAGATTCTATTACATCAATAATGTAATTCTAAAATATATAAAATGGAAATAAATGGTCATTGTTATTCTAAGAATGTTTTTCACCTTTTTATCATATGTGTGTGTAATGTATAAACATCAGTCTTCAATACCTTTTCTTTTTTGACACCCAGCCTTAACTCTCTGAAGATAAGGAGATCCTTAGTTCTTCTGTTCTGTCATGCCATAGATATTTGATGTTTTCCTCTCTATTAAGTTATTATTCTAACTGCTACCCTTTTATAATCATAAAAATATTTCTGTAGAGTAATGGGTTTGAACTCCATTTTAGCTGCTTTATATACTGAGTATTGATTTCTCAATAAGATGTATTTATAACTGTATTTGGGTTTTTTAGGGGTTATTTTCTTACAATTTAACACATTGCCGCACACTTTTTAAATTGACGATCGTGCTTAGAAACACATTTGACGTCATTTGCAGCAACATGTTAATTGATAGCATTAACTAGAAGTTTGAGACAAATTTTATTAAGATATTCTTTTATGTATGACTTTAAGACAGCTAATATTCATGTCTGCCGCTTTTAATGTAAAATTGTTTGTAACTAAGGGAGATAAAATAGTTGTACTCCAGATGTTTTTAACTTTATGTAAGGTTTTCCTTGATATTAGAGTTTCAATCTTAAATTCTATCAGATAATTAAGCACTTAGCTGTTTTTGTATATATAGATATTTCAGACAGATTTTTATGTATTTATTTACTATTTTACTATTTTTGTGTGAGTGTACTGTCAGATTAGATCTGACTGGTACAGGAGGAGATTGTCCCTCCTTCCCCGGCAGAGCATCTGGTGGATTCGAACCGTGCACCTCTGGGATTATAGTTGCAGCTCTTTACCACTAGGCTACCAGAGCTCCCCTCAGACAGATTGTTTTTGTGACTTCAGGTGATTCACTGCCGGTAAAGAGGCTGGATGTGCTGTGTGTGCGTTTGTACTGGAGCTATCATGTCCCTTCCCCATGTTCCTGTTCTTTGCAGCCATATAAAAGATGTACATTCATTTTAAAAAAAGGATGTTCATCTTCCTTCTCTTTGGGCCTCTTTCCCACCCCCTTTTTGACATAGGATTTTGTTGTTGTTAGTGTCAAAGCTTTGAAGTTTGTGGTGGACATTTGTGCTATCAGCTAGGTGCCATTCATTTGATGAAATATCTTCCCCTTTATTCCACTATCTTTAATGTGGAAGTAAAAATACTTATGATCTTTCTTCAGAGAAAGGAAAATCCAGATGTAGAGTTTTGGTGGGGGGGGGGGGTGGTATGTGCTGTCGAGTCACCTGTGACCCATAGCAACCCTATGTACAACAGCTCTGAACCCTGCCCTGTCGCGAGCCAGTCTCACTGTCTCCAACACACCTGTCTCCATTACCCTAGCCTTAAACCATCTCAATAAATAAATTCCGTGGAAATATAATGAAACTTCATTTTTATGATAAATCTGTTGTACTTAATGAATTATGTAGTCTCATAAGAATACCAAGTCCATGATGTTTTGAGATGCCTACATTAATTTGGTGTTTAAGGTGTCAGTCTGGAGCCTAAGGTACACCTGATTCAGGCCACAGTCTTCACAATTACTTTCTCTGCATCAGAGAGCTGGGCAGTGACCAAAGATGACAGAAGAAGAATTGATGCCTTGGAGTTAGGGTGCTGGAGAAGGGTACTGCACATACATGGACTGCCAAGAAAACAAACAGGTTTATCTTGGAGAGGCTGAAACCAAGCTGCTTCTTGGAAGCAAGGATTTTGAAGCTCTGTCTCACATACTTTGGGTATGTGGTCGGGGGGGGGGACCAATCCCTAGAGAAGGACATCATACTTGGAAAGATAGATGGACAGTGCAGGAGAGGGAGACCCTAGATGGATTGACACAGTAACTGGAGTAATTGAGATAGCAGGTGTGTTGGAGACAGTGAGACTGGCACAGGATAGAGAAGAGTTCAGATCTGTTGTACGTATGTTTGCTGTGAGTTGCAGGTCACTCAGAGGCACATAACAACAACAGATAGTATAAATATGGCAATCATAAATTAATCTTAAATGAATTTATTTTCTTTGTGTTCAGAAGCGTTAAAGCACCTTTGTTAGAAAATTAGAAAAATACAAATCCCGAATTCTATTTCTCTGTGTTGTTTTTACTTGATGATTAAAATAGTATTTGTTGTATTTTTTGTTATATTTTTATCAATGCATATATTAAATGGATTGTTATACTGTGTATACACAAATCTGAATGTTTGACATATTTAACTTTCATTTGCTAATTTGTTTTTATTATTAGCTTGTTCTCTTGTAGTCACTGCAGCTTTAACTTTGAAGATTAATTTCTCTGTCATCATTTTCAGGGAACCCAAATTGAGATGTCTATTGGAATTATTTTGGGAATTTCAACAATGGCAGGTATTTAATAGTAGTAATGGTATGGTTCTATTGGCTATATATACGTTTAGAGCAGCATAACTTTTCGGGTAGTTTTACTCATTAAGATCTGCTGGTTTATTTAATTTATATTATTCTTCCTCAGATTTTGTGTTTGTAGCACTTTTTCCCCAGGAGAAATTTTAGATAAGTTTCTTAATGGATACACACTGAGGTACATTATATTAAATACATTTTCTCTTAGTTCCATATGTTACCCCCCAAAATCTCTATCCTGGGTCACTATTAAATGATCTGTCTTCCAGTTTGGTAGAAAAATTAAAGAAATATAGTATTGAAAATCTAGTTTCTTCTCTTTTTCCACCCTTCATTTTAGTACTAAAGTGTTTCATTTTAAATTTTTTTTTACTTTACCACAAAGCTAAAATCATGGTTATTTTGTGTGTTGCTATTTACATCTCTGTGCCTCTTTTAGGTAAGGCTTTTTGGCCACTTTTCTGAACTTCCGTTTTCTTAATATGGCCCAGTGTTGCCTACATTAGCCTGTAGGGTAACTAAGATTATGCATGCTCTCTCACACTCAGTAGTGTGTCTCAGTGCCTTTTCACAAAATACCAGCCAGCCATTTGGGATTAAAAGATATCATCTGCCCAGAGATAGAGCTCAGACTGCGGGAAGGAATGCATAGAGCAGAAGGACAAATGGAAAGGGTAAATACAAGGGTGAAAGGGGAACAGTGCTGCCACCTCCTGATGATGCCACTCAGTGTCACAAATCCAGAATGTGTGTGAATTACTGGAATATAAACCAGTTTGCTCCCTAAACTTTCACTCAAATCATAATGAAAATGTTAAAACATATATTTATTTTTATTGTGTTTTCATTGAAAATTTTCACAGCAAGTTATCTTCTTTGACAGTTTGTACATAAATTGTTCAGTAATGTGAGTTACCGTATTTGTGACTGCAGGAATGAGTTTCAGCAGGCACAATTGTAATGATGGCACAGGACTAGACTCTACATTGCTTTATTCTGCTGTACTTAAGGTCACTACATTTGTACAGTCAGAAATGATTTCTAATCATTACCACACAAGTGGTTCAGTAACGTTCATTATGTTTTCACAATGTCTAAATATTGTCATTAATTGAGTCCTGGTTTGTTCCACTACTTTTGAGGAAGGTGAAGTTTGGGAGTAGTTCTGGGTTGGCCTGTTACACGGAAAGTGTGAGGTGGGTGAGTTAATGCAAGACACATTTCTTCTTTTCTGTCTTGAGTTTCAGGTCTGTACATTTGGCTTTTTCCTTCTTTATTTCAAAATATCCAAGTTCTTTTTAAATTCTGTAAGAGAAAAGATAAAATAGTATGTTGTTGTTGAGTACCATCAAGTCAGAACCGATCCATAGCTGACCCTCCAACAGTTAATTGCGTGAGAGGAGATATTTCCTTCTCCCTCGGAGCAGTTGGCGATTTCAAATCATGTGCATTCGGATTGCAACCCAGGTTCTCACCACTAGGCCACCCAAGCTCGATGTCTTGTTTTTTCTTTCTTTTTTATTTTATACTGGTTTATTTACAAAGTTTGTATACATTGTTTTTCACCAGAGCTAGGTGTTTTTTTGTTTTTTTTTTTAATTTTTCTACTAGTTAGAGCTAGGTGTTCTAATATTTAAACCAAAATGCAAGCTGAATCTGCAAATAGAAGAACCAAACCCAAGCCCCTAGTGTAATGGAGGTAGAATCCTCCAGGAGAAATGTCCGTCTAGAGCTGTTTAGTGGGCTACTTTGGATATAGATGTATAGCTTGAGGAATGTGATCATTCTTCCAGACCAGTGTTTGATTGATCACGTACTGAAGTCGTGCTTTTCTGACTTTTCTATTACAACTCACTTGCCATTTTTCAATCTTTTTAGCTGCTGCTCTGGGAAATCTTGTTTCAGATTTAGCTGGACTTGGGTAGGTTTATTAATTTATTTATGCATATATATGTTTCTCTCTTTTTTCCTTCTCTAGTTTAGAAACATGCTAGAAAAAGGAATATATTTTTTTATCTTTGTGGGTTAGAACTAAAAATTTAAAATTAATACTCCAAGTCAGTCGTACTAAATCTGTGTTGTGGATCAGAATTGCCTGGGAAACTTAGGAAAAGCCAAGTGCCTGTGTTACACCCGCGATATACTGGTTTCCATTGTGATGAGGCCCTGATATTTGAGTTTAGTAAACTTTGCAAGTGATTCTGTTATATAATTCTCCTTTCCCCTGCTAACCTATCATAATCCAGTTTAGAAAATTACCCCCAATTTTTTTTTAAACTCCCATTGCATTGATTCCAACTCGCAGCACCCTCCGTTGGGTTCTGAGGCTGTGTGTCCGTAACAGGGGGACAGGATTCCCCTCACTGAGAACTGCTGGGTTCGAACCGTTGGAGACTCACAGCCTTTTAGTTAGCAGAACAGCACACTACGGACTCCTAAACCAGCAGGACCTCTGTTAAAAAATACAGTCCAAGAAAAATGGGTTTTCCTTTATTGAAGGACTAATAAGTGTTTTGTGGCCATGCTCAAGGATGAAATGGGATTTAAACCTCATCGTTATAGCACTTCAGTCCCCTCATTGCACTCAGAGATGAGGCTCAAGTTGGAAGACACTGAGCATGTTTTCCAAAGAGTGGAGCTTTCTAGGGGAGTAATGAGCTGTATGTAAGTCCAGACTTTGCATTTGTTTACTTTAGTTCATATAGCAAGAACTGGGGATAAATCCCCTGCCTCAGGAAAGACTTAACCTTCTTAGGCTAATTAGACTAGGTTGACTTTAATTAAATACTGTGATAAACACTCTTTTGTTCTTTTGTTGGCTTTGTCTTTTCCTTTGGCTCATTTGTGTGGTAGGTTTTGAGATTTAGATTTGAACTTGACAGAGAGTCTACTGAGTTTTAGAATTTAAGCAAAGGTAATGCTTGTGAACTGTTAAGCATAATTTGTTTTGTTTTGTGGTCAAAGCTGAAATTCTGTATTCTTGCAATTTCTGGCATAAAACTATCGTGACTAAACTTTCAACTTTTCAACACATGTGGTTTTTATATCTCTCTGATATGTTTGATAGAACAAAATTATCCAATAGATTTTTAAGTAATTTATTTTAAAATACTATATAATTTCATTTAGAGATGAAGATTTTGTTGAAAGTTTATGTACTAAGGACTAATCCTTTCTAAATACTAAATTGTATTTACATGTACATTTTTGATAATGTATCTGATGTGAAGAGTCATAATTGATAATACGCATCATTTGGCAGTTTTTATAGTTCATAAAAGATTATGCTTAATAGGTGACTTTGATTTAGAATTGATAGAAAGTTACAAAAGTGTTTAAGGCAATTTCCAGACCACTAATTACTAAATGTATTTTGCTATCTGAAAACATTTCTATATCTATTTGAAAAAAAAATAAATTTGTCTAATTAACTTTTTCTTTTTAAAAAAAAAAAAAGACTTGCAGGCTATGTTGAAGCTTTGGCTTCCCGGTTGGGCCTGTCAATTCCTGATCTCACACCAAAGCAAGTTGACATGTGGCAAACCCGTGTTAGTGCACATTTGGTAAGTCTTTTGTGTAGTTCATGATAATAAATTTGGGTTGCTACAGCAAGACACACTTGATACATTTAATACATTGATTTATGGTAGTTTTTAATAAAAATCATTCAAGTCTTGATAGCTACCAGAAGAAAGCAGTTCTTATTCCTCATGGACTTATTTTCAGTAGGTGTACTTGATGTTGTTTTAGAAAAATTCTTTTTATAACTCAGTTAATCTTAAGGGATTTATGTTAGGTGCTAGAGACAGAAGAGTACAAGGTGACTAATTGTACTTATTTTGGGAGAACTAGTTAGGTGGAGAACCAGACACGTAAATAACTTGGTTTTTTTGTGACATTTTCAGTAATATGTATAAGCTATAAAAATAATCCAAGTATAGGAAGTAACACTCTATATGGAGAAAGTTCTTTTGGTGGAGAAATTGCTGGGTAATTCTGGGATCTAAGTTGATTTTTTGAGTTATTAATAACATTACTAGACAAACGAGGACATTCTTGACGTGTTGACTAGCAAGGGTATGACAGAAGCACTTTATTGAGAGAAAGACAAGAAATTAGATATTCCTGGAATAGAAAATGTAGGAATTGCTGGTGGAGGAACAATTGGAAACGGCAAGTGAGCATAGATCAGACAGGGAAGACGTTGCATTTTCTGTACTGCAGAGCTTGACCCTCACCCCCAGATGAAGCAGAGCCGGAAAAGAGTTTTAAAAGGGAAGGAAACTATGTGGACCATGGTGAACCAACTAAGTCTATGCAAGAAGAGAAAGAACTAGTTTGTAGGGGAAAAGAATGAGCTTTGTTTCTAATGTTGTTGCTGTGTTCTACTAGGTCAGAACCAAGTTATAGCTGGCACTCCAATAGGTTTTCAGAGCCTGTAAATCCCATGGGAGGTAAATGCCTATCTTTCTCCTGAGAAGCAGATGGTGGATTCAGATCACTTGGTTTTGGGTTAGCGGCACAACTCCTTACCACTGGGCCACCAGAGCTCTGAGAGTTCTGCTTGGGGCATGTTGAATTTGAGCTGCTGGTGGGATATTCAGGTGCCAGTGGCTAAATTCTTGGCTACTAATCAAAAGGTCAGTGATTTGACATTATTAGGAGTCTACTGGAGAAAGATGTGGTTATTTGGTGTCTGTGGGAGAAAACAGACATTCTCTATAGAAACCTTTTGAGGCCTTTGTATATAGGGCTGCTTGTGAGTAAGGGTCAACTTGACAGCAACTAGTTTGGTGGTTTAGTTTCCTAAATCAGCTATAAACCCAGGAGTTTGGAATACACCAGTTAATTAAAAAAAGAAAATTTCCCCAGTATCTTTCTCTCTGTAGAAGGGAAAAACAATGAATACACTTGTTGTTTTTGTTAAGATATTAGAAAAAGAAGAGAAAACTGAATATAAGCAAACAGAAGGAAGGTAATAATAAAGATTTGAGAAGAACTTATTGAGCCAGACAATAGAAAGACAGTAAATATCAGTGAAACCAGAAGTTGCTTCTTTGAAAAGATAAAACACAGCTGACAAACTATGAGCTATATTAAATCGAGGAAAATAAGGAATACGACTCAAATTATTAGGAACAGAAATGAAAGGGTATATTAACCCTTACCTTATAAATTCCTAGAAAGATACAGACTACCAAAACTGACTCAAGTTGCAATAATTACCATTCTTAAAGGTGAAAAACTAGATGTTTCCCCTTAAGATCAAAATCGAGACAAAATTAATGGCTCTTGACACTTTTATTAAATATTGTTCTAGTATTTCTAGCTTGTGCAGGTAGGCAAGGGAAAGAATAAAAGGCATCTAGCCTTGATGGCTTAGTGATAAGAAGTTGCACATCAACCTAAAGGCACAGAGTTCAAACCCACCACCTGCTCTGCAGAAGGAAGATGGGGATTCTTCCCTCTTAAAATTTACTGTGAAAACCAGCTAGCAGGTCAGTTGTGGCTTGGTTCCAACTCACTGGTACATAACAGCATCACAGGTTTAAAAGGCAGAAGGACAATTGTGTCTACTCACAGACAATATGACTTACAGATAAGATAGCTGAAGGAGGGGAGCTCTGGTGGCCTAGGGGCAAGAAGCTGTACTGCAATCCCAGAGACGCATGGTTCAAATCCACCAGATGCTCTGCCGAGAAAGGAGGGACAATCTCCTCCTGTACCAGTCAGATCTGATCTGACGGTACACAGACACACATGTTGTTGTTGTTATGTGCCGTCGAGTCGTTTCCGACTCATAGCGACCCTATGCACAACAGCCCTAAACCCTGCTCTGTCCTGCGCCAAAAGCACTGCCTCTGACACACCCATCCCGATTACCCCAGTCACCGAATCAATCCATCTCATAGAGGGTCTTCCCCTCCTGCGTTGTCCCTCAG
>NW_006399753.1:17002126-17003749 GCF_000299155.1 Elephantulus edwardii
AAAAAATTTAAAAAAAAAGATAGCTGAAGGAATTGATGAAAAACTGTTAGAACTAATAGACAAATTTAGTGAAGTTGCAGAATATAAGATACATATATACAAAGGCAAATGTGTGTGTTTGCAGTTGCAATGGGTAAAAAAAAATTTAGAAAACTTTCATTATAACAATATTTAGGAAATGCTAAGGAGCACATTTAACATAGGAAATGTGTAGCTGATAACTCTGAAAATTAGAAAACATTGTTGAAAAAGATATTAAACATCTGAATAAACAGAAAATACCCCATAATCATGGTTTAGAAGAGTTAATATTTTAAAAATCACAATACTTGTCAAATTGATATCTGAATTCAGTCTAATCCTTATTAGAATCCTGCTAGGCTCCTTTGTGGAAATTGATAAGCCCATAGAAGGAAGTGGGGAACATGCAGAATCCATTCCAAAGCGTACGGTACAGAACAGTCATAGTCATGATGGTGCTGGCACAGACAGCTAAACAGATCCGGGAGTCCATGCATCCGTGGTAAAAGGATTTTTGCAGACATGCTAGCTTTTTTCAAGGATTAGTGCCTTTTGGAATCATATCCAAAGTATGTGAGAAGGGCTTTACTAAGGCGCACCCGGCTGCGTTTGCTCTAAGATGGACTTATTTGTTCTTTAGGCCGTCCGTTTTTGGCATTCAGTATTCTTCACCAACACCAAAATGTTAAAGGCCTTCATTTTTCAGTCTTCTTTATTCACTGCTCAACTTTGATATGCTTATCAAAGAGTTGAAAATTCCCTGGCTTGGGCCAGGTGCACCTAATCCTTAAATAGACATGCCAACTTTTGAGCATTTTAAAGAGGTTCTTGACAGCAGATGTGTCCACATGCGACTCTTCTCTTGATTTCTTGTTTCCGACTCCCACTTCAGTCTTTTCCTCATAACTCTTGATGTTGCTTGCTGGTTTCCTTGTTGAGGTGTAATAAATATTGAAGGCTACAGTCATTTGATCTTCTGCAGTAAGTGCTTCAAGTCTTCTTCAGTTTCTTCAGGCAAGGTTGTGTCATCTGCATAATGTCAATGAGTTTCCTCCCATCCTTGTGTCATATTCTTCAGCTTTTTTATAAAGGATCTTGAAACTGGCATATGTGTACATGCAGTTTGGTTAGGAGGAGAAGGTATTGCAGCGCTCTGAAGATGTACAGATATATTATTTGATTCTTAAATAATTAGAACTAGATATAGTAGTGGTCATAATTGTATCAGTTTATAGGGTGATAAAAGCAAAAGTTAGTAAGGAGAGGTTTAGTTAGATTATAGACCAGTGGCGTTTAGAAGTCTCCCCCTGCCCCCTTGGTTTTCTAGTACTTCATCGAGTAGCTAACCAAAGGTTGGAAGTTTGAATTTATCAGCTGCTTCATTGGAGAAAGATGGGCAGTCTCTTCTCTTAAAGATTTACAGCTGCAGAAGTCTGCTGGAGGGTTGATGTAACAGCAGTGACGGTGGGTTTCTTAACGAAGTTTGAGAGTTTACTGTAACGTGTATGGAGGTGAGACAAAACCCAAAACTGTGTTGTTGTTGTTGTTATGTGCCGTCGAGTCGCTTGCAACTCATAACGACCCTATGTATAACAGCCCTAA
>NW_006399753.1:17005663-17025879 GCF_000299155.1 Elephantulus edwardii
GTGTTCAAGGCCTCAAACCTGTTCCTGAGATGGTTCTGAAATTCAGGTGGGATAGACTCAAAGTCATATTTTGATTCCCATGGATTTCGTTTCA
Organism: Elephantulus edwardii; assembly: GCF_000299155.1. Taxonomy (NCBI): domain Eukaryota; kingdom Metazoa; phylum Chordata; class Mammalia; order Macroscelidea; family Macroscelididae; genus Elephantulus; species Elephantulus edwardii. The sequence goes on from NW_006399753.1 coordinate 17,005,758, forward strand.
TTTTCCTCAACTTCAGCTTGAACTTGCATATGAGTAGTTGGTGGTCTGTTCCACAGTCAGCTCCGGGCCTAGTTTTCATAGCTGATATTGAGCTTCTCCAGCAGTTCTTTCCACAGATGTAATCAGTCTGATTCCTATGCATAACATCAGGTGAAATCCATGTATAAAACCTGTGTTTATGTCTCTTAAAAAAAGTATTTGCTATGAATAAGTCATTGATTGTGCAAAATTCAGTCATTCTCTCTCCAGCTCCATTTCTGTCACTCAGTCCATGTTTTCTAACTACTGAATCTTCTTCTCTGTTCCCAACTTTTGCATTCCAGTCACCCATTATTATGAATGCATCTTGACTGCATGTTTGATCGATCTCTGATTGTAAAAGTTGTTAAAAATCTTCTATTTCCTCTTCCTTGGCTCTGGTTGTTGGTGCATATATCTGAATGATAGTGATATTCACTGGACTTCCTTGTATGCGTATGGATATTATCCTGTCACTCATAATATATGATATAGTACTCTGGAGTGAAAACTATATTGGCATAAGAATAACTATAGTTAGAATGCCTGAGTTACTACTGGTACGTTTTAGTTAGGTATAAGAAGCGCTGATGGTGTCATGGTCAGGCACTTTGCTGCTAGTTAAAAGACTAGAAGTTTACATTGAGGATTCCACCGAGGAAAGCCTGCAGGCAGTGCTTTTGTCCTTCATCGTCCTTGACTGCATGGCATGGTCACTGAGACCTGCTGTTGAGTAATCGTAACTCATGGTGACCCTGTAAGACAGAATTGAACTAACCTGCAGAGTTGTCAAATCTGTAAATCTTCACAACGGCCGACTGCAACATCCTTCTCTGGTGAAGCGACTGGTGAGTTCACACTGCTAACATTTTGGTTAGAAGTGGAGGGTAAAAGGTGCCCTGTAACACCTTTTGATTAATACTGCAACACACTATAAACTACGCCACCAGAGTTTGGTATGCTACTGCTGTTGTTAGGTGCCATCAAAGAGCCTGCCACCTGTAGTGACTCTATGAACAGTGGCCCTGAACCTTGTCCTTCCTGTACCATCCACCACCTCTGACACACGTTAGCCAGTTGTTACAGTCACACTGTCCATTGTTGAGGGGCTTCCTCGCTTCACTGACCTTCCTCCTTCTCTCCAAAAAAGCCTTTCCCAGCGAACATACACCGAATATGTGAGACAGGATTTTACCATCTCCAAGGAACACCCTCCAAGGAACACCCTAGTTTTAGTTTCTCCAGGACAGACTTGTCTGTTCATCTTCAACACCACTACTCAAAAGCTTTGATTGTTCTAACATCGTTCATTATCGTTCCACTCTCAGAAGTAATTTAAAAGACCGTGTCTTGGATCAGGCACACTCTGGTTTTTAAACTGACTTTATTACTCTGGTCCGGCAGAAGTCCCTAACAGCAGTTTGTCCCAGTACAGCTTGTCTTTTGAAGTCTTGACTGCTGGTATCCAGTGCACTGATGATCATTAACAGCTTCAGTCTTTTCTCCCTCTGTCGTGATGCTGCCTATTGGTCCACTGGTGAGAATTTTTGTTTTCTTGATGTTGAGATGTGGCTCGTATTGAAGGATACTGTATTCTTCAATGAGCACTCTAAGTCTTCACTTTCGGAAGGTTGTGTCATCTGCGTAACACAAATTATTGATGCATCATCCTCCAATCCTGATGCCACATTCTTCATCAAGTCTAGTTTCTCTAATGATCTGTTAGGTATACACAAGGATTAATATTGAAAAAGAATATATAATAATAGAACATCAGTTGAGAGTAGAAAGTGAGGTTTTTATATTACTTTCTATTATTTAAATAGACAAACAATTTTAAGTGTTTTTGTGCTTGAATGAGATGATAGTTTGAAGAGAAAATTTTTTTTCCAGGTTACTTTTTAGAACTTTACTAATGTTATTTATTTGAGAATTCTTTGGTAGTTTGTTTTTAAACTTAATTATGATAAAAAAATGTAGTGACAGTTGAATTTTATAGTAGATAGTAGTTCTCATAAATAACTTTTTATTGTTCTCTCTTGTTTCTCAGGGCAAAGCTGTGGGAGTAGCAATTGGCTGCGTGTTAGGAATGTTTCCTTTGTTTTTCTTTGGAGGAGGTGAAGAAGATGAAAAACTGGAAGAGAAAAATTAACCCTCCTAGAAGATCTAGACAGCAGTGTAAACTAATGTACCTCAATTATTGAATACACTGTCACGACATTTAGGAATTAAGACAGTACCAGTGTATAGATAAGGGATCAATAATTCCGCATGTGTTATGGAGAACACTAACTTACTGTGGCTTGGTCTCCTTAGGACATCTTTTTACAAATGGTTTGGTAATATTTTATGTAAACTGTTGAAAATGCTTTTTCATCATTGGCAGTCAACATTTTACTTTTCTTTTAGTCTTTATACATCAGAAATACTAAGTACCGGTCATGATGTGCTGTACTGACTTGGAGTCTGCTTATTTGTCACTTCATATGTATACATGCATGGAAGCATTTATGTTGCTGTGTTCCTGGAGAGTTAAATTTAACCTGAAGATTTTTTCAAATTACTTAATATGTGTAATAATCAGTTTGAGATTTTTTTTTTAACTCTTTCTGGTAACATCAATTTTGTACTGTTTCCACCATAAACATGTTCAGTCTAGAGTGGCAGTTATTGATTCTCACATGCATTCAAAATGAATACAGTTTTAAAAGTACTTTACAACTCATTTTTAATTTCTGAGCTTTCTGTCTTACGAGCCAGAGTTTGAATAGAATAATCATGTGTGACTTCCCACTACATAAAACCATGTATACTAACAAGTGTACTTATTTCTACTTGATTTTTTAATCTTTATTTTCCAAGTTGTGCATAATTAAGTGGTGAGTTCTTACTCTGGAGGTGAAGCCAGTTGTTATTTTAGAGTCGGTTTAGTGAGGGGCTGGCAGAATTAGGGTGAACTAAAGTTTAGACATAACTCTTGGAAATTAATCCACTTCCTAAGCAACAGGCCTCCAGAAACTCTATGAACTTTGGTAAATGTCGATAGTTATAGAAAGGCTTCAGGCCTTTTGTTCATAGGGTCACTATGAGTCGTGCTGGACTCAAAGGCAATCAACAACAACAACAACAACAACAACAGCATTTTAGAATACAAACAGTATGTGGCAGTGGGAGCTGTCTGGGAGCACCAGGCTGCAGATGGGGAAATTGAAGAGGTGTTTGTAAGGTCAGTGAGATACAAATTAATAATTGAGAAGGATCTTTTTGTTTAAAGCTTTTTTTTACCTGAATTGACTGAGTTGCAATACTCCATACTCATAATCATGATGCCATTGTATTTTTTTTAGTGAATTTTATTTCTAAATAATGTCTTTTTGAAGTGAAATATTTTTTATTTTGCCTTTGTTTTTTTAAAACTAGATAGTCTCTTAGTCAAAAGTTATTCAGTCTTTATAATTCTTTTGTAGTATTTAAAGTCTATTCTAGGTTGAAGTTATTTATTTCTAGTCTTGGATTTCTGACTTCAGTTTAACCATGTTCCATGTAACCATAATGTAAATTTTCTGCGTCTTTAATAAACTTTTAGCATGTGGACTGTTACACCTGCTAAAATTTTTTTCTTCCTTGTAAAGGTAAACATACACATAACAAGAAAAATGAAATTTCTCTTTATTAAATTTGAAGTTACTAACTTTACCCTCTGAAATGATTTATGCTGCCAAATGGAGATGAAAGAAGAAAAAAAAAGTTATGGTCTGACTGTATACTCAGCAATGTTATCGGACAGTTTTGTTTGCATTATTTACTTAGTGCTTTTATTTCCAGAGTAGCTACTTTTTTCCCAGAAAGCAATTTGTTATAAATTATCTCCTGAGCATTTTAAGATGCTATCCTTTCATCATGGATTTAAAGTGGAAAAAAGTAAATAAATTATACAACATATAATGTTCTTTTTAAATGTCCTTTTTTAAAAAAAAAGTTTCAGTGCATTTATTCCTGATATTCATTGCTAGTCCTTTCTGGTCTCTAAAGACATGTTTGTTGTGGTGCATATTTTTTTTCTCCTTATCTCAAATTCCATATCCAGAAATCCTGTGTATGAATTTTGAAAGGGCTTTTAATAATGGGTTTCCTTTTCTTTAACTTTTGTATAATCCAGTCTTATAAAAGCTGCCAGATGAACATCTTCAAAATTAAAGTATTAAAATATATTGAAAGATACTTTACGTGGTGGAAAATGTTTTACTCTTTCAGGTCAATGAATGAACACTAATGAACAAAGGAACCTTTTTGCCATTGACCCAAGATACATATTATTCAAGATTTTTTTCCCCCTTCTCTAGTGTGGTGCTGTGCACAAAGTGATTTCTGGAGAGTTCTCTTAATAATTTCATACAGTCATTATTTCATGTTACTTGTAAGTTTTTCAAGTTGAAACTGGAACTTTTTGTTTCTCCCCTTGGTTATTTCTGTATTAGAAGCACTGGAACTATGGTTAAATGCAACACGAGCTACTTTAGTGCTGTTCGGATTCACGTTGTCCGTATATTTTGATTCATTGACTGTTGATGCATGTTGTGAGTGCATTTTGTTGCCACTGTATGTTAAATGGTGACCAATGTTTTTACAAATTGAACAAAAAAAAATATCTTTTAAGAAATTTGGAATGTGGTCTTGATTTTGAAACGTGGTTTATTTTCTACTCTCAAAGTGTTGATTTTCCTGGTTATTCCGTCACCAAAGGAAAGAAGTTTAATAAGCACAGAATTGTCACAAAGGGTTATGAGACAGTAATAAAGAACTGTTACCGCCTTCTGAAACCCATAGTGGAGACAGAATATGAGCTAGTGATCTCTTGTTGAGATAATTGGATCTTTATAGTAGGACATTTAAAAAGTTCTGGAGATTTTGGAATAAATCATGCTGATGGATATTACAGCGAATAGCCAAGCTTTTTATAGTAATACCTTGGTTCCTTTCTTGCTTTTGCATTTTCTATAAAGTGAATTTTTGAAAGTTATGAGGGTTTAAGTAGCAAAAGTTTATTGGGACCATTCTAAAGTATTTGTCATTTTAGAAATATATATTTTTTTCTCATCCTAAAGTAGTACATTAAGTATATTGTAATATTTTCTCAATGGCTTAGCATCGCCTGCATGAACATTATTACTGTACTATAATGTAGTGTCTTGAGGGTCTAGTTTTTATTGTTATTTACATTTTTTTTCTCCCATATTTTTCTGGCCTTTTTGGGATCTGCTCTGTGTCTCTAACTTGCTGCTTACCCAGCTACATAGCCTTAGGAACAAGTTAGTTCCTCCAACCATCAATTGAGAAGTATCAGTTTAGCGGCGAGTTAACAGCAGCAGCAACAATAACCAGTCATTTTAGGCCTTTTTATTAACTATTAGCTAAGGAGTCATGGTGGTTAGCTGTTGGAAACAAATAAAAATGAGGCTCCCGTAAGGATTTCCAGCCCTGGGCACCCTGTGGAGTAGGTGGTCTCTTCTGCAGGGTCACTGGGAGTCGGAACCAGTAGTTTTACTTGTTGCTGTGACCTGCACTGTTTGCTCGTGTTATTTACAATGTTCATTGCCATCAAGTTGGAACTCACTGATAGCTGACCCTCAGATTTTTAGGGGCTGTAAACACCTTATCCACTAGGCCGCCAGAGTTCCCCCAGTCATTTCATTTCCCTTAGAATCCTCACGGGGCCCATGACTATCCCCACTCGACTGGAGCAAGCCGAAGCAGAGAGATGCATTTGCTCAAGGCGTTTTACCAGTAACAGATGTTTTCGTCTTCGGTTTTCTGTTTGGATTCTTTTTACTTCTAGATTGTCATTTTCTCATCTGTAACCTAAGAAAATCAGACTTGTAACCTGCAGATTCACCTCTCAAATGCTGTTGTCCCTACATATAGGTGTGCTAGGAACTTGGCGCTGCTTGAGGTACTGAGAATGCTGCTGTCAGGCCACCTGTGTGCCCGGGAAGCTGACTCCTCAGGGCTTGCAGGCGGGGAGAGCGCACAGGAGACACGGACCCTCATCATGTCACAGAACAGTCTCCCGATTTATCACAGATTCTTGCCATAGCCGACACCAAAGATCTTCCAGCATTTTCAGCCCCGAGGCCCTTTTACTGTCAAGAAAGTATTGAGCTCCCCCAAGGACTCTTTGTTTTTGAAAGTTATGTAAATATTTTCAGTATCCAAAATGAAAACTAAAAAACGTCAAAATTATTAAAGAGTGACTCATGTTAATACAGCTAATACATGTTTTATGAGTAATAATTATCCAAAGTAAATGTAGAGTGAGTGGTGCTGTATTTTTATTATAATTATTATTATTGTTGGATTTAATGTTGGATTCTGAAATCCATGCCTACAGTCAGCCTGTTTAATACATTATTTGAAGTAAGTGAAGAAAATCCATTCTCTCAGATACGTAGTTGGGGAAGGAGGTGTGTTTTAGTCTCTTTTTTCATGTTCCTGTGGTTATTATTGAGGAGTCCTGTTGGGATAGGGTGTTTCCCACATTGTGCTGCTTACTGATGGGTGTGTTGTTCAGCTCCACCACGCTCTCCTTTCAGAAAGATTTACAGCCTCAGAAACCTGATGGAGGATTACAGGGGTCACAGTTGACTTGATGGTAGTGGGCTTTATTGGACCAAGTGGATATTATTATTGGACATTGCCCCAAAATGAAAGAGTGTTTGCATTGTAGTATGTGAAACCATGTAAGTGAAATTTCAAATCCCATTAACTTCAGATTCATTAATGTGCCTTGCAGTGTGATATTTTCCTATTTATGATTTTGTATGATTCAGCATTTGGAAAATATTTCACTGAATCAGTGCAGATCTGTCAAATGCTAACTAACACATCCCATGATACAGAAAAATACCACACATTCTAATATCACCACCAGTCTCACCAATCTTTTCTTAAGAAGCTGTCAAAGTCGAAGAACAGATTGAAGTTTTCAAAAAATCTGTTTTGTACTAGAAAGCTTGCATTGTATAATTGGCAGCAAATATTGTCAGTTTTTCTCTAAGTGACAGTTCAGTTAGTTCATTTTGGAGAAATGTCTAGCAGTTATTCAGCTGAATTAACTAGTTACCATTTACAAGCTTTTCCTCAAGACAACTATCATATTTTTATATGCTCAGGAGTGCTTTTGAATCCTCCTTTGTTTCTTCATAGAGAATATAAATAAGAAATTTACTCATGAGTCAAGATCTAAGACACCAAGCGGTGTTCACTGCTTCCTCAAGGATGTTGAATGAGACTAGCGCTTCTGTTGAACCGTGAGTGGTGGTGAATGATAGAAGCTAGTGCCCGGATTCATTGTGCGCTATTGCACTTGCCTTTGTGCCTTTGGGCACACATCACCACAGCAAAAAAAAACCACACACAACATCTTAGCTCTCATGTGCACTGCCATTGAGTCTGAGCCAACTCCAAGCTGAGCCCCAGGTTTCTGTGAGGCTGGAAGGTGCAGAGGAGTAGAGAGCCCATTGTTCTCCTGAGGGTGAAGTTAGTTTTGACCTCACAGCCTGTAAGCATTTCAGTCACTCCGGGACAAGCGTGCACAGTTCTTCGGCACTGACCTCCTCTTATTAGGTAGATTCGGTTTAACTGCAAGTAACAAAACCCCAAATAACAACAGCTGAACCAGACAAACGGCTCAGGTGAATGCTGCCCGCAGTGGTCAGAGGCCCAGACTCAACTTCCTGCCTCATCAAAGTCACTTCATGATCTGAGTGGCTCCTCTAGCCTCATCACAAAGAAGGAACAAGAAAAGGACATGCACTAACTTCTCTAGTTGACACCTAACACCTGCTTTTTTATCAAACTTATGTCACATAGAGCTGAACGGGCAGCTTGGAAATGTCTCCATTCTGTGTAAGTAAAAGTTGGAAGAAGGGAAGTACAGGCTGGGGACAACTTTGGGTCGGTCACAATCCACCTCTGGCTGCAAAATAATGCCTTCTCGTTCCAGAATGCCCGACACTCAGCCATCTGCACTGTGGGAACACACGTTCTCTTTGTCAGGCCTTAAAATGGCCCTTTAACAATTTATAAATGGAAAGATAAAAATACCTGCCTCCACATGCCCAGGAGACAATTGAGGGAAATAATGTGGAATACAACTGTCCCTCGTACCTAGCAGTTAGATTCACCACCGAAAAGGTGGATAAAAGAAACTGAAGGCAGCAGAAACCTGCCTAGGGCAACTCCAGAGAGGGCTTGACCTGGGGAGCAGCTTCTAGCCTGAGGCATTTGACAGTTGTCATTGTATGTTGGAGCTTTATTTTACTGTTTCTAATTTAAGGCTTAGCTGTTAATGTGCCCTTGAATCCATCCCAACTCAGAGGCCCTATAGGACAGGTCAGAAGTGCCCCACTGGGTTCCTGGGCTCTGATCCTTCCGGGATATGTGCAGAGCGGTGGTAGCTGGCTGAATGCTTACCAGCTACACTAGGGCTTGTTCTAAGGGGCAAAGATCAAGAGAGCTGCTGGTAGGAACAGTAAGCCCCTCTCCCCAATAAGCTGTGAAGTCTGTTCTAACTTGAATGTGCATGTTTGATCTCAGATTTGTGAAATTGTGGAGCAGTTAGAACACAAAATTTAAGCAAAATGTCACATGATGCAAAGATTAAAATTTAAGACCGATCATAAGAAAGGGCCTTGGAGAATGTCCTAGGTTATATCGTTAGAAAGCCGTCCCTGATGCTGGAGCAAATCATTTGAGCCATCTACCAGATCTGAAGCAGCCTAGATTCGGCATGACTCCTGATTGGATTAAAGTGATCATGCTATTACTAATTGAATATTACGGAGATGATTGTTAGCTATCGTCAGTTTACCACCATCTCATAGCAACTGTACAACAGAGCAGACCCTGTATGAACCTGCTGGACAGCGTCACAATCTATTGTGCATAAACCCCTTGTTTTAGTCATTTGTCTGAGTTCATCGCATTCAGAGATTTTCTTCTTTAAAATACGATGCCTTATTCCGAGGACTGGCTGCTCCTGCTAACATGTCCAGAGTACGTGAGAGAAAATGTCACCATTCCTTTGAGAAACACTCTGGTTTTACTTTATCCAAGACAGATTTGTTTCTTCTTTTGGCAGTCCGTGATTTATTCCCTATTCTTTGCCAACACCACAAAGGAAATGTACTAGAGAATAAAAACATCTGATTTTGCCACACAGATGGCCTGGATCATATAAATAGGATGTTGTTAGTGTGTCCACCAGGGGATTGTTTTGTCTCATCAATCCAGTAGGTTTAATTGGAAAGTTTTCTGCTGTAGAAATGAGGAATCTCAATTCCAAAAAGAGGAAGCAGCACACAGCTTTCGTGGGCCAGAGATTCCTCCTCGAGCCAGAACAGTATTCACAAAAGCAACAGCAGTCTCAGCAGAGAACTAGAGACCGGCCTGAGGCAGAGCTGGCTTAGGCTTGCTGCACTAAAGGAACCACCAGTTCATAGACTACTGTGCACAACGGGAGGAGCTGGAAAGCATCATGCTGAGTGAAATAGCTCAGCCGCCAAAGGACAAATACTGCATACGACTGCTGGGAAAATAGGAAGGTGTTTAGGGAGGTTGGGAGGGAGCATGGAGAAAACAGAATGTAGGCTCTCACTTTCTGTTATCTTTAGGTGCACCAAAGTGCTGGAGTTTATTCTTTTTCCTCTGTATGCTTGGAAAAGAAGAGGGTCAGTGAAAAAGAGGAGGAACTTTTATTAGATGGATTGACACTGTGATTGCAAAAATGGGCTTAAACAGCAGCAATCTGAGGATGTTACAAGATCGGGCAGAGGTTCTGTTGTACACGGCTCGCTGTGAGTCAGAGCTGACTTGTTAACACCTAACAACGTGATTACTAGTGTTTGTATCATAAATAAGAATTTCTTAGTCTTAAGAACACAAAGATGCTCCATAATAGCTTTTCAGGAAAGTCTTTTCACATTTATAATTCATCTAGACTCAATTGTAGGATTGAGGTCTCGAATCTTTGCATTCCCTGATTTTTTTAATAACTTTTGACCCCTGGTGGCCTATAGTTAAAAGTTATGCTGCCAACCCCAAAGGTACACTGTTCGAATCCAGTGGCTGCTCTGAGGGAGAAAGATAGGCAGTCTGCTCCTGCATGATTTACTTATGAAAACCCAGTGGAGGGTCAGCTGTGAGTTGATCCCAACTCAACAGCACAGAACAACAATATTGTGATTTGGTTGAAAGATAACAGCAAATTTGCTTCCATTCAACAGCTTCTACACTTTATTAATTCTTAACATGTTGTTGTTATGTGCTGTTGAGTCACTTGCGACTCATAGTGACCCTGTGTATAACAGCCCTAAACTCTCTGTCCTGTGCCAATCGCACCGTCTCCGATACACCCATCACAATTACCCCAATCACTGAATCAATACACCTCATAGAAGGCCTTCCCCTCCTGCGCTGTCCCTCCACCCTCCCAAGCATGATGTCCCTTTCCAAGGACCTGCCCCTCCTTACAACATGTCCAAAGTATGTTAGATGGAGCTTCACAAGCCTTGCCTCCAAGGAGCCACCTGGTTTGACCCTTTCCAGGATGAATCTGCTTGTTTTCCTAGCAGTCCATGGTACCCTCAATACTCTTCTCCAGCACCACAGCTCAAAGGCATCAATCCTCCTTAGTCATTGTCCAACTCTCTGATGCATAACAAGTGATAGCAAAGACCATGGCCTGTATCAGATGCACCGTAGTCTCCAGAGAGACACCATTGCTCTCAGTACTTTGGAGAGGTCCCTAACAGCAGACTTTCCCATCGCAATATGTCTTTTAATTTCCTGGCTGCTGGTGCTAAGAGTGTTGATGGTGGAGCCAAGCAAACTAAAGCTGTGAACAATCTCAATCTCTTCACCATCCATCCTGATGCTGCCATTGGTCCAATGGTGAGAATCTTTGTCGTCTTCGCACTGAGCCTCAGTCCATATTAGAGACTGCAGTCCTTGACCCTCTGCAGCAAGTGCTTCAGGTCCTCCTCAGTTTCAGCAAGCAGGGTTGTGTCATCTGCATGTCACAGATTAGTTTGAGAAAAATGTTTAAATGCCTTTTCTCGTATATTCATATTCACTTATGCTGCTGCATGGTCAAATTTACAGTAAATCAAGAAAAATAGTGCCATAACATCTATGGAACCTGTGATGTTAATGTGTAATGTGGCAAAATCAACCTTTCCATTGGAATTAAAGACTGAAAGCTCATTTATCCTGGATTATCAAAATGTAGGGAGAAAAACTAGTCACAGAGAAGCAGTGGGAAAAGAGGCAGGAGCAAGCCAATGGATGGGAGGGCTTGACCTGCTGTAACTGGCTTTGATGATGGAGGATGGAGTCATGAGCCAAGGGAGGCAGGTGGCTTCTAGAACCTGGGAACGGCCTTCAGCTGAGAGCACGCGGCTTCTAGAAGCTGGGAATGGCCTTCAGCTGAGAACACGCGGCTTCTGGAAGTTGGGAATGGCCTTCAGCTGAGTGCACGCGGCTTCTAGAAGCTGGGAATGGCCTTCAGCTGACAGCACGCGGCTTCTAGAAGCTGGGAATGGCCTTCAGGTGAGTGCACGCGGCTTCTAGAAACTGAGAGCGGCCTTCAGGCGAGAGCAGTTAGGGAACTTCAGTCCTATGCCTGCAGGAAATGAGCAGCCTGAATGAGTAAGGAAAGAGAATTCTCCCTTCATCAGAAAGCACAACCTTGTTGATGTCTTGACTTCAGATTTATGAGACTTCAAGGAGAGAAATCAACTAAGTCCACCAGATTTTCTGTCTACAGAACCGTGAGTTATTGTGTTGCTGTAAGCCATCAAGTTCTGTATTAATTTGTCAAAGCAGCAAAAGGGTTTTCCCTTTTGAAGCACATATTTTGAGCCTTGAAGAAAAGTTTGACTCATGGCTACCCTGTATATTGAGTGTATACTCTCTAAAGTATTTCATTGGCCAGTTTGTACTTAACGCCAGTTACTGTAGCCATTTACTGTCTTAATTGTCATTGCGTGATAACTGGTGGTATATGCTCTTAAAATTTGTTTTTCAGATCATTCATGCTCTCCTTGGCCCTATAGATTGCTATATAAAATTGAGAATCACGTTGTTATAACACATCCCACATCCCCACATCACTTTAATTGATTTATTGTGCTTATCAGATATGTCTTGGAGAGAAGGTGCGACTAGAGTGTTCCTTTGAAGCAAAGTTGATTTTCTCATATTTTGGCCATGTTGTCATGCTTGGGAAGGTGGAGGGACCATGGAAGAGAAGACCCTCAAGCAGGTGAATTGATACAATGACTGCAGCAATGGACTTGAGTGTCTCAGAGACTGGGAGGATGGCACAAGGTAGGACAGGGTTCAGGTCTTTGTTCAGGGTCACTATGAGTCTTACTTGACCTGTGGGCACCTAACACTTACCAGATGTTATCTATCCCTTTGTAAAAAATGAGTGGCTTAACACAATAATCTGTAATTTCCTGCATTTCTGTGGGTTGGCAGGTCAATTTTCCTGCTGGCCTCGTTTGAGCTCCTCTGTACATACCTTTTGCTTTCTTCAAGGGAGATGTTGATTCCACAGCTCATCTGGTCCTCAGTCATTAGTCTGTAATGCCTCAGACCTGTTGAGATGCTTTTCACATTCAGGTGGGACAGACTCAAGGTTGTATTTTGGTTCTTGTGGATTTGCTTTTCTCTTCAGCTTCTGCTTGAACTTGCACAGGAGTAGTTGATGTTTTTTTCCCACAGTTAGAACCTGGCCCTGTTTTTACAGCTGATATTGAGCTTCGCCAACAGTTCTTGCCACAAATGTAGTCAATCTAATTCCTGTGTAGTCCACCAAGTGGGGTCAGTGCCTGTAGTTGTCATGTTTACTTTTTATAAAAGGTATTTGCAATGAATAAATCACTAATTCTACAAAGTTAAATCGTTTTCTCTCAAGCCTCTTTTCCATTGTTAAGTTTGTGATTTCCAACTACCCGTCTTTGTTCCCAACTTCTGCATTCCAGTCACCAGTTATTATTAATGAATCTTGATTACATGTTTGATTGATTTCAGACTGCAAAAGTTGGTAGAAATCTTACTGTTTCCTCCTCTTTGGCTTTACTTGTTGGTGCATATATCTGAATGATAGTTATATTAACAGATCTTCCTTGTATACTTATGTACCGTATTCTCACACTGGTGTGTTTTGTTTCTGGATGGATCCAGAAATGGTCACTTTAACTGTGAACGCAACACCATTTTTGTTCCCCTTTTCACCCCACCACCCAGCATAGTAAGTCATGTGATTGTGTGATTCAGACAGACCATTGCCAGTCCATCTCAACTCAACGCCTACAGTATCAGTGTCCGTGCATTCCACTTCATTTTGACAGCTTCCAGGTTTCCTCCATTTGTACTTCATACCACCTTCCAATTATTAGTGGATATTTGCAACTGTGTGTGGCCGCACCCTGCGGCTGAGCTGACAGAGGCTGAATGGTTTAGTGTGGCCTAGGCACGCTGCTGTTATTGTTAGATGCCATCGAGTGGAGGATGAGGCACAGTGAACCTGTGAACAGCCCGCCTGAACCCTGCCCTATCATCTGCCATCCTCACCGTCTCTGACACACGTTAGCCCATTGCCGAGGTCACTATGTTAATCCATTTCTCCTGGAAAACGGGTCCTCTCTCACTATGGTTCTCCTCCCTTGGTGGTCTAATGGAATATTCTTACATGGCAGCTGGGTTCCTAGAGTGTAAAAATAAACTCATGTCCCTCTTGTCACTTTCCCTTGGTCAAAACAAGTTCCAAAGCCAGCATAAACTCCAAGGGGTAATGACATGGGTGCCACCTTTTGATGTGAAGGGTGGCAGTGCCAAATTTCACCAAGGCACAGACACAGGAGTAAATTATCCTTTGGAGACGACTTATAATGACCTACCTTTTCAGATTGTGCTTTATTGTAGATATTTTTTTGGACCTGTGTTCTTTCAAGTACAAATTCCTTTAAGGTAGATGAATAGTTCTCTTATTCACCTTTGTATTTCCTTAACAATGATAACAAAAATAGTTTTAAAAGGGCTATTTTATCGATGAATAAGTTTTCAAAGCTGTGAAGCAGGTAAGACCTCTGCAAAAATACTTTAATTCCAAATTCTTGATTTATTTTTTCTCTAAAATTTTAGAACTCTAGGGTGGCATCATGTCAGACAGTTTAACAGTGGGTAATTTGGAGGCTTTTCGTTTATGGTGGACATTTTGTTTTTGCTGGCTAGTGTCATGTTTTTAGTAATAATATTTCCCTGTGTAGTAAAAGAATGTTAGATCGATGTTTGAGGTGCTCAGAATATATGTCCTTCATTTATTTCAAGTCCTTTCCCTTTCTGGGCAGTTTTATTTCAAGAGAAAAAGTATGCTGTTAAACAGTTGTACCAAAAACTCAGTTCCAATTTTTTAGTCTTTTTTTCTAGAAATCACAGTCAAATGTTTTGCCTGTCTGCTATTAACACATTACCCTTTGCAAGCCATCTGATATTTGGCATGTTTAATAAACAGGCTGAAAATTCTAGACTGGATCCTGGCTACATTCAGGTTTATAATTATATCTTTCTGCAGTGTTCTTCCCACTCAGCTAATAAATAGCATAACTGACTAAGACTCAGCCTTTCTCGTTGTCTCTACAAAATTTAGAAATCCAAAATTCAATTCAGAAAAAAAATATACTTGCTGCACCCGTTCCTACTAATGTATGCCTATTATCCAGCAGTGAGTAGGATTATTTGGGGGTGGGGAAGCAAAAAGAACTGTAAGACCTGTCCCTTTTCTTGAGGATTTTAGAGTATTACAGCTGGAGTTTTGAGGTCTCTGCACGTTCTGAATTCTGTGATTTGAGGTGACCCATATAGTTCCCATTGTTACTCTGTTTGTATAAAGTGCAACATTTTGGGGTTTTTTGTTGTTGTTTTTACATCATTCTATATATTGAGCAATATATTTATTGTGACACTATTCCTCTTAATCTTTACCCTGCAGTATGTCTTCAAATCCCCATTGAATTATTCCACTTTAAGAAGTTTAAAAAGATATGTAGGATTCTTAGAAGACCAAATGTCAGTAATTTAAATTAATGCTTTCTATGATTATCAGTAACATGTTCTGCAGTAACTGCATCATTCTTCACCACGGAGCTCTAAAAAGGCAAAGACTGTTTCTAATTCTATCCTATGTCCTTAATATTTATCATGAGACAATATTAAAGGTTATCCTTCTTATATGGGATTTTACAAAATCAGTATTAATTTTGAACTTCTGAAGCCTTAATAAGAGCATCATAAACTGATTAACAGAGAGACTTGAACATTTTCCCATCTTCAGCATCATTTGTTTCAAGCCTTAGACATCTTCCTCTGGGGGAATAGTTGCTGCTGGTAGACCTGTCAGTTGGTCATAGAGGAAGATAGGCTTTTACAGATGAAGCCCTTCATTTTTCTGAAGTAATGTTAACGCACATGAAAGACAGAGGTTCTGCACGCCCTTGGCCTCTAAGTCTTAAGCTCTTTGCTTTATAATCCTTTTCCAGGACATGGCAATTCCATAGATATTTATTAGGTCACACAAAAAAATGCCTGATTCTCTTGTTGCTATGGGAATGGTTGGTTGATGCCTGGTTTATAACAGTCTTAAGCCTGGTGGTGGATTTTGTTTTAAATAGCCCGTCTCTGTCTGCTCTCTAACATGTACTTTTTAAAATGACACTGAAGCTGAAGCAAGGAGAGTAGATGCTGAAGTCAGCACATTTATATACTGCAGGACAGGGGCTTTGGCAGAGAGGGGAGGGAGCCCATAGGGGAGGCTAGTCCAAAACTTCCTGCCACCCTGCATCACTTCCTGCCCACGCTGGGCCCATCAGGTTTAAAGGCTGTGGACCCTTATGGAGGAGCCCATGGCTCCTCCTTGCACAGAAAACTGGTGAACTAGAACCTCTGACCCACTGATTACCAGCCCAACTTATAATGCACTGCACCACCAGGCGTCCTTTAAGGGAAGACTATATCACAGCAAAGAAAAGTGGAGAATCAGAGAACATGCCGAAAGAGAGAAGACACGTACATACAAACACCCAAACGTAAATACCTGTGCACATAATATTTAAAAATTTCCATCCTGCTATTTGGTAAATGACAGTGTGAAAATGTAGAAGTAAACTCTGGATTTTAGCTCCCACTGAAGACACGTACATACACACACCCAGACGTAAATACCTGTGCACATAACATTTAAAAATTTCCATCCTGCTATTTGGTAAATGACAGTGTGAAAAGGTAGAAGTAAATTCTGGATTTTAGCTCCCACTAGTCAGGGACATTTTGCACATGCAGGGCAGGCTGGCTGTTTGCAGCTATCCCAGAAATTTCTCGGGCCAGCAGGGCTGCAGTGATGTTGCTGCCTGAGAGAAATCTAGTCAGTGCCGTTCTCACAGCACTGACTCAGCAGAACACGTTCCCCTCTCATCCCCTCTTCCTCTCTGAGTAACTGGGAGGAAGCTGTCTCCTCTGTGTACCTGTTGGGTATAGATAAAACACTGCCTGACGTTCTCATGTGTTGAAGAATGTGTGGGAAGACTCTGTCTTCTGATGTTCTTCTCAGGAACCTGGAGCCAGGGAACGTTAGAAGTAATAGAGTGCTCAGGCGACCTCTGCCTTACAGAACTGAATCTGAGAGTATGAGCATGTTTTCATAGCTTCTCGTTTAGTGGAGATAATTTAAGGAGGCTCCTCTCTCCTTGGACCTGGTTTATGTGACAAGACTTTAGATCATGTGCTGAAATTGAAACTATAATGGGATGAAGCTCTCAGGAGTATGGGGAGAGGGAGAGAATATTTCCTGCTTGGGAGAGTGAGCTTTGTAGGGTGAAGGGCAAACTCTCTCTTTGGTGACCCTCAAGAAGCAATGCCTTGGCTTAGTGGTAAGGAGTCGAGTTACAAACCCAAAGGCATATAGTTCAAATCTACCAGCTGCTCCACAGGAAGAAAGATAGACTGTTTCCTGCCTCGGAAAAGTAACTGGAGAGTCAGCGATGAGTTAGTTCTGACGGGAAGCTGCAAATCAACAACAGCCCCGTGGTATTCTCACCGTTGTGTAGTCCCCTCTTCCTGAAACTCAGCTGGGCTGTCTGGGGCTTGCTGTAGATAAACGGAGTGGCACAATGCTGGCACTGGGCTTGGAGAAGTCCCGGGAGCCCTGCTTCGTTGGCCTGGCTGCTGGGAGGTGGTGTGAGTCCATTCTGTCGACAGCACCATGGCATGCTGCCCGGTCCTCAGCATCCTGGCCGTTACTGCTGCGCGTGAGCCCATCCTTGTGGTCACTCTGTCAGTCCAGCTCATTGAGGGTCTTTCTCTTTCTCATGACCCTCTGTTTCTGGGCAGGATGTCCATGTTCAGGTACTGACCCTTCCTCATAACATTCCTGACTTATGTGAGAGGAAGTCTCGCCGCTTGATAACACGGTCTGTGCGAGCTCTGAATTGCCACTTAAGAAATCCTGCTACTCTGCTGGGAGCCTATTTGGAGAGACGACGGCATCTTAGCTGGGCCAATTCCCAACCACCCCACCACTGAACAACCACACACAAGTGACTTCCAACACAACAAGCAAAAGATGTCCAGATAATCCCTGCTTTGAGGAATAGCACAAATAGTATTGAGAAAATCTATTGTCAAAGACCTCTTCAAAGTGCTATCGAGCAAAGATGTTACTTTAAAAGTTTGCCTGCCCCAAGCCATGGGATCTTTTTCAGTTGCTTCATAAGTGTGTAAAAATTGGACAAAGAGTAAGGAAGTCTATAGAAAAATTGACACCTTTGAATTGCGGCATTGGCAAAGTAATACTGAATTCCCAGTGGACTCCAAACAGCATAAGTAAGGCTATCTTGGAAGAAGTGATGCTTTGGGCACTTACTTTGGGCGTATTATAAGGAGAGACCAGTCCTTGAAGAGAGACATTATGCTTGGAAAAATGGAGGGTCAGCACCAAAGAGGACGGCCCTCAAGGAGGGAGATTAATACAGTGACTGGAACAGTGGGTTTAAGCTCATGAGAGACCACAGAGATGGCTGAGGAGACTGTGAAGATGGCCAGGGGTCAGGCAGGGTTTCCATCTGTTGTACTCATAGAGCTGTTGGGAGTTGTGAGCAAGAGTAATAACAACATTGTTTTAACAGTATTGTTTTAAGGCAGTGCATTTTGGGATAATGTATTACCCAGCAATGGTTAACCAAAACACATTTGATGTGTGTGTCCTTTTGCATATAACTAAAATAGTTATATTTTAGCATTAGCTTTTAAGAATGCAAGTATTATGAAAGAGAAATCTTTGGTACAGTTGTAGCTAATTGCCTGAACGAATTCAATCATAATTGGAGCATAAATCACAATTAAGGAAAGGACTTGGCAGGGTAAATGGAGCTGGCTGGAAGCACTGACTATATTTAGTGTCTGCATGAGACTTGATATAGGATGCAAGTGGTTTTGAAATTCAGGAAAAGGGGAGAAATATGAAATCATAGTAGAGCCTAGAGGTTTGTTTATGCTTATTAGTTCTAAAAGTGTAAGATTGTTTTCCTTCTTTGGGGAAGAAAAAGTCATTTGTGACTTTGCACCGCTGAGAACTGTCCCTGCTGTGGAGTGGGGTCTCCCCCATGCCTTTGAGCCACAGAGACTGAGTGCAGCTCTTCACCAAGGCAAGCGGCTCATCATCTCAGCTTTGTGCCCATCCGTCATCACGTCCCAGACTCCCCCACCTTGTCTGCTGGTGAAGCTTTCTTTAGGGGAGGACCTTCCAGATCACTCTTCCCTGAACCCCTAAGCTGGCCTGGCCCCCTGCCTTGGGATGTCTTTGTATTTTTGTTTTCACTCTTGTTATCTGGCTTTAAGTCCCTAGATGGCACAAACATATAAGCACTTGGCTAGTAATTGGAAGGCTAGTGATTCGAATCTTCCCAGACCCACCTCAGAAGAAAGGCCTGGCTATCTCCTTTTGAAGATTCTGAAGATTTGAAGATTCCACAGCTCCTGAAACCCTGTTGATCACAGTTGGGCTCATGCTTGGAGCTACCAGGGGCCAGTGACTTGAGGGCAACTAGCAGCATGACTGTACAATATCGAGAATGATTTGTTTACATGCCTTTAGCTTCTTGTAAACCTTGACTCTTTACTAGAGACAGAATGGGGTCCTGTTGAGATGCCACATTAATAATTTGGGACATTTATTGCATGATTATTATGTGGCCTAAGATCATTGGTTTTCAAAGTTTGTTTTACATCTGGGTATTTGTTAAAAAGTGCTTATTTTTGGGAAATGAAAAAAAATCTCAGAATTATAAGGATGACTAGGCTCATTGCTCCAATAGAGGTCTGTAGTCTGTCTGCCCCACCTTATAGCCCTGAGTCACGTTTCAGGCCTGGAGCTAACCTAACACCAAAGGGGAACTTTCCACCAAATGATAGACAGGCTCATAACGTGGACATGAATATCTGAGAGGCACTCACTTCCTAGAATAACCGATCAAGCACAATCAAGAGGGCAGCATTTGCCCAAAGAGAGAGAGCAGATGGCAAGAAAGTACAGGATCAAAGGGTGAATGGAGAGGAGAATCCCAGGACACAGGGGGAGTGTTGTTACAATTTGAGAATTGTAATTAACATCAAACAAAATATATTTGAATGGTAAACAAAACCAATAAAATACATTTAAAAATGTTTTTTTTATTTGATGATTTTTTTATTGTGTTTTTTTTTTTTTTTTTTAAAATACATTTAAAAATGTTTTTTTTATTTGAGTTTTTTCTTCTTATTTTTCTACTAGTTTATTCATAAAATTCAAATACAAATTCTTTCAATTTCCCTCACCCCACACCCATCAAATTGTACAACCTCATGATAATCCCTTCCTCCCCCTGCACATCCACATCCCTCTGCTTCCAGCTTCTCCCACCCCTCCTGGATCCTTATATTCATTCTACAATTATGGTTTTATATAATATTTATCCTTATGGGACTGAGTTAGTTCACTCAGCATAATGCT
>NW_006399753.1:17026974-17033190 GCF_000299155.1 Elephantulus edwardii
TTTCCAACTTTTTGAGAAAGTACCATACCGCCTTCCATAGTGGTTGTACCATTTTACACTCTCAACAATAGTGAATAAGGGTTTCTTTTCAGTTTCTCCACAACCTCACCAGCATTTGTTGCTTGCTGCTCTCTTGAATTTTTCCTGTTCTTACAGGAGTGAGATCATATCTCATAGTTGTAGGAGTGAGATGATATCTCATAGTTGTTTTGGGGACAATTCTTAGAGAAGAAATGGCCTAGACAGGTGGTGGTGGTGTTGTATGCTGTCAGTTGAAACCAACTCAGCTAACCCTTCAGTGGGTTTTCAGAGGCAATAAACTACACGGAAGGAGAATTGTCCATCCTTCTGTGGATTAGTTGGTATACTTGAACCATGAGACTTTGAGATTGCAGCACAGCTTCTCACCAGTAGGCCACCAGAGCTCCCTAAGTAGCTAAAATCATACAAAAAAATGCTTCTTTTTAAGTTCAAACCTGAATGAAACCTTCATCTCATTCATTTGGGGTCACATAGATGCATTTTAACGAATGCCTAGTTCATCCTGAGGTGATTGCTCTAGGGAATTAATTTTAGAAAATACCAACCTGGCACCTTGTGTCTTCTTATTCCTCTTGCTTCCAAACCAGCTGTTTTCCTCAGGTTTGGAGGAGGAAAATGGAGCAGTGAGGGATAGATGAACCAGAGGAACTCAGTAGGTAAAAAAGTCCTGTCCTGAAAGTCAAAGGTACGGATTAGAATAATAATTATTTGTCGCTATTTATTCTCATTTCCCTGGGCTTCACTGTCACAGTCTGTCAAGAGCTGGTTGTGTTTAAAGCTGCTAACTCTCTCTCAAGGTGATCTGTGAATAGCTTCTCAGAACTAGAAAAACTGAGGTGCGGGGAAATTGCACTGTGGAGAGCTTATCAATCTGATACATGGCTTTTCTTAGTGAATCTGTTCTAGCTGATAAAGTAATAATTATTGGAGGCAAGAGCTGAGCACGGCATCCACTCACATTGCTGGCTGAAAAGCCTAGACTATCTCCATTGGCAGTGACAGCAACAGCCATGACTTACTGACATGTTAGCTGGGAGGCCTGCTGCTACAGTGCATATCATGTTAGGATGCTAACAAAAAAGGTCACAGGTCCTAATCCACTAGCCACTCTGCAGGGCTGTTACCTCCCATAAAGATCCACAGTCTCAGAAAACTGACGGAATGTCACAAAGAATCAAATAGACTCAGATGGCAGGTTTTCTTACTTTAAAAAAAACAACAACAAACTCAAACAAACCTTTTAACACTATCCTTGTGCCAGGGCTATGCTAATGCACTTGAGCACGTTTGTGGGAGAGTTCACAGACATGCACCTAAATAAATTGTCCAGGGGATTTGCTATTGTTAGCTGAGTGCCTATGAACTCATGACAAGCCCATGTGTGCAGACTAGAACTACTCCCTAGAGTTTCCTAAGCTGTGACTTTTGGGAGGAAGGGTGCCAGAACCTGTCTTGTAAAGCACCTCTGGGTAGGTTTGAACCACCAAGGTTTTGGCTAATAGTTGAGTACTTAACTGTTTTCACCATTTGGGGACTCTAAGGGTAAAGCTAGAATGAAAACATTGTTCTCTTTGACCCCATGACCTAGAGTTCTGCAGCACCCTGAGGCCAGGGCCCTCAGAACAACAGTCCTCCTGACTTTCTAGAGGAGAGACTGAGGCCCAGGGCACTTGGTTGGTTAATAGCAGAGCACAACGCAGGACTGGGTCAGTTGACACACTGGTTTCCCTTTGATGACCTTCCACAGAGGTAAGGCAAGAAAAGCTGGGCAGATTAATGACTAATTCTGGCCAAAAGAAAAATAGAGCCCTGGAATTTTCCTTAACTTGTTCAGATAGTTTAGGAAATTCTTGATTCTTCTGGAAATTGTGATTTTAAAACAACAATAATATATTAAAAGGGTAAATGCTCCAAGTTCTCCTGTGGCCTTGGAACAGATTATGTGGGCTCCTGCCTCCTTCCGCAAATTGCTAGTCCCTTGACTTTGTGGTCTACACGCCAACAGTCACATAATTCTTCTCAATCCATTTTGAAGATTTACTAGACCTTCAAAATCTGTCAGACTTCCACCTTTCAACCCAGAGCTGGCAAAGGATGACAACTAAGCTCGAGAGAGTTGTGCAGACTGAGAACATCCCAGAGCTTATGAAAACATAAACACTTAGTGGCTTTTGTGAATCTTAACATTTAAGCCAGAGACAGAAGGGACATAAGATGTTCCAGAAGCAGTTGTTAGTTCTGCGGGTTGGTTTGACTGAGACATACACAGAGAGACTGCTAGATCAGCCGCGGAAAGTTCATCTTATCCTCCTGTCTTTGAACGCTAACGTCTCTTGCAAAGCTCTCAATCATGTGGACCTGGCTTTTTGTTTTAAATAATACTAATGACATCCAGCTCCCTGGTGGAGGTGAGACCCCAATAACAATGTCTGCAAAACACTTATCAAACATAAGTTGTTAGGAAGTGGCTGCATCTGCCCACTCCACTAGCTGTCTCTGGTTTCTGAGGAGAACTTCAAAGCTGTCGTGATTAAGCACAGCTTCCTGCTCTCAGCAGGTGTGCTGCCAGCCAGCCCTTGGTGGAATTAACTGCTGAATATTTATGACAGTTGATGAACGTCAATGATGAGTCTGCACCTCGCAGATGTCACCCGTGTCTCTTCTGTTGTGGCTATTTAAGGACCGGTGTGTTTTGCTGGTTCCAGAGGCCCAGGGTGTGGGGTGTGTTTCACAGGATAAATGACTTGAGGCACGTTTTTCTTTATAAGTAGGTACTTATTTTTAATATGTACAGTATTAGAAAATTGTGTTGGCTGGAGCTTCCCGACTAAATCAAGC
Organism: Elephantulus edwardii; assembly: GCF_000299155.1. Taxonomy (NCBI): domain Eukaryota; kingdom Metazoa; phylum Chordata; class Mammalia; order Macroscelidea; family Macroscelididae; genus Elephantulus; species Elephantulus edwardii. Next base: position 17,029,855 of record NW_006399753.1, read on the forward strand.
CTGGAAGCAGGAGCGGCATCCACTTCCAAAATGGCTTGCCTCTGGAAACTCTATGTACGAACAGTGCTCAGGCTGTTCATTCATAGGGTCACTATGAGTCGTCTACAACTCGATGGCATTAAACAACAACAACAACATTAGAAAATTGCTTTGTAAATAAGGAAATAAAGGATCAGTTAAAAAATATACATGTTGTTAATGTTGTCAGGCGCTGTCAAGTTGACTACAACTCCCATAGACCCTGTGAACCAAGAACCTCACGTCACCCCCTCCTGCAGACTCCGCATGATTCTGCGGCACTCAAGCCCCCTTGTCACAGTCACTGCGTCAGGCCAGCTTATGGAGGGCCTTTGCCAGCATGACAGAGTTTTCCAAGGATTGACTCCAGACAATATGCCCCAAATAGGAACTAGATATAAAATTGTTGTTGTTCTGTGCCATCGAGTCACTTGCAACTCATAGCGACCCTATGTACAACCCCTAAATGTGTGTTCTGTTGTACATAGGGTTTTCAGAGCCCTGCTATTTCAGAAGTGGATGGCCAATAGATTTATAAAATGGTACAGCCACGTTGGAAAGCAGTTTTTAAAACTAAAAATAGTCATAAACCAAAACCCAAACTGCATCTTGAAGAGTAGATTCTAACTGACTTCGTTGGGGCTCCAGGCTGTGACTCTTTCTGGGAGAAGACTGCCTCATATTTCTATGCAGGATTTGAACTACTGACTTTTTCGTTAGTGATCCAGTATGTAGCACACGATACCAAGTGCCCTTCTAGGTATTTACTCAACCCACTTTAAAATGTGTACAAAAATGTGCGCAGATTGGTAAGCATTTTTATTTGTAATTGCAAAAATTTAGATGCAACAAAGGTGTGTTTCAATAGGTGTACTGTTCAATAATCCTATCTATGCAATGGTTATGATCCACCTATAAAGAAAAAATTGTAGCCAGAGTGCTCCTTGGAGGCAGAGATGAAGCTCTGTCTTTTATACTTTGGACATGTTGCTGGGAGAGGTTCTTCTTTAGAAAGGGGCATCATGCTTGGAAAGAGAGGAAGATTCCTGACAAGAGAGATTGACCGTGACTGCAGCAATGGGCTTGAGTGTGTCAGAGGTGACAGGGAGGATGCAGGGCAGGACAGGGTGCAGGTATTTTGTTCATGGGCTCATTACGAGTCATACGCCACTTCACAGTACCTAACACCACCAACATAGCTTAATGAGCTACCAAGTCAGGAAGAGAGAAAGAGGAACATCGAATGCATATTGTTAAGTGAAAGAAGCCAGTTTGAGATGGCAACATAAAGTCGGATTCCAACAAAATGACGTGAAAAGGACAAAACCATTACAACAGTAAAACGATTGTTGATTTCTGTGGGCTTGGGAATGGAGTAATCATTACTGATTTATCAATTATAACAAAGATACCACATTAATAAGCATTATTAAGAAGAGAAGAAACTATAAAAAGAGAACAATAGAGTATACGGAAACTGTACTTCCTACTTAATTATTCTGTATACATGTAAAGGGTCTGGAAAAAAATCTTATTCATTAAAAAATATAAAGGAAACAAAGTATAGTTGGTATATGATTGTTGTTGTTAGGTGACATCGAGTCGGGTATAACTCATAGCGACCCCATGAACGAAAGATCTGAACCCAGTCTTGTTCTGCGCCATGATGGATATGATAAAAATTGTGAAAGTAATACACAAATGACTAAAGCTTGGGATGTATTTCCAGAGCATAAGTCCATAGTAGGGAGCTCTGGTGGCCTAGTGGGTAAGGAATTGTGCTACTAATCCAAAGGCATGTGGTTTGAATCTTCCAGCTGCTCTTTGGGATAAAGATGAGTGATACTCCTGCCATGCAATTTACAGCCTCTGAAAACTCGCTGCTGGGTCAACTCGCATTCAGTTCTGACTCAGTGACCCAGACAACAACAAAACACAGTCCAGAGCAGAGGCAAAACGCTTTTAAACTTGTGCTTCAGAATTCAGAGACTCCATGTATTGCTTCATACTCTGAAATATTTGGGACAGCACTAGAAAATAAAACACATTGTTATTTCTGCAATAAAAACATAAGAATATTCACCATAAGTGGGATAAAGTCTGTAAATAGACTCCCATCAATTCAGGTCATGCTTTGTAGCCAAATGAGTTAGAAGAAAATATTATTTTTTAGTTGTTTGCACTTTGGGATTATAGATACAATTTTAGCTTGTAATAAAATAGGTCAAGAAGAAGCAGAAGCAAGTCTAAGACACTCAGACCTGAGCTCAACTTTATAGCTAATGAAATGCTTCCCTCTCTTCACCTCATTTATTAATTTGGCTCTCTCTGTTCCCATTTTACAGATTAGGAAGCCAATGCTCACAGAATAAAGGGATTTGACCATGACCACACAGCTGGTAAGGAGCTGACCTAGGATGAGACTGCAGCCCTAGTGTGCTGGGCTTCTCAGAGCTTTCTGTGCCTCTTCTATACTTTACATACAGGGTCCGCAGGTCAGGATCGCAGAGGCTCAATTTTTAACATGCTGCCTGGTGTCCAAAGATGCTTTTCTCCAGGAAAGTGTCTTTGCAAGTTTTTAATTTCTGCTGACAGGGATATGGAGGGAAGGGATGAAAGCCAAGGACATAACCTTGGCCTTTTTTCTAGCATTGAACTGCAGATGTACCCAAGATCACTGGGCAGTACATAAAACCTAGCCAAACAAAGGATTGTGATAGTCCCACGATCTTTCTGCCACCTCTGAAAATTCTACTAATAGTGAATGTAATTGGGCACCAGCTGTATCCCAGGCATTCATCCTCATAGGACTTTGAAGTGCCTGCTGCTCTCCTTTCCCAGATGAAGAAACAGCCAAGCCCATAAATGATGATTCTCTTGTGGCCATTATCTTAATACCCTGGAAATCACAATTGCAAAGTCCTTCATGTCTCTTCCTTCTCTGCCGGTTGCCCTGCTCCTGGATTCACTTGCTCAGAGCATGGTGGGAGGAGGTGGACGAAGGTTCAGGCAGAAGTGAGATTTGGAATTAGATTTAAGGAGCCTTGAAAAATGAGCAACTATATGGTACCACTGTTGTAGAATGAGGCTGACATTGGGATGGGGGTAACACTGAGAATGACTGGATGAAATATGTTCACGGCATTGAAGTCTTTGGGGGAGAGAATATTTTATATTTTAGGGCATTATGTTTATCGTAAGAGTATGGAATGAGGGTTGCAGAGTGGATTATATTTGGGGATTGGGGGATGTGTGTGTGGGATTGCATACCAATGAGGGAGTTTTTCTTTTGCATTTGAAGGAGAGGAGCAAACGGGG
>NW_006399753.1:17034255-17052167 GCF_000299155.1 Elephantulus edwardii
ATCGGGCACACCTTAGTCTCCAGAGAGACACCGTTGCTCTTGAGTACTTTAGAGAGGTCCCTAACAGCAGACTTTCCCATCGCGATACACTTTTTGACTAGTTGAGAAAAACTGAGATAGTGGTTGGAGTTAGGATAGAGACAGCGACATTGTGCATGGTGGCAGGTGTTGAGAAGACACATCCACAGTCTCCTCAAGCCTGTCGTCATACAGAACTTGCCATGGTGTCAACTCCATTGAGGGGCTGAAGTTAGATTCCTCTCCAAAACAATGGAAGCTCTGTTTGAAGACAATGTGGCCAAGTAGACTTGGGATTAGAGCTGCATCCTTCCCACTATTGTTGGGTCCTGGGATATGTTGTTGTGTTTGTATTTCTGTAAAGTCAGAACCAATTCATAGCCGACTCTCCAGCAGGTTTTCAAAGACGGTGAATCAACGGGGGAGAAGATTGCCCATCTTTTCCCATGGAGTAGCTGAGGGATTCGAACCCTGTGTCTTTGGACAATGTAGCTCCTTACTCCATCAGGCCTCCTTACTAGTCAGCCACCAGAACTCCAGAGTTATTAAATGCCCCTCTTCTTCTGGACATGGAAACCAGCACCGGCTGAACACCTAATTATGCTGAGGATATTACACACATGACCTCATTCTAACTCTCAGTAGTTCCTTTTTTAAAAAAAATTAATTTTAATGAAAGTTTACAGAGACTTAGGATTTCCATTCATTTATTCATTGTTGCACTTTTCTCCCTGCCCAGCCCCAATTCAGTCTTTTCCTTGAAAAGTAAAAGAAAAATCCTTTCATTGTTATGCAATCCCAATAGTTCTTTAAAAGGAAAGAAAGGCTTAAAGAAGCAGCAGGCATGGAGTCTCCCTAGGAACTCAGTTGAAAATTTCCTTTTGAGAGGTAAATCAGTAAAATCTACATACAATAAGCAATCATCTATTGATGAACAACTCAAGAGTCCGACCACAGGAAGCTGTAATCAAGTCTACTCCCAAGGAGATAGAGAAGTCTCTGGAATCAATTAGCAGAAGCCTCTTCACACCAAAAGAGTAAAAAGAAAACCTACAGATAGGGAAAATATTTTTTTACTTAGAAATAGATGACATGGGGATAATCTCTAAAATGTAAAGAAAATGCCAACATCTTGCTTTTCCCAGCATGTCTTTTTCTAAAGACTGGCCCCTGCTGATAACGTACCCACAGTATATGAGATGAAGTTTCACTATTTTTTCCTCTGAGGAGCACCCTGGCTGCCCTTTGCAAATAAAACTACAGTTAGATGCTGTCTCACCCTGAAGTAATGGCACTGCTCAAAAACCCAACAAAAACCAACACAAAATAGTGAATTTTGGTGAGTTTGTTGGGGAGACTGGAACTCTTACACACTTCTGGTGGAACTGTAAATTAGAGCATTCATTATGGTATGAAAAAACAGTACAACCACAATCAATATAGTACTCCTCTAAAGAACTAGAACTAGAAATACCATGTAATGCAGCAGCCCCTCTCTTAGGAATGTATACTAGAGAAATAAGAGCTGTGACATGAATAGACATATGCACACCCAAGTTCATCACAGCATTGGTCACAAAAGGGAGAAATGGAGACAGGGTATCTATCAGTAGATGAATAGATAAACAAATGTGATACATGTGTACAATGGAATACTAAGAAGTGATAAAGAATAATAAGGAAGTAATGAAATATCTCAAATATGGATGAATCTAGGAGATATTATGCTGAGTCAAATAGGTTAATCACAAAAAAGACAAGTTTTACATGAGACCACTATTATAAATATTATCTCTCCTGTTCCCATGCCAGTAGCTGCAAAAGAATGTTTCTTTCTGTGTAAACCTATTCTGTTTATAATAATAATCACATACAGAACTTGTTTTGTGACTGACTGACCTATTCCACTCAGCATAATGTCCTCCAGATTATACGAAAAGAAACGTACTTTGGCGTTACTGGAAAGACAGCAAGAGAGAAAAAGTATTGCTGACTAGATAGTTGTTGTTATGTGCTTTTGAGTTACGTACAACTCATCAAGACCCTATAACAACAAGTCTGGACCCTGCCCTATCCCGTGTCACCCTCACAATCTCTGACACACTCAAGCCCATTGCTGAGGTCAACCAGATAGTAGAAATGGGTTAGTTCTTGTGAAGGGAAAGATTCTATACAGTATGTGTAAAGTCAGCAAATATGAGAAGACTCTTGAAACCATCAACCATAAGCAAAGGAAGGAAAAGGAAGACTAAGAGGTATAGAATAAAAACCAACTGTGGCAAATACAATAAAACATACAATCCTGCTACAATGGTACAAAAACAATAGTCTGTGAGAAGAGACTGAGGTATGTGTCCTAAATAGGTATGGCAAGTCATACTGGACTACACCTATGTGCACATGAAGGTATGGTTGTGGATTTTCTTATACACATAATTGTATGTGCTGCATGTACATGTATAGAACAGAGCCATAGAGGGCATGTTGTTGTTGTTATGTGCTATCAAGTTGCCTGGGACTCATAGTGTGACCCTATGTATAATAGCTCTAAACCTGCCCTAAACTCTGCCAACCATATTGTCTCTGACACACCTACCCTCATTACCCCAGCCACCGAATCAATCCATCTCACTGAGGGTCTACCTCTCCTGCACTGTCCCTCCACTCTCCTGAGCATGATATGATGTCTCTCTCCAAGGACTGGTCCTTCTTTGCATCATGTCCAAAGTATGTCAGAATAAGCTTCAGAATCCTTGCCTCCAAGGAGCAACCTGTTTTAACCCTCTCCAGGATGAACTTGTTCATTCTCTTAGCAGTCCATGGTATATTCAATACTCTTCTCCAGCACCACAGCTCTAAGGCATCAATTCTCCTTCTATCCTCCCTACTCATTGTCCAACTCTCTGATGCATAACAAGTGATTGCAAAGATCATGGCCTGTATCTGGCATGCCTTAGTCTTCAGAGTGACATCATTGCTCTTCAGTACATTGGAGAGATCTCTAACAGCAGACTTTTCCATCACAATACGTCTTTTAATTTTCTGGCTGCTGGTACCAAGAGTGTTGATTGTGGAGCCAAGCAAACTAAAATTGTTTACAATCTGTCTCTTCACCGTCTATCACAATGCTGCCAATCGGCCTAGTGGTGAGAATCTCTGTTTTCTTGATATTGAGCTTCAATCCATCTTGAATTCTTCAGTCCTTGACCCTCTGCAGCAAGTGCTTCAGGTCCTCCTCAGTTTCAGCAAGCAGGGTTGTGTCATCTGCATAATGCAGATTGTTGATGAGTCTTCCTCCAATCCTGATGCCACACTTCTCCTCATAGAGCCCACCCTCCCGGATAATCTGCTCTGTTATAGATTGAAAGGTACAGAGATAGCTATGGAAATGTCATAGACATAAGCAAGCATCTCAAGGAACTGAGCTACTCTGTTTGAAGGTGAAGGATTATAGTCTTGGGGGACATCTAGGTGTGGCATAGTACAGTACAGACAGTGTTTAGTGCTTCCTAATGGCATGATTAATATTTTGGATTCTAAAACCTTGTAAGTAACCATCTAAGATACCGTCACTTCCCACTTGAAACAAAGGAGAGTAACGAAAACCAAAGATTCAAGGAAGCAACTGCTGAAAGACTGAATAGCCCACGTGAACTACAGCCCTCTGTAACCTAACACAAGAGGAACCAGATGGTCTAGCTACCAGAGACACAATAGAAGGTATAGGTAAGACTGAAGAAAATATAGGGGGAAAAAAACCCCTTAAATTCATAGTGGGGAAAAAAAAGACTTAGTGGTCTGACTGAACTTAGAAGAATTCTTTTAACATGGCCACTACCAGAGGCCATCTCTTAGCCAAATAATAGACTGGCTTATAAAACAAGTAACACGTGAGAACGTGCTTCTTAGAACAAGCAGGTATAGCCAGTGTTTTTAGTCAAAAACAAAGAAGACAGGAATGGGGCAGAAAAACTGGACAAATGAGCATGGGAACTCAAAGAAAAAGAGATCAGAACATTGACAAGATCATAGCTCATAACATGAAGCAATTTGTTTTTTAATTATTGAGTAGAAACCGTATTTGCTCTGTAAACTTTCAGCTGAAACACAATAAAATGTTAAACAAAAAGAAATGGAGAGAAGAGATAAGAAAAGCAAGCTATTCCTTGGAATTTTAGTGAAAGGTTATGTTAATTAAAAGTGATTATCAGGCTAGAGAGGGAAAAAAAATGACACCATCAATGAACCAATGACATGAGCCTTAAGCCCGCCCAGGAGAGAGCTTGTACTGTCTCTGGGCATCACATTTTTTTTTCCCTGGTGTCTGTTCTATCACATAGTGGTTGTTGGGTGGATTCTGATTCACAGTGACCCTATATGGTAGAGCAGAAGTGCCCTAAAAAGTTTCCTAAGGATGCTGATTGAGGTAGATCCCAGGAAAGCCATAAAGTTCCCCCGATCTGTGGTGCAAGGAGTACTGTTCTGAACAGTTTAAGGGTAGATTGCTGGTAGGCAGCCTCATGGCCTTGGTGGAGTGGGTGGGGAGGGTTAATCCATGTCTCTGATTCTACATTCACTCTTCTTGGACAAAGAATTAGATTACTCAAGAGGTTGAGAAAAGGAACACGGGTAATAAAGTTCAGAGAGATGAATTGCACAAGGGTGCTCAACCTTTGCAGTGCTCGGCGATTGATTAAATCCTGCCTCTGGACTGTGATGAATGACTGAGGAACTGAGCATTTCAGCTCATTCCCAAAAGATGGTTTTTCCTGTGTTCAAGCAAACTCAAGAATGATCACTAATTAACCTCTGTCTCTGGAGTCTCTGTTAGGAGATCAACTTTTGACAGATTTCTAAAGCCCTAAAAGGCTTTTATAGAAATACTGGTGGGGGTTGTCCATGAGGAAAAGAATCAGTTCCATAGCTTTTTTAAATTATTTCTTTAAAGTTCTATAACTTTCTGGTCCCAGGTTTATAGAAGTTTAGAAACGTAATATAGGAGGTAATTTCTGGCCTCTAAAAGAAGATGCTATTTATATATGTAAGAAATGGAGATGATCAAACAAATGTATCCAGTAACTAGGTGGACAGCTTGTTAAGAAGTCAAGGAATTGAGCTACTTTGGTGATATTTGGATCCCTATTTAAGAACGAAAGCCAGTATAAAACTTCAAAAGCACTTCTCCACTGTAAGAGAAAGAGTATGGATAACGTAACTGAGGACCTGCTCCTGGTTTTATTCTTAAACAATCATCTCATTCCCAGGCATAGTAACCACTCACAGGTGTGCGTGGAATAAGGCATGAATCCATGAACTCCCTATGTTAATGCAAGACCTCCAGTACATTAGCTGTATTTGGTTGCATTCGTTTTCTTAAATCAAACGGATGTCATGCTTAACCTCTGGGTGTCTCAGAAATAGGATAAGATGAGAAAAAAAGAGAATCCTACATCCAGATGAGAAACTAGATAATCACGTTAGCTAACATGTTTCAGCCCTTCCAATGTAATAGAACTGTCCTATGTGTCCCTATACCACGTCTTTACTTCTGACAAGGAGCCTAGACCTTTAGAACACTCCTCCAGCGTATGCCTCAGCGCTCAAACTCAATAGCACTCAATTGATCCGCCTTCATGAAGACCCTCCATCATCAGGACTTGGACGCTGTAAGTCACAAAAGGAGGAGACTCTCCGTCTTTCTCCTCAAGAGTCATTGTTGGTTTTAAACCCGTGGAGCTTCCCAGCCCTTGGGCCAGCAGTGCAACTCGCTATGTTATACATACCAGAGCTCCCTAATGTGTGATGTGCCATGGGGTTGACGCATTGTGACGCTATGAATAACAGATTGGAACTTTGCTCTATCTGGCACCATCACCATGGTCTCTGATATGCTCAAGTCCATTGTTATAGTAACTGTATCAATCCATCTTGTTGAAAGGCTTCCATTCTTTTGCTGATTCTCCAGCTTTCCTGATATGTCTTTTCCCAAGGACGAACCCCTTCTGACAGCATACCCACAGTATGTGAGGCAAAGTTCCATCATCCTTGCCTCCAAGGAGCACCCTGGTTGCATTTCCTTCAAGAGAGATTTCTTTGCCAGCACAGTTGCAGGCCATCTATTTTTCTTCAGTCTTTCTTAGTCCTTGTCCGACTTTTAGATGCATATAAGTCCATTGAAAATACCATGGCTTGTTTCAAAAACACCTTAGCCATCTCCAAATCTTTCCTTTGCACATTTTCTCGCTTTGAATCCTTATAAACCCTGCTTCTCCCCAACTCCTTCACCAAAAGGGCTGTTGTCAAGGTCACCAATGACCTGTCTTTCTCTTGATCCCTCACTCAGCTGGTTGCTCCCACCACACTCCCAGGATCTCCCGCACAAGCCCAGCCTTTGCCCTAGTCTTGTAGAGCTCTTCAGAAGGCAAGGAGATCCCTTTTCTCGGTCTGTGAGAAAACTTCTCCCTTGTCCCACCTCACTTATTCAGGAACTTTATTGCCAGAAACAGTACTGGCCCTGCCCCTGTCTCCAACCATGTAAAATATCAGAAAAACAGAACAGAAAGTCACACACAGATGATCTATACCAGCTCGCTCATTCAGTGGGTGAGGAGCTGGGGTTCCTACTTGCCACCACTCGAGACCAGCCTCTTGCCTCCTGACCCAATGCTCAATCCGTTACAGAAAGCAATGTTCCCTATGAGAGTGTAGCAATCCATGAATCAAGTCAAGGAAATTTTGCCTCAGACATGTGCTCTGACTTGCAACTAGTTCAGAATTTAAAATAAGATTTGACAAGTGTCTGGAGCTTCACATTTTACGCAGCTAATAAAGACTTAACTTTCTTGACAGGCTTTGTGGCCTATCATTCTTGTCAGGGGCTCAGGTGTTCTTTTTGATGAAGACTAGGTAACCTCAGGGGGTATATAGTCTGAAGCCAAGAGAGGAGTTAGAATAATAGCAGAGGGCTCTCTTGTATTTTCTTCAACAAAAGGTGGTTTTGTTTTTTAATTTAATGTTTGTGCCATTTATTCACTATATGTAATGTGTACGGTATCAACTAGGTTTTATATATTTATATCTGTCCATCTATCTATCTATCAATACCTTCAAAATTCTAGGAAGGAATTATTTCATTTACTGCTGAATAGATACCGACTCATGCAGATCCCACGTATGCCTGCTAGATCTGGTCTCCATAGAGTTTCCAGTGATATTTTTGAAAGTAGACGTTCAGAACTTCTGAAGTGACTCTGGGGGAACTTGAACTTTCAACCTCTTAGTTAGTAGCTAAGGATATTAACCATTTATTCTACCCTAGGACTCCCTTCGAAGTAATAGTAACTAATATTTATTGATTACCTATGAAGCAGGAGTGGCATCCACTTCCTAAACAACCAGCCTCTGGAAACTCTGAAACTTTGATAAATGTCAATAGTTGTAGAGTGGCTTCAGACCTTTTGTTCATAGGGTTGCTATGAGTCATGCTTGACGTGAAGGCAAAAAAACCCCAAAAAATAAAAAACAAACATGTTGTAACAAGATCTGGACATTTGTTACTGCCAATCCTTCCATTCAGTCTCCTAAAGGTTAGAGCTCACTCTTTCCCACTGGCCCTTCAAATACAAGTGACTGTTATTCCAGGTTTGAACATAAGTGAAATGAAATCAATAGGCAATATCATGATAGATGAAGAAAAGATTGAAGTTGTCAATGATTTCTTTTTACTTGGTTCTACACGCAACACCTAAGATCGTAGCAGTTAAGAAATAGAAAAGATGTGCTCTATTGTACAATTCTGCTATCAAAGGCCTCATAAAAAGGTACAAGAATGAGGGAGTCCGTTTAAAGTCTAAGGTGTGCCTGGTCCAAACCACAGCATTTTCAGTTGTTTCATATGCATCTGAAAGTTGGAAAGTGACTAAGGAAGAGTGAAGAAGAATCAATGCCTTTATTGTGGCGCTGGCAAAGAATATTGAACGGATTTGCCAAAAGATCAAACGAACGTGCTCTGGAGGAAGTACACCCAGCGTGATCCTTCGAGGCAAAGGTAGTGGAATGTCATCGCGCACACTTCAAGCAGGAGGGGCCAGTCCTTGGCCAAAAGCATCATGTTTGCAGAACTATAGGGTCCGCGAAAGAGAGGAGGCCCCGCGAGGAGGTGGACTGATGGTGACCGCAACACTGGCTGGAACACAGCGGAGACTGAGAGAGTAGGGCAAAGCTTGGGCCTGTTGCCCATAAGGTGGCTGTGAGTGGGTGTCAACTCAGCAACACTTAACAACAACAAAGACATGAAGACCTTCAGTGACTTGTCAGAGAGTATATGACAATGATAAGATGATATGAGAAACTTACCTCAAGGGCTGGTTCACTTCCTGTGAGATCTTCAAAGTCTCTCCTCAGGCCAAAGTAAGGACGTCCATATGCTCAAGTTCCTTCATGGGTGTCAGGCCAGAGAATGCCAGTCTTTTCATCTGAGAGGGCCCCAAGCACCAAGAAGAGATGGTTGTATTATCAGAAAGCCCCTTCAAGCTATTGGCCAATCTTGGGAAGCTGTGAACACTTTTTAAAAATTATTAAATTTTATTAATTTTAATGAACATTTACAGAGATTTTGGGTTTTCATTCATTCATTACTGCACTATTTTCTCTACCCTCCTCCCCAGTTAGTTCTTCTTTTTTTTCCCCCTTGAAAGTCTGTTTTAATTGTCCAGTTGCCACAGTGCTTGTCGAAGCCAGTTCTGATTAATCTCCTTTGTCGGTGTGTCCTTTGCCATTCCCTATCACTCCTCCCTGAGAGAGACTTCACCCTGATTCATAAGGAAAAGTGGATGGCGTATTCTCTTAGCTACTTCCTGCTGAAAAGGGATGCTGTGGGTTTCAGGGTGAAGATCTTCTCTCACTACTCTAAAGGGCCCCTTTGGCAGTAGGAAACACATAGACTATTATGGAGATTGATTTTGGAATTTAGATGCACTGTTATCAATTGTGCTTAGCCATACATGTTCATATCCTTGAAGATGTATCATGGAAGTGTTGAGAAGCACTTCTGTCTGTACAGAAGCCAGCTGACAACTCATTTTCCTGTCAAAACCCCGCTGCCACGGAGTTCGTTCCGACTTGTAGTCATCCTCAGGACAGAGTACAACTGTCACAAGGAGTTCCCTGGGTTGTACATCTCTCTAGATGGGGACTGCCACTCTGTTTTCCCCTAGAGCCGCTGCTGGGTTTGAACTGCTGACCTTTTAGTTAGCAACTGAGCACTTAAACACTGCATCACCAAAGCTCCTAACTGGGGTTGGGGAGAGATCTAAACTCTGAATGTTTATTACAAAAAAACCCCACCAGAATTCTAAGGAAGAAAGAAGAGGCTTGTGACAGAGAACAGGATAATTAACCAGAACAATGACCAAGAGGATTGAGAACACAGCTGATTTTGTTGTTTGGACTCACAAAATGACTCTATTATATCACTGTGTTAGAATATAAGCAAATCTTCCCACCCACCTCTCCCTCACCCCAGGAACTGAGCAGATTGTACTCATTGCTATTGGACATCTGAAAGGAAGGCCATTGACTGAGTTCTAATTATGTAAGGAGTCTTTGAGAGGTACAAATGTTTGAAAGTGGCTGAGAGGGAGGAGGTGTGGGTCCACCCAGAGGCACCTGAAAAGAAACACGTGGTGATTTACTTCCCAAACCCCAGTTATTGAAAGCCCTGGGGCCACAGTTCTCCACTGGCATTTACAGACAGAGGTTAGCCTCATCTTCAAACTCTCCTCTTTCCCTCTGTCTCTGGCTGCAGAATTAGAAGCAGAGGAGGTCAGAGTGGTCCAACACTTGACCTTCCTTAGCTTACAGGAGGGGCCTGGGTAGAGGATTGTGGGAATGAGTCTAGAAACTGGATGTGGGAGGACCAGTGGATGCCGTCCTTCACAGTGTGAGTGTAGGGGGCACGATGCAGCCATGAGGAGGACCTTGACATTGGTTTTGAATTTGTTACATTGATCCTGCAAGTGACGACTGGGCATAAAAACCCAGATCTTCTCATCAAATGCCCCCAGAACCTTCTCCAAACTGAAAGCTGCACTTGCCAGGGAAACTTTTGTTTGTTCTTAAAATGAGTTTTCTGGGCCACACTTCAGCTGGACGCTTATGTTTATTTCGCAAAGTGTTGGCAACATATTCCCACCACCTAAGTATCGGAGTCCCCACAAGAGTTGATTATTGAAAAGTACCAATGTGTGCTCAATATCCCTGCAATTTTCTGCTTTTTCCAGAAATCCAGATATTCAAACTTTTAGGTAAAAAATCTCTGATTTTTATGACTGGTAAGTAATGGAATTGTTTTAAATTTATTGACCTAGCAGAACACATTTATCAGGGAAATGCTCCTCTGTGCAGGCTCTTTAAATTTTTTTAATAAGTCTTGTTTCTGTGGCAAATTCTGGAAGCAGGAGTGGCATCCACTTCTTAAACAACATGCCTCCGGAAACCCTATGAACTTTGATAAATGTTGATAGTTATAGAGGGGCTTCAGGCCTTTTGTTCATAGGGTTGCTATGAGTCGTGCTCGACTTGAAGGCAATCAGCAACAACAACAACAACAACAACAATGGCAAATATGCTACGTTAGAGTATGCTTACTCACTCTGTCTGTCTGTCTATGCCCATATCTGTAAATTTATCCTAGAACATTAGTGCTACAGTGGCTAAGAGGTCAACTGCTACCTGAAAGACCAACACCTATTGGTACCTATTAGTAACTCCAGGGGAGACAAGGTCTGGGGATGCGCTCCTGTAAAGATTTCAGCCTAAAAAACCCCGTGAAGTCATTCTACCCTGTCCTACAGGGCTACCAGGAGTCAGAATTGAAGAAACAACATTAAGTCATCTGTCTATATAATGTATGTATGTATGTATGTATCTATCTATCTGTCTATCTATCTCTCCCTCCATCCATCCATCATCCATCCATATGAAGTCATTTTGACAGGGTGGGAAGAGCACTGCACTCAGAGCTTTGAAGAGCTGTGTGATCCAGGGTCAAGCTCTTGTCTGGTCGTGATTTTCCATTTGAGAAATTAGTGAACTTGACATGTTTAGGGAGCCTCAGCTCCTTTCTGTGCATCAAAACCCGCAAAGGAAAATGCTTTGAACACATGCACTTAAAAAGCACCACCATATGCCTGCGGTTTCCTTTCTTTCACGCGCAGTTTCTGGGGGTTGCTCTGGCCATCACACCCACTTTTCACAGCTGAGATAGTTGAAATGAGAAAGCTTCCATGCTTCCACGAAGCTGCTGTGAACCGCGTCGTTTTGCAGACCCAGTCCTCACTGTCACAGAGCCTCCGAGTCCAGCAGACGTGCGCAGTGCCACTGTCTGGAATAATTGTAACTTGTTAATCATCTCAAATAATGTCCCATTATCAATGATAAACTGAAATAAGAGCAAGGTCATTTCAGCTGGTGAGAAAGCCAGTGAACACCCTGACTTAAAATTCTCACAGTCTTGAGCTTCAAAATGCTAGTTTTATTTCAGAAGCTGCACTCGACCAGTCTCCCTGCCAGCGACTCACAGTCATCGACGTGGTCTGCACTTGGGCTGTTGTGTGGCCCTCACGGTAACTTTGAAGTCTGGAGTCATCTAGCCTGTGGCTGTGTGTTGAGCCCGTGGGCTGGGATCACAGACTTCATGCACACCGGCAGTAGGAAGCACTTCAAATACTGCAGACATCCCTTCTGATACCTGGTAGGGTGGGAAGTCCTCTGTTCCTTGATGTTTGGGTTGCTAGGAAACTAGACAAACAGTGCACTCATCAGAGAAAAGGCTTTCTGAGCTCAGCTGGGGCCCACTTTGTGTTGAAAGCCACACATTTCAATTAAGCGTCAATGGTTACCATGTTCTGTGTGGCTGGGATTGCTCTGCTTGTTATGTGTGGCTGACGTAGTCTTGTTCTGTTGGGTTTTTCTTGCCTAGTCCAAGAAAATCTGTCCTGTAGAGGGAGAAACCAGGTTACCGCTTGGAGTTAAGGATTTTGAAGCTCTGTCTCATATACTTTGGGATTTTGAAGTTCGATCTTACATACTTGGTGAAGCACATCATGCTTGGAAGGGTGGAGGGACAGCATAAGAGGGGAAGACCCTGATGAGAAGGATTGACACAGTGTCTGGGGGGTAAGTGTGTCAGAGACAATGAGGCTCAGGACAGGGTGGGTTTCAGAGCTAGTGTGCATAGGGTCGCTATGAATCGTGGGCTACTCAATGGCACATAACAACAACAATTTTAAGAAGACTCTGCCAGCTACATCACAGGAGAAAGGTGAGCATTCTCCTTCCATGTAATTAATTGCCTCTGGAAATCTGCTGGAGGGTCAGCTAGTTAGTTCTGACTTGATGG
Organism: Elephantulus edwardii; assembly: GCF_000299155.1. NCBI lineage: Eukaryota > Metazoa > Chordata > Mammalia > Macroscelidea > Macroscelididae > Elephantulus > Elephantulus edwardii. The sequence goes on from NW_006399753.1 coordinate 17,046,674, forward strand.
TACATAACAACACAACAAGAGTTCAAGGAGAAGGAGCTCCAACAGTATAGTGTGTAAAGTATCAGCCAAAGGCCAGGAGTTTGAGCCCACAAGCTCCTTCAGGAGAAATAAATAACCTCAGAAATTTGCCCGAGGATTGCTGTGTGTCTGAGCCAATGGGACGGCAGTGGTTGGCCTTGTTTCTGGTAGTTCACAGAGAAAGCATCAAGGAAGCCTCCACACCACCCTCTCTGGGGGTGGGGTGAACTTTTGTCTTCCCTCCATGGCCACTCTTGAGGTTGAGGTTGGAACAGGGGACAGCTCGGTCTCCTCACTGAATCTTACTCACAAACAAAATTAATTTGCTAGCTTATATGTGTGGGTGAGCACAGAAACCTAGCTTTTTAAGAGTTAATCTTAAGCTGTGGTATAGTCACACAATGGAATATTATGCAGCACTGAAAAACAAATAACTCATATTATACAAAATGAGTGACCATAGAGGACATTATGCTGAGTGAAATATCTCAGTCACAAAAAGACAAATACTGCATAATGCCACTGTTGTAGAACAGGACTGATATGGGAGTTGGGGAAAAACTAAGAAAAGAGGGGATAAACAATTCATACAGCATTGAAACATGAAGGAGAGAATTGTATAAAAGGAATATATGATTGGGTATTATTGGCATGACAAGAGTCCAGAATAAGAGTTGCATAGTAACGTGGTTTAGGGGTGGGGTGGGGGGACAGTATAACAATGAAAGAGCTTTTTTTTCCAAAAAAAAAAAGGAAACTGGGGAAGGGGGAAAAAGGAAGAAAAAGCCCCAAAAAAAAAGCAAGAAAAACCAAAGTCCTTAAAAAACTTCAATAAAAACCAAAAAAAAAATAGTTACTCTTAAGTTCTTTAGAAAAATTGATATGGCAGAGACACCTGACCTCCCTGACTTCACAAGAGGAAGAGAGAACCACCATCAGCATGAGCACGGGCCCATCGCTGATTCCCAGGAGTCTGAGGTCAGACATACCCCTTTCCAACCTTGTTGACAATCCCACTACCCACGCCTCCCGCAGCATTTTCAGCTGGGTCATTACGATGGCCACTCAGTGCCCACAGGGAATACACACCATTACAGGCTTTACCAGGAAAGTAACCAGGTCCATGTTGAGATCAACATCAGCTTGGAACAGAAATAGCTGAAGATGTAGTTCAGTGCAGCTGCTTCTGAGTCCTGCTGGGAGGCTTCTCAGGGAAGGGCTATACTTCTCATCTCCAGGGGCTGCAGTCCCCATCAAAGCGATCACCTGTCTCCGGGTCCCTGCTGTCTCTCACCGGGATAGCCCTTGCTACTGTCCTGTTGCCAGCTGTCCTTTGTCATCTCTCATGTTACAGCTCTCTGTCTCCTCTGGCGTGTAGGAGGCTCTCAGCACAGGGACTCTGAAGTAAGGACTTTAAATGCACTTTTCTTTCTGGGTAGTGATAGTGATCCTCCTATTTACCTCTAGGATTGTTGTTGTTGTTGTTATGTGCCATCAAGTCGCCTGTGACTCATAGTGACCCTGTGTACAACAGCCCTAAGCCCTGCTCTATCCTGTGCCAATCTCACGGTCTCTGACACACCTATTACCATTACCCCAGTCACTGACTCAATCCATCTCATCGAGGGTCTTCCTCTCCTATGCTGCACCTCCAGTCTCCCAAGCATGTTGTCCCTCTCCAAGGACAGGTTCCTCCTTGTACCATGCCCAAAGTATGTCAGACAAAGCTCCAAAATCTTTGCCTCCAAGGAGCAGCCTGGCTTCACCCTCTCTAGGATGAACCTGTTCATTTTCTTAGCAGTTCATGGTATATTCAATACTCTTCTCCAGCACCACAGCTCAAAGGCATCTATTTTCCTTCTATCCTCCCTAGTCATTATATAAAGAATGATCAATCCTCTCATTAGGGTTGCATACACCTTATTTGCATGGTCTCACCCCTACAAGGGTATCATGTTTCTTTCTCCCTTCCATGATTAACAAACTAGCCTATCTCCTTGGTGGGCTACAAGTACATTTGCATAGTCCAACCCAGTGATTTGCTGTAAGTTAGAAGATGGTATGAAGGCCACATGAGAGCAATCCATGGCACTCTTCTCTCTTTGTTCTTCCCTGCTGAGTTTTCTTTAAGGGACACTGTTGCAATAAAGCACTGATTCTTAGTGTGGTCCGTGGGCCAACAGCAGCAGTAACATCACCCCGGAACTTGTTAAGACTGTACATTCTTGGCCCCTGAGACCTGTAGCAGTTAAGAAATTAGATGGTGTGTTGCCAGAAGAATGAATAGTCATCAAAGAAATACAAGCAGAATGCCCCTTAGGAGTGAGAATGCCTCCTTTCAACAGGACTTTAGGAAAGACCAGTCACTAGAAAGGGATACCCTGTTTGGAAAAGGACCAGTAAAACCAAGGGGAATCTTCAGTGGGATGGCCTGAGAGGCTAGCCTCATCCGTGGGCTCAGTATACAGGAGGTCCAGGACTAAGAAAACTGTCCGATTTGTGGCCAACTCCTGCATCTCCTTCAACATTATGGGAATCTGAAATGACTGAACCAAGCCTCCTGAAAATTCCTCACCATCATCACCTACACTTGCAAGGGTGGCATTTAAATAGTGGAAAAGTTTCAAGCCTTTACTTGAATTGTTGTTGTTGATTGCCGTAGAGTCAAGCATGACTCATAGCAACTCTATGAACAAAAGACTTGAAGGCCCTCTACAACTATTGACATTTATCAAAGTTTATAGAGTTTCTGGAGGCATGTTATTTAGGAAGTGAATGCCATTCCTGCTTCCAAACCAGTCATAGTATCCAGAACCAAATCCCTGCCCTCAAGTGAGTTCTGACTCTGGGTAACCCTCTGTTGCCTCTTCTGGATTGCAAATCTTTGTGGGGGAAAGATGCCTCATCTTCCTCCCACAGAGCAGGGTGGTGGATTTGGATCATTGATGTCCACCAAGTAATAAGCTGCCCATCATGTAATAGGAATTATATGCATCTGACCCAACCTAAAATTTGACTTAAGGACTTAAAGACATTCTTAGAAGCATAGTTTGTTTGCAACCTAGGAATGGACTCTACCAAATCACATTGCGATGGTACAGAACCAGCCAATACTCCGTTCTGTTGTTGGTAAGATCATTTGACGGCAACGGACAGCCACCACCACTGACACTTACTGAATAAGAAACTGTGAGGGTGGGACCCAGCAGTCAGCTTGAGCAAAAATCGATTATTCTGATGGGATTTCAGGTTCGAGAACCATGGAGAAACTCTTCTCTCCAGATCCAGCATTTGTCAACTAAGTAACCTGAGAAGTTCTTTCTCTTCCATGAGCCTTTAGTTCAACAAGAATCCAACTGTCTCAGAGGCATGGCGGAGATTAATGCAAGTCGAGCATCAGGCGCTCATAGGGCGCTGGATGGGACCCTTCACAAGAGAACCAGCTTTCAGTGGGCTCTGGTTTACTTAGCTAGTCTTTGGATTTATGCCCTCAAAAAGAAATTAAAACTGAGAGATAACTGTATTAGTGTCCTCTTTCTTATCTAGGCATGAAATCTGAATTGTAGAACACTGACTATGATTCAGAATCTCTGCTTCTCAGAAAAAGGGAAGTTGGGGTCACAGATATCTATCCTTCCTGTGGGTTGAGGCTTCTAACTGAACTCTGATGCTAGAGACTTTGTATGTATAAGGGCAGCAGGACAGAGCGCCGCCTGCCTGCCTTCCAGCTCTCATAGACTCCTGGATTGAACTGTGGATGCCCTTGACCAAGGAGGCCTAGGACCTAGAGTGCTGCTCTCAGACGGGGCAGGACCTGGACATGTTCCCTTTGAACTCTAGGACAGCCTCGGAGGGCCAATTTGAGCTAAAATAAAATTTCTAATCATTGTCATGATCTACCCCAAACCCCAATGTAAAGGTTGTTGAAAGGAAGGAAAAGGAATGTGAAATAAGAGCTAATTTGCCCTAAATCGCCAAGCACGGTTGCCTGGTGGCCTCTTTACCTCTTAATCCTGGCCTCTGACAGACCAGCATCATCTGTCAGTTTGGTGGTTTGCACACACTGTGATGCTGAAAGCTATGCCCAGGATTTCACATACCAGCAGAGACACCCAAGGTTAAAGGGTTTTGATGGGGCTTCCAGACTAAGACTGAGTGGGGAAAAAAGCTTGGAATCTACTTCAGAGAATTAGTCAATGAAAATCCCATTGCATCATGAAATAATAGTATCCAAGGTAGTATTAAAATATGTGCTTTCTAGGCTGGATAATGCAAAGTCATTGCCACTGAGTTGGAACCAATTCAGAGCTGATCTTCCCCTGGGTTTTCAAGGCTGTAGCTCTCACAGGAGAATATTGTCCAACTTTTCTCTGCAGAGCTACTGGTGGATTCGAACTTCTAGAGCCACAGCCTTTAGGTTTTTAGTGCAATTCCCTATGGATGAAGCCATGAGAGCACCACTGTAAATTGGAAGGCACTCAAAATATATGACAGCTGCAAGAATGAACTTGAGCATACCAACAATCGTGAAGATAGCACAGGACGAGGCATCATTTCATGTAGTACATGGAGTGGCCATGAGTTGGAACCTACTTAACCTCTGAGAATAACCACCATGACGAAATACTGAGATTTCAGAAATTCGGAGTCCTGGGGACTCCCTAGGTGCCAGAGTGTGTGCTAAGAAAGCTTTATCCCCATTTTATGGATGAGAGAATGAAGGCACAGAAAAGAACCGTTCCGTTAATGATAATCCTGCAAGTAGAGTTCTAGTGGAGGTGAGATTTACCTTTTGGACTTTACTTATTAGTCTTTGATTTGATGCTGTTGAAGTTTGATAACCAACATCTCGGTACAACTTGGGCATTGGAGACAACCGAAGCTGGGATGATCTCAATGTCCACTGTACCTAGGAATTACCTCACGAGCTTAAAAAAACTCTCCCTCTCCCACGCTATATCGTATTGAATTTTGTCCTCTTAATTCATTTCACCCACTGCTCTGTCTCTTTCACCCAGTCGCTTGTCTCTTTCTTCAATAATTCTAAGGCAGATACCCTTTCCTAGGGGAAGAGAAACCCATGGTTTGGTGCCTTTACCAAGAACAAAAATGCTGGAAAGCTGGTGGCAAAGCTGTTGCCATTAGCATCTTCCACGTGAACCACCTCAAAAGAGCCAGGCTGTCTGTCTCTGTTAGTGATCACTCCAGTTCTTCCCACGTTAGCACCTCCAGTCACCACACACAGGTTACCAGTGTCAAACTTGATGAAATCAGTCATCTTTCTAGTCTCCAAAGCAATCTGACTAGTGTCGTTCACCTTGAGGAGAGGATCAGGGTAGCGGATGGTTCAAGCATCATGGTTCGCCAGATGAGGGATTCTTTTTTTTTTTTTTTTTTTATTTTATTTTCTTGTTTGTATGTGTGTACCGTCAAATCAGATATGACTGGTACAGGAGGAAATTGTTCCTCCTTTTTC
>NW_006399753.1:17052342-17091382 GCF_000299155.1 Elephantulus edwardii
TGGTACAGGAGGAGATTGTTCTTCCTTCTCCAGCAAAGCATCTGGTGGATTTGAACCGTGCACCTCTGGGATTGCAGTACACCGTCTTGCCACTAGTCCACCAGAACTCGCCGAGGGATTCTTTTTGTGCCGACGAAGATCTTTCTTACTTTGCATAATGTGTACTTTGCCCTCTCAGGTGTAATGTGAACACCAAATCTACCCTTGGTGTCACAGATCACAGGAAATTCTCTCGAAGCGTCAATGCTGATCACATCCATAAAACCAGCAGGGGAGGTTATATCAGTTCGGACCTTGCCATCAAGCTTAAAGAACTGCTGCATGCAGATTTTTTTAACCTCATCTCCTCTCGGAGCAAACTTAAGTTTGTTTCTTAAGAAAATGATCAGTGGCAGACATTCTCTCTGTTTGTGGGGACCAGTAAATGGACAAGGAGCAAATACACAAGTAAGTTTGTCTAGCATCCAAATGCTTTGGAGCTGCTACACGCTTCAGATGCTTCTTGGGACCACGAGGTGTGGCTTCGCTGGGCACAGAAAAAGGAGTGTTTTCCTCTTACGTGGATCTCTTCCTAGAGATTCTGATGTACTGGGACTAGGGTGTAGACTGGGACGTGGACGATTTGAAACCTCTTCAGATGGTTCCAATAGCAATCAACATTGAGACCATCTGCTGTGAACTTAGGAAAGCCTTGATGATGCAATGGTTAAAGTGCTCAGCTGTCATCAAAAAAAAAGTCAGTGGTTCAAACTCACCAGGAGAAAGATGTGATAGTCTACTTCTAAAAAGCTTTCGATCTTTGGAAACCCTGGGGTAGATCTACTCTACTTTTGCACAGGAATCGCACGAGATGGCCACGAGAAGTTCTCATTTCATGGATCTTAATTGGGGCAGAGCCAGTAGCTGGAAACTGGCAAAGACTTGACTGGACATGGGCTCCCTGGGCTTCTGGGCTGTGGGGCTGGCATTCTCCCAGCATCGACGAACTTCGATGGTGCAGGGAGGCAGTTGTGCTTCTGATGGGAGTTTCAGTCTCAGTTCTCCGATTACTTGTGAGAACTGTTCTGTGTTGATATGTCTGGCTGCCATAGTTCTGCTTTTGTTAAGGAAAGGATTTGTTTAGGCCAGAGCTTGTAGAGGAAGGAGATCTTTGAAATTGACTAGTGGGTGGCAACAAGAATTAGAGTGGGCAACTGCTTTCCCATTGGCCTTCACGTGGGGCCCAGCAACTTGCATGCTGAACAGAGATGGAATGACCGAACAGCCCAACTTCAACATGGCTCCCAGGGTGTCAAGGCCCACGGGAACTGACATGAGACCTCCTAGCCACCAAGATGCCCAACAGGAAGGTCAGCTGGGTCAAAGGTGTGGTAAAGGAGAAAATCTGGGGTGTCAGCTAAACCTTCAACATCTGTAAAAATGGAATTGAAGCTAAAAAGAGCCAGAAAGCATTCTTCTTCAGATAAAAGCAAATGAAAAATTGAGGAAGTGGAAGATAGGCTGAAGTGGCCCATCGAGAAACCAAAGATGATTTATCCATAGATGACAGAGAAAGTGCAAATGCGGTGCATCCAGGAGAGAGAGCAGCCAAGTCTGATTAATGTTCTCTGCCAAGTCCCAGCCGGGTCCCTGTGCCACCCTTCTTCTAAAACCCAAGAAATGTTTTTATCAGCTACTCTGTAAATTCTGATTCCTAGTAGCTCTAGAAACATTCTTGTTCTTGTTATGAGCTGCTGAATTAGCTATGACTCATAGCGACCCCATGAACATGCCCTATCCTGTGCCATCCCTCCCATCTCAATGTACTGGACTCCTCTGTTACGGTTACCATGTCAACCCATCTCATTGAGAGTCCTGCTTTCTTGCTCCCTGACTCTCCACCTTTCCAAGCATGACATATTTCTTCAAGGACTCACCCCTCCTGACAACAGACCCTAAGTATGTGAGGTGAAGTTTCCCCATCCTTGCCTTTTCCCCCCTTTTTAAAAATATTATTAATTTTAATGAAAGTTTACAGAGTTTGGATTTCCATTCATTCATTGTTGCATTTTTCTCTCTGCCCACCTCTCCCCCCAGTTCACTCTTCTCTTTGAAAAGTAAAAGAAAAATGCTTTCATTGTTATATAGTCCCTCCCCCCAGGTCCACTCCAGTATGCAGACTTCGTTCTGAGCTCCTGTCATGACAATAATACCTAATCATATATCTCCGTTAAACAGTTCTCTCCCTCATCTGTTTCAATGCAGTATACATTATTTATCCCATCTTTCTCAGTGTCCCCCCAACCTCGATGTCAGTCCCGTTTTACACAGTAGCACTATGCAATATTTGTCCTTTTGACTGAGATACTTCACTCAGCATAATGTCCTCCAGGGTCACCCATTTTGTATATTATTACATCAGTTCTTTGTTGTTCAATTCAGCATAGTATTCCATTGTGTGAATATACCACAGCTTCTCTATCCATTCATTTGTTGATGGGCATTTGGGTTGTTTCCAACTCTTTGCTATTGTGAACAAAGCCACGATAAACATGGGTGTGCACATATCTGCTTGAGTGGCGATTATGGTCTCTTTGGGATTTATTCCTAGTAGTGGGGTTGCTGGGTCAAATGGTATTTCAATTTGCAACTTTTTGAGAAAGCACCACACCACCTTCCACAGCGGTTGTACAACATCCTTGCCTTAAAGGAGCTCCCTGGTCAAACAACCCATGGGATTCAGTACTCTTCTCCAACACCACAACTCAAAGGCATTTGTTATTCTTCTGTCATCCTTAATCATTGTCCAATTTTCAGGTGTAATGTGAGGAAATGTCATCTCTCTCTCTTTTTATTTTTTAATGAGATGAATGCAATTATTCACTCGTTCTTTTTTTCTTTTCCCCCCCAAACAGAAATTGTGGGATGTTGAACTGTGAAAGGCATTTATTCTCTCATTTCATGACTGGGGGCATTTTTACATCTCATGATATACAGTATAATTAATAGAAATTTGAAGTAGCAGTCATTATAGTACAGTATGTTTTGAATATTTTAAATTATTTTTATTTTTATATTGTTTCTTTAAGAAGTGTATTCCTTAGAGGAATCCACCCCCTCACTGTGGCTCCCTCATCAAAACTCTGTATTTTAACTCTGTTCTTTAACATTTTTGCCTGTGACCTTGTCCTTAACTTTGAGATGTGTCATGAAAGGTTGGATATGTGTGCTGTGTGTTTGATATTAAATTATGAATCATTGCTGTTGAGTGTGACTCATAGTTCACTCTGACTGACAGCAACTCTACGTACAACAAACGGAACCCTGTCCAGTCCTGCCCTGTCCTCACAGTCCGCTGTCAGCCCAGCGCTGCAGTCACCAGTCAATCCATCTCATGGAAGACCTTGTTCTCTTTCCATGGGCCTCTGTTTCTTTCCATTTTGTGAATTCTCTTATTGTGGATATTCTCTTTATGATCCAGTTGGAATTAACTTGCAGCTGACCCACCAGTGGATTTCTGAGGCTATAAAGATTTTGTTCAACCACAACTAAAGGGATTGAAAAATCATGGTACATTTACACAATAGAATACTATACGGCACTCAGGAGCAATGATTTTGAAAAGTACTACATAACTCGGGAGAGATCATTATGCTGAGCGAAGTAACTCAGTCTCATAAAGACAAACATTGCTTAAGACTATTATTGTAAAATAGAAGGATAACTAGTAAAACACATGTATAGGGATCCAAGAGGAGAAGGGATGGGAAGAGAAGGGTGAGAATGGGTAGGGGTGAAGTCACAGGGTTGTACAATTTAGTTGGTGGAGGGAGGGGAGTAAAGGAAATGGGAAAGATCTGACAAGGACCTGAAAATGCAAGATAAAGGTGGGCATAGTCCAACAGTGTTTCATTTTAGAAAAAATAATGAATGGGAATGATTGTATAAAACACAATGTATGTGAGCTTTGCAAGCAAACTAATAGAAATTTTTTTAAAAAAGAATTGATGCTTGATAGCCTCCTAAGGAAAATTTGCTTCCAAATTTAAAGCTGAAGAGTCACTGCAATTTAGATGAGAATTAGACTACATACCTTTTTTACATACAATGTACATGTATGGTTTGTACATTAGGAACGACATTCAAGTTGTTTATAACATTATGCATAGACATAATGCCTCTACTGAGCCTTAAAATAAACTATAAAAAAATCAGTTATGAACAAAGGGCAGCTCAGGAGGGGAGAGGTGAGATGTTACGGGGAGATCCTTGCTTTCCTGGAGAGAGTTGGGAGAGAGAGAAAGAGAAAGAGAGAGAGAGAATGTGTGTGCATGTGTATAGTGTATACATCAATGTGTTCGTGTGTGTATAGGTATGTGTGCATTCTTGTGCATGCAAGACTTCTGATGCTGTTGCTATGGAAACGACTACCACATTCTGATACATTCTGATGTGATGAGGAGAGAATTGTAAGCACTTTGGAGCTCAGGTCCGAGCTGGAACACTCAAAAAGTAAAAATTGTGTGTTCAACTCTTTCTTTCCTTTCACTTCTAGAAAAGGAGGCTGGGACTGGGCGAGGAATGGGAACCAGGTCTCAGTCAGAGCTCCCTCTGCTGTAGGTGATGGATGAACTGGCAGGAAACAGCACTCCTTTGGTCTTCCCAGGGACATGCAAGCTTTGCTGATTTCTTAGTGTTGGGGGAGAATATTAACCTAGGAAACTAGAAGGTCTAGATTTCCTTTCAATCCTCTGCCTTAACTTGAGGAAAGAACCTTGGTACATTGTACTTCCTTGTCTCTTGTTCTATCTTCCAGCTGCTGGTGGTGGTTGTTAAGTGCTGTGTCGAGTCAGAGACAACTCATAGCAACCCTATGAACAAAAGACCTGGACATTTGTCTAAATTTTCATCCTTTCTCCAGGTTCATAGGGTTTCTGGAGGCAAGCTGTTTTGGAAGTGGATGCCACTCCTGCTTCCAAGCTTGTTTTAATTGGGAAGCTCCACCAAACACTGTCCACCATGGGTAGCCAACATCGCATTTGACACATCAGTGTCACAGTGTTCAGCTTCACAGCAACCATGAGATACTTCTGTACAGCAAATGGACAGACCAGGGCTATATGACCTAGAAGAATGTTTGACCAAAACAATTAAAAACAGGCCTGAGGGCTGCGGATTAAAGTCACCCATCTTTGGCTTGGTAGCATTACTCTCTGTCCACTAGGCCAATAGATTCAATAAAATAATTGATGACAAGCAAAGACATCATTCAAATCACGGCTTGCCCATTTGGCAGTATATGCATCATTCTATGAACAGACAGAATGGAAGCTTGGATTTTTACCACTCAGTGACAGTGCCAGAATGGAAAATATGCGATCCAATAATAGAGACTATGTGTCTTAGCATTCAATTTGAGGTGGACCCAAATATGGGACTTGGGGGTATTTGTTGCAAGAACAATCCTACTCTACCTTTGTACCTGTCCCCACCCGATGTGTCAATGGTTGCTTTTAACCTTTGAGGTTAAACCTCAAGTGCTTCAAGGTAACCTGCTGGGTGGGGAGATCTCCTTGCCCCCAGGGAGCCTGCCTGCTGAGATTTTCTAGAGGAGCTGTTGTGTACCCTCGAATCACAACTGATCCACAGCTGACCCTCCAGTGGGTCGTCTTCTCATGGAGCAGCTGATAGACTCAAACCACATGCTTTTGAGTTGGAAATTCAAACTCTCACCAAAAGCCACCAGAACTCGTTTGTTTTTTTTTTAAAGTAAACCTCCTCAATTCTCCCTTTCCCTCATCTTACAAAGGCCGAAGTTTTAGGTGATGGGAGTAATTTGACTGGACGCTGTAGGTTGTACCTCATCCCATACAAAACTATACCAAATCCTTAGTAACATTATCAATTGTAATAATACATAAGAGAGTTTGCCGTTGTTTTGTAAAAGTTCCATACACTGCCATTGTTTGGTGAGAGTTTTAGATGTTGAATTGCATAAACGCCTTGTTGATTTTTTTCCCTTTTAATTACTACTTCATTCTCAAAGAAATTTCTCCTATCGGTTCACAAATACTGCTTACCACAATGCTATAGCACCAGAAAATGTGACAAAATCAGTGACTACAAAAACCTAGGTAGCCACAAATACAATGTGGCTTCTTGTTACATATGAGAAGAAACCATTTAGTGATTTAGTGTGTAATTGTAACCGAGTGAGAATGACAGCTCTGGCCAGAGCAGAGCATATTAAAAGATTAAAAAAGGAAATTAGCATTTTAAGTAAATTAGGTTTTAGCTTTGTGGGTTCTATTGTCACATGTAATCTAGAATTATGAAAAATGTTTTTGCTGTTATATAGAACTACAGGGATATTTTTGTTAGAAATAATTTGTGAAATAGTGTACAAAAACTTTATAGTCATGCTTGGCGGCCCCTCCCCCACAGTGCTGCTAGTACAGTCCACACCCCCAGCCCCTTCTGGTGCCCCTGGCTGGACATTGAACTCATGAGGGTGACTAATCACAGTAGTGACAAGTCCTTTCCTTCTCCTTTTTAAAAAATGGCTAAGCAAAGAACTGTGGCGGCAGCAGCAACAAAAAATATAATCCAAGTCTGTATGAACTGAAATAGCATCTGCTGCAGTCTTCAGCCTTTGGCTGAATTGTCTGGATAGAAGGATGGATGAAAAGAAGGATATACAGACAGACAGATAGATAGATAGATAGAATGTAGGTAAATGGATAGATGGGTAAGTGGGCGAGTGGGTAGGTGGAGAAGCGGGTGTACGTGTTAGAAGACGAATGGATGTATGGTTAGATATAAGAATGACTGTGAAAGGACTGCATTGAATGATGGATTGATGGCTTGACAGATGGGTGGCGGGCTAAGTAGGTGGATGATTGCATGGATTGAAGGATGAATTGTTGGCTGATGATTAATTACGTGGGTAGGTAATTCCCCTCATTAATGGAGAGTGATAGCATTCGTGGTGAAGTTTTTGGGTCTCTGTATCTATTGAAGCAACAATACCTCTGCCCCAAGCACTTGAATGAGGCAAGGGCAACGAGAGTAGTGTGGTCAGTGACGAGATAGAGCTGAGTTATCACAATGTTGTTATGTGTCGTTGAGTTGGCCCTGATATGGCAATCAGACATACAACAGAAGGAACTATTGCTGGAAACTGCACCAACCTTACAAGCTCCACTCACTGCACATGAGCCCATTGCCGCAGTCCCTGGCCAGTCATCTCACGGAATAAAAATGAAGCAGTATTTACCTTACAGTACTGGGGAAATAAATTGAGCTGATGTCCCTACCATCCTTAGAAGTTGGTTCTTGGTGGTAAGTGTTTCATTACTGGCATTATCAGAAGTACAGGCTGGCAGCCTTACTTTTGCCTTTAATCCAGTACCCAGTCTCTGGACTCAATCTATGGAAAAGGAAACAGGAGAAGCAAAAACATCTCAGTCAGACATGTGGCATGAAGGATTATGCCATTTACAGCCTTGACTTGTATGTGTCAAGTTTATTTATTTATTTTTTTTTTTAGTATATGTGCTGCCGAAGCGAGCACATGTGTCAAGTTTAAGGCACAATCTCAGTTATTGAAACAAGAGCTCAAGGAGGGAACAAAGCTTGAAAACAACTTGAAAAATGAAAAGCAAAACTGAACATTGAGGGGATCTCAGAGTAACAGCAATTCCATGTATTAGAGCACTAAGCTCCAGAGGTTTGAAGTGTCTCGTTTTCAGATGCAAGTCATCAAGCCTTTGTTCTGAGGCAGCTCTGGGTGGATTAGAACCAAGTTTTCATCAACAGTCTCCAGCTCTAGGCCAAGGAGTTCTGGAGATCTGGGTACCATCTAGATCTGCCTGTGGGTCTGTCTTTCTGTGCATGGGTGACATGGAATGCACTTGCTGTTGGAACTTAAGTCCTCCTGTGCTCTACCTCAAGACCACAGAGTGCCTTTGAATGTGCCTTTGAGAAGTAGACTTTTTGGGTACATTACTCTAGGAGCTGGTCATTCTGTCTATAAATGTAAATATTTTTATGTACCATTCAGTCAACTCCAACTCATATTGACCCCTGTGTTTAACAGAACAAAACACTGTCATATCCTGCGCCATCTTGACAATCTCTGCTGGACTTATACAATCTGCTGCAGCCTGTGCCAATCCACCTCCTTAACTGTCTTCCTTTTTTATTTTTTCTGGACTTTTATTTTACCAAGCTTGATATCTTTTTCAGAAACAAGCCCCCTTCTGACAACGTGCTCTAAATATGTGAGATGCTGATGTCTCGTCACTCTTGCTTCTAAAAAGCACACTGGCTGTAACTTCTCCTAAGACACATTTGTTGTTCTTTTGACAGTCCACAATAAATGAAATCTTTCCATTGACACCACATTTCAAAGGCATCAGTTTCATAAATACTGAGCATTAATTATCAGGCTTTGTCATTCATTGCTGTTGAGTCGGAAATGGCTCGTTACTGACCCAGTTATCAGGCTTTGTTCTAGAAACTTTGCATACACTTCATCATCTGACACATTATCTCTTTCAAACCAGTATTTGTTTTTACTCCTTGTCCATAGACAGATAAGAAATTTATTTTTTCCAAATTAGTTACGTGTATTGTTGGAATCCCAGCAACTGAAATAAAACTGGCACTTCAGAAGCGCTCTGTAAACATCTACTGAGTAGATACATAAATCATGCCATTTCTTTTTAATAAAGAACTTATGACCTGAACAAAAGCACTTCCACAGAGTTGGTTTTGATTCATGACTCTATAGGACGGAGCAGAACTTGTCCATATGGCTTCCAAGACTGTAAACTTTTATGAAAGCAAACCGTTAGACTTTTCTTCTTTGGAGTGGCTGGTAGATCCGAACTACTGACCTTTTGGGTAAAAGCTGAACACTTTATAGAAAGATGTTGTCCTTTTCATGTCACAGATGGGGAGACTAAAACTCAGAGTGAAGATACCTTTGAAGATATTTTAATCTGTGAGACCACCATCTGATGTATGTAGGATGGGAAATGATCCATTTCACCAGGGAAATATGAAGGAAATAACATTTATTTGGCTCAGTTTTGCTTAAAAAAGGCAGTCATAGAGCTTTCTCTCACAGACTTGTTTCCTTGAGCTGTGTATGTAATTCTCCATGTGTAGTGAAAATGTGGGTGAACAGAGGACATTGACCTGTGGGTTGCTGAGACTGGCTGCAAGGAGGGGTCGTTTGTGAAACATTCATCATGATCCACGCCTTTGAGTACATGTTGTCTTACTTTGTTTTCAACACAACCTTCTTACCATCCTCATCTTGGTGAAGACACCAAGGCTTGGAGCAGTGACTGGATTTTCTTATGGCCGGTCGTCCAAATTCAAGCGGCCCTCTTATGCCCTCCCCATTGCATTGTATTTTCTAATGCTTCATATATACGTGAAAATTGAATCTGGATTAAGGAAGGCTGAAGAAGCATTGATGCTTTAGAATAGGAATGTTGGCCAAGACCATTGACTATCCCAGGGCCTGCCAACAGAGCAAACACATCTGTCCTGGGGTAAGTGCAACCAGCATTACTTAGAAGCAAGGATGGTGGGATTTGGGGCATGACATGAAGAGAAGCCCGTCCCTGGAGAAGGACATCATACTTGGAAAAGGAGAAGGTTAGCCAAAACCAGGAAGGCCCTCTACACAACAGACGGACACACCAACTGCAGCAGAGACTGTGAGGATGGCTCAGGATCAGGCTGGCCGCACACAGGGTCACTGGAAGATGGAGTTGATTCCATGGTGCCTAACAACAATACTCTCTTTGTGAGTGTCTTCATGTTGCAAATTCTGTTGCCATGTCTCCAGGTTCAGGTGGAGTGTCTCCAATCAACTCCGTCTCATGACAGCTCTGTGTGTGTCAGAGTAGGACCATGCGTCTTGTGTTTTTAGTGGATGATTTTGCCAAAGTAGATCACCAGCCTTTTCTTCCAGCATGTCTCTGGCTGGCTTGGCTTTAAAAACTCTATCTATGGACTAGCGGCTGAGCATGGACCTCCCAGTTATGTACTGTTGTTGTTAAGTGCTGTCCAGTCAAGTACAACTCAGAGCAACCCTATGAATCATGGATCTGAACGTGCCCTAGTCTGTGCCGCCCTCATCATCTCTGACACACGTGAGCTCCTTGCTGCAGTCACTCTGCCATTCCATCTTGTTGAGAGTCCTTCTCTCTTTCCCAAGCATGGTGTCCCTTTCCAGAGAATGGCCCTTTCTCGCCTGTATAGGTGCCTAACAAATGACATATGTAGTAGGTGTCAAATAGACAATTGAATTGATGGTGTTTCCCCCAAATAAGTTCAGAGGCACACCTCATCCCCTAAATTCAGTTCCTCCTTCAAGACTTCCAGTTGAGACCTCACTGTGTGATCTGAGCAGGTAGAGAGACATGAGGACTTGTGGGTTCTGTCAACAAGACACAAATGCTGACTAACTGATTCTTTATTTCGCTCTTCTCTAGCATTTTCATTTTCCTGCAGCCTTTTGATTAGTTATGTAGCTCCCAGCAGACCACATGACTCCACTTCACGCCTCACTGGGGTCCCACAATGCTCTGTTGGATCGATTAAGTTGGGGAGGGATTGAGGGCTCCGTTCCATGGCTCAGCTTCTTTGACAGGGCTGTCTGAGCCGTGAGATTACCATAGAAGGGGACTTAAGCCCCATGACTTCCTAGACCGTGCTGTGAGGACACAGAACTGGACCTCATGTGAACTTGCCACCAAGTAGACAGAGGTGGGGACCTTGGAAGGAGAACCTGAATAGCTTGGAGAAGCTGGGAGGTGCTGAGAAGTGCTCTTGCCTGTCTTGGGGGTGTGAGCAGCAATGGTGGGCACAGAAGAGCAAAGACGCTCTGTAAGGATGGAATCTGACCTGGTCTTGGAGGTGATGGGGTGGGTGTGCAGAGCTGTAGAGGAAGCATTCAGGCAGCTGTGTTTCCTCAGCTGGAACAGAGTTTGGAAAACACAGAGAGTGTCTAGAAGCAGCAGGTAGCTTATGGATCTAACAAGATCCACAGAAGGAACAAATGAAAGTGTGAGGAGAAGCCTCCGGAGTCCGCTGCCCGGAAGGTGAAATGCTAGTAGCTGAGGCATTTAGGGGCAGTGGCAAAGGGTCTGGCTGTGCAGTCTGACTCCCTGGCTTGGGAGTTTGTCTCACTAGCTGGGCAGCCTTGGACAGTTGTCCCACTGAGCATCAGAGCCTGTCCACTCTGCCCTTGCTCTGACCCTAGCATAAAGCTGCGGCAAGGGTTCAAGTACAGGCAGTCATCTGATGCACACGATGTTCCTAATGGTGTCTTGGAGTTGAATCGTGAGGTCACATGCAGTTTTCGTTTAGCCCATCTTCTAGTGCAAGTCAAGACAATAATGTTTACATTGAATGTGGAGCAAGTGATGGCGATTGTGATGAAGAAATGGTTGTGAATCACAGTTGCCTCAATAATTTCAAGCTGAGGGCAATTTATGTGAGTTTAAGGTCAAGTGGGAAGACTAGACTTCTTCTCACTTTGGGCATTTTATCAGGAAGAACCAATCCCTGGAGACGGGAATGATGCTTGGAGAAACAGAGGGTCAGCGGAAGAGCAGAAGATGTTCAATGAGATGCATTAGTCCTTCCACAGTTGACTTATACACAACAGCGATTGAGAAGCGGGCACAGGATCGGGCAGAGCTCCCTTCTGTCACACATTGGGTCACAAGGTGAAGCTGACTTCACAGCACCTAACGAGAATAAGAACAACCACCACTAGGAGCTGTTCCTAAATCAGACATCTGTAACCTGGAGACGGCTTATACCCCATGGAGGGCACTTTTCACAGGCACATGGCAGCAATCAATAAGTGATAAACTGCTATACTGCTGCTGAGTCCTTGGGTGGTGCAAATAGCTAACCTCACTGCTGAGTGAAAGGCTAGAAGTTCGAGTCCCTCTAGAGGCACCTTAGAAGAAGAATGCCTTGGTGATCTATGGGGAAACCACTGAGGACTATGTGGAACACAGTTCTGCTCTGTGCACCACAAGTCAGGATCAACTTGGTAAATTGCTAGTTTGATTATTAACAGAGATTCCATAAGAGGTTACCTTGAAACATATAAACAAAGAAAAACAAATGAAAAGAGAATATGCTTTGGAAAGATCTGAGCTATTTTGATGTCTCTTGTACATTTTTTAATTAAGGATGGGTTGTTGTTGGGAGTAAATACTTTCTGTTTGGTGCATACAAAGCATAGCACCATTTAACCTGAGGCAGAGTAAAACATCATGGAGAAAGATAATATTGAATGTGATTTTTTTTAAAGAAATAGTTTATGTATACAAAAAGGACAATTTAGTTCAGAGTTTATCTAAAAATATTTCTTGAACACTGCCAATGGGCCAAATATTAAGCAGAAAAAGAGATCCATGTCTTTATTATCAGGTATCTCAGCGAAGCAGGGAATACTGAGAAAAAATAAACACAAAATATAGTCCCTTCCATGAACAAAATCTGTTTATAGTTCTGAGTTTAGACAACTATTGAAATAGCTCGAGGTGAAATATTTACTGTTAACTGGTGACTGCTTATCCATGCTCAATATATTTATTTTTATTTTTTTTTTAGGTAACAAGCATCCCTATTTAAAAAAAATTTGCTATACTGTTGGTAAATGTTTACATGAACATTTTGCTATGCTGTTGGTAAATGTTCCCATAAAGAACTTTCTTTTTATTTTTTTCTTTTTATTATTAAATTTTATTAGTTTTAATGAACATTTACAGGGCTTTTGGGTTTTCATTCCTTCATTGCTGCACCTCTTTGTATTTTTCTAATCACTCCATCTCTAAAAACTTTCACTGTGGTCAAACTGATCTGCTATTGTACTCCTCTTCTTCTTTTTTTTTTTTTTAATCCCTCTTTTATTTTATTGTAATTTTAACAAAAGTTTACAGGAGAGTTGCACTTTCATTCATTCACTGTTGCACATTTCCCTCCCTCTCTCTCTATTCTCCCTCCCCAGTTAACTTTTTAAATGTATAATTTTTTCCTTTTTTATTTTGTTGCACACTTTCTTCCCTCCCTGCCCTTCCTCCTCCCTCAGCCCAGCAACGCTCCCCTTGTTCCAGTTTGTTGTCATATGAATAATGTCTAGTCTCATATTCCTTTTGGACAGTTCTTCCTTTCATCTGCTCTTCTACAGTGTTCGTTATCTATCCACTCTTTTCCCGTTCTCTGCCTACTCCACCTCTGTCTGTCCTATTTTATAACAGTGTTAGACAATATTTGTCCTTTTGTGACGGAGATATTTCACTCAGCATAATGTTCTCCAGGCACCCCCTTGTTGTGTAATGCTTTAAGAATTTGTTGTTTTTCAGTGCTGCATAATATTCCACTGTGTGAATGTACCATAGTTTTCCCATCCATTCGTTTGTTGTTGGGCACTTGGGTTGCTTCCATCTCTTTGCTATTGTGAACATTGCAGCAATAAGCATGAGTGTGCATACATCTGTTTGAGTCATGGGTGTGGTTTCTTAGGGTATAATTCCCAGTAGTGGAATTGTTGGGTCAAATGGTATGTCTATTTCCACCTTTTTAAGAAAGCGCCTGACAGCCTTTCATAGTGGCTGTCCCATTTTACATTCCCACCAACAGTGAATAAGAGTTCCGATTTCCCCACAACCTTGCCAGAGTTTGTTGTTTGTTTTCCTGTTGAACTTTGCTATCGAAGAACAGTCTTTCAGTGGTTAAATCTGTGAAGTTAAATGTGTGGTGCTAGACCAATAAAGAACCGATGCCTTTGAGCTTTGGAGTTGGCTAAGAATATTGAACATACTCAACAAATATGTTAAAAGTTAGGTGACTCGAAGTCCAAATTTAGGGAGCCATTCATGAGGGAAAGCTTTCTTGCCTCTGTCAGCTCCGTAGGAAGGATTGTTTAGGAGAAGGTCTGTCTTGGAAGAATTGCAGTCAGTGTGCTCCTTAGAAGGAAACCTGATGAGTCTGGGTCCCACATTCTTGGTTACGTCATTAGGAGGGGCTGCACCCTAGAGAAAGATGTCATGCTTGGAAAAGTATGTTGTTGTTAAGTGCCATTGAGTCATAGGCAACTCATAGCAACCCTATGAACAAAAGTCCTGAACACTTGTATGACTTTCATCCTTTCTCCAAGGTCATAGAGTTTCCGGAGGCAAGATATTTCGAAAGTGGATGCCACTCCTGCTTCCAAGCTTGTTTTAATTGGGAAGCTCCACCAAACACTGTCCACCATGGGTAACCATTCTCACATTTGACACATCATTGTCACAGTGTTCAGCTTCACAGCAACCATGAGTTACCTCTGTACAGCAAGTGGACAGGCCAGGGCTATATGACCTAGAGGAATGTTTCACCAAAAAGAATTAAAAACAGGCCTGAGGAAGAACCACCAAGAGATGGATCCACACAGTGGCTGCAGCAATGAGCCAGGGCACAGCACAGACTGTGGGAAGGGACAGGTCAGGCGGGGCTCTGTCCTGTTGTCCTTAGGATCAGAACTGACTCAGCATAAATCTCACCGAGCTGGACACAGCTGAGTTTTGTTATGCTCTGAGAATTACAACTCAGTTGTAGGAATTCTGGAGACGTGTTGTGCCCGTGAGGTGGTTGCGTTGACAACAGATGGAGCTCTACCTGTGTACACTGGACATAATGGTCCATTAGGAAGGGAAGAAACAGACATATGGTCATTGTTTGCCTCCTTTGAGTCCAGTACAGTGTGCATGCACCATTTTACCTAACCTTCTCATTGGACATTCAACAAGAATCCTGTGGAGTGAAAATTATTATTGCTGCACTGTAGATAAGGTAACAGAAATGCAGCAATTAGCAATGTTCCCAGGTCACAGAGCCAGCAGGGGGCAGAGTCACGGTGGCGACAAGTGTGAGAGTTCAAGGCCCTTTCTGCTTTCACCTTCTAGATTCTCGTTGTTACACGTTAAATTGGTAAGTGGCAGATTTTAATCAGCCTGATGAAGATGCGTCGCATCCTCTTGCTCACGCACGCCTTCGTCATGAGGCATTGATCATCCGCTGAATGTGGAGCGGTTAGGTAGAGGAGTCACTGGCTCACTCCTGCTGTGTAGGTGCTGAGGACATCCTCAGCAAATCTGTCTCGTCTCCATTTCCGACTACCTGACACTTCTCACTAGGACCCTTCTCTGATCTTGACTGCTTTGGGGACAGCCTTCTCCAGGCAGCACTGAGATGCAGGATTTCACCTTCTAGGCAGAGATGCTCTTGTTTCATCCCCCAGTTCTTCTGTCCCCAGCGTCTGCATTTTGCTGGACGGTACCTGATGCAGTACAGTGAAAACTTGGCAGTATAAACAATCCAACACTGCCCTGACTCCTTGAATCCAGGCACGTAAGCATTGAACATGCCATACAGTCAAGGTCAGGAAGCATAATAAAGACAATTACATTACATATTTAGACCACTCTATAGTTTAAAGGGAACTCTGGTGGCCTGATGGTAAGAAGCTGCACTGCAATCTTGAAGGCACACAGTTCAAATCCACCAGCTGCTCCCTGGGAGAAAGATGAACAATTTCCTCCCATGCGATTCACTGCCTCTGAAAAGCTGCTGGAGGGTCAGCTAAGGGTCTGCTCTGATTTGATGGCACACAACGACAACAGTAGTTTATCAGTTTATTTCTCACACCCTAATAAGATTGACCAGGTGCTGCATAAACTCACTCCTCATAAGAACTCACAGGAAAGTACCATGACTGCATCCTTATTGTACGGTCTTCTGCCTGTCTACTGGCTTGTTGTACTGTGGGGCCTTGCATGTGGCTGTAATGCTAGATACTGGCATTTCAAATACCACCTGGATCACCCATCATGGGAAGCTTTCAGGAGACCTTCCAGACTAAGAGAGACTAAGATAAAAGGGCTCATCATCTATTTCTGAATAGTAGCCCAAGAAAATCTTGTGGGTCACCCAGAATACTGCCCAGTATAGTTCTGAGAGATGGTGCCAGTGTTGTAGAATGAGGCTGGCATTGGGGTGGGGGTAAGACTGAGAAAAACTGGATGGAATATGTTTACGGCATTGAAGTATATGGGGGAGAGAATAGTCTAAAAGTATTATATTTTAGGGCATTATTTTTATCGTAGGAGTACGCAATGAGGGTTGCAGAGTGGATTATATTTGGGGGTAGGGGGGGGGTTTGGGGGAGGGGGGGGGGGATTGTGTATCAATGAGGGAGTTTTTCTTTTGCTTTTCAAGGAGAGGAGCAAATGGGGGGAGGGGGGAGGGGTTTGTGCGGGGAGAAGGGTGCAACAATGAATGAATGGAATCCCCAAATCTCTGTAGATGTTCACTGAAATGAAAAATAAACAACCTAAATTAAAAAAAAAAAAGAAGACAAGATTTGGCAGCTGTGACAATGGACTCGGACATACTGACCATCATGAAGATAATGCAGTTACAGGCTGTTTTGTCCTGTTGTATATGGATCTGAGCCGAGTTCACTGCAACTATAAAAATTTTACTTAAGAGGGAATGGAAACACAGAGAGGTTGCATGTTTCACCCAAGGACACAAAGATGAAAGTGTAAAGCTAGGAAGAGACTAAGAAATCGAGCTCCAACAGTTGATTTATGTCATGGATTGAACCGTGACCTCCAGAAGAAAGTGTCAACTTGGATAGGTCATGTATTGCAGCAACACATAATTGTCTTCCATTTTATGATCAAATGTAATTATCCTATGTGTTGTAACACTTGAAGAATATTAATGAAGCAGGATTAGAGATGTTGTTGTTGTTGTTGATTGCCATTGAGTCAAGTATGACTCATAACGGCCCTATGAACAAAAGGCCTGAAGCCTCTCCATAACTATCGTCATTTATCAAAGTTCTTAGAGTTTCCAGAGGCATGTTGTTTAGATGTGGATGCCACTCCTGCTTCCAACAGAGACATTATGTCGCTGTTATTATCCTACTGTTGTTATGGTTGTGCCGCTGAGTTGGAAGTGACTCAAAGCTGACCCTCTAGCAGATTTTCAGAAGCTGTAAATCCCATGGGAGGAGATTGCCTATCTTTCTCCCATGGAGCAGCTGGTGGATTCGAACTTCCTGTCTTTGAGTTGGCAGTGTCCTTACCACCAGGCCACAATAGCTCCCTATTATGTCAGTGAGCAGCGGAAGTGGCATCTACTTCCTAAACAACATGCCTCCGGAAGTTCTATGAACTTTGATTAATGGTGATAGTTGTAGAGGGGCTTCAGGCCTTTTGCTCATAGAGTGGCTATGAGCTGTGCTCGACTCGAAGATAATCAACAATAGTCAGATATAAGATGTGAAAGAAATAAGTGAATAGACAGTGGTGGGATCTAACTGCCACCAAGAGAGAAGAGCCAGGAGCAAAGTGCATCCTCTGGACTTGGAATTCCTTTGCTGAGAACCTCCTAGACTCTGGGAAAGTGATGCCAATAGATATGGAGATCTCCATGGGAGAGGACTCACAGATGCTGAGACGTGGCCCTTCCTCCAGAGCTCACACGGAGAGAAAGCCTTCCCTTAGAGCTGTTTTTTAAAGAAAATTTTGTATTTTAATTGTGATATTAACAAAAGTTTACAGAAAAATTTGATTTTAATTCATTCAGTGTTGCATATTTTCCCCCTCCTTCCCTTCTTCAGTTCACTTTTTTTAATTAAATATTCATTGTTGCTCTATTACCTCCTCCCCACCTTCTTCTCCCTCCCCCAGTCCTCTTATTCTGGACTGCTGTCATATGTATAATTCCTAATCATATACTCCTTTCAAATAGTTCTTTCCTTCATCTGCATTGGAGCAGTGTTCATGATCTATCCACTCTTATCCTATTCTCCCCCTGAATTCAGACTTCTGGTTTCCTGAACTAGGAGTGACTATAGCTCTGTTTGTTGAAGCCACTCACTCGTGACATTTCTCTTACAGCACCTACTTTGCTCTCTATTTTGTCAATGGCCCTACATGAACCCTTCTAGCTCTACTTTTCTGTGACTTGTGCTTCATTAAATGCTCTATTGTCTTAACCATGCCTGCACAATCTGTAAAGGTGCTGGCCATTTAAAGGAAGGGAGAGGACACAGTGAAAAGGTACTGTTTTTAATCTAGAGTGGGTGAGGAGAAGTGGGGAAAGGGGGCTCTTGGCTCTCTGGTGGCAAAATAAGAGGCTGTGAGCTTGTAACAGTCAAAATTTTTAGTTGTCACACTGGAAGATATCGTCCTTCTTTTCACCAAATGCAAAGGAAAAAAGTATTTTGATGATGCAAAGGAATTACATTGGCTCTTTAAAAACAAGAGTCTGACCACTTGGGCTCTGTGCTCACAGGCTTGTGTTGAACTCTGTCTGGCACGTGTGTGAACCGAAAGAAGATTTGAGAAAAAGCACATGCCTAACATTTTGCCACGTGCAAACTGGGATCCTTAAAATTCATTTTCTGCCTCTCTGAGTCATGAACTGAATTCTGTGCCCCTGGCACAGTGGCTGGTGGGTATAAATAGTTGGACAGAGTGGGGCCTTCCTAAACTAGCCCTTCAGCTGAGGACAGTCTACACTAGACCTCTCTAGAAGCTTTAGATCAGCCTTTCTCAAATGTACACTTTTGGAATATTGAAACATTTCTCGAGGGTGTTATTTACAAGCAGCTAGATACCGAATGCTCAGGACTGATCTGTGAAGACACACACTGTTATAAGACTTCTTCTCCATTGCAAAATCGTACAGCTGGTGAAGACGAACTAGCAGCATGAACAATCAGTAAATGTATCAGTGACCACCTTCTCCCCGTCAACAGAATATCCTTATCTCATCCTTCCTTTGGTGAGCTCTTTTCTTTTTCTAGCCTCTCGTTTTAAAAAAAATAATGCTGATTTCCCAGAACGTGTCTCTTGGCCTTCATAAGATGGCTACATTCTAGTGTTATTTTTATAATATTTATGAATTTTTATCATTGGTGAACATTTTCTCTCCCCTCAACACTTTCCAATTTTAATCTTCTTCCTCTATGGCCCTCCAAATTTAGTTCCCAAGTGTCTGTCCTTATCTTTTAACTCTCCCTCTCTTTTTTTTTTTGTGAGAAAAAGTTGTATTTAGAATTAGCCAGCTGGACTCAGCCTAGATGATGCCACTTTTGTTGGCTACATCCAAAGGCATCATGGTCTGGAGCAAGTTGAACATATCTTTTCACTATCTTGATGAGAACATAGGGCTTCTCCTCTCCATCAGGCCTAATCAAAGTGTTGACCTTAGCCACACCAGTGTCATAGAGCTTCTTTACAGCTTGTTTGATTTGATGCGTGTTGGCCTTGACATTCACAATGAAGCAAGTGTGTTGTAATCATCTATCTTCTTCATGGCTGACTCAGTGGTCACGAAACTTGATGATGGCATAGTGGTCAAGCTTGCTTCTCCTGCAGGTGCTCTTCTGGGGGTATTTGGGCTGCCTTTGGAGTCTCAGTATCATAGGCTCCCAGAAGGTGGGTGACGTGCTGATCTTCCTTTTTAGACCCCCCCTGTGGCTGTAGATGCCCTTCAGAACGCCTTCTTAGCCTTTAACGCCTTTGCTTTGGCTTCAGTTTTGGGAGGTGCAGAGGCTTCCTTCTTCACTTCGGCACCATCTTTGTAGAAAGCTCCTTTCACTGTCTTGATGAGAATTTCTAAAGTTTCAATACTCTCACCAAAAACAATTATGAAAGCTGGAAAAATATTAAAAATGCATTTGGGGTACAGCCATCACAAGTAGGAATGTGAAGTGGCAATCCAAATTGAAATCCCTGGAGAAAGGGTTGAAAAGAACTCTGTATTTGCTTTAGGATAGCGAGCCGAAGATATTTTACAGAAAGGGAACTTCGCCCAAGCAGAAAGAGACTCCTCAGTAATCGGAGCCGCCCTGCTTTCACGAGTCTGCTTTCTGGTTGTTGCTGGGAGCCATGAAGACTCCTAGCAACTGTACAAACAACAGATGAAGACCTTGCCATGACTTGTGCGATCCTCACAATCTCTACCTTGCTGCAGTCATGGTGCCAGTGCATCTCCTTGACAGTCTTCCTCTCTCACACTGACCCCCTACCTTTCCCAGCAGGTCCTTTTCCAAGGACGGGGACCACCTGACGACATGCCCAGAGTATGTGAGATGGCACTTTGCTAAAGAGCTTCCTTGTTGCATTTCCTCTAAGACAGATTTGTTCTTTTGGCAATCCATGGTGCCTTCATTATTCTTCGCCAACATCACATCTCAAAGGCAGCCATTCTTTGGTCTTCTTTATTCATTGTCCGATTTTCATATGCATATGGAACAATTGAAAATGCCATGGTTTGGGTCAGGCACAACTTAATCTTGAAACTGATATCCTCACTTTGTTGTTTTTGTTATGTGCCATCAAGTTGCCTCTGATTCATAGTGACCTTATATACAACAGCTCTGAACCCTGCTCTGTCTTGAGCCAAGCTCATTGTCTCTGATGCACCTACTCTAATTACCCAAGTCACTGAGTCAATCCATATGATCTAGGGTCTTCCTCTCTTACGCTGTCCCTCCACCCTTCCTAGCATGATGTTCCTCTCCCAAGATTCCTTGCAACATGGCCAAAGTATGTCAGATGAATCTTCAGAATCCTTGCCTCCAAGGAGCAGCCTGGTTTCACCCTCTCTAGGACAAACCTGTTTGTTCTCTTAGTAGTCCATGGTAACGTCAATGCTCTTCTCAAGTCCCACAACTCAAAGGCATCAATTACTCTTCTATTATCCTTAGGCTTTGTCCAGCTCTATGATGCATAGATCCTCACTTTCTATTCCTTTAAAGAGGCCCTCGACCACAGATTTGCCCAATGCAATATAGCTCTTGATTTTTTGACTGCTATTACCATGAATGTTGATACTTTTGGTGGAAAAATATATTTAATCTATTGTTAGTTGTCATTTAGTTCCACCTCATGATGGTTTTGTGTATAAAAGAGTGAAACACTGACTGGCCCTCAGCCGTCTGAGTTCTCACCGGTATTGCTGAGTCCACTAGGATCAGTGAGTCAGCCCATCTCTCTGGGGGCTTCTCTCTCTTTTCCTGACCCTCTGTTTTTCCATCCCAAGAGCCTTCTCAAATGATTGACATTTATTGATGACATATCCAAAGTAAATGAGTTGAAATCTTGTCTTTCTTGCTTCTAATCATGGCTGGCACCGTGAAACTTGTAAGACATGGATAACCTGGTACAGTAACTGAGATGGAAAAATTACGAGTTAAAATTCTGCAATGAGAGACTCAGAAGAGATGTAGTGAGCGCTTTCAGGAGCTTGATGCGGGAGATTGTACCATTGCCAGCACTGTGGAGAGTGACACACACTCCAAGAGGCCTGGTTGACCTCCATTGTTGTTTTTTAATGTGCTGGGCAAAAGATTTTGGGTGTTACGTAACACACACACACACACACACACACACACACAGCGCCCCATCCTGATCTTCCAGTTCACCCACACCTTACAGACTTGAGACCATTCCCACTTCACTCTGTCGGCCGTGACTGAACCAGGAAGAGCCAGTCCCAAGTCCTTCCAAGTTGCTCTCTGATTGTATCTCTTCTAAGACGGGTTTGTTCCATCTTCTGGCAGCTCATTGTTATTGTTGTCATGTGCCATCGAGTCACCTGCAACTCATTGCGACCCTATATACAACAGCCCTAAACTCTGCCCTACCCTGTGCCAATCTCACTATCTCCAACACACCCACACCTATTACCCTAGTCACTGAATCCATCTCATCGAGGGTCTTTCTCTTCTGCCCTGTCCCTCCACCCTCCCAAGCATGATGTCCCTCTCCAAGGACTCGTCCCTCCTTGCAACATGTCCATGGTATTTTAATATTATTTGCCAACACCACATTTCAAACACATCAAACCTAGACTAGTCTACTAATAATAATTTTAAATTGTGTCAAGGGCTATGAAAGAATCATGGTGATATTAGTACTTGGAGGAGTGGCTCCTTCAGGCATCTTGGCCAGAACAAGGAAACGAGAGATAAGATCATCTCTCTTCAGCTTCTTGCCTGCAGTAACTCTTAGGAAATTCTGCTGAATGGATTCCTTACAGAGCCCATATTGGAATGTTCTGAAAAACTGGTGTTCTGTTCTCTATTCCCTGAGTTTTCCAACCAGAGACAGCTCATACATTGTGTTCTGATGACTCGGGAGAATTTAGAGGAGGCAGGGGAGTGGAGCTCAGGCCCAGCGAGGATCTGGTGCACAGAAAAATGATTTCTCCCTCAGTCTTCACTTGCATCTTCTCTTTCTGCGTTCCAGTACACACTGAACTTGACAGGCTGGGTTTGGCTCCTGAATTATCACGTTATGTCCCTGGAGTCTCCAAGCATCTTCTATCAGGCTTCTGATCTGAGATACCACAGGGTCGGCTGAGGGCAGCTAGCTTGGAGGGCAGGTCTGGGGGTTTGTTAAGCTCTTTCAATTTTGAAGTCATTTGAATGGTTAAAATATTTGTGACACACAAAAGGACAGATGCTGCATAAGACTGTTGCTGTGAAGGTAGGAGGGGTGGGGGGAGGAAGGTGGTTAATAGAGCAGAAATATAGCATACAGTCAATAAACACTGTAAAGGAACAGGACGAGGGAGGACCAGCCTGGGAAGAATTGGTGAAAGGACAATATGCCTGTTGCAATCAGCAGACAGGAACAGGACATGCATAACAGTCTTAGAAAGGGGGGAAGAGAGGAGGGGGCAGCAGAGACTAGTGGACAGACGGGGGAGTGTGTGAAGGAGCAGACAAAGTGCACTGGGTATATGATGAGAAAGCCATTGATCAGTAGTAATTAATTACATAAAGCACAAAGTACGTGAATGATTATAGAAACACAGTGTACATGAATGAAGAACAATGTATAGGAATTGTTTTATGAAAACAAATTTAAACCATTTGTGCTATAATGGAGGTGCACGGTGATAACAGTTTGCCTTCCTGGTGTAGGCTCTTGTGGCTCTGGGTCCAGTGAACGAGGCCTTGGGCATGAGGCCCCCATCACTTCAGGGTTGCCCACTCAGCTCCCCAGGTCAAAGGCTGCTGCTGGCCAGCACCTTCTGTCGTCCTCAGTGACGTTTTATATGCTTGCTCATGGATGTTGGGCATCCATGCCTGCCCGTGGCTGCAGCTCGTTTTCAAAGAGCACTTCTGATTTTTATTTTCATTTTCAGTTTATTCTGTCAGTTATTGAGGCAATGTTCATGAAATGCAAGGGAGGGTCCTTGGCACTCCAAAGGGGGGTGACGTTTAACGCGATGTCCCTGCTTCCCAACTGGTTGAAGGCGCTGTTCTCTCTCTCTCCTTTATTGTCATAACTCACCAAACCCAATCCATGCATGGTCATCAGGTCGGTGTGACTAGTGGGGACCCTGCATGGTGCGCCAGGGGCTGTAAACCTTCTTAGGAAGAGACTGTCCCTTTTTCTCCTCTTGAGCAACTGCTGAGTTCAATCTGCTGACCTTTTAGTAAGTAATACAACCCATTATCTGCTCAGCCACTAGGGCTCCTTGTACTGTTACAAGAACCTCTTCTATATAAGTTACATCATGTCTTTCTCTTCTCTCAATGGTTCCTCACTTCTCTCAGGACAGGAGCCGACATCTTTTCACTGGTCCATCTGGTACCTGGTCAGCCCTGCCTTCCTTCCTTTCTCCTGTCTCTTGGTGCATCTTACCACTGACCTCTCCAAGGTCCCAGGCACACGTTCTCCTCAGGGCCTTGGCTCTGAATCGCTTTTCCCTCAGTGTCCGCATGGTCATTCCTTACCTTGCCCAGGTCTTTGGCATCACCTTCTCTCTGAGGAAGTTTGGCCTATTTTGTTCACTGAAATATGCTAGCCACCTGGAACAAGTGACAGGGACTCAGGGGTGGTGCAATAATTATTTGTTTTTTTCCAAGGTATATATGTTTATTATCATTAATTTTAATGAAAATTTACAGAGACTTTGGATTTCCATCCATTCATTGTTGTACTTTTCTCCCTGCCCACCCCTCCCCCTAGTTTGCTCTTCTCTTTGAAAAATAAAAGAAAAATTACTTCATTGTTATACAATCCCTCTTCCCAAGTCCACTCCACTATGTAGCCTTCGTTCTGAACTCCTGTCATGACAATAATACCTAATCACATATCCCTTTTAAACAGTTCTCTCCCTCATTTGTTTCAATGCAGTAGACATCATTTATCCTATCTTTCTCAGTCTCCCCCCAACCTTGAGGTCAGTCCTGTTTTACAACAGTGGTACTATGCAGTATTTGCCCTTTGGTTACTGAGATATTTCACTCAGCATAATTTCCTCCATGGTCACCCATTTTGAATAATATTTCATGAGTTAGAGGGGAAGAATTTTTTAATGTAGTGTGGGGAAAGAAGAACACTTCTGCAATATCTTTTCCTCAAGGCTCTTTTCTCTTTATCTTTCCTCCAGTGCTGAGTGTTCAGTGCTGAGAGAAGAGAAGATAACATATATATGTGTATCTATATATGTATGTAATGTATATATCTATGTATATAATGTATATGTAGGTATGCATGTGTGTATGTATGTATGTATGTATGTGTGTATATATATACACACACGTATATATATATATACACGTGCGCGCACACACACACACACACACACATATATACATATATGGGGGGGATGGAGAGGGGTCAGAGATAACAGAGACAAGTTCTGCATCTGAAAGGTAAAAAAAGAAAGGGACCAGTGTCAGCGCAGGAGACTGGAGAACCTTATTTTTATGTAAATAATACACACCTTCTACTTTTGCTTGCCATCTGCTCCCTCCCTTTGGGAGGTATTTTTGTAACTATATTATGCTAATTATTTTAAAACAATATATATGTATAAATTGGCAGAGTAGCTCTTAAATGCCTCCCAAAGGGAAGGCTCAGTTGGCAAACAAACGTAGACGGTGCACGCTATTTGTGCTAAAATATAGCATGCATGGTGCCTCTGGAATGAGGTTTCCTCAGGGGAGGGCAATAGTAGCCCTTTCTTTTTTTATAAAACAACAAACTTGTGACTCAGGAGCTCTGGTGGCCTAGTGGCAAGAAGCTGCACTGCAATCCCAGAGCCACATGGTTTGAATCGAGCAGATGCTCTGCTGGAGAAGGAGGGGCAATCTCCTCCTGTACCAGTTTGATCAGATTTGACGATACACACACAAAATAATAATTTTTTTTAAAAAAATTAAAAAATCACAAAAACTTGTGACTCAAGTAAGAGTTTACAGAGCAAATTGGTTTTCCGTGTAAACATTCTTTGTTTTATGACATCAATTACAAGCCCACATTTTAATGACATTCTTCCCACTTCTCTGTGATTCTTGCTTCTATTAGTCCTTTTCTCCTCTCCCTGCGTGCTCAGATTTATACTTGGACAAATACCTCCCTTTTGGTCTTGCATAGTGATGATCTATTTTTATCTTGCTCACCTTACAGGCTTACTGTGTGGCTGGAAGTTTTGCCACAGAGGTGAGTTTAGTCGGTGGCCCTGTCTTCTATTGTCTCTGCCTCCTTCACTCCTGCCCAGGGACCTGGGATTGAAGTTGCCATGTCTTCAGTGCCTGGTGTTCAGCCACCTCTGTGCCCCAAGGCTGGCTGTGTGTGGCGAGTCAGGAGTTAGCATCCATTCATTCATTCATTCAGCTTATTGGCAGACTGAAAGCTCATTTCCTGCCTGTTTTCCCTTCTCCACACCAAGTGCAGTTAGGAAAGTTGGCCCCACAGGACCCTGATTCCGTGTCTGGAAGCTTCATTCTTGTTACATAAGATGAAGCCGCTGTCTTGGTCATTCAGGCAGTGAGAAAGCAGTCCTTACGTGGTCTGGGTGGGCGGTCTGAGTGACTCCCTTCTGTAACATAGATCTAGCATGGCCTCATGATGATTCCACATCCTAGGGGAGCTCTCATAGCCTAGTGGTAAGAAACTGCACTGCAATCCCAAACATAAGTGGTTCAAATCCACCCGCTGCTCTGTGGGAGAAAGATGGGCAATCTCCTTCCATGTGATTAAACTGCCTCTGAAAAGCCACTGAGTTTTGAGCTTTGACTTGGTTCTGACTCAGTGGTACACAACAAGAACAAGAAGGCATGGTTTCGAATCCTGACTCCCTCACTGGGCAAATAGCTCACCCTTGCCAAGCCTTGTTTGTGAAATAGAAACATATTTCTATTGTGTTTCTGATTCTGTTGTTAACAGAGTAGAGTGCTCTCTGCCTACCTTAGGGGGCTCCTGAGGGAGAAGTTTATGAAAGGGATTTGAAGATTGGAAAGTGTGACGGAAATGCGTAAGGTGTAAGGATTTAAGAGCAAACCCTGGGCACCAAGGACAGAAACCTGGCAGAGTGAAGGCTGCGGCAGTTCTGAGTGACTGTTCTGCAGGTATGCCCTTGACTTAATTTCTGTTCAAAGTCATGGTCATGATTTTTTAGTTCATGTATTGGTCCTTCAGGAGATGCTCAACAAAGAAAAAAAATCGCCATCCATTCACTTACTCATTATGTGTTTATTAAGCATTTAGCAAATCCAGGTTAATAGGGGTGATAGACACTTCTGACAGTGATGGATCTTCCAGACTAATCCTAATGTCCAACACAGGCTGCTTTGTGTGTGTGTGTGTACACACACACACACACACACACACAGAGTATTTCATTGAACACTTTAACACCAAACTAGAAACACACTCAGCTGCTAATCCTAAGTGTGGAGGTCAGAGACCCCCCAGCAGCAGCTCACGAGATAGGCGATTTCACTCCAAATATGTGGCCATTGTAAACTTCATACAGCAGTTCTACCCTCATGCTCCCAGGCTTCCAGGGGTTGGAGCAAATTCAATGACATCTGGTCATTATAAGAAACAAGAGCAAACAACCCATTGCCACAGAGCTGGACCAACTCAGCTCACTCTCCAGCAGGTCTTCAGAGGCTGGGAGTGGCATGAGAAGTGCTTGTCCCTCAGACCCCCACAGAGAGGCTGGTGGATTTGAACCACCTGCCCTTGGGTTGGCAGCACAACTCTTTACCCTTTAGACCATCAGAGCTCTCTGGTCATTATATCAGTCACATGAAAAATATGAATATTAGTTTAAAAGACAAAACCACATTTACTTCTGTCAAGTCAATTCTGACTCATGTTACCCCTCTCGCGAGTTTCCAAGGCTGGAAATCTTGACAGAGGAGGCAATATCGGAGCAGATGGTGGATCTGAACCACGAAACAACTACCCCACCAGTGCTCCTTACGATCAAAGATCAATGTACGACCCAATCTTGCCTTCTGGGGGCTTCTGTCCCAGTGAAAGAAACACATCTACAAACTCACAAGGACTTCTTAGAAATCATTAAGAGAATGTATTGCTTTGCCTCATTGCACCTGTCAAGTCAATTGGCATCAGTGATCATTTTGCTGCTAAGAAGCTGCTGTGCTTGGCTCTGCTTCACCCTGAAGAGAGACACAGACACACACACACACACACACAGAGAGAGAGAGAGAGAGAGAGAGAGATAGTAAGTAGTGACTGTCTTTCTCAGCTCCTCTGAACCCCTGAGTAGGTAGGGGGCGTTCTACCATGCGTTTAAGGTTTGCTCAGCAGTCAACACACAGGAGAGACTGGGGTAAGAAGCTGGGCTGGTCTGCCATCCATGGGACGTTCCAGAGTCACTGCCCGTCCTTGAGTGTCCCGGCCTCCCCATGTCACCTGCTCTATCTGGGTGTGGCTTTCTACACTCACCGTCATCATCCTTCTGCAGGGATCTGGCAGCTAGAACCAGACCATGGAGACAGGAGCCTGGAGAGGAGCTGTGACCCTGCAAAGTCCCCCAGCTAGGATCAGAGGCGTCTCATTTTAGCTCTAGCTCCTTAAGTGTGCTGCCAACTCAAAGGCACAAGGTTCAAGTCCACCAGCTGCTTCACAAGAGAAAGACAGGCAATCTCCTCCTGTGCGATAAACTGCCTCTGAAATGCCCTGGAGTGCCCACTATGAGTTGCTCTGACTTGATGGTATACAAGGACAGCTCCTTAAGTTCAAGCATAAACCATGGAAAGAACACAAGCCAATCCCATAGCCATCGTGTTGATGCTGACCCGTGGTGACCCATATGTTACAGAGCAGCAGACCTTAACCACGCGGTACCTCAGAGTGTTTTTTTGGCTGTAATTTCCGTGGAAGCAGCTCACCAGACATTTCTTCTTCAGCACTGCTAAACCCCACTGCCACTGAGTCAATTCCAGAAAGGACTAGGGAGGAGGAAGAGGGACGCAGGGAGAGAAATGTGCAACAATGAGTGAATAAAAAACGCTTTTAAAAAAACCAACAAACCCCCCCCCACCCCACTGCCATTGAGTCGACTGCAGCTCATAGCGACCCTACCTCCTGCTTCCAAGGCTGCTTCATTTATCTAATGGAGCAGTTGATGGTTTGAATTTTCAAGCTGATTCTTGAGCAAACAGAGGGTCAGTGAAAGAGAAGGAGCCCCCGACAAGATGAGGTGACACAATGGCAGCAACGGTGATGTAGTGAAGACTATGAAGACGGTGCAGGACAAGCATCGCGCAGGTGTGATGTTCATATAGTCATTAAGAGTCTCAGTGGACGTGACAGCAATCATGCAACATGAAGCTCCTTCATAACTTGCATCTAGAAATATCATTTCTACTGTTTTTAAAAGGAATTCATTCTAAAAAGCCCTATTGCTTAGGTGATCCCTGGCTAACCGAAATGTCAGTAATTCAAACCCAACAGTGGCTCTGCAGGAGAAAACCCTAGAGACCTGTTTCTATAAAGGAGAGATGTCTATTGGAATGTCTGTTTGTCAGTTTTATTCTGACATGTAGGGTCACTGTGAATCACAATTGACTCAGTGGCCCATGCGTCTTGATTCCAAATTTTGTTACACTATTTTACACCACGACCCTCAGGCCTGGCTTTAATTGTATTTGGTGAAACATTTTTCTAGGTCATATAACCCTGGTATGTCCACTTGCTGTACAGAGGTAACTCGTGGTTGCTGTGAAGCTGAACACTGTGACACTGATGAGTCAAATGCGATAATGGTTACCCATGGCGGACAGTGTTTGGTGGAGCTCCCCAATTAAAACAAGCTTGGAAGCAGGAGTGGCATCTACTTCCACAATAGCTTGTCTCTGGAAACCCTATGAACCTGGAGAAAGGATGAAAGTTATACAGGTGTCCAGGACTTTCTTTCATAGGGTCTTGACGATACTTAACAACAGCAACATCTGACTTGACCTATGACTTACTTTTAAATGTTTGACTCACCAATTGTTTATTTATGTGTATGTGTGTATTTATTTATTTATGCTATTGATTATCAGCCTTGTGATCTGAGAATGCAATCTATATAAAAGAGAATCTTTGGCATTTCTTGGGAGCCATTTTATGGTCTTATATCTTATAAATATTATTTGGATGCTCAAGAAAGATAGCTAAGTTCCTTATTTTTTATAAAACTTTAAATGTATTTTTAGACCTTTTATATTCTTTCCAATAGCTTTTGCTTTTAGCTGATTTATCAAGCTCTAAGCCTGCTAAAATCTCTCTCTCCAATAATGGATTTGCCAATTCCTCCTCATAGTTCTATTAATTTTGTTCCATCATATATTTTGAGTCTATGATATTTGAATCAGACACGTTTAGTTCATACGGTTTTTTTCCTAGTGAGCTGAGCCTATTATGTTGTGTGCTTCTTTGTCCCTAATAATAATTTTGCCTTTAATCCTATATTGACTATTAATGCAGCCTAAGTGGCTTTCTCTTAGACAGTGTTTTTGTCATGGCGAGACTCTGCTAACAACAGCTAAAATGAGGTATAGATTACTTAAGGAGTTCTCATAGTACAGTGGCTAGAGCACTTGGCAGCTAACTGATAGATAGGTCAGCAGTTCTAACCCACCAGCTACTCCATAGAGTTTTACAGCCTATAAAGTAGTTCTAGTCCTTTAGGGTTGTTATGTGCTGGAATTTACTTGACAGCAGTGACCTTGGTTTGTATTTATTATGGCTCATTAAAAGATGAAGGGACTCTGGTGGTTTAGTCTATAGTTTCCCTAATTGTTCAAAGCTGCGTCTCTCTGGAAGTTTGAATCAACCAGCAATTCCAAGAGAGAAAGACAGACAGTATCCTTCAGTGTGGTTTACAGCTTCAGAAACCTGCTGAAGGGTCAGTTATGGGTTGGTTTAGAATTGATGGCAATGAGAGGGAAAGAGAAAGACACACACACAGAGACAGACAGACAGAGACAGAAGGCCACCTGCTTTATGAGGTGGGAACAGGATGTGAACCTAGCGATCCTACCAAAGCCCACATGTCATGATAACTGTTAGCTATAATTCAAGAAAAGATGCTGCCCAAAACTTCTGTTCTTCTTTGTCCCTTTCCATTACTTTCCTTGCAAAAACAGTCCCCAGTGGTAACGTTTTGGCCACTCAGATGCAGATTCCCATCTACACTGGCCATCCTTTTACCTCTCCTTTCCTGAGGGGATGTGGTGACTCACTCGAGTAACCAATGTGTCATCTTACTAACGTATAAATATTGTTATTGATAGTTCACCTGCCACTCAATTCTGCCACAACTTGATCTCCTCCAGCCCTTCCTATTTTTATCATTCTTAGCCTGGAATGTATGCTTGAGACACAACAGCTTTGAACTGAATGCCTCTGGAATGTGAATTAAAAAATCACCACTGCCTATGCAAAGCAAGCGGATTAGTAGTTAAAGGCAATATCATTCTCAGGTAAAAAAAAATACTCTGTAACTTCATTCATAATATTGAAGAACTAGAGGAAGAGGGTACATATTCAACAGTGGGTAACAGGATTACACTTTATACAGTAATACAGTGACTGTGCTGTTCCGATTGGAAGCAGGAGTGGCATCCTCTTCCTAAACAATATGCCTCTGGAAACTTTATGAACTTAGAGAAACGACGATAGTTTTAGAAAGGCCTCAGTTCTTTTGTTCATAGAGTTGCTATGAGTCATGCTTGACTCAACGGCAGTCAACAACAACAACAACAACAATATGGTATTCCGATGTAATTATGGCACTGTCAGCCAAAGAATTCCTCCAAATCCCTGCCCTGCTGAGCAGATTCCGACTCAGAGTGGCCCCAGGAGGTTTCTGAGGTTGTGACAGGAGACTGTCCACCTTTTACATGAGGAGCAATTTTGAACTATTGGCCTTTTTTATTATGAGCACAACCCATAATTCCCCAGGACACCAACACCAGTTGGCATATAATGCAAATGTGTACTACTCATTGTCACAATTAATTGTAGCATCATAACTACACGAGTTAAGAATGAAAGGGAATATGAAAAGAGAAATGCTATGTTGAAAAGGACGGTCTGATTAGGGGTGATTTTTACTGTGTAAGTTTATTTATCACTCTTATAATACAGATTTTATAAAATAAAATACATTTCTGGATATGGAGGAAAAAATTGGAACTTGTAAGAAAAACAAAACCCTCTTGGGAACAAAGGAAATGGTCCCATTTTGACAAAGATGAACACAGAATTGAGGCAAATTATAAAGGTTCCAGCGGGTCCATTTTCTGTTCACAGGAGGCCAGCTTCTGTCCTGTCTGACTCATGAGTGACACATCACGTCTTTCAAAGGGTGTCAAGCAATCACTCAGAAGGGCAGAGCTAAAGCATTGACTCGCTTGTCGCTATGGAGGCCAAGACCATGGAGTCTTAGAGTTGGAAGGAAACTTGGAAGTTTTATCTCCATTCTTCCTCCCAGGTTCCTCAGATTGGGGTTCCCAGGCCTCTGAGGCACAAGGTGCTGTGTTAGGGGATACTATAACCCCCTAAAAACATTCTTGCCTTTCCTGAGACTCAATTTCAGCTGACTAGAAAGAATTCATGTGTTGTTTTTCTACAGAATCAATGTGGCTTTATTATGGCACAGCTTACATCAGCATTTTTGTTAAAAATATGAGACATCAAAGGCAATTTCCACCCATGGATGCTTGGGGCCATCGGCAAACCACTTAGGGATTCTTCAGAAGAAAGTCTGAAAGCTTTGAATGAAACAATATGAGAATATGTTTCAGCTATTACATTTCTCTTCTTTGTATTTCTTTCCTTTTTTTTTAACAAAGAGAAATAAAGTGTAATGGCTAAATGCACAGCTTTTGAGCCAAGATTATATGTAAGTAAGTAAGCTCTTGGGGAAAGCTGTGCATCAAGACTGCTGGGAACTGTGAGTAGTTAGGAGCCCAGGCGGGAAAGTGAGCCCACCCAAGGCAAACTTCTGGTACAAAGGGTTAAGTGCTGGACTGATAATTGAAAAGTTAGCAGTGCAGAGTCATTCAGAGTCACTGACAGAAAGGCCAGAGAATCGCTTCTCAAACACCACAGCCTTGAAAACCCTGGGGAATGGTGCGACTCTGCATACATGGGCCCTGTGGCTATCAACCTAGCAGCTACCAGCCTGTGAGGTCCTGTAGTAGGAAAAGTCATGGGTCTCTTTGAAGAAATTTTAAAATTAGTAATTCATATTTGAATAAGTGCAGCCAGAGTGCTCCTTAGAAGCAAGGATGGTGAGACTCTATCTTACACACACATGTTAGAAGGAGGGGCCCGTCCTGAGAGAGGGACATCATGCTGGGAAAGGTGCAGAGTCAGTGAAAGAGAGAAACATAGCAGAGATTGTTAAAACGGCACAGGTTGGCACAGAGCCTTTCTGGTGCTCACAGGACGTTCTAAATCCAAGTTGATTTGACAACAACAATAGCAATAACGTTTGTAGCTAGATTTTAAAAATAACATTCAAGAGATGTAGTTTATTTGAGGACATTTGGGGGATTTTCTACTCAAGTAATTGTGTCTCTTTTTTCTCTTTGTGTTTTAATACAGAAAATTTACATTTAATCTTTTCAGCTTATGGATTGCAAGCCTATGGAAGAATTCTTCATCCCCAATATGGTGATATTTATTTTTAGCATTTCATTTTTAATCTTTTTAATACTTTGCATCGCTCTGCTAAAACTTTTCATCTGTTCCAGCCTGCTTTGCCTCTAGCTTCTTTGACATACTGATCATAGTTATTTTAAAGCCCCGTCTTATGATTTCAACATCCAGGTTGTCTCTGGTTCTGGATCTGTTCACTCCTCTTTTCAAATGGACTGTCATTTGGTTTTTGTGTGTCTTGTCTTTTTTATTAAACCCAGGCCACTATGTACTGACGTCTTTGATTTGTCATGTTGGAGAAAAGTGATAAACAAATGGTAAACAGATACGTTTTGGAGAGAGTGCAGCCAGAGTGCTCCTTGGAGGCAAAGAGGATGAATCTTTGTCTCATATATTTTAGACATGTTGTTAGCAGGGGCTGTTTCTTAGAAAGGGACATCGTGCTTAGAAAAGCGGAGAGTTGGTGAAAGAGAGGAAGGGCCTCAACGAGCGGGATTGATATGGTGACTGCAGCATTGAGCTCCCGTGAGGCAGAGATGAGGCTGGCACAGCATAGGACAGGGTTCAGGAGGGTTCAACACGATTCCATAGCACTGCTCTGAGTTGTACTTGACATTACGGCTTGTAACAACAACATGCATAGAGGGTCCGAGAAAGAGAGGAAGACCCTCAGTGAGGTGGATTGACACTCTGGCTGTAACAATGGGCTTGAGCATGACGGAGTCTGTGAGAATGGAACAGGATGGGGTGGGGTTCGATCTGTCGTTCACACGCTTGCCCTGTGTCATAGTCCCCGTGAGGGCACCTAACAAGAAAACAGCTATGTGTGAAGGAATCAAAGGGCATGGAAGCAAATAGTGTTTACGCTCAGAAATAAACAAATCACATGTGTTTTGCTAGCCAGTTTATGTGGTGTGGTGGCTTAGGTCCAGGTAGTCAGCAACTGAGGTGATTTGGGGTTTTGTTGCTATAGCTACCTCTAGTTTATTGTAAACATCTACTTTCTACATGGTGGGTGTTTCTGCCTCATGTTTATTGGGAGACTGTGGTGCTCAAGGAATTTTCTCATTGTTTCTGCTTTCACATTCTATTGTCACCAGAGACTTCACACCTGTATCACTTAGACATGATTCCCTCTAACCCTCACTTCTGTCCCACACTTGTTACTTGGGATGAGTTTGGTAGTAAGGAGAAGGGTTTTGGTTTCACTGATCCAGCTTCACTCAGTTACTGTGCACCTGGGCCCCAAGGTGGCTCCTCCCAAGACGACAGCCAACCTCCAGCATGTGTGGGAAGCAGGAGAGGGAGACTTTGGCGAGAGTCTCCAGTACCGACCCCCCCAAACCAATGGTAGCACAATCTCCTTGACATCTGTGTATCATCTTAAAACTAGGGGGATGACCTGTCCCTCACCCAGAGAAAGACCCCTTTTGCATTCACTCCATCTCTGGTGGTCCTTGCCCTGGGGTAGACTGCTTCTGTTTGTTCCTTAGTGTAAGTAAGGCTAGTGGTGGGAGCAGAGGGTTATTCTGCTCAACTTTCAGGTAATGTTGTTTCTAACCTTTTCAGAGCCCTGAATCTCTGCCTGGGCCTTGGGGGCAAGAAGAGAACTAATGACTCAGTGATTAATCACTCTGGCTACTAATGGGAAGGTCAGCAGTTTGAACCCACTCATCACTCTATGGGAGAAAGAAGATATAGTAGTCTGCATCTGTAAAGTGTACAGCTCTAGAAACATAGTTTAGAAAACAGTTCTACTCTATTCTGTGGGCTGCTTATGAGTACTGCTGAGTCGGAACCGAGCCATCAATGAGCGAAAGGAAAAAAAATCTGCAGTATTCAATCCAGTATATAACAATTTATTATAATAGCCACAGAAGATCAAACTCCCTTTGATAGCATGCCAGCTCTTTGTTAAAAATAATGATAGTGGTGGTTGTTGTGTTGTTGTTGATTGTCATCGAGTCAAGCCCGACTCATAGTGACCCTATGAACAAAAGGCCTGAAGCCTTTTTATAACTATTATTTATTAAAGTTCATAGAGTTGCCAGAGGCGTGTGGTTTAGGAAGTGTAATCGTTATTATTTATTGAGCATTCCTCTTTGCCAAGTATTGGAAAGATGTGCTGCTAACCAGAATGATGCCTGTTTCTAGCAGTTTGAAACCATTCCACGAAAGAAAGACAAGCATTTTTCTCCGGTACGATGTACAGCCTTGGGGACTTGACAGACAACAGAGCTGCAAACAACATATGCTGTCTAGGTTATAGAGAGACTGGAACCCTATTCACTTCTGGTGAGAGTATAAAATTATTCAAACACTATGGAAGGCTGTTTGACGCTTTCTCAAAAGGTTGGAAATAGAAATACTATTTGACCCATCAATTGCACTGCTGGGAATACACCCTAAAGAAACCAGAACAACCATCCAAACAGATGTATGCACACCCATGTTTATTGCTGTGTTAGTCACAACAGCAAAGAGATGGAAATAACACAAGTGCCCATCAACAAACAAATGGATAGAAAAACGATGATCTATTCACACACACACAATTGCATACTATGCAACACTATAAAATAATGAACTGGTAAAACATTACACAATGGGAGTGACCCTGGAAGACATTATACTAAGTGAAATATCTCAGTCTCAAAAGGACAAGTACTGCACAACTCCGCTGTTATGAAACAGGACTGACATGGGGGGTTAGAGGAGAATAAGGAAAGAATGGATAGATAACACTGTATTGGAAGAAATGAGGGAGAGAACTGTTTAAGAGGAATATATGATTACGTATTATATGTAGGACAATGGCCACAAGAGGTACATTGCGAAGAGGACTGGGGGAAGGGGAGGAAAAGAGAAGGGAGAAAATTGTACTACAACAGCGAATGAACATTTAAAAAAAGTTAACTAGGGGAGGAGTTGGAGAAGGAGAAGGAGGGAAGAAAATGTGCAACAGTGAATGAATGAAAATCAAACTTTTCTGTAAATTTTTGTTACAGTTTAAAAAACTAAAGAAAACAAAAATCCCCACCACGGGATCAGTAGACAACATCATGAGAGATGGAGGAAAGATTGAAGTTGTCAATTATTTCATCTAGTTTGGATCCACAATCAACACCTATGGTAACAGCAGTCAAGAATTCAACAGACTTACTGGGTTGGGCAAATCTACAGTCAAGCACCTCTGAAAGGTACAAAAGAGCAAGGATATTAGTTTAAAGACTAAGGTATGCCTGACTCAAACCATGGTATTTGGAATAGCTTCCTATATTGTTGTTGCTGAGTGCCTTTGAGTCAAGCAT
The DNA here is from genome assembly GCF_000299155.1 of Elephantulus edwardii. Lineage (NCBI taxonomy): Eukaryota > Metazoa > Chordata > Mammalia > Macroscelidea > Macroscelididae > Elephantulus > Elephantulus edwardii. Next base: position 17,088,671 of record NW_006399753.1, read on the forward strand.
GACTCATAGTGACCCTATGAACAAAAGGCCTGAAGCCCCTCTACAACTATTGACACTTATCAAAGTTCATAGAGTTTCTGGAGGCATGTTGTTTAGGAAGTGGATGTCACTCTTGCTTCCAAACCTGTCATAGTATGTTTATATGCTAATGAGTCAGGCACCCCTGCCGTGTATAGTGACCCTATGTACAGCAGTTCTGAACCCTTCCCTGCCCTGAGCCACTCTCACTAATTCTGACACACCAACCACCATTGCCCTAGTTAGGAATCTGAAAATTGGACAATCTGTAAAGATGACTGATGCCTTTGAATTGTGTTGTTGGCTAAAGTGTATTGAATAGTCCATGGACAGCCAAAGAAACAAACAAATCTGTCTGGGAGGAAATGCAGCCAGAGTGCTTTTTAGAGACAAGGATGGTGAAATTTTGTCTCACATACTTTGGAAATGTCAGGAGGGGTCAGTCCTTGGAAAGAGACGTCACTTGGAGAAAGGCAGAAGGTCATCCAAGGAGAAGACGACTCTCAGTGAAATGGATTAACACGGTGGTTATAACGGTGGGCTTGAACATGGGGGAGATCTTGAAGATAAAGTAAGACAGGCTAAGATTTGGATCTGTTGTTCAAAGGGTCAAGACGAGTTGTAGGAGACTAGCTGGCACCTAACAACAACAACAACAGAAGTGAACTGGAGGGCAGCGAAGGGAGGGAGAAAAGGTAAAATATGCAACAATGAATGTATGAAAATTTAACTTCTTTGTAAACTCATTAAAATCACAATTAAAATGAGTTTTATTTTAAAAAGGACTTTCATGCAATAGCTCAGTCAATTGTATCACAGCCTCATAAATAGTATTAGTATCATCCAGAGTTTACTGGTTTAGGGACCTGGGTTATAGTTAGTAAGTGGAAGAGATGAAATTAGGTCCTAGATCTGTCTTATTCTGTTGGATGACACCAAGTAAGCTCCCAAAATAACCCCAGGGGCAGCCCAATTCACTAGGAGGAAGAATTACGGGGAAAGGAGATGAAAGAGAGGTGCCACAGAGGGCAATAGAAAAGAGCCCTGGTGGATTAGCAGCATAAATGTTGGGCTGCTAACTGAAAAGCCAAGTTCAAAGTTACAACCATTTCAAAGCAAAGAGATGAGGTATTCTCCTCCCATTGAAATTTGCACCTTGGAAAAACGGAGAATCACCATGAGTTGGCAGTGAGTCTAGGCTTGGTTGTAAGAGGAATGAAGCCCCTGGAGGCACAAGTGGTTTATGCTCATGTGCTAACCAAAAGATTGATGGTTCAAATCCTCTCAGAGGCACTATGCCTGGTTATAGGCTTCTGAAAAGATTAAAATTAAAACAGTCCAGTCCACTGCCATCTAGCTGATTCCAGCTGGTGGATTTGGAGGCTGTGAGTCTTTGTGGAAAGAAACTGCCCTTCTTTCTCCCAGGGAGCAACTGGTGCATTCGAACTGCTGGCCTTTCAGTTAGCACTCTGTCAGGTGATGCCCTCCACCACCAGGTCTGTGACCATCACAGGAGAGAAAACCTATGGAGCAGATTGGCTCTGAACACACAGGTCACTGGGAATCGGAACCAACTGGTAGCAACTTTTTTTCTTTCTCAAATTGAATACACGTGCTACTCTTAATCCTGGCAGAGTTTGGCAGATGGGTGAGGGTCCAGAAATGGTCCTGTTTGCTGTTCACAGTCAACAATGATTGTCATTATGGGCTCCCACAACCCCCAGCCCCCCCACACCATCTGCCAAGACAGGAAGGGCAACTGGGAAGAACATACCTCGTGTAAACCTGTAAACTAAACGAGGTGTCTTCTCATAGTGTTGCCTGGCAAACCCTCTGTCCTCATAAACAGGCGGAGGCTGACTTACCAGCCCTGGGAGAGTCTGGAGAATATCCCAGGCAGGTTCAGTGCCATTCATATCACCTCTCTGTAACACACTTTGAGGCAATTTTCATTTCTTTCCCTGAAGCCACTTCCTTTGGTCTTACACACCTGACTGTGGTCTGTAAACTTAAGGAGCAAACGTCAGCTTGAGAAAGGAACGGAAGAGACAAGCCCAGAGGTCTCTCCTACACACAGCCATCTGCTCTGTTTAATGGGATTAGTTAGGGACAATCTGGAAAGGATGAGCGTTACGGGATTACAAGGTTGCATGAGGAGCAAAGAAGGATGGCCTCCCCTGGAGATGAAGTGTTTGCAGGTAATTGAGGTGAGAGAGTTGTTGCCTTATTAAAAGAAGCAGAAAACAGGCCGAGGACAAAGAAACCCCAGCTACAATTCTCTGTTATAACTAAAGGCTCCTGGAGCCATAGACTAAGAGTGCATGCAAAAACAGAAAGTAAAAAATAATAAGCCGTATCAGTCAGGATTCTCAAGAGAAAGAGAACCCAGTAGGTTTTCTTCATACCTATGTGAAATGAGAAAAACGTGTGTGAGTGTGTGTGTGTGTACATGTACGTACAGGAACCAAGAGTCTTGCTTTTGCATTACACTCTATATAGCACCTGTAGAAGCAGCAGCCGGGAAATCAAATGATATACTGTGTTGGACAAACCTTCTGCAAAAGACCTCTTTCACGTATTAAAAAGCAAAATGCCACCTTGAAGACTGAGGTGCACATGACCCAAACCAGGATGTTTTCAATCACCTCACTTGCTTGAGAGGGTGGAGGGACAGCGCAGGAGAGGAAGACCCTC
>NW_006399753.1:17091482-17108167 GCF_000299155.1 Elephantulus edwardii
TTTTCTTTTCTTTTTTTTTAATTAAATTTTATTAGTTTTAATGAACATTTACAGAGATTTTGGGTTTTCATTCATTCATTGTTGCACTGTTTAAACCAGGACGTTTTCAATCACCTCACCTGCTTGGGAGGGTGGAGGGACAGCACAGGAGAGGAAGACCCTCAACGAGATGGATTGATTCAGTGACTGGGGTAATGGGGGTAAGTGTGTCAGAGATGGTGAGACTGGCACGGGATAGGGCAGAGTTCAGAGCTGTTGCATGTTTATTCAGTACCTACTCTACATCTCAACATCAAGAAAACAAAATTCCTCACCACCAGGCGCATAGGCAGTATCATCCAAAGCACCTCTGGAAGGAGTTCTTCCCAATACAAATAAAGCGAGATTCCCAAAGGACAGATTGGAAGGTCTTTGCACAAAGAAAGAGTACGACAGGCAAGGTTTCCCTGTGCTGTGTGCACTTTGTTTTTCTCAGCATTCATTCCAGAGCTCTCTAGCACTACGAGGGTGGGACAGGGAGTCAGTTTGAATGTAGGTGACTCCAGAGCCTCCGTGAGCTTCCATCACATTAGTTGTGACTGTGCTCATTAACATGATGGATTTGGTCACTGAAAAGCATGTTGGAGTAGGCGGATCTGGATGCCAATCACACGTCGCCTTGGGCTGATACCCAGGGAGGAGTCTGGCGGCAGCTGGAGCAACAGCAACCGTGTCAGCAATGTGGGCCAGTCCACGAGCTCAGATGCTATTCTTCAAATTGAGACAGAAAAAGGAAAGAAAAAAAAAATAGGCAAAGCTGATGATGCACAAAATGGACTGTCGACAAATGCTGCATATCTTTCATAAAAAGAGGCTTTAAAATGCTACTTTTATTGAAAATCATTAGTGCTGTATTCATTGCAGGAGATGTTTCTGGAATACTGATGAACGCACGTTCGCCAGCATGGATCGTGCACTTTTTGGAAGCTAAGTCTGAGAGGTGGTGGAGAGTTGAGGGGTGGACATGACACAGTGAGTTTCCTGGAGAAGTCAGTTGCTGTTGTTGGTTGGCAGTGCAAATCTGAAGGAGAAAAGGACATAACACAGGGGTGGGTAGCCCGTGAGGTACAATATGTTGCCTGTGGCCAAATAAACAGTGTTTATAATCCTTCTTATACTAAGTAGCATTTTTATTTTGGCTGAGTCAGTCTAACCTCTCTCTGCAAGATACAGTTTCCTCATCCATGAATTGAATGCTAATACCTTCCCTCAAGAGTCTTATGGCGAAAACAAAGAGTGTTGCTCTGTGCTGTAAAGTGAAAACTGACTCATAGCTGGCCCTCCAGTGGGTTTCCAGAGGCAGTAAATTCCACAGGAGGACACTGCCCATCTTTCTCCTCAGGAGCAGTTAGTGCATTCAGCCCGGATGCTTTTGGGCTGACAGCACAACTTCTAATCCATTGACAACCAGAACTCTTGAATAAGTCATAGTAAATGTTAAAATAGATTCTTAGAGTCTCTCTATTAGATTGTCTTTCCCCTCTCTGATGAAAAGACACTGTATCATTCTACGGTAAACCAGATTTTGATGTGAGTGTGCTTAAATACACTAGAAAACAAAACTCATGATGTGTATCGGTCAAAGGATAATTAACAAGATTGCAGGGCCAAAGCAGGGGATTCCAAATAAACTCTGAATTAAAGAGGAGCTTGGGTGGCCTCGTGGTAAGAAGCTGCCCCGCAAACGCAAAGGCACATGATTCAAATCCACCAGCTGCTCGTTGAAAGAAAGATGAACAATCTCCTCCCATGCAGTTTACTGCCTCTGAAAACCTGCAGGAGGGTCAGCTATGGGTTGATTTCAACTTGACGGCACATGACGACAGACAGACAGATTTTAGGGTTTGATACCCAAGAGAATTAGGTTAGAGGTTTTTATCAAAAGGGCCAGAGATGACCTTCAAAACAAACAAACAAACAAACAAACAAACAAACAAACCTACTCCACTGGGCAGTTTCTGACTCCCACAATCCTCATCTTTACAGGACGCTGCCCCTCTTCTTCTTGTGGGATGACTGGTGTATTTGAACCGTTGAGGTTTTCATCAACAGCATAACACGTAATAAACTATGCTGCCAGGGCTCCTTGGAGGGGCCTTAGATGTCATCTCCTAGGATACTGAGAGCCTAAAAGAGGTTAGCTAACTAGTCGTAGGCCCTTAGTGAATAAACAGACTGAAGCCCAGGTTCACCGACCCCGTGATCTCCCTTGGCTCATTCTTGTTTCCTGAAGACATGAAGGCAGATGACAGTGAGAGAGTCAAAAACCCTGGACTTCAAAAGTCAGAGAAGAAGTCAGCTTCTGAGCCCAACTCTTCTTTAAATGTGGGAAACCAGAGTATTCCACTGGAGAAAGACTCTGTACCATTGTTGCTGCTGCTGTTGTTATGTGCCGTCAAGTCGCTTGCGACTCATAGCAACCCTATGTACAACAGCCCTAAACCCTGCTCTGTCCTGTGCCAATCGTACTGTCTCCAATGCACCTACCCCCATTACCTCAATCACTGAATCAATCCACCTCATAGAGGATCTTCCTCTCCTGCGCTGTCCTTCCACTCTCCCAAGCATGATATCCCTCTCCAAGGACTGGTCTCTCCTTGCAACATTGTCCAAAGTATGTCAGACGAAGCTTCAGAATCCTTGCCTCCAAGGAGCAGCCTGCTTTCACCCTCTCCAGGGCAAACCTGTTTGTTCTGCTAACAGACCATGGTATATTCAACACTCTTCTCCAGCACCACAAATGCTCAAAGGCATTGTTTCTCTTTCTATCATCCCTAGTCACTGTCCACCTCTTCAATGCATGGCATGCAATTGCGAAGACTGTAGCCTAGATCAGGTGCACCTTAGTCTCCAACATGATGTCGTTGCTCTTCAGTACTCTGGAGAGGTCCCTCACAGCTGACTTTCCCAATGCAATTCATCTCTTATTTCCTGACTGCTGTTACCAAGAGTGTTGACTGTGGAACCAAATAAATGAAAACTGCTAACTATCTCAATGTCTTCACCATCCATTCTGATGCTGCCAATTGACCCAGTGGTGAGAATCTTTGCTTTCTTGATGTTGAACTTCAATCCATACTATTAGGAACCCATTTATTAGGGCCCACAAGCACCATTAATTATGCAAACTCAAGCATCTGGCAGGGATTCTAACTGATTGGCTAGATGGCTGATGAACCCTTAGTGTTTTACAGTGACTTGGGGGAGCCACTAGCATTCCATGGATGAGGGGGCTAAACATTCTGAAATGTGCCCTGACCATCCCCACGATGAAGCGTCGTCCAGCCACAACGCCACGAGTGCCCCGCTGAGAAGCATTGATCCAACTGGGGAACCAGCCTCGGCATAATTAGAATGGCCTTCTCTATTCAATGTGCATTGTGTCTTTCTTGTGTTATAAATGGCATTCTCTCTCCCAAGATGTGTGTTGTCTCATACCTGTGGTTAGAATCCCATTTGGGAATGGGTTTTCTTTGAGATATTAATCAGGTTGTATTTATGTAGTGTGTGTCTTAACTCAATCTCTCTGGTGAGATAAAAAAAGAGTAGATTAGGCAACCAGCAGGTAATCACATTTGGAGGCAGAGGAATCTTGCACATCATGTAAATACTTCAAGGAACCAAAAACCAAAAGCTGAAAAGAGCCAAGGACCTTCTTGCAGAGCAATTAGAGAGAAGGCCCTACCCAAATCACCAGTGGCCTGGGTTCAGACTCCTAACACCCGAAACAGTTCTGTCTGGTTGAAGCTTGTGGTGTTTCTGTTGCAGGAATCCTAGACAGCTAAGGTGTCTCATGATCCTTCCTGGGCTGAAAAAGCTGTTTCAGGTTTCATGGCTGATCCACAGTCCAATATATCATTCTAGAAGGAAGAAGGATCCCAGTGTCAGAAGAGAAGGCAACAGTCTCTGCGTTTTATTACTCTGTCACCTGGGATTGGAAGTGTCTGCCTTGCTGCCTCCTCACCCACTTTTTATTAGGTGCAATAATGGTGACACACAACTACCATGTATTCAGTGCGTGGTAGGGGCCAAATTGTGCACTTGACAGCTACAAGCTTGTTAAATCTTCCTTCCATTCTCAGGAGGCAGATACACGGTTCTGGGGTTGTAAAGCTAGTTCTCTGCATCTCAGAGGCCCGGGCTGGTTCATTCCTGGAACAGAAGAGCCTGGTTGAGATACCACCCACGAGACACTTTCCTGTGAATGTAAAGACAAGAGTCTAGAATAAAGTTACATATTAAAGTGGTTGGGGATGGGGGAAGTGGGGCTGTATAACAGTGAAAGAACTTTTTTACGAAGAGAAAAGCAAACTTGGGGGGAGTGGGGACAGGGAGGAAAATGTGCAACAATGAATGAAAGGAAATCCAAGTTCTTTATAAGCTTTCATTAAAATCTAAAAAAAAAAAAGACAAAGTGAGAACACACAACCTGGTACAGCCTGACTGACCTGTGAGAGGAAGTCTTCTTTCCTGGCTTCTCCTGGCTCCATGGTGACCATATGGAAGCCTTTGAAATGTGTCAGGGCCTCATGAGGTAACTATGGTCATTGGACTAAGGTGGATCAGTCACTGGTCAAGGCAACAGAATTAGCTACCTGGGGGCCACATTCCAGCAGGAGTGGCATCCACTCACTTAACACGCCTCCTGAAACTCTATAGTTATAGAAAAGTTTCAGGACTTTTGTTCATAGGGTCACTATGAGTTGTGCTTGATTCGAAGGCTATCAACAATAACAACAACAACAAGAGATGAATATTCTCCAACAAGATGCCCAAAACTCACTATTTTTTTTTTCCAGAGGAACATGACAACTGTGAATTTACTGCATGTAATGTGTTCCCATGATGCCCGGTTTACAGCAACTTCTGGATGTTGTTAGGTGTTGCCATGCCAACTGATACTCTTAGCCACCCTGTGAATGGGCCTGAAACTTACCTTATCCCTGAAGGAGGGTCACTGTGAGTCAGTGGACTTGGCAATGGGTTTGATTTTGGATTTGCAGAATCAAAGACCCAAGGGGAAGCATTACTCTTTCTTCCTCTTCAGTGCCTCACGGGACCCTCCTAAATACCAGGTGTAGGTGCCAGTTTAAGGAGCCCTGCAGTGTAGTGTCATGTGTTAGCTGCTAACCAGAAGATCAGCACTTTGAATCCCATAGCTGCCCCGTAGGACAATGATTTACAATCTTGGAACATCAAGGAGGGTCGCTGTGAATCGGAGTGAGAGGTGGGCGTGGCTTTGGAGTTGTGATTATCTCCACAAGACGGATTGGTGCAGAGACTAGAACACGGGGCTTGAGCACTGCGGAGGAGGTAGCAAGACAAAGGAATGACAGGGTTTGGTCTCTTGTGCATTAGGTCACTGAATTGTAGTCAGCTTGACAATATCTAGTAATAACAACAGTATGCCTCCAGCTAAAATGACCTGTCATTCTAACACCAGGGTTGACAAAGTCCGACCTGAGGTGAGACCTTTTAGCACCTGCTGCAAGGGGTTGGGACCTACTATAGAATATGCTGGAAGGTTTCCGTGATCACATAGCATTGGAAGGAGGGGGGAAATCCCACTCCCTCTCATTCCGGCGGAGCAGCACGGACAGCTAGAAGTGAAAGCAAACTCTGCCGTCCAATGGGTTAACATACAGTGACCCTGCAGGAGGGCGTGTGGGTGGCAGAGTCAGGAGTGAGGTGCACTGCTCATCCAAAGGCTGCACTTCTCTGTGGTTGGAGGGGACTCTGAGGGGGGCAGGCGGGCAATCTCATAACGATTTCGTGCCTAGGAAACCCCGTGGAGGGCTGCTATAGGCGGGAACGGATGCAAAGGCAGTGAGCGAGAGTGAGCATGACCCCATGGGTCAACACAGCAGCCCTGGAGCTTTGTAAGACTATAACCTTCACAGAAGCAGATCGCCTGGTCTTTCCCCTGTGAGGGCCTGGTGGGCTAACAGATGAGGGTCTGATCACTCTGCCACCGGGACTCCTCTTGGGCATATCAGTGTTTCTCAAATGTGAGCATGTGTCAGAATCACCTAGAAGGCTGGTCAGAACACAGACCGAGGGCTCTCAGCGCAAGATCTGGTGCAGTGGGCTGACATTACCGAGCCAAATCCAACCTACCAGCACAAACAACAACAACCCTCATTACGGTCCTGTCAGAACTGACTCACAGCTAACCCTCCAGCCAGCTTCCAGAGGCCGTAAATCTCTATGGGAGGACATTGCTCATCCTTCTGCAAAGCCGCTGGTGGGTTCAAATTGCCAGAGAGGCACTGCCGTTGGATTAGCAGCAAAACTCCTACAGACTCCCCCCAGATCCCGCACCTGCAGCTGAGTCCGTTCTAACTCCTGGTGACCCTGCACCGGGTCTCGTGACTAGATATATCTTTGGGGTGGGGGTGGGGGGTGTGACGGTCCCGTCTGTCTCTTGGAGTGGCTGGTGGATTTGAACTGCTGTCCTTTCAGATAGCAATCCAGCATGTAATATGCTGCACCATCAGGGCTCCTTAGGCCTAAGTTTGGACACAGCAATTTGTATTTCCAGCGTGTCCCGAAGCCTCGGCTGTTCTCAGCTCTGTTGGCTTTCGCTTTCAATCATTTGGACCCATTTCGTATGGATTTTCTTGCCAGCTGCTATTGGTTGGGGGGCTTGTGTAAATCTCTGTGTGATAGTCACTCAAGCAGACCACAGAGAAAAAGTGATTGTCATTTTCAGCCTTGCAAGAGGACAGCACCCCAAACAACCTCTGGTGCTGCTGGTCCAGGGACCGTATTTCTTTTTTGTTTTCATTTTAATAGTTTTATTGAAAAATAATACTTGCACATTCATGTTCATAGCTTTTTTGAAATATAATTCATAGGCTATATAATCCACCCTGTTTTTTTAAAGAAAATTTTATTTTAATTACAATTTTAATGAACATTTACAGAGAAGTTAGATTTTCTTTCATTTATGATTGCACCTTTTATCCCCTCCCTCCCTTCTCCCCTCCAATTAAAATTTTTAAATTTTTTAAAACTTTTAGTTGAGGTTATTGAGAGTCCAGAATAAGAGTTGTATAGTAAAATGAACTGTGGCGGGGGCTGTATAACAACAAAAGAATTATTTACTTTTTTCCAAAGAGAAAAGCAAACTGGGGGAGAGGGGTGAACAAGGAGGAAAAGGTGCAACAATAAATGAATGGGGGGGAAAGAAATAAAATTTAAAAGTAGAAAACAAGTTTTTTATTTGAATTGAGATTTTAATGAAATTTTATAGAGAACTTGGATTTCCATTCATTCATTGTTACACATTTTCCTCCCTGCTCCCCCAGTTTGCTTTTCAATTTGAAAAAAAAAATCTTTCACATTTGAACAATTCCCTCCCCCTTCCCCGCCCTGTCCACTTGCTATGCAGCTTTTATTCCAGGCTGTTATCATGCAAATAATATCTAATCATATATTCCTTTAAACAATTCTTTCCCTCATCTGTTTCAGTGTTGTTGTTGTGTTGTTATGTGCCATTGAGTCGCCTGCGACTCATAGCGACCCTATGTACAACAGCCCTAAACTCCGCTCTGTCCTGTGCCAGTCGCACCTTCTCTGACACTCCCATCCCAATTACCCCAGTCACTGAATCAATCCACCTCATAGAGAGCTTTCCTCTCCTGCGCTGTCCCTCCACCCTCCCAAGCATGATGTCCCTCTCCAAGGACCGGTCTCTCCTCACTACATGTCCAAAGTATGTTAGATGGAGCCTCAGAATCCTTGCCTCCAAGGAGCCACCCAGTTTAACCCTTTCCAGGACAAATCTGTCCATTTTCCTAGCAGTCCATGGTATTCTCAATACTCTTCTCCAGCACCACAGCTCAAAGGCATCAATTCTCCTTCTATCCTCCTTGGTCATTGTCCAACTCTCTGATGCATAACAAGTGATTGGGAAGACCAAAGCCTGTATCAGACGCACCTTAGTCTCCAGAGAGACACCATTGCTCTTCAGTACTTTGGAGAGGTCCCGAACAGCAGACTTTCCCATGGCAATGCACCTTTTAATTTCCTGGCTGCTGGTGCCAAGACTGTTGACTATGGAGCCAAGCAAACTAAAGCTGTGTACAATCTCAATCTCTTCACCATCCATCCTGATGCTGCCAATTGGTCCAGTGGTGAGAATCTTTGTCTTCTTGACATTGAGCCTCAATCCATATTGTAGGCTGCAGTCCTTGACACTCTGCAGCAGGCGCTTCAGGTCCTCTTCAGTTTCAGTGTAATATACATTATTTATCCCCTCTTTTCTTAGTTTCCCTTCAACCCCCATGTCAGTCCTGTTTTATAAAATTGGCATTAAGAAATATTTGTCCTCTTGTGACTGAGACATTTCACTCTTAATAATGTCCTCCAGGGTCACCCATTTTGTATAATATTTTATGAGCTGCTTGTTTTTCAATGCAGCATAGTATTCCATTGTGTGAATATACCAGAGCTTCTCTATCCACTCGTTTGTTGATGGGCACTTAGTTTGTTTCAATTTCTTTGCTATTGTGAACAATGCACCAATAAACATGGGTGTGCATATATCTGCTTGGGTGGCAGTTCTGATTTCTTTAGAGTATATTCCCAGTAGTGGAACTGCTGCGTATTTCTATTTCCAACTTTTTTAGAAAGCACCATATTGACTTACATAGTAGTTGCACCCAATTAACTTTTTAAAGAAAATACTCATTCATTGTTGCATAATTACCTACCTCCCCCCACCTCCAGGAAAGAACTGTTTAAAAGGAATATATGACAAGACATTGCATGTACGACAACTGCCCAGAATAAGAGCTTTATCACTGCAGGGACCATATTTTGAGAATCTCTGAGCTAGAGAAGTAAGACCAGATCTGGAGACTCCCAGTCAATTTCTTTTTCTTTGTGAAAGTGTTTTTGTTTGGTACTTCCCTGAGTCACTTGGTGGATTTCCATAACGTGGTGTTTCCTGGATCAGGTCATATTGCTTTGGGGAAATCTGGTATCAAGGACCTTTCTGAGGTGCTGAGGGGCAGCAAAACCTGTCTAAAGACTAAGGTGCATCTAATTCAAGCCATGGTGTTCTCAATTACTTGCTGTGCATCTGAAAGTGGGACAGTGACTAAAGAGGACAGAAGACTCAATGCCTTTGAGTTAAGGTATTGGAGAAGAGTACTGGATATTCTATGGACTGCCAAAGGAACAAACAGACATGTCTTGGAGAAAGTGAAGCCAGGGCTCCTTAGAGGCAAGGATGGTGACATTCTCGCACATACTTTGAGCGCATTGTCAGGAGGGGTCAGTCCTTGGAAAGAGACATCAAGCTGGAAAAGGCGGAGGGTCAGGGAAAGAGAGGAAGACTTTGAAAATGGATCAGCACAGTGACTGTAACAATGGGACTGAGTGTCTCAGGGAGGTGAGGAAAGCAGGGTTCAGATCTTCTGTTCAAAGGGTTGCTGTGAGCTATAGTTAACTCAGCAACATTTAACAACAGCAGCATCGCTCAGTTGGAAACATCGGAATGTGATGCAGCTCTGAAGCAGAGCCCCCTCTGGAGAAATATGAACAATGGGACTCAGTACAGTGGGGACCCAGGTCCCTGTCCACACAGCATCCAGTCAGGGCTGACTCCCCACCCAGGACAGGCAGGCCACAGGTGTTTGCTGGCAATCTGGGGGAGTGTCATGCTGGACCTAAATGGATAAATGAAGAATGAGCTCTCTGACGCCCACCATGGTGGCTGTGGGCAGGTCATGGTGGTGGGGGCCTCTGACCTGAAGCCAGCTCCCACTGGAGCCTGAGCAGAGGCAGCTGATGCTCTGTCCAGCCGCTGAGTTCAGCTGGGCTGCAGACATTCTTTGCACAGCATCGATGGCAACCTGCCTGGGTTTGATTTCATTGTCATTCTGATTTTCCATCTCTCACTTCCTATCCCAGGCTCAATGCAGGCAAGGCAGCCTGATGTAGTTTGACATTTCTGGTTGTGCCCCCTAGAGATACCTCAGCCTGTTTCCATCACATCCCGCTGCAAGCCATCCATCAGCCAGGAGACTGTGGTGTTTTTCCATGTGCCTCACTGGCTGCCTGGGTGTTGATCTGGGGCCATTTCTGCAGTATAGAGTCATTTCTCTTAGCGAATGATGTAACATTCTGGTACATGCCAGGTGAGAGGAGAGGTCTCTTTGCCTGCAGACTGGAGGTAAGGGAGAGAGGGGCTGAAGTTGTGACCCATCTGGTGTGTAGTGGGCTCCAGGGTCTCAGTGCCCTGGGAGGTGGCAGGCACATAGCAGGGCTCTGTATCAGACAGGACTCTGCTCTGTGGAGTCATAGATAAGCTGCTCCCATTTTTCTTCCATCACTGCAAAGAAGTGACAAAATCCAGGACCAGAGTTTGCACAGACTGGAGTCAGAACAGAGCTCAAAGCTCATCTGGCCAGAGAGTGTCAAGGTAGCTTTATTTCCTGTCAACTGGGATTGACTGGGGGTGGCTCTGTGTTAGGTGCTCACTTTGACCTCAGGGGGAAAAGAGGCCTCGACTAGGTCTGTCTGGGACACAGACAGGAGTCTGGAGATAAGAAACAATAAAGCTCCAGTGGCTTAGTGCTAAGAAATTGCACTTCCAACAGAGGAACGTTGTTGGAATTTATCAGCTGCTCTGTGGGGGAGATGGGAAATCTCGTCTCCTAAGATAAACTGCCTCTGAAAACTCACTGGAGAGTCAGCTATGGATTGCAACTTGATAAACAACAACAACCAACCAAACAGATTTGTGGCTTCCAGGGGCTCAGGAGGAGGAGAAGCATGAACAGAAAGAGTATAGGTATGCTGAGGACAGAGGAACTGCTGTCTGTTGCTGCCAGGTGAAGATGTGATGTTACACATGCGTCATATCCCACAGGGCTATACCACCTGAAGTGTGAGCCCTAATGTGAACTGTAGACTTCAGTTTCTAAGAAGGGCCTTTAGACATCCTTCATGTTTGGAAATGAACTCACTATGTGAGAAGAGTCCATGCTTTTGAGTTGTCAGAAGACCAAAGAAGTGAAGCCTTTGAATTGTTGGCAGACAGTATTGAATATCCATGGACTGCCTAAAACACAAACCAGCCTGTCCTGGAGGAAGTATAACCAGGGTGCTCCTTAGCGGGAAGGATGGTGAAACTTCATCTCACATTCTTTGGGCGTGTTGTTAGGAGGGATTAGTCCTTGGAAAAAGACTTCATTCTGGGAAAGGTGGAGGGTCAGAGAAAGAGAGGAAGACCCGCAATGAGAAGGATTGACACAGTGACTTTAACAATGGGCTTGAGAATATCAGAGGTCATGAAGATGGTGGAGAACAGGGCAAGGTTCAGATCTATTGTTCATAAGGTCACTAACAGTTGTAGTCAATTTGATGACACCTAACAATGACATTGAACATACCATAGACTACCAAGTAAACAAGTAAGTCTGCCTTGGAGCAGGTGAAAACAAGTTTCTCGTTGGAGGCTCGGACTTTGAAGCTGCATCTTACATACTTTGGGCACGTGGGTAGGAGGGACCAATCCTTGGAGAAGGACATCATACTTGGAAGGGTGGAAGACCCTGGATGAGATGAATTGATACAGTAACTGGGGCAATAGGGTTAGGTGTGTTGGAGTCAGTGAGACTAGCTTAGGACAGGACAGGCCTAAGAGCTGTTGTACATAGGGTCACTATGACTTGCAGGTGACTCGACAGCACATAACAGCAACTCGCGTGCCATTAACTATGTCTGAAAAGCCACTGGAGGGTCAGCTCTATGTCAGTTCTGATTCCACAGCACACAACAACAGCAAACAAACAATAACACTAGGGGAAAGACACTCCTTCTAACAGCCAGCCCTATGAGATCAGCAAGGTGCATCTGCTCTAGGATACATCTCCGATGGCAGGAAAGAGGGATGAATGGGAATACTAAACACAGGGATGAGGTGAGAAGGGCACTATTGCAGGGCTGGGATTGCAGCCAAGCATGGTCAAAATGTGCAGCAATTCTTGAATGGAATATCAATTTGCTTTTTAAACTTTTTCCAGTAAAAAATTAATAGTGAGATACCATCTCACCCCAGTAGCAGTGGCAAAGTTTAACAGTAGCAAGAAATAAATGTTGGAGAGGATGTGGTGAGATAGGAAATCTTATACTTTGTTGGTGGGATTGTAAAATGGTAGAACCACTCTGGAAGGCATTTTGGCATTTCCTTAAAAAGCTGAACATAGAAATTCCATATGACCCAGCCATTCTACTGCTTAGAATAGACCCCAAGAAAATGAGAACTAAGGCACAAATGGAGATTTCTACAACAAAGTTCATAGCAGCATTATTCACTATCGCAAGAACATGGAAACAGCCCAAATGCCCAGCCACAGTCAAATGGATTAATAAATTATGGTACATTCACAATGGAATACTCCACAGCATGCAGGAGCAATGATTTTGAAAATCAGTACCTAACATTGGGGGTGGGGGTGGGCTGACGAGCATTATGCTGAGTGAACTAACTCAGTCCTATAAGGACAAATACTGTATAAGACCATTATTGTAGAAATAGAAAGATAACTAGTAAAACATGTATGAAGATCCGAGGGGGAGAGGGTTAGAGCACAGAGGTGAGGATGGATGGGGTTGGGAGTGGGCAGGTGATCATGGGATCACACAATTTGATGGGTAGAGGGAGAGGTGGGTAAAGGAAATGGGAAAGATCGATGTGAAACACAATGTATTTGAACTTTATAAGTAAACCTTCTGCCCAAAGCATCCTTAAGTATTGCAACTCAAGACTTGAATTTGTTCTTCAGTTTCTTCAGCTTAAGAAATGCTGAGTTCAGCCCCTTTGATTTTCTGACTCCAGCTCCTTGCACATTTCACTGTAATACTTTACTTTGTCTTCCTACAATGGCCTTTGGAATCTTCTGTTCCACTTCTTAATATCTTGATATCTTCCCTTTGTTTTGGCTTCTCAGTGTTCTAGTACAATATTCAGATTTTCTTCTAATAGCTCTACAATCAACACTTTTGGTACCAGCAGCCAGGAAATTAAAAGACAAATTGCATTGGGAAAGTCTGCTGTCAGAAACCCCGCCAAAATACTGAAGAGTAATGATATCAGTCTGGAGACTAAGGTGCTCCAGATACAGGCTATGGTCTTTGCAATCACTTGCTATGCATCAGAGAGCTAGACAATGACTAGGAATGGTTGAAGGAGAATGGATGCCTTTGAACTGTGGTGCTGGAGAAGAATATTGAATATACCATGGACTGCTAAGAGAACAAACAAGTTCATCCTGGAGAGGGTGAAGCCAAGCTTCTCCTTGGTGACAAGGATTCTGAAGCTTCATCTGACATACTTTGGACATATTGCAAGGAGGGACCAGTCCTTGAAGAGGGATGTCATGCTTGGGAGGGTGGAGGGACAGCATAAGACCGGAAGACTCTCGATGAGATAGATTGATTCAGTGACTGAATCAATAATTCAATCAATAATCAATCAATCAGTAATGGGAGTAGGTGTATCAGAGACAATAAGATTGGCATGGGATGGAGCAGGGTTTAGAGGTGTTGTCCACAGGGTCATTATGAGTCACAGGTGACTCGAGGGCACATAACAGTAACAACAACAACAACAACAAGAAAACCTGTAAAAAGAAAAGTTTTATTTGGAAAAAAATGAATACAAGGAAGCAATATATTGATGTTATCTCATAATATATACTACCTTATCAATGCACTGTTAACAGAAGAAAGTGAGGTGCAGTGGGGAGAGGTAGTACGCTGCTCTGAAACAGAAAGGCTCCTGGCGCCGGACTGCACACGCACAAGCTCAGTATCTCTCCTTTTCACAGCGGTGAATGATCTACCTTCCTGAGAACACAGCCTTGGGAGCAGTTTGGATGCCAGGTTGATGATTTAATGACGTTAACTGTGGATCTGGTTTCCTCTGTGCACTAAGAGTTTGGGACCAGCTCACCTTCAAGGTTCTTCAAGCTTTAAAATGTCTAATGTTACAGATTAAGTGACCTTAAAGGCTTTCTCTTCTGTTTTTCCTGTGAGCTGGTACTTTGGAAATGAGTCCTGGAAGATTTTCAGCAGTCAAACCCAAGTTCTTTCAGGTACAGACGCCATTTTCAACAGTTTCAGCTCTTGAATGCTGTGCACATCTAGCCTGGGACCTTTGTACGTCACATTCTGTTGTTATGAATGGAGCTCTTCCCAGAATCCTTCAGGGGGCATGAGTTTCTCAAGAACAGTCTGAGTGACCACAGTCTAAGCTCCATGGAAGATCACCAGACAAGGTGGGTGACTGTAGCTCTAGGGTTTGAGGGATGGTATCCATGGCTTCACCATGACCCAGCTTCTTGGAACCCATGAGGCCCAGAACTGGGTCAGTCTGTAACCCTGGGTTCCTGGCCCAGTCACTTTCTGTTTCTGGTTCTTGACTTCTGCATGTATTAGATGGAGAAGCCCCAAGAAGTCCCCTTCTAATGCAGTCAGGAAAAGCTGCTCCCTTCTTGGGCGAGAGCTGATTCAGAGTCCAAAGAAAGCAAGGGCACGTGTCCAGACTGGCATGAACAGCTGTCCCTTCTTTGAAAGTCAGTTCAGGCTATCAAAAGCGTTCTGTCTCTAGGAGCAAGGGAAGGGGAGAGAATCAGACCCACAGAGGCTGGATCAAGTGAGATTTATAAATAGAAACGTGGAAACTCATGGAAGCAGCCAAGGAAGGCAAAGGAGAATTGGGCCCTTCTCACCAAGACCTTTCTAAGATGGAAATAACAGAAGGGAGAAGCCAAACTGTGTGGAGACTCTTGGAGGGATGTTATGTAACTGTGCACAGCAGCCTCCCAGAGCTGGAAAGGGAGGCTCGATGGAAACACGAGAAGGCTTTGCTGCTTACATTTGTTTTCCATTGACTCAGGCAACAAACACTTGCTCATGGCCCCATGTGCACCTGATTCTATGCTAGGTGTTGGGAAAAACAACCCAAATCCATTGCTGATGAGTGGATGCTGACTTATTGTGACCTTACAGGACAGAGGAGAACTGTCCTATGAAGTTTTGTTTTGTGTTTTGGTTTTGGGTGTTTTTTGGTTTTGTTTTGTTTTTTTTTAAACTATGACGTTTTTAAGACTTTTAGTCCTTAGGAAGCAGACAGCCTCATTATTCTCCTAAAGGATTGCTGGTGGATTCAAACCACAGACCTCTGGGTTAGCACTCAAACCACTGTGCTACCAGGGCACCTCTGGTGCCAGGTAAACAATCAGAATTAAAACAATCATCTGTTTCCAAGGAACTAGAAATGTAACCAGAGAGAAAGACTCATAAATAAGTACAGAGGGTGTTGTAAAGCTCTCCGGGCAGTGACAACGATCGCTACGTCCTGCTTCCCCATATTTCTTGTTTCTCAGGGTGGACATCGTTGTCTTGTCTGCCTGAAACTCTTCCATGTCCTCTTTGAAATACATCCC
Source organism: Elephantulus edwardii (assembly GCF_000299155.1). NCBI lineage: Eukaryota > Metazoa > Chordata > Mammalia > Macroscelidea > Macroscelididae > Elephantulus > Elephantulus edwardii. The sequence goes on from NW_006399753.1 coordinate 17,106,986, forward strand.
CTTCTCTGTTGGGAAGAGAGGACTGTTCTCTAGCCCATTCCATTGGGGGAAGGAGCTGGGAGTCTCCACCTCACTGGTCCTATTGATACAAGGATGGACCTGTAACCCCACTCGAGGCCGGGTTCTCTCCTGGCACTTCTCTAACTGGAGTTCAAAGAAAGAATTTCATTCCTTTTTGGAAGCGAAGCCCCGATGGAGCCTGGATACTGCTGAGAGCCAGGGTTCTTGCCTCAGGAAAACAGTTATTATTATTATGTGTCCTTGAGTCGGAACTGACCCATAGCTGACCTTCCAGAGTCTTCAGAGGCAGTACGTCACACGTAAGGAGACTGCCCATGCCTCTCCTGCTGAGCAGTTGGTAGATTTGAACTGTGTACCTTTGGGATACCAGGGCAGCTCCTTACTTCTAGACCACTAGAGCGCCCTAGATAATAAAAGTGACAGGGAAAAGTAGAGATAAAATACAACTACACATTCATGCACACATCTCAAGGAGACTGAAAGGAGGAGCGAGAAGGAGGTAGATGAGAGTATTCGAGTTCCTGGTTTCAGCATCAGCTCTACTTCCCCTGTGGCTTAGAAACATCAACCAGTAATTTCCCTTTTTCATTTCCACTAGCTCCAATTCCATTTCTATCACGTCAAAGGTTCTGACTAGGACTCTACCCCGGGAGGAAGCAAAGGCGCTGGGATTAAATAGCAAGCATCATTCTAGGCAGTTTGCATGTGATCTCATTTTTTAAACCAGCTTGTGAGGCAGAGTCGAAGCTATTTCATCGCTTTCACAGAAAGCTCCAAGAGGTTCAATAACTCTCAGAGTCACAAAGCTCATCAGTATTAGGAAGCAGGAAATGATGCTAATAAGGACTGGGGCATGGAGACAATAAAGACAGGATGGTCCCTGATCTTGGGTAGTTAACAAGATTAAACACATAACCACAAATGTATTTGTATCAATGTGGTTCTCCAGGGTCCTTCCCCATGTCATAGGCAGGCCCAAGTACTTGGTGTCTTACCACTGTGATGATGATGTTGTTGTGTGCTGTCGAGTCGTTTGCGACTCATAGCGACCCTATGCACAAGAGCCCTAAGCCCTGCTCTATCCTGTGCCAACCGCACTGCCTCTGACACACCCATCCTGATTACCCCAGTCACCGAATCAATCCATCTCATAGAGGGTCT
>NW_006399753.1:17110814-17155160 GCF_000299155.1 Elephantulus edwardii
GAAGTCCAGTGAATACCACTATCATTCAGATATATGCACCAACAACCAGAGCCAAAGAAGAAGAAATAGATGATTTCTACTAACTTTTACAGTCGGCGATAGATTGAACATGCAATCAAGATGCATTGATAATAATGGGTGACTGGAATGCAAAAGTTGGGAACAGAGAAGAAGAATCAGTAGTTGGAAAACTTGGGCTTGGTGACCACTGTGATAGGAAAGAAAAAAAGCCCAAAGAAAGCCAGAGAGTGTGTCCAGAAATCAGTCTAGAGCTTGCTAATTCTCATTATCTCCAGAGCTTGTAGGAGGAGAGCTCTCCCAGATAGGCGCACCCAATGACTCTCGTTATAGCTAGGGTCTTAGGGAGCTTGGAGAAGAAGACTGAAAGTGGGGCCATGCCCAACAGTGATCATCTTTGGGTGATTTTTTTCTGATGATGACAGGACAAATGCTGTTGCTGTTGGCTCAGGATTTCCTCGAGCTGCTTTCTTAAAGGACCTCAGAGGCATGAGACATCAAGGGTGACAGCTAGCCAAAAGGGTGGCAGTGGGAAGATAGTAGCGAAAGAAGCCAGGGCTGGGGCTCTTCTCTGAGGTCAACTCAGGAAGCTGTGGTCAATCCGCTTGAAGGCTGAGACTCCCATGTCTTCAAACTAGTGCTTCTCAGTGGACTTAAGGATGTTTCTGGTGCTACTCCAGGTGGTTCGAGATCATCCCTAGGCAGGGCAGGAAACAGCATGGAACCAGAGTGAGGGAGCAATTCCCTTTTCCATTTTCTCTCAGATCTTCCAATTATATGCAGAGGAATCAGGCCTCCGGCACTGCGTCTTCAGCCAGTGACACTATCTGGTTAGAATCTAATGAGAAAGCTGTTTTCATAATAATCATTTCCAGTTGCCTTCAGTTGCTGCAAGAGCTAAAAAAATTTAAAAACAAAAAGTAAGGACAAACTTCCCAGTATTGCTTTTCCGTTTGTACTAAAAACTCAGTTCATTGTGATCCAGTCCAAACCTTCCATTGGCTTTCTAAGACCGTAAAGCACATGAGGGGTGATGACTCACCTTTGTCCCGTAGAGCTATTGATGGGTTCGAATGCCAGCGAGGGGCTGCCTTTGGGTTGCCAGCACACTTTCCCTGTGGCCATCCCATCAGAACTTCCTTTCTATTTATAACATATCATGATTATTCCATTCATAATAGTCATTTACTGCTACTTTTACAATGAAATTAAATTTTGAATCTAATTAGATATAAAGTTAGAGTAGATAGTACTATGGGTGATATGCAATAGGGCACAGCCCACGAAGATGAAAGAAGTTAAAGATGAGGACACACAGTTTGGGGAAAGGATCTAACATCAATGAGGGGAGGTTATGCACATTCATCTTCTGTAACAAGGAACATTTTTTATCTACTGTCAACCTTTTTTCTAGAAAGGCAATCATGCACATTGGGGCCAAGTTTTCTCGCTCTGGGAAAGGAAGGGAGACTTCTGATTGTTAGGTTCTGGGGCAGCACAGAAAAGAATGGGTATAGGAGGTGGACAGAGAAGAAAGAAGAGAGGAAGCTGGGAGTGCAGGAGTAGAGTTACATGTGATGCATTTGAAGTTAATAAGGACATAGAGTCCATGCAATTCTGGGCCTTTATACTTGTGTCTTGGGGATGAGAGAGAAACCCTATGTAGAAGTTTGGTGGTAGAGTCTGCTATGTTTTGTCCTGAGGTGCCTGTGACAAACTTTCAAAGTTCAAGCTTTGAAGGGAGGAGGAGATGGGTATTGATGGCCCTCTGTTGAGTGGAAGGGTAAACAACCCAAATTTCCACATGTGGTATCTGCCATCGTTCCTCTCAGGAGTCATGGATGCTAGTGGAGGAATGAGAACTAAGAGTTCATGCCTAGGCAGACTGTGAGGTTTTGCTCAAAGATAGGCTGCAACATGTTAGTTCGGTCATACAAACTTGACGTCATTAAAAAACTCTTTCTGGTTTTTAAATTATGTTCATGTCCATTAGCTCTTATTTCTGAAAAGTACTTAGAACAGTGCCTGAGGCGTATTAAACATCATAATGATGCCATTGCTGCTGCTGGCCTTGTTAGATCATCGCAGACCTTTGGGAGATAAACGAGGCAGAGCCAATATCGTTGCATTTAATGGTTCAACAGAAATGCTCAGAGAGATTAAGCAATTTGTCTGAATTTGCTCCAAGGCAGGACTTGAAACTTCTCCCTAATCTATGCTGGAATACATTTTATTTGCCTAAAATATCCATACTTTTCTTCTTTGACATACTTAAGCTCCCTGAAGGCTTGGACTGAACCTTTCCCATTTATTTTGTGTGTCAGTCAGCATCCATGCAAAGGTCAGGGATCCCACCTGGAATCTAATTTTGGATGGTTTGAGGAAAATGAAATAAAGGGATCATTTGCAAGGTGCAGTGGGGTTCGGGGACTTGGGACACAGACAAGGAATACACTGTGCTCTGGCTAGTCAAGGAACCCAGACTCCAGTGATTAGATCCACAGCTGCTCCCCAAAAGACTGTCAGCTAGGACCCATCAGCTGCACCATGAAGGATGTGGGATCTGCATCTGTAATGATTTACACCCTTGTAAACGATGTGGCAGCTCCACTCTGTCCTCTATGGTTGCTTTGAGTCAAAATTGACTTGACTGCAGTGGGGTTTCTGAAGTGTAAAGTTCTACAGCCAATTATTGTAACTGCTGTCAGTAAGGTGTACACCTGTAAGAGAAGTGATTTGGAAAAAGTGTCAGAGATACATGTAAACCAACAAAAAAGAAATGAAAGAGGAGCTTCTGAGAATGCTTATATACAGCCTCAGGTGATTTGGCTTTTGGGTTTGAAGGTTTAGGGCATGGTTTCAAGTCTTAAAACGACCATCTGAAAGAAGAGGATTGGTTTCTATTAGCCTGGAGAAAAAGTGCAAGGAGGAGAATCCTGAATAGGAGGAAGATGTGGGATGTGTGGCAGGTTGTCTCCATGACCCTTCTCTATCAGTTCTGACTAGCAGAACTGGATGATACACAGCTACCATTATTGAACGTCTTGTTCATAGATTCTATAGAAGAATTCTAATCAAAAGAGGGAGAAATGCAGAACTAAACTTAAAATTCTCATGGTTTAAAAAATAATTTATTAACATCATCCCTTCCCTTCCCATATTTTTATTAAAAAATCATGTTATAAATCTCTATTGCCCTAAGATAAGCCTTAAAATTAAAACAAAAAATATTCCCTGGAGTCTGTCTATATGACTTAAATTAACAACAGAAACTCAAAAGATTAAATAAGAACCTTAAGGGACAGTGAGTTTATTCTAATAGGGGAAGAACAACTTATAAAAGGAGGATGAGGATGGTCACACAACCCAAAGAATACAGTCAGTGCTACTGAGCATCCTGTCTGCCACAAGAACAAAAGAGATATTTCTTGGAGAAAGTGCAGTCGGAGTGCTCCTTGGAGACAAGGATGGTGAAGCTTCATCTCACATGTTTTGAGCATGTTGCCTAGAGAGGCTATTCCGTGGAGAGGGATGTCATGCTTGGAAAAGTGGGAAGTCAGAAAAAGAGAGGAAGACCCTCAACAAGTTGGATTGACACAGGAACTGCAACGATGGGCTTGTCTGTGTCAGAGATGATGAAGATGACGCAGGATAGGACAGGGTTCAGGTGTGTTGTTCGTAGGGTTGCTATGAGTCATACTTGACTCACAGCACCTAGCAACAACAACAACAACAACTGAATTATACAATGAAGTGTTGAATTTGTTTGTTTTCCTGCTGTGCATATTCTCAAGAACAAAAGACATTTTAAAGCAGAGAATTCTTATTCCCTGAAATAGTCTAAAGAGCCCTGTTGGCACAACAGTTAAGTGCTTGGTTGCTAATGCAAAGGTTAGTTGCTCAAACCCACTTAGTGACTCTGTGGGAGAAAGACCTGATGATCAGCCTCCATAAATTCCCTCTCTCATTGCTGTCAAGTTGGTTCCAACTCACAGGTGACCCTCCAGCAGATTGTCAATGACTGTAAATCACGCCTGATTTATCCCACAGACCAGCTGGTGGATTCCAGCCAGCTACCAGAGAATCTTGACCTTTGAGTTACCAGCACAACTGTCACCAGGGATCCTGTACATAAAATTACAGAGTAGAAAACGCTATGAGGGAAAGCTATTCTTACACCTGAGGTCTTTATGAGTTGGAATGAATTATATAGCACGTAACAATAGTTGCTAAGAGAGGCTATTCCTCTCTTAGCAGGAGAGAAGGATGTCATGCTTGGAAAAGTGGAGAAATGGGAGAGGAAAGGTCATCTGGGATGAAATATCAAGCATCATTCTAGGCAGTTTGCACCTGATCAGCCAGGTGGATTGACACAGTGACTGCAGCAATAAGCTTGAATGTGTAAGAGATTATGAGGATGGCACAGGATAGGACAGGGTACAAACCTGTTGTTCATAGGGTCACTGTGAGTTGTGCTCTATGCAATGGCATCAAACACAACAATAATGTTAGCCCAAACATTACTGCTGTCATGCTCATCTTACAGAAATTATCATTGAGGCTCTTGGTCAGGTCATTCGGTGGCTTGACCAAGGTTATTCAGAGAGCACACACTGGAGCTCCACTGCTCATCCGGGTCTCTGGACAGACCACAAACCCCAGTTCCTCTCCTCTACCACACTTTCCACAGAAACCACATACCAGATTCCAAGAAAGTGCAATTTTAATTTTAATTTTAGAACAATGGAGTGATGGTTGTTAAACAAGGGCAAACAGGATAAAGAGAAAATAATGTGGAAGCCCCACCAGTCTGGGTAACATGTGGAGGAGAATAAGCTGTGATTTCATTTAGATGAGCCATCTTTTGAGGACAAGAAAATGTGCTTATGGTCAATGCAGCAGATTGTTTGGGTTTGTTTCTTTTTAAAATATGGAACACTTCACGAATTTGCATATCATCCTTGCACAGGGGCCATGCTAATCTTCTCTGTAATGCTCCAATTTTAGTACATGTGCTGCTAAAGTGAGCACAGAATTTTATTTTAACAGAGCTAGTGGAGCTCCTGTTCTTGAGAGGAACCGCTCCATTGCTTTTTGTCATTAAGGTGTAACTAACGTTAGTACTGAAGATCCCACAGCCTGCCAAGTGAACAAACAGACATATCTTGGAGAATGTGCATTCAGAACGCTCCTTAGAGGCAAAGCTTCATCTCACACACTTCAACATGTTGTTAGGAGATGTTATTCCTTAGAAAAGGACATCCTGCTTGGAAAGGTAAAGGGTCTGTGTAAAAGGGGATGACCCTTGATGAAATGGATTGATATCGTGACCACAGCAATGGGCGCAAGTGTGTTGGGAATGAAAAGGATGGTGCAGTACAGGACAGAGTTCAGATCTGTTCATCTGGTTGATCCAACAACAACAATGTTAATGCCAAACAAGCTCTCAGTGACTACGAGAGAGCAAACAAAATGCCAGATAAAAATGCAAACAGAGCTCCTTGCAGGTTGCATCCACTGTCTTCCCAGGTTCATTTAACCAGCATTTGTGCAGTGGCTGCCATATGCCATGTGTGCACTACATGGCAGAGACACTCTATCACCTACCCCTGCAGGAAAGAGCACAGATTCCCCAATTTAGAGATGAGAACAATGAAGCTTAATGAAGATTTGAATTATGACTCAGGCTGACTGACCTGAGGGATTGTCCTTGTACTACATTTTTGTACTGTTGACATCAAGACCATTCAGACTCATAGTGACCACAAAAGGTAAAGCAGAATGAACAGATCTTCCCCACAGAGTTTCCAGACTATAAATCTTTTATGGAATCAGACTGACACATCTTTCTCCTACCATGTGGTAGAAGTTCAAGCCACCAACCTTTCAGGTAGCAATTCAGAGCTTAACCACTGTGGTACCAGGGCTCCTATGTGTCTTTGTATTCTGAGGAGTTTTAAACTTGAGTGGAAATGAGATACACCCAGGGAATCAGCTGACATTCAGTTCTAGAAGCTCTGATTGTGTAAGTCTAGAGTTGGGAATCAAGCATTCAACAATAACTTCTGGGTGACTCTGAATCTGGTGGTCACAAGGTCACACTTACTTAATTACTTTATCTACTGGCCCCAGAGTCAGCTCCTACCTTATCTTTTTTTCATGATTCTCGAGACACCTAGTGGCCAGCTCTATCTTCCACTTCTGGAGTTTAGTGGAAGTCATCTATCCCACTTTAAAGCATATTGCCATCTGTGGGAGCCTTACTTCAAAACCCATGTGATAAGATCAGCTGAGCAACAGCCCTTTCCTGGGAACTACCTTGACAGCAGATACCCTTCCTGAGCACAGGCCTCAGGCCCTTACCCTAGCATCACTCTCACCCCATCCAATGACTCCACCAATACCTCATCAATAATTAAGTCCTCTTGGCTTTGGCATCCATGTTGTTGTTATTTTTGTGTACTGTTGAGTCTGAACTGACCTATAACTGACCCTCCATTGGGTTTTCTGAGGCAGTTTAATCTCATGGGAGGAGATTGTCCATCCTTCTCCCATGGAGCAACTGGTAGACTTACTTGAACTGTGTGCCTTTGGGGTTGCAGCACAAATTCTTGCCCCTACACCACCAGAACTCCCTATGTTACAAAGAGTCTGAACCTTTGTACAAAGAATCTTGACCTTTTATGGAATCCCACTTCTGACACCAGTTGTGTTTAGAATTCATCCTGCTATAATTAATAGCAGACTATTTAAAAGAAATCTCAGGTCAACGTAGTCTCAAATGCTTACCTAACTGTAGAAGTCCATCATTTGTAACATTTTTTTGGTAGAGGTTTTTTTTTAATTAAATTTTATTAGTTTTAATGAACATTTACAGGGATTTTGGGTTTTCATTCCTTCATTGCTGCACCATTCTCTCTACCCTCCTCCCCAGTTTGTTCTTCTTTCCCGCCATCCGAATGTCTGTTTTAATTGTCCAATTGCCACAGTGCTTGTCAAAGTCAGTTCTGATTAATCTGTAGAGGCTTTTTTACTGATTTGTAACATTAATAGCTCCACCCATGGCTCAGTTTCCCAATTACTCTATGGCCCTTGGGTTCAGTGATTCACTAGAAGATCTCTCAAAGACTCAGAACCATCAGGGAAAATGATAGGTCTCTCAAATCCACCCATTCTTCTCTATCGTCGTTGCTGTTATAGAACCAGTTACCATCAAGTCAGTTTCAACTTATAGCATCCCCATGTGCATTAGAGCAGAAGAATTGTGCTCCAGAGGGTTTACAAGGGCTGATCTTTTGGAAGCAATTGCTAGATCTTTATTACAAGTTTCCTGAATTTTCTACTAATCTTTAAACAATAATGGTACTTAGAACAGTCCAGCTTGGACTTCTGGCAGTTCTCTATGTACTGTTGTAGCTGTTTTTAATTTATCTTCACCAGTATTTTGTCTACATGTGATATTAATTACATTGTTTGATAATACCCACATTCTGTTGAATCACATTTCTTCAGAATGAGAACCTATGGATCACTTCCAGTCAGATGGCCAGACAGCGGTCCTCCAAATTTCCTAGCATAGTCTGGTGAGCACATCCTCGGTTGCACCTGTAATTTGAAGCATCTCAATTGGTATTCCCTCAATTCTTCAAGACTTATTTTTTCCCAAAGCCTTCATTGCCGCTTGAACTTTTTCCTTTCTTACCATTGGCTCTTGTTCATATGATATTTCCTGAAATATTTCAGTGTTGGTCAGTTTTTTTTGGACAGTGATTTTGTACCAAAACATCAAAAGAAGGTAGAAGAAAAACTAACAGGATATTCCTTCCACCTTCTTTTGATGCTTCCTGGATCAATCAAGATTTTTCCATGGCATCAAGAATATCATTACTGATATCAGATGGATCCTGGCTGAAAGCAAAGGATACCAGAAGGATGTCTATCTGTGCTTTCATGACTGTATAAAGGCATTTGGCTGTGTAGATCATAGCAAATTATGGCTAACCTTGGGAAGAATGAGAATCTCAGAAAACTTAATTGTGTTCATACAAAACCTATATCTTGTTGTTTGTGAACAAAGCAAGGGAGCACTACATGCTTTAAAATTAAGAAAGGCATGCCTCAGCATTGTACACTTTCTCCATGCCTATTCAACCTGTATGCTAAGCAAGTTATTCAAGAGGCTGGACTCTACTAAGAAGAAGGTGGCATTAAGATTGAAGGAAGATTCATCAATAACTTCCAATATGCAGATGACACAATCTTGCTTGCTGAAAGTGAGGAGGACCTGAAACACTTGCTACAGAATATCAGACATGGCAGCCTTCAATATGGATTGCTTCTCAACGTCAAGAAAACAAAAATTCTCAAACAAACAAAAAACCCCAACACTGGAAAAATTCTCACCAGTGGACAAATAATTGACATCATGATATAAAGATAAAAGATTGAAACTTTGAGCAACTTCATCTTACTTTAATGCACAATCAATACACCTGGTTCCAGTGACCAGGAGATGTATTGCACTGGGAAAGGCTGTAGTGAGGAACGTCTCCAAATTACCAAGGAGGCAAGGATGTTAATTTGAAGACTAAGGTATGTTTAATCCAAACCATAGTCTTTTCAATCACTCGCTGTGCTGCTAAGAGCTGGGCAATGAATAAGGATGATGGAAGAAAAAGTAATGCCTTTGAGTTGTGTTGGAGAAGAGTACTGAAGATCTCATGGAGTGCCAAACAGATATGTCATGGAGAAGGTGCAAACAGAGTGCTCCTTGGAATCAAAGGTAATGAAACTTTTCCTTGCATACTTTGCACATGTTGCTAGTAGAGGTTATTCCTTAGAGAAGGACATCACACTTGGATATGAAGGGGACAATGAAGGAGAGGAAGACCTCAACCAGGTGGATTGACATAATGACTGAAGCAATGGGCTCAAGTGTGTGAGAGATTGTGAACATGGTAGAGGACAGGACAGGGTTCAGATCTGTTGTTCATAGGATCATTATGAGTCATACTTGATGAAATAGCACCTGACAACAATAATGACCACAATGCTTAGAACCTGGTAGTGCAAAAAGGCTACTGCTCTTGGACAATTTGGCATTTTGTACCTACCTTGTGGTGTCATAGAAGTCAGATCTGGCAGTCTGCATCTGTAAAGATTACAGCCAAGAAAATTTTATGATGCATATCTCTGTTCTAACACGCGAGGTGGCTGAGAATTAGAATTGACTCCATAGCAATTGTTTGGTTTTGACATTTGGTGCATGTAGATGACATTAGCATTTTGTTGAATTGCACTGAATTTTCACTTTGCGCCAAGACCAACACCCTTATCCTCTGAGATTCTTGATGTTATCCCCAAAACAAAAGGGTTCCTCCCACATTTCAGATTTGAGCCCTCTTGCACCAAAATGCTTTCACGTGGGCCTCACTGTACTGTGAGGCAGGAATGGGATTTTCTATTTCTGCGTAATGAGCAGATTGACATTTCTTAGCATTATTGTGAAGCTGTTAAGAAGCAGTCATTGGTCTGTGCTAATGGAGAGAAAGGAACATCACAATGGAAATTCTTCTGGGCATTAACTGCTAACTCGGGTTAAGGCAAGTTCATTCTAGTTGGACTCCCCTCCTGAGAATTTGCATTTCCACCTTAAATACCTGGAATCAGAATCTACAATTGAACAGGAACCCCAGGTGATTCTTATGTAGACTCTTACTCACCTGGAGATCTTGTTAACATGTAAATTTTTTTCAAAGCTCTTTTTAAAATTAATGTTGATTTTAATGGAATGAACTCGTTTGGAATCTTGTGTCTCTGGGAATAAATAATCCAACTGCCTGACAAATATTATCTCTTTTCTCTTTACAACCCCCACCTGCCCTCCAGGAGATTGGTGAAGTAAGTCCAGATGAGGAGGAGGGAGAGGCCCCAAGCTGTGAGAGCAATTTGGAAAATTTCCACTTTCCTGTTTTTCTCATTGAATCTCCACTTTGTGACAGTGTTTTCTGTCTCTCCCCAGACGATAGTCTAAGTACACCCATGAGAGTAATGGCTGTGCTTTATCTACTGCTGTATCTCCAACACCAAGAGCAGCGACATAGACACACCCATGCTCATTCAGTAAATCAGGGCTTCGACTCAGTTCTTATTTAATCACAGCCAATAAACAGACATGAAACATTTCTAAATTTGCAAAATACTGGTGTATTGCAACAATGATGAGAATGGGGAAAATTACAGTTCAATGCCCTGCTAGAAACATAACCTTATTAGAAAACAAGGGTAACATGCTGTTGCATAATAGTAACCTCTTGGTTATCAGAGTCAGACATAACGGTGACTTGCTCGAAGATGGTGGCAGAATGTGTATAGCTCTTCCCAGTGCTGACAATAGCCCCAGTCTCCTGCATTAGGCCCCTAAAAGGGCTCACAATACCTCTTCTGAGTTTCCTAATCCAGGGTTTTGACGTATATATTTCCACATCCCAATTATCATTCCAGTGTACTCACACTGTATCAATTCAGATCTGTTAGGATATTCTGTGTCAGCCACGATTGTTTTCCTGTCAGCCATGAGGTCCTGCAATACGTACGTGTTGTATGAGTGAATGGACAAATAAACGAATGGCACACTCTTTGTTTTGAACCCCACCTGTGACTCAGTACATTTAATAGTTTTAAACAATCTAAGTTCTTACATTTTCTATTCTGAAGATTCTGACTCATGAGACCACAGAAAAGATACTTTGAAGAAACCCGTTCACAGAGTATCTCTAGAATTATCCACAGAACATTAGTGACATCGGTTGTTCTAGGGATGGTGGTTGGGAATATGAGGGAGATTGAAAACAGAATGTCTTTTGTGATTTTTTTTTTATGGTGAATCATATGCAGTCAAACTTCTAAAAGCCAGAACCCATGTAAGGCAGAAACCTGTCAGAGATGAAAAAAATCTCAAATATTTCCCCATCAACAAGTGGGAAAATACGCGGTCAAGGACTTCTTCAAAGTCCTAAAAAGCAAGGATGTCTGTTTAAAGAAAAAAAGAAATGCACCTGGTCTATGCCTTAGTCTTTTCAATGACTTCTTATGCATGTGGAAGTTGGACAATGAAGAAGCGTGACAAAAGAAGAACCAACCCGTTTGAGTGGTGGTGTTGGAATATTGACTGTTCCTTGGATGCCAAAAGAACAAGTGAGTCTGCCTTGAACGAAGTACAACTGGGGTGCTTGTTAAAGGCAAAGATGCCAAAACTTCATCTAACATACCTTTGGCATGTTGTCAGAAGGGGCCAGTCTTTGGAAAAAGACCTTATACTTGGGCAGGTGAAGGATCGGAGGAAGAGAGGAAGACCCTTAACAAGATGGGTTGACATGGTGACTGTAACACGGGACTCACACATCTTAGAGACGGTGAAGGATGGCACTGGCTAGGCAAGAGTTAGCAAGGTGTTGATGTGTTATTCACAGGGTCACCTTGAGTCATAGTTGACTTGACAGCATCTAATAACCATAGAAAACTGTTAAGGCTGCACTCAATAAAAACAGAAAACTTATGAGGCCCAGAAAAACATGGCAGTGTCATTGAGTTCCAGCTCTCCCAGGTTTCATTGCGGGCATTTTTCTTCACTTGCTGATACGTCTACAAGGTATTGGAGTGTCTCTCAAAGCGTGGTGCTCACTAGAATCCCCTGGAGAATGTTTGCTGAAAGGAAAGTTCTTACTCTAGCCCAGTGGCCTTAGTTAGGGTCTCTGTGGTAAAAATCTACCTGATGGAAAGCCGTCTAAGACCTGTACAGTAACCATAATCACAAGCCTTTCTGATATAACTTGGTTCCAACCTTGCCGCTGAGGTATAGGATGAGTCAACCATTTGATGTGTATATTGGAAACAATTCTGAGGAGGAAAAAGACTTTTCATAATTACCTTAAGGAGGGCAAGTGCAAATTGAGACTGTCCCAGACACACCAGGATGGTCTCCTAATTAAAGCCAAAAGCTATGTGACTTAGCCATTCACTTGACCTTTTGGAACCTCATGGAATTGTTGTGAGACGTGATTAATAATAGCACACTACTCAGAGGGTTGTTGTGAGGACAAGTGAAACATCGGTGAAGCTCTTCTGTAGCACAAAGCAAATACATTTCCCCAAGTTCCAATTTTTAACACATCAAGTCCACTGCCATCTAATTGATTCTATCTCTTTGAGACCCTACAAGACAGAACAGAATTGGCCCACAGGGTATCCAAGACTGTAAATCTTTATGCGAACTGACTTCCTCATATTTCTCCCATATGAACAGCTGTTGGATTCAAACTACTGACCTTTTGGTTAGCAGCCAAATGCCTTACATACAGTGGCACCGAACTCCCACTGGCACAGGAAGCCAATGGGGACTTGTCTCCTCTGCTACCAGTTGCTGGTGTGTATCGATATAAACAGCCATGTGGTAATTGTGCTGAGACTTTTAAAATGCGGGTATTAACTTAATTGCAACCATCAATGAGCCATATTATGGGTAGACCAAGCGGGGATTGCACAGCTGTTTTATCCTTTCAATCTAATTAACATATTTTCTGAATAACTTACCCAGTCTAGCTCTTGAGTCCGGGTCTGGGGGCTCTATCCTTAAGCTTTTGGAATAGTGGCACGAGCCTTTGTAGCTTTTCCTCTCCATTCTATCTTTTCATACTATAGATCTAACCAAAATAGTAGAACCCTAAATTAGTTCATCATTTCAACAATCCATGTCATTACACAGAGATACGAAGTAGACAGACTGTAAAGTTTGTTGTTGTTGTTGTTGTTATGTGCCGTCGAGTCGCTTGCGACTCATAGCGACCCTATGTACAACAGCCCTAAACTCAGCTCTGTCCTGTGCCAATCGCACTGTCTCCGACACTCCCATCCCAATCACCCCAGTCACTGAATCAATCCACCTCATAGAGGGCCTTCCTCTCCTGCGCCGTCCCTCCACCCTCCCAAGCATGATGTTCCTCTCTAAGGACCGGTCTATCCTCACAACATGTCCAAAGTACATTAGACTGAGCCTCAGAATCCTTGCCTCCAAGGAGCCACCTGGTTTAACCCTTTCCAGGATGAATCTGTTTGTTTTCCTAGCAGTCCATGGTATTCTCAATACTCTTCTCCAGCACCACAGCTCAAAGGCATCAATTCTCCTTCTATCCTCCTTGGTCTTTGTCCAACTCTCTGATGCATAACAGGTGATTGCGAAGACCATGGCCTGTATCAGATGCACCTTAGTATCCAGAGAGACACCATTGCTCTCCAGTACTTTGGAGAGGTCCCTTTTAATTTCCTGGCTGCTGGTGCCAAGACTGTTGACTATGGAGCCAAGCAAACTGAAGCTGTGTACAATCTCAATCTCTTCACCATCCATCCTGATGCTGCCAATTGTTGGATGTATATGCCATGCCTATCTTCTGTGAATATGGATTGGACTTCTGTGAGCCTGGGTTTAAATCTCAGTCTTACTGTTTAGAGAACTATGTGACTTTGGGTGATGGTCACAACCTCTCTGAGCCTTCCTGGAGAAGTGAGATGACAATAGTGCTCAGCTCACAGAGTTAGAAAGAAGGTCCACAGAAACCATGCATTTGCACTTCCCTTAAGGAAGTGATTCACAGTGTGAGGCATTGCCAAAAGCAGCACTTCCACATCAAAACCTTGGAAGAGGAATGGACTGAGAATCTATGGTACATTCACACGATGGAATACTACACAGCGCTCGGGAGCAATGGTTTTGTAAATGACTACCTACCTTGGGAGCGACTGGAGAGCATTATGCTAAATGAACTAACTCAGTCCCATAAGGACAAATATTGTACAAGACCATTAATGTAGAACGTGCATGTGGATGCAAGGGAGGGGAGGGGGCAGCAGAGGGATAAGGATGGGCAGCAGGTGATGGTGGGGGAGTGATGTTAGTCATAGGATCATACACTTTGATGGGTGGAGAGAGGGGTGGGTAAAGGAAAGGGGAAAGATCTGGTGTGAAAAACAATGTATATGAACTTTGTAAGTAAACCAGTATAAAATAAGTTTTTTTAAAAAACAACCCTGGAAGAGCAACACTTCTTGAAGAAGTGACCAGGGATAAAGGTGTAGCAGGCAGCACTAACCAAGCTCCTTAAACTTTCTTTAAAAAGGTTTCCTTCCTCAAAGTCCCACATGTATGGTGATCCCTTCCCAACTTTCATTTCTCTTGCTCCCCCCACACTTTCTCTCTCTGAACATGTCCTTCCCACTTCCTGTATCTCATGTGTCTTGTGTGCGTGACTCTCGGAGATTTCTTCTATTACAATGTCATTTCACTTGGATCCACAATGAACATCCATCGTAGCAGAAATCCTGAAATTAAAAAAAAAAAGAAAGAAAGTGTTGCATTGGGCAAATCTCCTGTCAAAGACCTCCTTAAAGTGCTAAAGAACAAGGATGTCAATTTAAAGGCTAAGGTACATCCGACCCAAGCCATGCATGGTATTTTCAATTGCTTCATAGGCTTGTGAAGGCTGGACCATGAATCAGGAAGATCAAGGGAGAATTGGTGACTTTGAATTGTGGTTTTGGTAAAAGTGCTCCATGTACCATGAATTACCAAAAGAACAAACACATCTGTTCTGGAGCAAGTGCAACCGAGGTGCTTCTTAGAGGCAGGGATGGTGAAACTTTGTCTCACATGCTTTGGGCAAAATATGCTTTCAAGAGGCATCAGTTCTTGGACAGACACTTTCCTTGGAAAGATAGAGGGTCAGTGAAAACAAGGAAGGTCCTCACGACTGAACTGACACAGTGGCTGTGGCAGCAATAGCTGTGCATATAGCAGAGAGGATACGGATTATGTAGGATGCGGCATGGGTTTGATCAGCTCCTCAAAGTGTTGCTATGAGCCATATTTGACAGGCTGGTACCTAACAATAGGAACTCCCTCAAAAAGGGTTTAGGGGCAGAAAAGTTCAAAGATCTTCATTGGTGACTGGGGCCACACCAAAGGCTGTGAGCTCCTACTATAGGAAGTCTTTTGCTCTTGTTGCATTTTGCAAGGGGGGTTCTGATGTCATAGTGCACAGGGAGCGGGGTTGCTAAACCCAAAGGTGATGCCTCTCTGCTGCCTAACTCTACCACCAACTCCAAGGGAGAAAGATGTGGAGTCGATGTGAGGAAACCCAGACAACTCCAGTTAAAGAAACCCACCTCAGTGTCTTTCAAGTCAACAAATGTGAAGTGGAGAGACCATCTGAGGTGGTGCTCAGGTCAGATTTGGGGAGCGGTGCACTCCCCCAAGTTCCTTGCTTCAAGGATGTGGGATTAGAAGGATTTTGGAAACCAGTCAAGTCATCACTGGTAGTGTGGGTTTGTGGAGCAGCAGGAACTCCCAAGTGAAATCCAGGATAGAGTTGAAAACTGTTGTAAAGGAAGCCCTCTGAATCCCACCCTCTCATCCTGCACTCACTCTGGAATTGTTCTTACAGTCCAACTGTAATATGAGCTAATTATCATCTTACCCTGACTGATTGTGGCTGAACCAGAAGCCTGTGTTTAAAATAGCCAAGCCTGGGACTGTCTGCTAGCACATACCCACTTCTATCCATGTATGTATAAGCCAGTAATTAGGGAACAACAATTAAAAACATGCTTTCAATCTGTTTACTGTGAGAGCAAACACCCATTTCTGATGAGTAGCAGATGCTTCTCAGAAGACAGACCCAAGCATTCCAGAGAAAAGAAGAGTGTTCTTGGAGGAGAGAGGACGTGGTGGGAGAGGAGAGAACTGCCCTCCGCTCACCTGTCTCCTCCTCTTGCTGAGAACTGCAGCCTTTGCCCAAGAGTTCTGCTACAGGACAAGATGGGCCACAACCTGCTGTCCACTTGGCGGGGTCTCTCCAGGTCTCTTGTATTGCCTAGAAATTTAGCCGTAACAACAGCCTTCCTCATCCCCAAAACCCCCCTCACCAAATCCTCATGGCTCTTATCTATTTCTACTCTTATTTCCATCTCCATTATTATTTGCCATAGAGTCAAATGCAGATCTTAGTGACCATATGAACATCAGATCAGAACCTTGTCCTTTCCTCTGCCGTCCTCAGTGCTGGACCCCATTCTTACAGTCACAGTGTCAATCCATCTTGGAGAGGAGTCTTCTCTTTCTCTGTCTTTCTGACATCTTTTTTCCCAACAACTGATCAGTTCTGTGGTGCACTGATGGGGTTACCATGAATGGAGGCCAGGCACTGGGTTTGTTGTGTTGGTTTTTATGACAAATCTTTGATGTCAGTGCTGAATTTTACTTGAACTCTGTGATACTGGAAATGCATGATTGAGAAATTCCTCCATCCTTTGTGTTCAGCAAAGTGGCTCACCCTTCCCATCAGACTTCGATAGGAAGATTGGTTTATCTGTAACGACGCAACTAAATTCAACTCATTGCTGTTAAGTCAGCACTAACTCATAGCTGACCCTCCACCAGGCTTTCAGAGACTATAAAAGAGCATGGGAAGACATTGCCCATCTTTATGAAACCAAAGAAATCAAACCCACTGATGTGAAAGAGGTTCCCACTCTCCACTGGAAGCTTCTGTAAACTCTTCTGGGAAGGGTCTGTCCACATGTATCCCTCAGAGTGCTTGGCGGATTTGAATCTCTGACCTTTTTGTTAGAGCAACACGCTATAAACGATGCCATTCCCATTTCTTGCCTCACAAATGTGTAACTGGATTGCTTGTCCTAATAATCAGAAGCAAATTTTTTTCTCCCCTCCTTCTTTTTATTGTGACTTGAGTGAAAGATAAAAAAGCTAACTGATTTTCCATTTAGCCAGTCACATACTTTTTATGATATTAATAACAGCATCTACAATGTAAGCACATTCTTCCCATTTCATCCATGTGATACTCTTTTCTATTAATTCTTCTGTCCCTTTACTTTCCTGCTCTCTGAGTTTTATCCCTGTATCATATGTCCTTTTGATAACATGTGACTGCTTTTTCTAAGAAGTGAGTACCTCTCTGGTGTGGATTCACTCTATGGATTTGTCTGTGTTTTGGTTGAAAGTTGAGCTACAATGATAAGCAGAAAATAATTCTTGTGAATAAAATTTTAATTACATTTTCTCCTTCCTTCCAAATTCTGGTTTACCCTCAGCCTTAGGCGCCGTCCTACCCCTTCTGCAGGGCCCTCCCCACCTCAACACAAAGCACTCCGATTGGCCTTCTCATCCACTTACCATCTCACCCTCTCATCCATTTACATCTCACCCTCTCATCCATTTACCACACCTGGTTCTGCCAGCCCTGCTTATGCTCAGTGTCTATAAAGGGGGAAAAAAACCAACACAACCCAAACCCACGGTGATCCCTACTGTGAGACACCTGCAGCTCTATGATCAGACTACGCTCCTGCTTGAGCTGTCCCCTTCCGCACTATGGTCACCCCACCTTTCTGACGAAGCTTCTCCCTGCCACACTCTGGATTTTATTTTTATTTGCCATTAGCCACTTTGATATTCACTGTTATTCACAACAGAATAAATCTGTTGGGGAGAGTTGTGGGGGAAAATAAATCTGATGTATTTAACCCATTTTGGTTCATTCCATTCTGATTCATGGTGACCCTGCAGGATGGAGTGAAAGTCCCCCCTAGGATTTCTGGGACTGTAATTGTGGATTGACTCGGTGACTGCCACAATGGGCTCAAGTGTGTCAGATTGTGAGGATGGCACAGGAGAGGATAGGGTTATAGGGTTCAGATCTGCTGTCCATATGGTCGTTAGGAGTCATACTCTACTTGATGGTACCCAACAACAACAACGATTGTTGTGGAAGCTGACTACCATATCTTATTAGTTAGCAGCAAAACACGTAACAACTACACCAGGAGGGCTCCTGACACTCAACCACAGGCTATCACTTTAATTGAAACAATGCATACAGAAGTAATGGAAAGATCTGCATACATTAACATAATAATGTGAGGCTTTATTGGCATAAAAAGGTGTCCTATTTAAAACAGGTTATAAAACAAAGTGGTAGAGTTCTGCTTCTGGAAAAATGGAAGAGACAAACTTTTTACTCCCTGCTTGCTAAGCACAAGATAAATCTCTGATGCTGTATCAATGAAAGGTAAGAAGATTCTGGAAGGTTGAGGATGGAGGCCGACTTATTAGGGACTTCAAGGACACATGGTGTGGAGCTCTCTGAATTTCAGTACCCACCATCTATGCCTGACTTGAAGCTGATGAAGCCAGTAACCCATAAACACCACAGGGTACAGACAATGCATGAATAAAACCCCCTGAAAAACCTGCTCTCTTCAGCCAAAAGGCCAGAAAGAGGGGCAGCCTAGTAACACTGAGACCTTTTGGATAATAACGGCTTTGTCCAGATAAACAAAGCAGAAAACATGGACCCTCATCCCATCAGCAATGGTCAGGTGGGAAACCATGAGAGCTCCAGCTTCAACAAGCTGAACACAGTCGCTCCAAGGTCCTTAGGCCTGGTCAGAGGTTTTGTTTCCAGGCCTAGTAACCAGCTGCCTTTCAGGCAATTTCTGCTCTTGGAGTTCTTTCTGTGTCTGATGTGAGTTATGCTCCATGGGCTTCCAGTGGCTGTATTTTCAGATGTCACCTGCCATACCTTTCTTCTGACGTATTTCTTGGTGGACTTGAACCTCCCACCTTTCTGTTAGAGTCAATTGCCTTAACTGTTTGTCTCAGTGTTAAGGCCACAAAAGCTCAACAGAAAGAAGGAGTCTGCACAACTGTCACAACCTTTACAGTTGGTATTAATTTCCCAATGAGCAAGGGGCATGGGCTTCCTTATTAAACTCTACTGAACAAATTCACGTTCCCCACCACCATCACTTCAAAGCTTCTCCTTCCGGTATGCTTAGTATCTCTCGCTCCCAGCCCCACAGCACCTTCCTACAGAACCAAAGCCTCTTTTCAAGTGTTTGTCATCTCACAAGAGTGTGGCATGTGGACAGTGAACAAGGGAGAATGAAGAAGGATTGACTCCTTTGAATTGTGCTGTGAAAAATATTGAATGTACCACGGTCTGCCAAAAGAACAGATAAATCCGTGTTGGAATAAGCACAAGTCAGAGAACTTCTTGAAAGTGAGGATAGTAAGAGTTCATCGCAAATACTTTGGACAAGTTGTCAGGAAGCGCCAGTCCCTGGGGAAAGGCATCATTCTTGGTAGAGTCAGGAAAGAAAGAGGAAGACCAGGAATGAGAGGGATTAACATGTTGTTTTGCCGTGGAGTCGCCTGTGACTCATAGTGACCCTGTGTACAACAGCCCTAAGCCCTGCTCTATCCTGTGTCCATCTTATTGTCTCCGACACACCCATCCCGATTACCTCAGTCACTGAATCAATCCATCTCATCGAGAGTCCTCCTCTCCTGCGCTGTCCTCCACCCTTCCAAACATGACGTCCCACTCCAAGCACTGGTCCCGTCTTGCAATATATCCAGAGTATGTCAGATGGAGCCTCAGAATCTTTGCCTCCAAGGAGCAGACCAGCTTCACCCTCCCTGGGATGAACCTGTTTGTTCTCCTAGCAGTGCATGGTATATTCAGTGCTCTTCTCCAGCACCACAGCTCAAAGACATCAACTCTCTATCTTCCCTAGTCACTATCGAGCTCTCTGATCCATATGTTGTTGTTGTTGTTATGTGCCATCGAGTCGCTTGTGACTCATAGCGATGCTATGTACAACAACCCTAAACTCTGCTCTGTCCTGTGCCAATTGCACTGTCTCCGACACTCCCATCCTGATTATCCTAGTCACTGAATCAATCCACCTCATAGAGGGCCTTCCTCTCCTGCGCCGTCCCTCCACCCTCCCAAGCACGATGTCCCTCTCCAAGGACCGGTCTCTCCTCACAACATGTCCAAAGTATGTTAGACGAAGCCTAAGAATCCTTCCCTCCAAGGAGCCACCCGGTTTAACCCTTTCTGGGACAAATCTGTTTGTTTTCCTAGCAGTCTATGGTATTCTCAATACTCTTCTCCAGCACCACAGCTCAAAGGCATCAATTCTCCTTCTATCCTCCTTGGTCATTGTCCAACTCTCTGATGCATAACAAGTGATTGCGAAGACCATGGCCTGTATCAGATGCACCTTAGTCTCCAGAGAGACACCATTGCTCTCCAGCACTTTGGAGAGGTCCCTAACAGCAGACTTTCCCATGGCAATGCGCCTTTTAATTTCCTGGCTGCTGGTGCCAAGACTGTTGACTATGGAGCCAAGCAAACTAAAACTGTGAACAATCTCAATCTCTTCACTATCCATCCTGATGCTGCCGATTGGTCCAGTGGTGAGAATCTTTGTCTTCCTGATATTGAGCCTCAATCCATATTGTAGGCTGCAGTCCTTGACACTCTGCAGCAGGTGCTTCAGGTCCTCCTCAGTTTCAGCAAGCAGGGTTGTGTCATCTGCATAACGCAGATTGTTGATAAATCGTCCACCAATCTTGACCCCACATTTCTCCTCATAGAGCCCAGCCTCCTGGATAATCTGTTCTGCATATAGGTTGAAAAGGTATGGAGATAGGATGCATCCCTGGCGTACGCCCTTCCCAATTTTGAACCATGCAGTGTTCCCTTGCTCTGTTCTGACGACTGCCTCCTGGTGCAAGTATAGGTTTTGCATTAGAACGATCAAGTGTTCTGGGATTCCCATTCTTCTCAGAGTCAGCCACAGTTTGTTATGATCTACACAGTCAAATGCCTTTGCTTAGCCGATGAAACACAGATAGATATTCCTCTGGTACTCCCTGCTTTCAGCTAAGATCCATCTAACATCAGCTACAATATCCCTAGTACCATGACCCCTTCTAAACCCAGCCTGGACTTCTGTTAGTTCTCTGCTAATGTGCTGTTCCAGTCATTTTTGGATAATCTTCAGTAAAATCTTACTTGCATGTGAAATCAGTGAGATTGTTCTGTAGTTTTCACACTCTGTTAGGTCACCTTTCTTTGGGATGGGAACAAATATAGATCTCTTCCAGTCAGTTGGCCAAGTGGTTGTTCTCCAGATTTCTTGGCATAACTCTGATGCATATAGTGGCTATTAAATGCCCTCAAGTGTCACAGTCATTACAGGAAGGTGCAGGGCTGTGTAGTCACTGTCACGGTGATTAATAAGGAACTTAAGGCCATCCTTCCCTTGATTACTGGGTACTCCCTCTGTATATGCCTCTGTATATGGTGATATTCTTCTTACCTTGGTGAGGATTCGCTCAGAGGGAGAGAGGAGTGAAGGTATCAGCGCTGGAAGCAGGGCTGGTGTTGCAACTCACCGTAACTCCATGTCCGACAGAGCGAAACACTGCGCAGTCCTGCTCCATCCAACCGTTGTGATGTTGATCTGCTGTTGCTGTGCAATCCAGCCCCTGGAGGGTCTCCTTTTTCACTGACTGCTTTACTATGATGTCTGATGTCTTTCTCCTGGGACTGGTTCTTCCTAATAAGACGTCTAAGGTACATGACTACATGAGGTTGCAGGGCCTGAAAAAACCAGAATCAGCAGGTCATATGGCAGGCTGCTGGCTCACACAGCAACAAGGTGGTGCTGGGGGAAATCCCTGCACTTTTTCCAAGGTAGGCCAGTCCTTTCTTCTTTATGCCTTTTGGCACTGTAGGCTAAGCTTTGGCTTCCTAATCTAAAGCCTAGAGTTTTGAACCCACCAGCTTCTTTGAGAGAATGATGGGACTGCCTGTTTCTTTAAACACTGACAATCTTAAAAGCCTTATGGGGCAGTTCTGCTCTGTCCTACAAGGTACTGTATGTCTGAATGGATTTGATAACTATCAGCTTGTTTAATTTTGATGGATATCCTTGGTGGTGTAAACAGTTAAAGCCTGTGGTGATGAAGGAAGATGTTTAAGCTGCTCTGGAGGAATTGGCAAAAAACAAGGCCCCAGGAATTGACGGCATACCAATTGACATATTTCAACAAACAGATGTTAACCCAAAGGTGCTCACCAAGCTGTGCCAAGAAATCTGGAGGACAACTACCTGGCCCGCTGACTGGAAGGGATCTATATTTTTCCCATTCCAAAGAAGGGTGACCCAACAGTGTGGAAATTATCAAACAATATCATTAATATCACATGCAAACAAGATTCTGCTAAAGATTATCCAAAAGAGACTGAAACAGCACATCAACGGAGAACTGCCTGAAGTGCAGGCTGGGCGTAGAAGAGGCTGCAGTACTAGGTATATTGTAGCTAATATTAGATGGATCTTGGCTGAAAGCAGAGAATACCAGAGGAATGTCTATCCGTGTTTCATTGACTATGCAAAGGCATTTAACTGTTTGGATCACAACAAACTGTGGCTGACTATGAGAAGAATGGGAATCCCAGAACACCTGATTGTGCTTATGAGAAATCTATATTTGGACCAAGAGGTGGTCGTCAGAACAGAGCAAGGAAACAGTGCATGGTTTAAAATCAGGAAGAGTGTAGGCCAGGGACGTGTCCTATGTCCTTTTCAATCTATATGCAAAACATCATCCTTGGAGTCAAGGATTCTGAAGCTTTGTCTGACATACTTTGGACATGTTACAAGGAGGGAACAGTCATTGGAGAAAGACGTCATGCTTGGGAGGGTGGAGGGACAGCGCAGGAGAGGAAGACCCTCAATGAGATGGATTGATTCACTGACTGGGGTAATGGGGTAGGTGTGTCAGAGATAATGAGGTTGACTCAGGATAGAGCAGGGTTCAGAGCTGTTGTACATAGGACCGCTAAGAGTCGCAAGCGACTTGAGGGCACAAAACAATAACAATGAAATGAGAGTTAGTTTGAACCCACTCAGAAGGCCATTGGAAGAGAAGTTGGCAATCTGCCTCTGCAAGATCACAGCCTTGGACACCCTGCAGAGCTCAGCTTTACTCAGGTGCACACAAGGTCACCGTGGGTCATGTGCATACAGGGTCACTGTGGGTCAGAATCTCAGTAGCTGGTTTGTAGGTTTTTTTCCCTTAGAAGAGACAGCCTCTTGGAAGGTGCCTGTGATCGATCACCTATAACTCAGGGCAGATTTGTCAGAGTCCCCTCCTCTGAGGGTCCCTGCCATAGAAGTGAGCAGCTGGCCTTGTGTTAGGACTGAGGAGCTCTGGTTGCACAGGGGGTAAAGCATTGAGCCGTTAATCAAAAGCTTGGCCATATGACCCCACTTTCTACTCCGCGGGGAAAGCTGAGGCAGTTTGCATCCATAAAGATTTACGACCTTGGGAGCCCTACAGAGCGCAATGGTGTCACCAAGAATCAGAGTCAACTGACAGGGGGCGTTTTCATTTTGATATTCTTGTGGTTAAAAGGATCCCTGGTGGTTCAATGAGTTTGGTTTGGTCTGAGTGTGAACTGGCTTGAAAGAGAGAAACTCTTCGGGGTCACAGTCTTAATAAACCCCACATTTTAGTGAATTTTTGTCTCCAAGCAACCCAGCAGTATCTAAATCACCTCCTTGTGGCCCCAGCATGGAGAAGGGGAAAGTGTCTACTTTGAAACATGCACAGAGCATTCTCTATAGAAAAGGCAGGGGAAAGACATTCACTTTCTCACTGCTGTTCAGTCGAGTCTTAATTCCAATTCTCTGTTGGTTTCTGAGGCTGGAAATTTTTATGGGAGGTGATTGTCTGCTTTCTCCTTCTGAGAACCCACTTAGTGGATTCAAACTGTTGACCTCAAGGTTAATAGCTTGACTCCTAAAAGACATTATCAATCCCTTCTTGTTGAACACTGTCAAGTTAGAACTGATGCACAGCTGATCCTCCAGTGGGTTTTCAGACGCAGTTAATCACATAGGAGGGAATTGCCTGTCCTTCTCACACAGAGCAGCTGGTGGCTTTGAACCATGTGTATCTGGGATTGCAGTGCAGCTTCTTATCACTATGCCTCCAGAGCTCCCCTATCAGCCACTTTACCAGAGCTGTTCTCGCTAGCGGCAGCTCGAGCATGTCAAAAAAGAACTGAGCTCCATTGGGTTTCAGTGGCTGATGGTTTTGAAACGGGAGAGTCCAGCAGATACATAGGCACAGTTTGTGCTTGACAGCCAACTTGAAAAGGCTAGTGGTTCACATCCCTCCAGTATCACCAGAGAGGAGCAGCCTGGTAAACTGCTTCCATAAAGACCATCCCCAAGAAAACCCTGTGAGCTCTTTTCTGCACATGTGAGGTTGCCAGGTATCATAGCAGAACTGATGGCAACTTACCCAGCAGCAAGATAACCAGACCTTTCTTCCAAAGCACTCTTGGGTAGATTCAATCTGCCAGTCTTGCAATCAGCAGCTCAGAACGGTTTGTACTGCTCAGGAACTCCAGCATAGCCAGGGATGAGTGTGGATATGTATGTGTCTCAAATGTCATCTAGGCTATTTTAATTTACAGTGTGAATTATAGGACAATGATCTGCCCATTGGGCTTCCAGGATGAAATCTTTATGACAGCAGATTGTCAGGTGTTTGTTTCCATGGAGCTGCTGGGTGGCTTTGAACTACTAACCTTTCAGTTACCTGCTGAGTATTTAACCTCCTTGCCTCACAGACTCCTTCACCAGGTCCCTAGCCTACCTGAGTGTCCAGAGCATCCAAAAAGGGGTCTTGTTCAGATGAAAGGAGAGCATTTGTAGCTCTCTTCCTTGGGTGTTTCCAGAGTTTCCGCCACCGTTGTTGGCAAAGGTGCTGTTTTCCGTGGGAGTCCGCCAATGGACAGGCCCCGAGAGCAGTGAGGTCTCGAGGTGTTGCCAGAAGCAAAGGAAAATGTGCGGTTCTCCCTGCAGGGGAAGTTCACCGCCCATAGTGTCAGGGAGAATGGGACACACACACACACACCTCACACACAAGCACCTTGCACCAGGAGGCTGGAATCAGTTTCCATTTCCTGGAAGGTTCATGCTTTTTGTTTGAGTTGTTTGTCAGGAATATCATTTGAATCATTTTCCCCCCAGGCTCAGAGATGGGTTGAGTCAGAATTAGCAAGCAATCTGTAATATCCAAATAGGCTATGAAAGCAGATTTTTGGTGGTATTTCTGAATAATTTTTTATTTGTATTTTAGATATTCACATGAATTTTTGGAATAAATTCATTCAGTTTATACACATACATATGTTTGTCTATTTAAAAAAAAATAAATTAACAGTGCGGTCTCTTGTTTTAGCTTTGACTCAGACACCAACTATTATATTCCTGGATGTGCTGCCAGCACCATTGTTTTGAATAGAGTTTTACGTTAGAGAATGCGGTCTTATTTGGGAAATGATTGTGTCCATTGAGTAACTAAGCAGAATTTGGCTTAGGGAAATCTGGTTTTGTTGACTGAAGATCAGCTTTACAAAAGTATGCATTTCAAAAACAGCCTTTTCATGCTCAGAATCACTGCGCTAAGAGAGATGCAAATCAAAACCACAGTGAGTTAGAACTCCAGTGACAGTGGCAATTTTAACAAGACAGCAAGTAATAGATGTTGGAGAGGATGTGGTGAGAAAGGAACTCTTCTACATTGTTGGTGGGATTGTAAAATGGTGCAACCATTCTGGAAGGCAGTTTGGTGCTTCCTCAAAAAGCTAAACACAGAAATTCCATATGACCCAACTATTCCACCAGGAATATACCCTGAGAAAATGAGAACTGAGGCACAAATGGAGACTCGGACACCAGTGTTCATAGCAGCGTTATTCACCATCGCAAGAACATTGAAACAGCCCAAATGTCCAAACACAATGAATGGATTAAGAAATTATGGTACATTCACACAATGGAATACTACACAGCGTGCAGGAGCAATGACTTTGCAAATTATTACCTAACTTGAGAGGGACTGGAAAGCATTATTCTGAGCGAACTAACTCAGTCTGACAAGGACAAATATAACATAAACCATTATTCTAAAATCAGTATAAGGATCCAAGGGGGATGGGGAGATCCAAGGGGGATGGGGGGAGGGTGGAATCAGAGGGATGAGGATGTGCAGGGGGAGGGGGGATTAATCATGGGCTTGTACAATTTGATGCGTGGGGGGTTAGGGAAATTGGAAGAATCTGTTCTGGAAGACAATGTATTAAAATTTTGTAAATAAATGAGTATAATAATAAAAAAAGAAACAAGGAAAAACCTCAGCCTTTTCATAATGACTCTACTCATGTTGATAATATATTAAACACTTGTTCTCTCTTGATGCTATAACAGAAATACTGCAAGTAGACAGCTTTAATAAACAGAATTTATCCTCTTATAGTCCAGGAGACTAGGAGCAAGAGTTTCAGAGCGCCAGCTGAGGGGGAAGGTTTCCTCTCTGGTGTCTCCTGGGATAGGAGGCTCCCAAAGGATGTGCCTACTTCCTCCGGTATTTCTTGGTGATTCGAGGTCCCTCTCTCTCTGCTCACTTCTCTCTCCCTCTCTTTAATCCCCTGCTGATAACAGGTGGTACAGTTTACATCCCAGGCTCCTGCCATTGGATCAGGAAGTGACCTGATTAAGGGGGATGTAGCTCACCCTAATCCCCTTATGTCAGATCTCATCGTGGGACATGATTGCATCATTATGTAACTGTAACCTTACATCATCACATGCTGCCAAACCTCTGAGGATCATGGTCTCCTTGCCCAGCTGACATCTATTGTGGGTGGAGGTGCTGGGGAGACACGATTCAGTCCAAGATAAGTACCTTACAGTAAAACAAGCACTTGAGAGATGTATGTAATTTCTGATCCTTCTTTGACAGAATATTGTAAGGATGCAATTTTTCCTAGTGATCAGTACGCTGGATGTGAGGATACAGATTAATAGATAAATATGACTCTCACGCTCAAGGTTAACAATAGGAAGGAAAAAGATCTGTTTCTTGGCTCCCTTACTCTAACATTTTGAAAGTATTGAAAGAGATAAAGCAAAATGTGGATGCTATCTTCTAGCCTCAAGCCTAGAAGGGAGGCTTAGAAGAAATCTCTTTAAAGGCAGTTTACTCAGCTGAAAGACTATTTTATCCATCTTCCTCCAGTCCACCCAAAATATGGCTGTGATGGCTGGAGTATGATCTATTATCTTGGATCCCGAGGCACCCGTGAATATGGAAGCCAACCACAAACGTCAGTGGGACAGACAGAAAGAAGGACCCTTAGAACCTGCAGATTGTAGTCGCCACACCATTCTTCTTAGGTAGTCTGTCTCTAGTTTGAGGTGGGGCATCGAGAAGCAAAGCCTCCCTCCCCACTGCCATTATTTCACCGAGGCAGGCTTGAGCTTGGGGTTAAAGTTAGGTCAAGTTCAGTGATTTGTATGTCAAAGGGACTGGACTTTCTAGTTGCTGAATTGCAAGTATGTTTGTAGCTTGAAGACTGTCAACTGCCAGTCTGAGCAGAGCAGCCACGGCCATGTGGAACTTCTCACCTTCAGGCAAGGGTAGACAATCTTACCCCAGGAGTAAAGTAGGATGGAAGAGGAAGCACTAAAATTCTTCATGACCACCATCATCATGGGGCTTGTTCAACATACAAAGTACACCACTAACACCATCAGTTGTTGTTATGTGCTGTCGAGTTGAATGTGACTCATAGAAACCCTATGAATAACAGATCTGAATCCTGTCCTATCCTGCGCTGCCGGTCTTGCCATCTCTGATGTGCTTGTGATGGTGTCAATCAATCTTGTTGAGGTCTTCCTTTTTTCCCCCACCATCAGCTAGGGGTGATTATTTTTCCCATTTCATGATTGCGAACGTAAGAGTCACAGAGATTAAATAGCGGGACTGGGAATGAGATTCAAATCTTTAAGTCTGTCCTATGTCATAATATTTTGGGTATGCCAAATATGGAGAGATAGGGAGTTATAGTGATGGCAAGAAATGGACTTTTTAGGAGGAAAATATTTTTTTCTAGTAAATGATATTTGAGATTATCAGTCAAAGCTCACTATTAAAAAGGCAGAGTTAAAAATATTTTTTACTTGTTTGCCTACAATAATTCATATACATTTTGTTTCATTCATATTCATGGGGTTTTATACAATCTCTCATTTACAATGAGTTTCATACAGTCATTCATATACATTGTATTGTATATAACTAATTACTACTGATCTACCCTAGCTAGCAGTTTACTTCCTCTACTGCATCCACAGCCTCCCATAGAGATCGGGTCCCTTTCTTTCCTGAAAGTCTTTTCTTCTGCATGAAACTTATAAACTTGAGAAGGGACGTGCTGAGTCATCGCTTTAGAAAATAATTCAGTGCCGATTTAATGTATTTTTCAGTTTGTTTCTTTATAAGTATACTAAATGCATTTTGCATTTCACTTGATTGATACAGCCTGCAAGGAAGAAGGACTTGGCCAGAAGCCACCAACTTCTAGGTGTGCCTGGAATGAATTTTCACATAATTTTTATTGACAATAATTTCTTGGAAGAAGCCATACCCTAACCTCAGGGCTGCTGCTTTTGCTGTGTACTGTCAAGTAGGAACTGACCCAGAGCTGCCCCCACCCCCGGGGGTTTTCAGAGGCAGTAGTTAATTGCAAGGGAGGAGATACTCCATCCTTCTCCCATGGAGCAGCTGATGGACCCGAACTGCGTGCCTTCAGGATTGCAGTGCAGCTTCTTACCACTAGTCCACCAGAGCTCCAAACACTGTGCTAGTAAGATGACAACAAAGGAGCTAGATACTATGTCTTCTCCCCCTTCACATTTGTCCTTAGAATCCTATCCACTGGACCAATAGGAAACATCATAATCTTCTCCCTCTGCACATTGATCCTTAGAATCCTAACCACTGGACCAATAGGCAACATCATAATAAATGGAGAAAAGATTAAAATTGTCCATGAATTCATTTTACTCAAACCCACAATCAACATCCTTGAGTACAGTTGTCAAGAAATCAAAAGACATGTGGCATTGGAAAAGTCTACTGTCAAGACCATCTCCAAAATGTTAAAGAGCAAGGATATCAGGTTAAAGGCTGATCCAAGCTATGGTATGTTCAGTTGCTTCCTGTGCATTGGAAAGCTGGACGATGAGTAAGGGGGAGAGAAGAAGGATCAGTGCCTTTGACCTGTGGTGTTGCAGAAGCAGACTGAAGATCCCACGTCCTGTCAAAAGAACAAACAAGTCTGTCTCTGAGGAAGTAAATAGGGGTGCTCCTTAGAGGAGGGGTGATGTATGTTTGGACATGTTGGAGGGAGCAGATCTTGGAAAAAGGCATCATTCTGGGAAAGGTGGGGGGTGAGAGGAAGACCCTCAATGAGACGGATAACAAGGGGCCCGAGCACACTGAGACTGTGAGGCTGGGCAAGTGCAGATCTGTTGTTCAGAGGGCCTTTTTGAGTCATAGTCAACTTGTTGGCACCTAACAACAACAACAACAACCACATTTGCTACAGCTTGGGTGAGGGCCCTGTCATGGCTTTCTGCTGTGTTGTTTTCAGTGGGGACATAAGGCTTCTAGTTCTAGACCTGGCCTAGGTTCCTGTCTGGGGACCTGCTTTCACTCACCAGCACGCCTGCTAGTCTGTACCCAGCAATGTTCCTCCCATCCCCAGACTTACTGGAAAAACCCTGAGCTTTCTGGACTGAGTGTCTCTGTTTTAGGAAGCCTTTTCCTATTGCTTCTATGAAGACAGTGTCTCCCACAGGCTTCTGTTGCTCGGCGCTCAGCACTCTCGCACCCTGCCTGTGCTGGAGCAGCTGTGGACTCCAGGCCTCCCTGCTAGCAGGTGAAGTCCTTGCAAGCGTGGGCTGTGCCCTGCTCATCTCCACAGCTCCAACGCCTCTGGGTGCTTGCATTCGGTATGACTCAATGGACAGATACACGAGTGGATGGATGATAATAGAGACAGGTCGGGCTGAGCTCTACTTCTTCTTGTGTGCCGTGGAGTCAGAACTGACGCATAGCTGACCCACCAGGGAGTTTTCAAAGGCAGTAAATTGTGTGGGAGGAGGTTGCCCATCCTTCTCCTGTGGAGCAGCTGGTGCATTTGAACTGGGTACCTTTAGGATTGGAGCACAGCTTCTTATCACTGGGCCACCAGAGCTCCCTGAGCCCCACTGACAATAGTTAATTACCCTTCTAGAGCCTCCCCATGGACTGCTAAAAGAAGGAAGAGATAGGTGTTGGAAAAGGTGCAGCCAGAGTGTTCCTTGGAGGCAAGGATGGTGAAGCTTTGGCTCTCATACTTTTTCTAAGACATGTTGCTGGGAGAGACTATTCCTTGGAAAGGGACCTCATACTTGGAAAGGTAGAGTCAGAGAAAGAGAGGAAGACCTTCAATGAGATGGATTGACGTGGTGACTGCAGCAATGGGCTCAAGTGTATCAGGGATGAGAAGGATGGCACAGGATAGGACAGAGTTCAATCAGTTTTTCATGAGGTTACTACGAGTCAAACTGGATTTAAAGGCACCTAACAACAACAATAGAGCTTCCACTTTGTACCTGGTGCTTCACCTGAACGATTACTGTAGTCTTTATAGAAACTCTGAACAAAAGGTGCCATTGTTTCCATTTCATAGAAAGGAGCAAGAGGTTATGACTTGCCCCATGTAAGGATTCTTTTCTCACTCCATCTGCACTTTTGATATCTGCTCGTGCTCCACTTTCAACTCATGGGAAAGGAGTTAAAGGTTGGCTGATGGTGGAAGGATGCCATCTGCTCACATCCCACGTGACCCAGAGCCCATGTCAGCACCCCCAGCACAGCCCTGGCCTGCCCCCTTTGGAGAGGTGTAACTGGGTCAGCTGCTCCCCTTCCCCTCCACTCTGAAGTTGTTAATGTACTAGAAATGCAAATCAAGCTAAAATTAGTGTAACTTCATTCTCCAAAGAGCACCTCTCCCTCCCCGCAGTGAATGAATCTCCATAATTTTGTTTATTCCAAGAGGAAATAATCACTCCACCTTTTTTTTTGGAAGATGAGCCTCTTTGAAGCAGGTATTTCCGCCCTCCTGTCACCTTCTGCGAGCAGAATGCAGTTCTGTGTTATAGTCTGTGTTTTTATTCAGACCTTGGTAGAAACAACAGATCTACATGCTCAGGATTGAGCATGTAAGAACAAAAGAAAAATAGGAGACCCTTTGTCCATAGCCTACAGCTCATTTCTTGATCCAGGTAGCATTGAATTTAAAACCAGTTGCTCTTGAGTTGACCCTGAATGATGGTGACCCCACATGTGTCAGCAGAACTGCTCCCCAGGGCGTTCAATGACTGACGTTTCAGAAACATTTCTTCCGGGGGTGGAGGTGGGGGTTTGAAACACCAACCTTTTGATTAACAGCCTAGTGTGTGAGCCAATTTTACCACCCAGGGGTTGGGAAACTGAAATCAAAGCTATTGCTGTTTCAAGTAATAAAATTATGCAGGTAAAAAACAGTCAATAATCAGACTTGATCAATAGTCAGAACTTGGCCACAGTATTGACTCTTTATGTGACATTTGGCAAATCATAAAACTCTGCTGAGTCATTTTCTCAACGTGTAGATGGGTATAATAATACAGAACCTGCCTGTCATTTTAAAGGCTCTTTGAATTTGGTTTCAGTTTTCTTTTTTGATTGCTTGTGCCTGGATGGTTTGATTCTTCCAGAACTATCTACCTGATCCATATTGGACCCATTACACCACCTCTCTGTAACAGGGAAAAGAAGGCATCAGATGGATGGTGGCCTGCATCATTTAGGCCAGTGAACTGCTGCTGAGTGAACTCACTCAGAGGGGAGGGCAGCTCTAGCCTAGCCGTCTGGCCCTGGAGGATGTGAGTTCGGGAGTGCCTCGAAGCTTCCCTTCCTAGGCTGGAGACGGCAAAGCAGCGCTCCCACCTCTCTTCATATGTCAATGGTTGGCACACAGGGAATGTGGTCCTTTTCATTATTGATACTATTCTTACTCCTCCTCCCAAAAGCCAGCTGTGAAACTATTATTTGCTCATTCTAATGATGGAATGGTGAGCTCAGAGAAGTTAAAAAACAACAACAACAAAATCTAAGTCAAAGGCAAAGCAGTAGAGGGAGAGCTCAAATGCAGCTCAGCCTGTTTGCAAAACCCACCCTCTTTCCATGGCTCCTCGGGACCTTGTTTGATGCTGTCAATATAGACATTAATGTGTCGTTTATTAGAGTAAAATAGAGCGATAGAAAGTGATACACAAGCTCAGTGTTGGGGGAGGGACACACTTGAGGGAAAGAAGACAGACACCAGAGACTACGGGCTGCACAGGAAGTTCAGAAGTGGAGAAAACTGTCACCATGATCTTAGAAGTTGGGTTACTCGGCAACAACTGGTTTTGTGAGAGGTAGAGGTGACTAGGAGGGGTGTGTACCAGCAAAACTTCTGGAAGGTTATTCTAGAGCCTGATCTGAGCCGTAACTGCACAGGCCTATTAACTTAGCAAAAGTTTATTGAGCAATATTGCCTAAGATTTGTGCCACTGTAGGCGTGATACATACTAAAATGAACTTAATCAAGAATAAGAGCCAAGAGCTCATGCAGACCACTTTCATGAATTTTAGTAGATAACACATCAGCTTCCTTGATATTTCTGTAATTACTTTTAGAACACATTCTCAACTTTATGTATGTTTGTTGTTTGTTGTTGTTATATACAAATTTATGTATAATATAGTTAATATAGTTAGGAGAACTGGTCTCAACACTACTTCAATCTGAATTTGAGACTGTGAATGACTCATCATTATGGTACTTTTCACAAATAATGAAAGCGAAAACAAGAACAATCCCCACCCATGTACATTATTTGAATAAGAATACAGAAACTCCTTTCCTCCTGCCAAAGGTCCCTGAGTGGCCCAAGCAGTTTGTAATCAACTGCCAGCCTAAAGTTTGGAGGTTCAAAACCATCCAGCGGAAGAAAGTCCTAGTGCACTGTTTTTATAAAGTTTACAGCCAAGGAGACTCTGTAGAGCGGCTCCACTCTGCTAACACAAGTGTTTTCCAGGAGTTGAAACTGACTCCATACCAGTGACTTTTTCTTGTCTCCTCTTGTAAATTCATGGAATTTCGCTTCCTGATTTTGTCTATTTTCCTGAAAACTTAGAGTGGCTTATGTAATAGAACCAAAACTTAACCATGAAGCCCTAAAGGTACAGTGGGTTAAGTGTTGGGCTGCTAACCAGAAGGTTAGTGGTTCAAACCCACCAGCAACTCCAAGGGAGAAAGAGCACTCAATTTGCTCTTGTTAAAGACTGGAAACTCAATGCGGTGGCTTTACTCTGTCCTGTGGGGTTGCTGTGAATCAAAATCAACTGGGTGGCAATATGATTTATTTGGTTGGTCTTATTTAATATTTTACGGAATTGCAATAGGGTTGAGTTTCAGATACTCATAGGGCAGGTTTGACGCGGTGACTGCTGCAATGGCTTTAATGTGTGAGGACATGTGAGGATGGCACAGGGGTCAGAGCTGTTGTTCACAGGGTCACTATGACTCGACAACACCTACAACAACAATACAGAGCAGGTGGAATGAGACGGGGCAGCTGAGATAAGGGGAGGTGCTGGTTTGTAGGGTGGCTTGTCAGCAGCTGCCCACAGGACATGGGACACTTGTGACACAGCCCCAGCCCATGGGAAGAGAACCATCCTTGTGTTTGCTTGGCCTCACTGCTTTGGGGTGGACGTCCTCCGTCTTGGGCTGTAGCTATCTAGGTGTGATTCATGTTTTCTCTGCTTCAAGACACAGCTGGAAACAGAGCCTGCAGTAAAACGTATACAAGGGAGATGCACCGTTCTTTTAACAGTTTCTTTTCAGCCTCTCCCGTGAACGCCTGCAGCAGCTTTCTGGAGATCTTTGTTCCCTGCTAGTTTGATCGTTCACTCTCTGGTGTTCTGCATCCACAACAGGTAAATTCTGGGGCCAAAGGAAAAAAAAATGCAAGTTTCAACTAGATACCTGTGGGGAAGCAATTGGATGTTTCCTTAGCTAAGACTTAAATCTGATGGTCCAGTGCCGGGCATATGTGGGCTGCAGTGAGGCTTGGGCGTGTTCTACCCCCAGAGCGACCCCTGATTACCCGCTGTGCTGCCGAGTCAGTCCTGACTCCAGTGACCTTCCACTGAGTTTCCCAGCTGGTAAACTTTTACGAGATGAGATTGCTCATCTTTCTCCCTCAGAGTAGCTGGTGGATTCAAACTGTTGCTTATCGACAGTGTGTCCCTAGATTTCTTTATCCTCTGTTAGCTCTCTCTCTAGCTTTAACTGCTTAACCACTGATAAGGTGGTATTTGATTGCATCCAGAATCTTATCCCCACATCTCCAGCCAACCCACTAAATCATCAACTCACCTGGGAGTGCCTCTAGAGTGGAACCCTCACATCCTCTTCCTACCTGGCCACCCACTTCTTAGAAAGGGCACTCCTGCTATGACCTGAGGGAGTGCTGGGGTGGCCAGCTCACCCCAGTCTGCCAGGGCCTGTCTTGGATTCAGTACTAAAAGCCTTGTATTCTGGGATTTCTCTTTGCCCAGTAAACCAAAATGGTGATATAGTTGGATTTGTGTCCCCCAAAAATGTATTAACATGGCAAAGCCACAACCTCTCAAGGTTATGTAATTAACCTATGCTTTGGAATCTGTTATAATGATGATCTAACTTGTGTGTGGATTTGAAACCTCAACCTTTAGGTAGGTGGTGGTGGCGGTGGTTATGTGTCATTGAGCTGTGACTCATAGCGACCCTATGTACAACAGCCCTAAACTCTACTCTATCCTGTGCCAAACATTGCGTTTTTTCATATAACACATACATTATAAATAATGTACACGTGCGTGTGCACATAGGACATAAGAAACTAATGTGTGAACGACTTGATGTTGAGGTTCAAACTATATTGAAAACTGCAGTCCTTGGTAGTTGATCATAAACCACTTTTGTTACCCTCAAGACTTTCCATAGAGGGCAGAATTGTTGTAATAATTTACTCACTGGGTATCTACTGACCTCTTGTCAGTCCATTCTTGTCTTGTACTCGACACAGCCCAGGGGCCCCAGAAAGTGCAGCCTCAGCTCGAACATCCATTGATTTGGTCCAAGGAAGCATGGATGACAAGCTGGGGCTCCAGCCTGCCCATGGCCCTGCACGGTGAGACAGTATGGCGAGGGGGCAGACACCGGATCTTAACCCAATGCCTGGCTCCTCAGAGGGAGCACAGAGAGCCCAGGAGTCCCCACGGCTTTGTCTCTGTGCCCTGTCCAGTCAGTGACTCTGTTCCAACCCATCAGTGAGCGCGGAGATGTGAGAGCAGTTCCGCTAGTGTTCCTGCAGACTCTGCACACAGATGGCC
The DNA here is from genome assembly GCF_000299155.1 of Elephantulus edwardii. Taxonomy (NCBI): domain Eukaryota; kingdom Metazoa; phylum Chordata; class Mammalia; order Macroscelidea; family Macroscelididae; genus Elephantulus; species Elephantulus edwardii. Next base: position 17,146,144 of record NW_006399753.1, read on the forward strand.
TCTCTGGGGGCTCAGGCACAGCCTGGCATAACTGCAGGGCTGCCCTCAGCTGGGCCTGGTGCAGCTTTGGCACCCAGAGTGCTCAGTTACCGCGGGAGTTACTGTGACCCTGAAGACAGCAAGGGTTCTGGCTGAAGACACAGGCTTGAAGTTGCTTTGCTGACAATGCATTTGCTGAAAGTAAATTTTCGAAAAAGCTAATTCACCAAGTGATCGAGTCCCTGAGTTATTGGGGCATTTTTTATAATAGTTTCACTCTTACATTTGCTCTGTCCTTGTCTCTGCTTCAGTCCATTTACCATGTGTGGTGCTGGGATCTGTGTAAGTGTGTTTATCAGGGACAACATGTCCCTGGGTAGGGACTGGTATTGCTGTTAGGCGCTGGCAAGTCACCTACGACTCGACTCACAGCAGCCCTATGAAGAACTAATCAGAACCTTGCCCTGTCCTGCCCCAACCCCCGCCAAGCTTGAGCTCCTTACAAAGGTCAACAACTTTGTTTTGCTTAATCTATAATCAGTACCCGTGGTGGCAACAATCAAGAATTCAAAAGACACTTAATCTGCTGTCAAGGAATCTTTTAAAGTTCTAAAGAGCAAGATTTCTACTTTAAAGACTAAAGTGCATCAGATTCAAGCCATGATATTCTCAATTGCTACACAATTCATAGACCTCTATTGATGTTATGTGCCATAGAGTTGCCTGTCACTTATAGCGACCCTATGTACAACAGCCCTAAACCCTGCTCTATCCTGTGCCAATTCTTTTGTTTCTGACACACTTACCCCTATTATAATGTCCAGTCATGGAATCATTCCGTCTCATCGAGGGTCTTCCTCTCCTGCGCCATCCCTTCACCCTCCCAAGCATGATGTCTCTTTCTAAGGACTTGTCCCTTCTTGCAACATGTCCAAAGTATGTCAGGCAAAGCTTCAGAATCCTTGCCTCCAAGGAGCACCTGGTTTCACTCTCTCAAGGATGAACCTGCTTGTTCTCCTTGCAGTCCATGGTACATTCAATATACTTCTCCAACACCACAGCTCAAAGACATCAATTCTCCTTCTGTCATCCCTAGTAATTGTCCAGCTCTCTGATGCATAGCCAGTGATTGCAAAGACCATGGCCTGGATCAGGTGCACCTTAGTCTTCGAACTGACATCATTGCTCTTCAGTACTCTGGAGAGGTCCCTGACCACAGGCTTTCCTAAGGCAATGCATTTTTTCATTTCCTGGCTGCTGGTACCAGGAGTGTTGATTGTGGAGCCAAGCAAACTGAAGCTGTTTACAATCTCAATCTCTTCACCATCCATCATGATGCTGCTGATTAGACAACACTTAATTTTAAAAGTTGTATCAATGCATTTTAAATCCACAGGCATGAAAATTAGTGCCTACTTAGTGGCCACCATCCCTACATCTGTGTGCTTGGGTCCTAAAATGTTAACACCCCAGCCGAGCTTCCTAAACGCCCAGGGAAGTAAGAGACTTCTTTAATGTTGTCTGGGAGCACTGGGAAGAAGCTCACAGGCAGTAAAAGTGATCTGCTGAGGGCCCTTCCAAAGGCCGTAAGAATGATTCGCCACGATCTGATTTTTATTGTTTTACCAAAAAAATAGTTGGCTTACAGTTAGCAAGCAATTCCTTTAAATCATCGTAAACATCACAAAGGCTGGTGCAGGCAGAAAATTGGACAATTCTCTGGGGAGAAAAAGAGTCTATTTCCAGGGCACTATAATGCAACAGCTACTGGGCTGGGAATAAAGAAATGACCTGGTTGGTTTTAAAACCAAACAGAAAAGAAAAAAAAAATAGAAGAAGAAACAAAAGCCAAAACAAAAACCAAACAGAAGCCAGTGATTGCAAAGATCATGGCCTGTGTCAGGTGTACCTTAGTCTCCACCAGACTGACATCATTGCTCTTCAGTACTTTGGAGAGGTCTCTGACAGCAGACTTTCGCAATGAAATTCATCTTTTAATTTCTTGGCTTCTGGTACCAAGAGTGTTGATTGTAGAGCCAAGCAAACGGAAGCTGTCAACAATCTCAATCTCTTCACCTTCCATCCTGATGCTGCCAATTGGCCCAGTGGTGAGAATCTTTGTTTTCTTGATGTTGAGCTTCAATCCATATTGAAGGCTGCAGTCCTTGATCTTCTGCAGCAAGTGCTTCAGGCCCTCCTCAGTTTCAGCAAGCAGGATTGTGTCATCTGCATGTCACAGATTAGTTGAGTCTACCTTCAATCCTGATGCCACTCTTCTCCTCGTAGAGCCCAGCCTCTCAGATAATCTCTTCCCCATATAGATTGAAAAGATATTGAGGTAGGACACATCCTTGACGCACACCCTTCCCAATTTTGAACCATGCAGTGTTTCCTTGCTCTTTTCTGATGACTTCCTCCTGATCTAAGTATAGGTTTTGCATTAGCACATTTAAGTGTTCTGGGATTCCCATTCTTCTCAGAATCAGCCACAGTTTGTTGTGATCCACACAGTCAAATTCCTTAATGTAGTCAACGAAACACAAATAGACATTTATCTTGTACTCTCTGCTTTTAGCCAAGATCCATCTGACATTAGCTATAATATCCCAAGTGCTACAGCCTCTTCTAAACCGCACTTCAGGCAGTTCTCTGTTGATGTGCTGTTCCAGTCATTTTTGGACAATCTTCAGCAGAATCTTGATTTAATGTGATACCAATGATACTGTTTGATAATTTCCACACTCTGTTGGATCACCTTTCTTTGGAATGGGAACAAATATAGATCTCTTCCAGTCAGTTGGCCAGGTGATTGTCCCTCAGATTTCTTGGTACTACTTGATGAACACATCTAGGGCAGTGTCTGCTTTTGGAATATGTCATTCAGTATACCATCAATTTCTGGGGCCTTGTTTTATACCAATTCTTTCAGAGCAGCTTGAACTTTTCCCTTCATCACCACAGACTCTTGCTCATACATTATTTCATTAAATTCCTCTGTGTCCATCAATTCCTTTTGGTACAATGACTCTGTATACTCTTTCTATCTTCTTTTAATGCTTCCTGGATCATTTAATATTCTGCCCAAAGCATCCTTAAATATTGCAATTCGAGGTTTGAATTTGTTCTTCAGCTTAAGAAATGCTGAGTGAGTTTGGTCCTTTTCATTTTCTGACACCAGCTCCTTGTACATTTCATTGTAATGCACTGTCTTCCTGCGCTGTCCACTGGAATCTTCTGTTCAACTCCTTGAACTTATTTCTTCATTTTGCCTTGACATCTTGACACTCCACTGCAATATTTAGAGTTTCTTCTGATATCCATTGGTCTTTTCTTCCTCCTCCATCTTTGTTATGACCTTTTGCATTCTTCCTGGATGATATTATTGATATCTTCCTCTTCCCACAGCTCATCCGGTCTTTGCTTGTTAATGTCCAAGGCCTCAAATCTGTTCCTGAGGTGGTTTTGAAATTCACATGGGATAGACTCAATGTCAAATTTTGGTTCCTATGTACTTGATATGGACTGAGGCTCAATGTCAAGAAGACAAAGATTCTCACCACTGGACCAATTGGCAGCGTCAGGATGGATGGTGAAGAGATTGAGATTGTTCACAGCTTCAGTTTGCTCGGCTCCACAGTCAACACTCTTGGCACCAGCAGTCAGGAAATCAAAAAGCGTATCGCGATGGGAAAGTCTGCTGTTAGGGACCTCTCTAAAGTACTCAGGAGCAACGGTGTCTCTCTGGAGACTAAGGTGCGCCTGATACAGGGCCATGGTCTTTGCAATCGCCTGTTATGCATCAGAGAGTTGCACAATGACTAGGGAGGACAGAAGGAGAATTGATGCCTTTGAGCTGTGGTGCTGGAGAAGAGTACTGAATGTACCATGGACTGCCAGGAAAACAAACAGATTCATCTTGGAGAGGATTAAACCAAGCTACTCCTTGGAGGCAAGGATTCTGGGGCTTTGTCTGACATACTTTGGGCATGTTGCCAGGAGGGACGGGTCCTTGGAGAGGGACGTCATGCTTGGGAGGGTGGAGGGACAGCGCAGGAGGGGAAGACCCTCTATGAGATGGATTGATTCGGTGACTGGGGTAATCGGGATGGGTGTGTCAGAGGCAGTGAGGTTGGCGCAGGATAGAGCAGGATTTAGGGCTGTTGTGCATAGAGTCGCTATGAGTCGCAAAGGACTTGATGGCACATAACAACAACAATCAGCTTGAACTTGCATATGAGTAGTTGGTGGTCTGTTCCACAGTCAGCATCTGGCCTAGTTTTCATAGCTGATATTGAGCTTCTACAGTAATTCTTTCCACAGATACAATCAAACTGATTCCCATGCATACCAGCAGGTGAAATCCATGTGTATAGCATGCCTTTATGTTTCTTATAGAATGTATTTGCAATGAATCAGTCATTGATTGTATAAAATTCTATCATTCTATCTCCAGCTTCATTTCTGTCGCCAAATCCACATTTCCCAACTGCTGACCCTTCTTCTCTATTCCCAATTTTTGCATTACAGTCGCCTATTATAATTATTGCATCTTGATTGCATGTTCAATCAATCTCTGGCTGCAAAAGTTGGTAGAAATCTTCTATTTCCTCCTCTTTGGCTCCGACTTTTGGGGCATATATTTGAATGATGGTGGTATTCACTGGATTTCCTTGTATGTGTATGGATATTATCCTGTCACTCAAAACACTGTATTTCAAGATGGATCTAGAAATGACTTTTTAACTACGAAATAAACCCCATTTTCCCTCACCTTTTTGTCTCCGGCATAGTAGATCATATGATCCTCTGACTCAAAATATCCCATGCAAAGCCAATTTTATGGTTTGCATTTGTGTATCTTCGTAGGGTAAGAGAACATAAAGTTCCACGTGTCTCAAACAAAGCTATCTGTCCTGGGGGGTGATTTCATTCTTCTTGTTGGGGTTAATTTTGTTTTGCTTTGTTTAGGGGAAAATATTCAAACTAAAAAAAAAGACAATCCACCCTGAAACAGACTTAAACTATAAGAATAACTCTAAGCTGTTAAATGAATTTAAATGGATCTTATTTAAGAACACAAGTAGAGGACTTATGATAATTTCTTGGAAAATGGGGCTTTCTGTCCCCCCTTTAAAACTTTTAAAAACTGTAACATTTTTAGGACCAGAGTTGCCATTTTTAGGACCAGAGCTGCATAATTAGATCGAGAACATTCTTTCTTTTATTATTAATTGATGTTTTGATGGTGGATTGGGTTTGTGTTTTTTTGTGTTTTTTTTTTTTTTAACATTCAGGACAGAGCATAAGTGACTTCTATATATAGAACACCAGATATAACTGGTTCCAAAATCATCCCTCCTCACACATTTTGTACAACGCCATCTGATCTGAAAGTGTTTTTATACTTCTGCTAATGGCTTTTCAACATTCTTTGATATCAGAGAGAAGCTGATATTAATAATTTTTAAATTTTGAAGACTTTAATAAACTGAGGGTTTTTTAAAGATTTTTGTTATTATTTTAAACAATGTAAATTTTCCCCCAGAGGTTTAGTTTGCTTGTTTGTTTTTGATGTGTAATCCTGCAGAAGGTATAATACTTTAATTTCAAATTTATCCAAGAGTAGTGCTATTCTTTTCCTTTTTAAACAATGCCATAGGTGCAAGCTGTGCTTAATATTAAACCTCATCCATGAAACACATTTGTTTTAGATCCTGACACCCTTTTTGGATAACCTAGACCATGAAAACAAAAAATACCTGAGGGAGCTAGTGGAATGTAAACCCCTGAGGGGGAGCCGTGCTTGTTTCATCTCTGCTGTTGTCCCTCTGTCCAGACAGAGACACAATGTACATATCTTCACATGAATTATTGTACGAGACACAATACATATCTTCACATGAATTATTGTTGTTATGTGTCATTGAGTTGCCTGCTACTCATAGTGACCCTATGTACGTTAGCTCTGAACCTTGCCCTATCCTGAGCCAACCGCATCGTCTCCCACAGACCTAATTCCATTTCTCCAGTTACTGAGTCAGTTCATCCCATCCTGGCTCTTTCTCTCCTGCGTTGTCCCTCCACCCTTCCCCATTCCCCATGAATTAGCACACTTAAAATTATTTTATTTATTAAACTTTTTACATTAAAAAGAATACACTTATTTTAAGAAAAATAAGAAAGGAAAGAAATAATTTGACTGCTTAAAGGTCATCATTATTAACTTTGTGGCCGATTCCTTCAGATAAGTTTTCCATAAATTCACTTATACTGTATAGTTTCTAATCTATATGCTCTTTTTTTTTATTTTCCAGAAAATGTATTCAAATATATTTCATGCCATCAGGTAATTTTGACATAGTTATTGATTGCTGGGAATCACATTAGGCCACAGGGAGAATTTCGAGAGTCGTTTTGGTTCACTTTGCTCAGGACAAGGCTAGAAATGTGACATGACTAGATATGTTGGTAATGTCATAGGTCGTGTGACTAGAGAGTACTGCTGGTACAATAAGGAAGAACTACATGTGAGATTAGACTTGAGTGGTCAGAAAGGAAAAGGGAAACAAAGTTGTTATACAGAATTTATAAAATGTACATTCTATGTCTTGGTGGGATTGCTCTGATCCTGTATTTGGAGATAGTACATAGTTAACGCAGCAGAAGCACATTGCGTTTGGAAACGCAGAGGGTCAATGGGGAGAAGATGAACCTCGGTGTGGACGATTGACCCAGTGAGTGCAACATGGGCTCACCCACAACAGCTGTTGTATGAATGGTGCAGGATGGCACAACGCTGTGTTCTGGGGTGCACAGGGCCACAGGGGTGGACCTGACTGTACCCCACAGCAACCAGCACACTTCTCAGTGATTGACTGTGTTTGTAAGGCATAAAATGTCAATCAGTTTCTTAAGAGAAAATCAGTCTGAAGGGAAATGGGAAATGAGGTACAATTGATATAATTTTTGTTACCTAAATATTATTTCCATGAGGAATTGTTCAATTTCCTCAAGCAGATATGCATATGTGTTTCGCAAAAATAGAAATGCAATAGTCTGATAAACACTGTTGGTTTTTTTAGAAGATTAATTTAGCAACTGACTCGTTGTTGCAAAACAGAAGTATAATTTGTAGAACAAATACATTTTGAATTTTGCAAACTCTTGATGTTCTTAATGTACCTCATTTATTAGCATTTGTATCGAGAGTCGTATCAAGTAATATGTCCCCTACGGCAAACCATTAAAAAATGAGACTCACTGGAAACTTCATGTGAGATAAGTATTCATATTTTCAGTGTTTGGGGACATTTGCTTTGTATTACATTAAATTATTATCTTTGCTGGGATTTTGTTAAATGTTTGCTAGGTTGTATCCATGTATAGACCAAACATGTTAAAAGTTATATAAATACCATTGTTTAAAAATATGGGCCATAACTCTGTGTGTACGTGTTCTACAGTTACATAGCAACTTGGCTGAGTTCATTGCGGTTTGGTTTATTCTTGTTCCTTCCCTTTTGTACAGCGTTGGGACTGGAGCCCACACTGGTTGTTTATGCATCCTTGGTTTTGTATCACAGCAAATCGCACCATTGCTGGACCAGTAGATGGTTCTCTCAAAATGGATCAGAGACCCGCTGTCTTTGAATCGAACCCATCCTTCCCCACTAACCAATCATATTGGATCCAGCTAGACATTGTGGAAAGGTAGCAGGTGCTAGGCCATCCCCACCTCTTGCCTTATTAGAAAGAAATAGCAGACTCCCAAGAGAGGAGGAGTTTCAGCTGCATGGGAGGGGTTCACAGGAGGCAGATGTTAACAAAGGTGTGAGGAGGAAAGGGCTTCCTGGCTTAACCAGGCTTGTGGAGGGGTGTTGCTTCATGGCGCTGTGTAAGCTTTCTTTCTGGCTGGCTTGTTCTCACACACTCGAGCCACTATCCAGTCCACTCCGTGGCCTGATGGTTCTCTTCATGTCGTCGGCGCTCGCTCTCCCTTGTGTCTCTTCTCTTTATTATGTGTCTTTTCTTTGGCCAGTTTGTCTTTAGATGTAGAGGCCAGCTCTGGGACTTTGATTCTATCTCTGAGTGACCAGCACGGTGCCTGCCCACAGTGTCTGCTTTCAGGTAAGGAAGAAGTGAGAATCGGAGAGAAGCGGGGTCGAGGTCCTCCACGGTGGCTGCAATACAGGGCAGTTGTGAAGACAGCACAGGATCGGGCACTGGTTCATTTTGTCGCTTACCATCAGGTCACTAGGAGGCAGAGCTGATCTGGCAGCTCCGAACAGCCCTTATGACCCCACAACAATCCTTCGGCTGATGGCTCCAGGCAAGGTGTAGACGAAGAGGACCAGGAAGATGATGAGCATGATCAGAATGAAGCCGGTGATGATGTACTTTTTGTAATTCCTCCAGATGAGGTAGTACAGGCACTTGAAGGGGCTCATGAACCAGGAGAAGGAGGTGTCTGGACGACTGAGGGGAAGTGAGAGAAAAACTCGTCAGGAAAGTGAACCTTTGGGGAGTATGTTCTACTTTCCCATACTCTGTGGGGTCCACAGGAGAGGTCTGCAGATGGCAGGAGGCCACCTTGCCTGGAGCAGAACTAAATCTTGCATTTGGGACAACAGTGACCCTCTTCATCCTTCTCAGGGCAGCTCTGGAGGAGGGGGAGAGCCCAGTTAGAACCCAGCCAGAGCCCTGACCTCTGGCCATGGGTAACCACCCGTGAGCACCCAGTTGACAACAAGCCCCTCCCTTTGCATTCCTGTCTCGCCTAGCGCTTGACTCACTAGCTCTCAGAACCTAACAGACTCATCTTCTAGATTCTGACAACGATTCAATGACCCCTGCGCTCTTTTGCTCTAAGCAGATCAAATGCTCCTGGAAGGTAGATTTTATATCTTGCACATTTCTGGAGACTAAGGTGCGCCTGATACAGGCCATGGTCTTTGCAATCACTTGTTATACATCAGAGAGTTGCACAATGACTAGGGAGGACAGAAGGAGAATTGATGCCTTTGAGCTGTGGTGCTGGA
>NW_006399753.1:17155285-17164203 GCF_000299155.1 Elephantulus edwardii
TTGCCAGGAGGGACGGGTCCTTGGAGAGGGACGTCATGCTTGGGAGGGTGGAGGGACAGCGCAGGAGGGGAAGGCCCTCTATGAGGTGGATTGATTCGGTGACTGGGGTAATCGGGATGGGTGTGTTGGAGGCAGTGCGATTGGCACAGGATAGAGCAGGGTTTAGGGCTGTTGTGCATAGGGTCGCTATGAGTTGCAAATGACTCGGCGGCACATAACAACAACAACAACATTTCCTGCGTTCTTCAAAGCAGCTTTTTAGTGCCAGAGTCGAGTGGTGGGCTTAATAAAGAATTTTACGTTCATGAGCACTTACACCCACGACTGTGAGGATGATCCTGACTGCACCGGGTTTCTGGGGCCGCGGCGTATGGGAGGCTGCCCATTTCTCCCGTGGAGGAGCTGGCAGATCCAAACAGTTGGCCTTTTCTGTTAGCAACGCAGCACTTAACACGCTATCACACTACGGCCACCAGAGCCCCTTAGTAAATGATTGTTGCTGGTGTGTGTGTCGAGTTGGAACACACTCATAGCGGACCCTCCAGCAGGTTTTCAGAGGCAGTAAACAGCATGGGAAGAGTTGGAGAGATTACTCATCTTTTCTCCCATGGAGCAGCTGGTGGATTTGAACCAGGTACCTTTGGGTTGGTAGTGCAATTCCTTACTACTAATCCACAACCCTAGGGACTTATTCCTCATGAATAATTAAGCATCCATTATTAATTAAATCTCAGCAAAGAAGTAGATTAAATGTTCAGTTGAGGGGTAGAGGTGGTGAGCAAATATACTCATGAGGTATAAAATCTATTAAATAATCCAGAGTCATTAAAAATCCTAATTATGACAACAACGGCAACAACCTTAGTGGGACAGTGGTTGCAAACTAAAAGGTCATTGGTTTGAACCCATCAAGGAACGGGTGGAAGAGAGACGAGCCAGTGCGCCCCACAATATTATATCCTTCAAGGCCACACGGGCCACTTCTCTGGGGCGGCTGAGTCAGAACCAACTGAATGTCAGAGGGTTTATGCCAATAGCATAGAACTCGAAATGATACTCAGATAATTTCCTGTGATTAGAGAATAAGAAAAATTCTCATGTGACTTTTTTTATTCACATGAAAAATGTCTAAGAAGGAATGTATGTTAGTTATTCTAGAAAAGCTTATCTACTCTAGACTAACTTCCCCAACCATTTGCAAAATATTTTGTAAGGTTTTTAAAATATTTTTCATTTCTAGAAATCAAAACACTATACAGCCTAGGCAGCATGTTGCTAGGAGGAGCTAATCCTTGAAGAGGGACATGATGCTTAGAGGGGTAGAGGGTCGGTGTAAGGAAAGGAAGACCTTCAACCGGGTGGACTGACATGATGTCTGCTGCAATGGGCTCTGGTGTGATAGGAAGTGTGAGGATGTTTACAGGATGGAGTGGGGTTTAGATCTCTGTTCATAGTGTTGCTATGAACTGTAATCGACTCAAACGCACCTAATAACAACAACTAACAATTGACTGCTGCACTCCCATGTGTTGGCTGGAAGGACCCTCCTGGTGGACGCCCACATCCATGAAGTGCCAAGCGCCCTTCCCGTTTCCAATGTTCTCATTCACAACACCACTCACTTGGGTTTCGCTAGAGGTTCTGGCTCCTTTCTGGCTTTTCCCACAGGATTTTTCTCAGCTTCTTCCGCAGTAACTAAGTGAAATTCAGCTTCCACCTTGCCCTGCAGAGAGAAGAGTTCTTAGATCATCTGGGACAAAGTCAACCACCTAGGAGGTACCATCATGTTGAGAAATGCTAGGAAATAGTTTTATTCTCCTGATGATTTATTTTGAGAAATAATGTTTCCTCTTAAGCTATTTTACAGATGATCAGTCTCCTGAGATGATGTCATTGTTGAGTTTTTCAAATAGTGAAGGATCCATATGTGAACACAGAGACATATAATCTGTCACATGGACAAATGTTCCTGAAAGAATTTGCAATCTGAAGAAATAATACTGATTTCAGAAACTTGATAGTCATTAGAAAGGGACTAAGTTCTTGGGTAGCAAAACCCTTTTAAATCTGCTTTCTTCCTTTCCTATCAATGAACCACAGAGGAAATTGGTAGGCATGGCCTTTCCACTGACTTTTCCCATCATCCTTTCACTCTTTTTCCACTGGCCCCACTAATTGTTTTGGAGTTATTTTATTTGTTTTAGTACCTTCTCCTCCCCTTCATAAAAAACAGCCTTTCAGATATGAACACCGTGAATTATTTGTCTATTCAGTGTCATGCCAGAGTTATAGGCATGTTATAGATGTGCCTATAACAGACTGATAGGTGTGTTGTTATTGTTAGGGGCCACTGTGTTGGTCCTGACTCAGCAACTCCATACACACTCTGTCCAGTCCTTGGGCATCCTCACAATCGCTTTTAATCTGAACCCGTGGTTGGTGTAATTGTGTAAGGCCTGGATTATTGAAATAGAACCTTGGATTATTGAGATAGAACCTTGACAAAAGACAAAAGTCATTCTTATTCATTTATCGTGTTTTGAAGTCTCTATGTGTTTTGTGGATGGCCGAGAGAACAAACAAGTTTGTTCTGGAGAGGGCGAAATCAGGCAGCTTCTTGGTGGTAATGTTTTTGAAGCTCTGTCTTACATACTTGGGGTCAGGAGGATCTAGTCTTTGGAGGACATTATGCTTGAAAGAATAAAGGGTCAGTACAGAAGAGGAAGTCCTTGGATGAGATGGACTGACACAGTGACTGTGGCAATGAGATCAGGTGTGTCAGAAATGGTGAGGTTGGCTCAGGATAGGGCAAGGTGCAGTCATAGTCAACTCTACTGCACTTAACAACAATATGTTTCAAGTACTGTTCTAGACAGTGGGGACTTAATTGGTAAAAACAGACAAACAAAACTTCTAGCAACCTCAATCTATTGGAATTTACAATCTTGCTGAAGAAGAGTATTTCTCCTCTTGCCTTTCAATTTTATGTAACTAAGAACTCTACTTTTGAGTAGTTAAATTAAGGGAGAGATTAAAAGGTCAGACAAAGGTTTATGTACAAAGTACAGTCGTTATTCTCTGGATGCTCCAATTTTCCTGTTTGTCACAATGACATATGCCAGGCTTACCTGGACTTTCCTGCCCTCAGTCTGAAGTCAAGCAGTCAAAAGCGATCCCTGGTCTTAGCAGGAAATGGTGTTTCAAAATCAGGATCTAGTTTATAGGGGTATTGTTTGTACTGTAGTGATGTTACTCCTGTTCCTTTTGATAGACAAACTTGAGAGTATATTTTTAATAATTTGTAAGTCCATGGTGACACAAACAACACAACCAAGGGGGTGGGGTAGGAGGATATCATTTGCTACCACTGGAAGTTACTATTATGCCAATTTTTATTCTTGGCATTCGGTAATGAGGGCAAGGAAGTATGTATTTGCCATAATTGTTTTTGGAAGATGTTATAATTGATTTCTGATTGTTACCAAAAAACATATTAACAAAAAGGTGCCAACTTAATCAATGAAGAAATATTAGTAGAAATAGATGGGGAAGATGGACAGGAAAATGGAAGAGAAGAAAGGACAGAGGAATGGAAAGTTAGAAAAAACATTTTACAACCCCGAAGTCAAAGTAGTCCCTAATCTACAGAGAATCTGAGTTAGAAGACCAACCCTTAGGACGACCTGAGCTTTGGGAGGTGCTAGCTTTGGTAATATGTACTCTGTACGACGCTGCAGCATTTCATTTGTTGATGTTTATCAGGTTACCATTCTCATATGTTATGATTTACTGTCCCAAATGCTGACTATAGAAAACCAAAAAGAATTCTACTTATGTCATATCAACTTTTGATGGAGTTATGGAAAAGAAATCCTGTTATAAGTTGGGGAGACTTAACTGTACACCATTCTATATAAACATTTTGCGAGCCCTACAAACTAGACAGCATTTATAGATTGCAACTGAAAAAACCAAGACTTGTGACGTTTACTAATTTGTGTTGTAAAACAAGGATTTGTACCCACAACCTTTGACACTAAATTCCATTCTGCTTTTTCCTGTGCTCATGCTGTCCTCTACTTTTTTGGCTTAGATGAAGCAGGTTATTTGTTTAACACTGAAGGAATGTGCTTTTCTGCAGCATTCAGGAGAAATTGCAAAGTGTTGCTCTGATCTTAGTATTAGCATGGGATTTTAATCTCCATCTAAATAATAGCCTGAGGTAGCTTCAGGAAGAGTCTATTTATTGTAGAACAACGTAAGAGCTGAGTAAATAGGATCTGTGGCAGACAGCTCTGCATTTGACACTAGACTCTACTATTTACTAGGCATGTGGCCTCAGGTTCGTTGTCTGCCCTTGTTAAGTCTCATTCTCCTGGGGATATTGATAGCATGCATCCAAGAAGGATCAACTGAGAAATCAATGAAATGCTATAAACACACAGCTTTAACTAGTGCATGCTAGATTGTTGTTGTTATTGATCACCTTCCAGGCGAGCACAACTCATAGCGACCCTATGAACAGAAGGTCTAAAACCTTTCTATAACTATCAACCTTTGTCAAAGTTCATAGAGTTTCTGGAGGCATCATGTTAGTGCACCCTTAACCATCAATGTTACACTATGTCATAAATGGAAGCATGCAGTTCAATAGCAACCATTCTGCCTACACTGGATTTCCATGCATCTAGAGTCCTGTAGGGAGTAAAATGCAAAGGAAAGGTAGACAAGAAGAAGAAGTTCATTCTTATACACACCCATGTTTATTGTGGCTTTGTTCACAATAGCAAGGTGTTAGAAACAACCTAAGTGGCCATAAACAAACGAATGGATAGAGAAGCTGTGGTCTATTCACACAATGGAATACTACGCTGCACTGAAAAACAGGAACTCATGAAATATTATTCAAAATGGGTGACCCTGGAGGACATTATGCTGAGTGAAATATCTCAGTCACAAAAGGACAAGTACTGCATGGTGCCACTGTTGTAAAACAGGACTGACATTGGTGTTGGCGGGAGACTGAGAAAGATGGGTTCAATAATGTATACTGCATTGAAACAGATGAGGGAGAAAACTGTTTAAAAGGGATCTGTGATTAGGTATTTTTGTCATGACAGGAGTCTAGAGCGAAGGCTACATGGTGGAGCGGACCTGGGGGGAGGGATTGTAAAACAATGAAAATTTTTCTTTTACTTTTCTAAGAGGGGAGTGTACTGGTGGGGGAGAGTTGGGAGGGGAGAAAAGTGCAACAGTGAATGAATGGAAATCCAAAGTCTCTGTAAATTTTCCTTTAAATTAATAAAAGAAATTTTTTTTTAAAAAAGAAGTGCATTCTTCCCTAGGCATCATCCGTTATATCCTGAAGCTCCAGGCCGTGCGTCCTTCCTGAGTGACCACAGAACCTTTATCCTATCACAGAGGCAGCAGAGGGGGGGCACTGCTGACATCTGCTGCTGGACACCAGCTCCTCACTCATCTCTCCCCACGGAGCCTCACGTCCTGTTTCAACCATTAGTATCCAGCTGAGCACGAAGTGCAGACCTTAAGCTAATAATATCCTCCAAGTGTCGTTTTAAATGAAAGTGGAAGAAAGAAGTCGGCAGTTTCAGAGACTCTATCTATTAAGCCAATGACATCTATGAGTGGAAAAAAATGATAAGGAAAGGTCATGGATTATGTTGAGCTAAAGAAGTCCACTACGAAAGGCAAATACTGTATGGTCACACTCCCATGAAATAGGGGAGTAGAGAGAGATTAACATTTATTCATGGGCAGCTGGGGTGGAAAAATGGAGGGAAAGAATTACTGTTTTAGGGATGTTTAGTTTCTATCAATAATAATTGGAAGAAGGATAACGGTTGTACAGAATGATGAATGCAATCAATGCCTTGGAGTTATGTAAGAACACATTTCAGATTTGGCAAATGCTTTGTTATGTGTATTTAACTACAAACTCGAATCTTATTTGACTAGCACATACTTGAAAAGGTTATGAAGTGATTGTGCTCTGAACAGACACACCATCTTTTATGATAATTCTTGTTTCTTCTTGTTGTTTTTGTATGTTGTTCAAGTAAGTCTCACAGGCAACTCCATAAGCAACCGATCTAGACCTTATTGTGTCCTGTGCCATCCTCATCATTTGGACATAGTCAAACCCACTGCTGCTGTCACTGTGTCCATCCATCTTGTTGACAGTCTTCCTCTCTCTCATTGACCCTCCACCTTTCCAAGCATGATGTCCTTCTCCAAAGAGTGGCCTGTCCTAACACACTGAGCCTATATAAGACAATGCTTCGCCATCCTTGCTGCCAAGGAGAACTCTGGCTACGCTTTCTCCAAGACATATCTGCTTGTTCTTTTGGCAGTCTGTAGGATATTCAGTGTTTTTCTCCAAACCCACGGCTCAAAGATACCAATTCTTCTGTCATCCTCATTCATTGTCCAACTCACAGATAGATGCACAGCGAGGCATGGGAAAAGACCACAGCTTGAATCAGGTGGACTTTAGTCTTTAAGAATTGTTCCTCAATACTTGTGAGAAATGATAGGTTTGTATCAATAGGAAACCTCTTTTCATCATGCTGGAGACGTTCCATGGATCCAGAGTTCCACAAGGAGTAGCATAAAAATGGAATATGGTGTTAGAGGCTTTGGCTAAAATTCTGGTTTTCAAACACATGTTAGTAAATGTTCACAAGTCATGGATTCCTCCATGGCAAAGTATGAGTAAAGTCCTGTCTACATTGTAAAGAAAAAGAGCCAAGCAATGCAAATGGATTGCGCCCCAAGATAAGCTCTCCCCTGAATACTAAGTGTTGGGCTGCTAACCAGAGGTCACATGTAAGAAAAACAAGGAAATCCACTTTCATAAATGTATAGCCTCAGAAAACTTGGTGGAATGTTGCTAAGAATCCGAGCCAATTGCACTGCAGGGAATTTGGCTTTAGGTTTAGATGTGATAAGTCGTCTATGACTCTTAACAACAACTACAACAATGAGAGAGCTCTGTTGGCCTAGTGGACAGAAAGTTATGCTACCAAGCCAAATGTGGGTGATTTTAATCTGCAACCCTCAGACCTGGTTTTAATTGGTTTTGGTCAAACATTCTTCTAAGTGGCATAGCACTGGTCTGTCCATTTGCTGTACAGAAGTAATTCATGGTTGCTGTGATGCTAAATACTGTTACACTGATGTGTCGAATGTGATAATGGTTACCCATGCTGGACAGTGTTTGGTGGAGTTCCCCAATTAAAACAAGCTTGGAAGCAGGAGTGGCATCCACTGCTGAAATAGCTTGCCCCTGGAAGCTCTATGAACTTGGAGAAACGATGAAAGTTTATACAAGTGTTCAGGGCTTTTGTTCATAGGGTTGCTATGAGTCGTCTATGACTCGACGGCACGTAACAACAACAACAACAACAACAGTGACTTTCTAATGCATTAAAGTGGAAATGTCCACTGGTAAAACCCCTTAGGGAATTGTGACATACATAATCAGACCTTATATAATTACATTCCGCACCTAGGAATTCAACTGGGTAGTTAAATCCACGATATAATTAAAACTTCAGGTTTGGATTACACCCAGTGCTCAGCAAATACTCTCTGGATGTTCGTAGTTTCATGATGAGAGATCCTAGATGTCTTGTTGTTTTGTACTGTTTTGTTTTGTTTTGTACTGTTGAGCCAGGTCTTTTCACAGTGACCGCAGGCCCAACAGAACTAAAAGATGCCCAGTCCCTGCATTCCTCAACCAAACACTGTGCTTGGCACCATGGACGCAGCCACTCTGTCAATCCGTCTCATCAAGGGTCTTCTCTTTTCTCCTCATCCTCTTCTTTACCAGACATAATATCCTTCTCCGTGAACTGATTCTCTCCTAAAAATATGCACAAAGTATGTGAGACAGTCTCTCCCTCCTTGCTTCTAAGGAGCGCAACGGCAGTTACTCCAAACCAGATCTGGTTTTTTTTTTTTGGCTGTCTCTGGAACATTCCGGATTCTTTACCAACACAACTATTGCAAAACATCAATAATTCTTCAGTCTTCCTTATTCACTGGCCAATTTTCACATGCAGATGAAGCACTTTCCAGCACCGTGGCTTAGGTCGGAAGGTCTTCAAAGTGGCGTCTTTGCTTTGTGATATTTTAAAGAGGTCCTAGGCAGTTGATTTGCCTGGGGCAACATTGCCTGATTTCTTGACTGCTTCTTTCACAGACCCTGATTGTGGATCTGCGTAAAAGAAAATCCTTGACAACTTTGATGATTTTTCCATGTATCATTATGATGTCTACTGGTTAAGCAGTTAGAATTTTGGTCTTATTTATGTGATGTGTGACCCTTACTCAAGGTTGTGGGCATTGATATTCATCAGTAAGTACTTCAAAAGCCATCTTCATTTTCTTCAAGCAAGAGTGTGTTGTCTGCATGTCATACATTCATTGCTAGTGAATCTTCTTCCAATCCGGATGCCATGCTCTCTTCTTCATATAGTATAGCTTCTCGGATTATTTCTCTACATACAAAGGATGGGACTCTAACACACACCTTCTCTGAGTTTGGACCATGCAGTAGCATCCCCTTATCCATTCTTAACAGCAGTCTTTTGATGTATACACAAGCTCAGCACGAGGACTATAAAGTGCTCTGGAATCCCTCTTCTTTGGAATGTTAACTGTACTTATTCAGTCTGAAGCTGCATACCCAAGTATGTAGTGTGAAGTGTATAGATGTCCATAAGTTACTCTTAAATGGTTCAGCCAAATGTTTATATGTATATAGAAACTTTCTTGTGTGTGATGATATTGTGATCATGCAGCCCACAGGTGGCAGTGCTGTAAACAAATCCCTTGTCTGCTGGTGACTGGAATGAGAGAGATCAGTGAAGTTCCAACTGCTGGCTTCAAAGCAG
>NW_006399753.1:17164984-17219523 GCF_000299155.1 Elephantulus edwardii
TTTCTATATACGTAAATATTTTAAAACTAAATATGGATAAAGACAATGATTTAATTCTGGTATTCTGTTTGCGATATGAAGAATTACTAGTCATAATGTAGAAAAATGTTAATTATAACCCTGAATGAAATGAAGACAACATTTTAAAAAATGAAATTATTATTATGTAACAATCAAAATCCATGCATAGAAAAATAGTGGAGATAATGGAAACATTAGCAACCACTTTCTTTAATTAATATGCATATTGTAGTTTTCCTTCTTTTCTACAACCTCTTGTCTTGCAAATCCCTATACATGCAAATCATGCACTTTAAGTACAATCATCATAGGAAAATGCCTTTCTCCTGCTACTAGAGAACCTGAGTTTCCCATGCATTGTTTAAACTATCTGCCTGTCTTCCAGCCTCCTCACTAAGCTGTGGTCTTTTAGGTACTGGGAATTTGTCTTAGTCATTGATGAGTCCTCACCGCCTAGTGTGTAAGTCAGCAGATGCTGACAACTGCTTTTCACACAGAACAGGAAGGCACGGACACTGTCCTTGCAGTTCCTGCTGTTGATGTCCCTGGGATTGACCTGGCAGACTCTCCCCTTGTAAGACTATTGTGTAGAAGACTCTTCTGGATTCATCTTCCAAAGGAGTGATATTCCTGAAGACTTGTCCTTAAGATCATGATTAATTGAGATAGGGAACGTAAAACATGTGGAGTTATGAGTTTTCCCAACAAAAGCATATTGGATACAAACTCTCCTCCTTTAAATGTTCCTCTCCCATGGCGCTGTTTCTCATGCTCTGTGAGGGAACCGCCTTCCTCCAAGGAGTGCTGTGATCCAAATGTAAATGACACTGTTCAATGTACAAAGGAGAAGCATTCTATACAAGCCCACAGGTGGCAGTGCTGTAAACAAATCCCTTGTCTGCTGGTGACTGGAATGAGAGAGATCAGTGAAGTTCCAACTGCTGGCTTCAAAGCAGCCGGGGCGGGAGTAAGGCCCAAGTGGACCTGGAATTAGAGGCTATCTGTGCTGAGAAATAGTACGTTGGAGGTTTCAAGTCCAACCTACCCATTTCACAGACATGGAGACTGAGGCTCAGAGAAAGGAGATCCGCCAGGGAGTGTGGTAGGGCATGGCAGAGGCTTCCATTACTTGTAATGCTCTGGCCATCCACTTAGAATATGGATTCAACCTCATCTAAGTATCCCAGAGACTCCAGAGCTCTGGGAGGTAAACTACGTTGCTCAAGATCCCTGAGCCGGTCAGTAACAAAGCTGGTCTGGAACCCCTACCCTCCTGAGCTCACCATTAACCTCCTGCTCTGGGTTGTTCGGACCATCACATTTCAGAGGAAGCTCGGGGTAAAAATCAGAAGCATTTACTCCAAACATGCATTTGTGGATGCAGAGAAGCCCTGTGTGCGTTCAGGCATTATTCAAAGGGAGTGAGTGCTCTGTGCTCCTGAAGAAGTGTCCTGTTCCGTGATAGGAATGCAAGAGGCCAACTGTCCCAGGCGGCTCTGCGTGGGGTGGGCGCCAATGGAGATGTTAATGGACTCTTGAGAGCCCAAGGGCAGAGACACTGTGGCGAGTCAATCAAACTAGAAAGTAAATTTCCCACATTAATCTCTGCTTCAGGCCCAACTATTACAAAACTGTTAGATAAGTGCATCTCAGCCACACTAACAACCCGCCCGTGCCCAGTGTGGAGCGCCCCCAGCACAGACACGACTGTGGAAATTACCCAGCAGGCAGACTCTGACCCGGAGCACGTATGGTCTAGGAGCACAGACTGTCACCACCCAGGGGCCCTTCCTCCCTTCCTCACAGGCCTAGAAACCTTAGCTGAGTGCTGTGATCCTCCAGCCTCCAAAAGCTACCTGTCCTCTGTCCCCATTCTCAGGGCCTCGCTCTCAGACTTCTGAGGTCACATATAAAAAGAAAGGAAAAAAAAAAAGATCAGTTACCGTAAGAGCTGATTCCAACGCATGGCAGCCCCACCTGGGTCAGAGCAGAACACGCTCTGCGGATGGCTGGTATTTAGAAGCGGCTTTGCCAGGCCTTTTACTCCAGGCACCAAAACCCAGAGCCAAGCCATGGAATGCAGTCTGATTCATAGGGACCCTCCACTGGGTTCCAAGAATGTAAGTCTTTATGCGAAGAGACGGTGCATCTGTCCCCCTTGGAGTGATTGCTGGATTTGAACTGCTAATTTTTTGCTTAGCAGCAGAGCTTCCTAAGAATAGCTCTAGGGCCCTAGTTCATAGGGATTGTACTGACAACTCAAAGGCAGCTTGACTCCACCAGCAAGCGGCTTCTTGGGAAGGAAATGGACAGTATCCTCCTCTATGATTTACGGCTTCATAAACGGCTGGAGGGTCAACTATGAGTGTGCTCCACTTTAATAGCCATGAGGTGGACTCAAACTTGTAATCTTTAGGTTAGGAGCCACCCACATTAACTATTTGCACCACCTAGGACAAGGTAAAGGTTAAAAAAAAAAAACTCAAGTGTGTCAGTGCCCTCATCTATTAAAAAGTCTTTACTTAAAATCTTAAAAGATGGGTTAATTTTCAAATGGTGGCTTGTGTTTGAGAGTGAAGGGATGAGATAGTGATGTCAAAATTATACATCAATCAGTACTTTATGGAAAATTTCAAGAAAATGTTGAAGAAATGATTGCCAGGGGCTTAAGTTTAAGCCATATAACCTCCTCAGCAGACAGAGCTGTTACATTAAATATGCAGAAAAATGGAAGCTTAATGCATTTATAAAGAGATTTAAAAGATTGCGTCTCAGCAGCAACTATGCCTTCAAGGGCTTTTTGTCCTTTGGAGGCTCTAGACTTGACACTCATGAACCTGACATTTAGACAGAGAGCAGGGTGGTCTGGGACTGTCCCCGCCCACCCCTCCAGCCTGCAACTCACCGTGAGCTCCTTGCTTTTAGCAAAAGGCCACCAGCCCCGCACCCGCTTCTGTTGGAATATGGAGATCTTGCTTTCCTCACCCGCGTTTTCAAACTTGCTGAGTTCGCAGTCTTTGGCAGACTTGGCTGCCCGAGGGAAACTGTTGAGGTTCATCTCCAGGGTGCCTGGAAGAGAAGCAGTGACAGCTATGGAGGAACTGGGGGGTGGAATCACCTTCCCCATTCACTCACCCATCATCCAATCAGCACCATGTGCAGCCATGAGTACACATGTGCTTGAGACACATTGGGGCCCTTCAAAGTACTCTCTTACCACCTATCTTCATATTTAACATTTCACATGTTGTTGTTATGTGCCATCGAGTCACTTGTGACTCATTGCAACCCTATGTACAACAGCCCAAACCCTGCTCTGTCCTGTGCCAATCGCACTGCCTTCTGACACACCTACCCTGATTACCCCAGTCACTACTAAACCAATCCACCTCATAAAGGATCTTACTCTCCTACACTGTTCCTCCATCCTCTCAAGCATGATGTCCCTCTCCAAGGACTGGTCCCGTCTTGCAACATGTCCAAAGTATGTCAAACAAAGCCTCAGAATCCTTGCCTCCAATGAGCAGTCTGGTTTCACCTTCTCTAGGACAAAGCTGTTTGTTCCCCTAGCAGTCCATGGTATAGTCAATACTCTTCTCCAGCACCACAGCTCAAAGTCATCAATTCTCCTTCTATCATCCTTAGTCATTGTCCAACTCTCTGATGCATAACAATGGTAAAAAAAATCTATTGTCCAACTATTTTGTGCATTAACAAAGTACAAGCAGCATTAAGGAATGCCGAGGCCTGGAGCAAGAGTAATGCGGGGTGTGATGGTTCAGGTTATATGTCAGCTAGGCTGGGCCATAATTCTTGGTGGTTTGATGGTTATCTTATGAGGTCATTTCATAATTATATAATGATGTAACTTCAAAATTATGTAATGGTATAGTTATCCTCAATTTTGTGATTGAATGTGGTTATCCTCCATTTCACACAGTGCTTACTTTTATACAACAACCTGGTCATTAGATCTAACCATGTGATAAGTGAAGAGTGTGTTGTTGTCTGCCATTAAGTTGACAATGACAGTGACTCTGAACAGCTGATCTGAACCTTGCCCCACCCTCACCATCCTCAGCATCTCTGATAAACTTGAGCTCATTGATACAGTCACTGTGTCAGTCTACCTCCCTGAGGGTCGTCTTCTGTTTCTCTCACCTTTCCAAACATGATGACCTTTCTTAAGGATTGAGTCTTCCTAACTTCACCCTAACCCAAGTTTGCGATAAAGCTTTGCCGTCCTTGCCTCCAAGGAGCACCCTAATTGCACTTCCTCCGATATAGACTAGTTTGTTCTTTCAGCAGTCCGTGAGATAGTCAGCACTCTTCTCCAACACTACAACTCAGAGGCATCAACTCTCCTTCTGTTGTTCTTCTTCATTGTTCAACTTTCAACTGCATAATAAGCAACTGAAAAGACCGTGACTTGAATTATGTGCACCTTAGTCTTTAAGGTAACATCATTGCTCCCTAGAAATTTGGGGAGGTCCTTGACAGAGGATTTTCCCAATGCAACATATCTTATGATCTCTTGACTACTCGTAGTAAGGAGGTTGTTTGCAGATCCAAGCAGGATGAAATTGTTGGCAACTTCAATTTTTTTCTCCATCTATCTATTGTGATATTGCCTATTGGCCTAGTGGTAAGAATGTCTGTCTTCTTGATGTTGAGATGTAATCCATGTTGAAAGCTGGAGTCCTTGACCCTCCACAGCAAAAGCTTTAGGTCCTCTTCAGTTTCCACAAACAAGGTTGTGTCATGAAGTCCAGAAGGCAGAAAACATTAGGAAAATATCTTCTAACTGAACAAGAAGGCATGCAGCTTCAACTCAGGAACGCCAGAAAAGTGTTGAAGTGGCCTCCCTTTCCCCTTCATCTCAATGACCCTGTTCAGCATGAAGCAGCCAGAGAGTCTGTACCCCATTCCCAAATGAGAAACCCACAAATGAAAAAGACAATTTATCTCTCTCTGTGTGTGTGTGTGTGTGTGTGTGTGTGTGTGTGTGTGTGTGTATCACCACTGGACCATGCTCATCATTCATCATTACCCTGTCTTTTCAGGTCCCTGCTGGATCTTTCTCATTTCCTTCACCCACTTTCTCCACCCACCAAATTGTGCAGCCCTGTGATTTCATTCCTGCTCCATCTCACTCTTCTGTTCCCAACCTTTACTCTATTGGATACATGTTTTTATAATTAAAAAAAAAAGAAATGGTTTTTTATTTAGTCAACAGAGGTAGAGTAAGATGTACACCAGGAGAGAGTTACATAACTCTCTTTAGGAATTCTTCCTACCATAAAAATGGAATTCATTAATTGCAGAAAATGTAAATAAGTTTAAAAAAAGGGAGGGGGAGATTCTGCATAATCTTTTATCTACAAAATTGACCACTCTAGTATGCATCAGTGTAGATGATCTTTCTTTTACCTGTTTCTGGTGGCCTGATATAAGGAGCTGCACTGCCAACCTAAAGGGACAAGAATAGCATCCACTAGATGTTCTGAGGGAGAAAGAAAGGCAATCTCCTCCTGTGCTATTTACTGCCTCTGAAAAGGCAACAGCCAAGTCAGTTCCAACTTGACAATATATCACTACAATCCTATTGATGCACCGTTACTTATTTAGCCAACCCCCTGATAAAGATCATTTAGGTCGTTTCCAATTTTTTGCTTTCATGAATAACACAGACATCATTATCCCTGTAACTACATTAGAACACCAATGTGTGACCAATGCCTTAAAATCCTGTGCCATCAGGCTATTCGTGGTTGCTGATGGAGCCACTGGCTTACCCAGGAAGTCATCTGAGGACAGCCTCTCAAAATCCCAGACCTGGAGCACCAGCACGGCCGGAGTCTTACACTCCATCTTCTCCAGGGAAAAGATGTTTTCCCTCTTGGTGATGACCATTTGCTTCTCTGCCGGGAGATACTGGAATGGGAACAGGAAGCGCCAGTTGAAGTTCCCCTCTCCAGTCAGCGAGTTGTAATGCACATCTGTCTCCTGCTTGTCATCTTCCAAGCCCTTTATCCACCTGAAAAGATAAGAGAAAATTAAATCCTCAGACTACATTACTCAGGCATCATCAGCATTACCAAGATTGATTTAAGCAGTTTCAATATTGTCACAGCTTATGGTTTGAAAATGATTATGTCCTTAGGTTCAGATGGAAGTTTCACTTGAATGTGTAAAAGGAATATAAGAAATCAAAAAGTGTGGTCCAGATGTGAGATTCTCATTCCAGCCCAGGTTGGAGAAGTCTCAATGATCGTTCTTGAGTAGATCTGAAGTTCCCTTCTTGCAGTAAAGAAAAAAATATTCTGGAAATATAAGAAACATATATCCTAGTGCCTCTAAGAACACAATTGCTTTGTGTCCATCTCTCTCTGCAGTGAAAGTGGGATCTGAGGAGCTGTCACCCAAGCCCAGAGCTCTCATTATAAAGGATCCTATAAAGGAAGCAAGACCACCATGGCATTGAGAGTGACTGAAGGTCTGTAAAATTTGGCCAATTTAGACTCAATGCTGAACAGACGCCAGATTGGAGTGGGAAGAGAAGAGACAGAGAGTGCAAAAAAAGGCCTGAGTGAATAGCAAGCTCTCAACACACTTAGTACCTAGAGCTCTTAAAGTCCAGGCCCAAACTCTCAGCAGTCCTACCAGAGGGTAACTCCTGGCTAAATGTCTCTACGGGACAAACAAATCTTTCTGGGATTAGTGAAGAGGTAGCAATTTTAGAGGCTATTCATTCTGCTTTTTAACAGTCTATTTATGCTACTTATATCACTTCTCCTTTATTTGTATTTAACTCACTCTGCTGTTTTTAGCCCAAGAAATGAGAATTTGAGCCACTGGACATGCTTTGACTGCCAAACATGCTGGTGATGTTGATTCTGAAGAAAGAATGCTTTTAGTTTGCAGACACTCAAGTTTTCCACTTCTGAGATGAGTTTTAATTCAGGGTACAAGTTTAAATAACTTTTGATTTTTATTTTCTGCCCCTTCCCCTCTCTCTCACCTAGAAGGGGTTAAAAGAGAGTCTATAAATGTGTTGTGTGCCTGAGCCTCAGAGGAAGGGAGTGAAACACAACACTTAATTCCTGGCTTAGATTGGTGTCATTTTAGCCAGTAGAACTAAATTTTAGCTTTTCCTTTAGCATTATAAAACTTAATTACATTGTAAAGGTTGAATAGTTTTATTAGCAATACTATCTCTTAACTCCTTTTTGTTTTTAAATGTTGGATGCCTTTTGAATGATATTACAAAGTTTAGATAGCCAATGGTTAATTAGAAGAAACAGTAAAACTTGCTACAGAGGAAAAAAAATCATGACATAATAATTTTCAGAAAACTGACCAGTAAGATAAATATTTTAAATAAGAAAGTGACTTTATCTAATAAAATGAAAAAGATGGTCTCCTAGGGGGTAAAGTAGCTTGTGTGAAGAATCGATTTGGCCAGAGAGTCAAGAGGTGAGGTGGGAAAGGACAGGGGGATGAAGTTGTTGGGTTTACCCTTTAACATAAATATCACTTGATTTTTGTCCCGTGAAGATATTCTCATCTTCTAGAATGACATCCTCAGTGTTCCAGATGGTCACCCTCAATTCATACCTGGGGTAAAGAGAGGCAGTATTAGACTGAAGTCCTTGAACGTCAAATGAACTGGTATTTACACAGGACTGTCATTGGCATAGGTACTGACGTAAAACCAAACCAAATTCAAACCCCGTGCATTGTTTCAGTTGTGGCTCATGGTCACCCTCCATCAGGTGTCTGAAGGTGCAAATCTTTACAGGAGGAGACTGCCCGCGTTTCTCCCAGGGAGTAGCTGATGGTTGGATTTAAACTACTGAGCCACGGGAGAGCAGCATAACACACTAAGCACTCTGACACAATGTCTCCTTCTTCATATGGTGTTGTTGTTGTTGTTATGTGCCGTCGAGTCACCTGCGACTCATAGCGACCCCATGTACAACAGCCCTAAACTCCACTCTGTCCTGTGCCAATCGCACTGTCTCTGACACTCCCATCCCAATTATCTCAGTCACTGAATCAATCCACCTCATAGAGGGTCTTCCTATCCTGTGCCGTCCCTCCACCCTCCCAAGCATGATGTCCCTCTCCAAAGACCGGTCTCTTCTCACAACATGTCCAAAGTATGTTAGATGGAACCTCAGAATCCTTGCCTCCAAGGAGCCACCCGGTTTAACCCTTTCCAGGACAAATCTGTTTGTTTTCCTAGCAGTCCATGGTATTCTCAATACTCTTCTCCAGCACCACAGCTCAAAGGCATCAATTCTCCTTCTATCCTCCTTGGTCATTGTCCAACTCTCTGATGCATAAAAGATGATTGCGAAGACCATGGCCTGTATCAGACACACCTTAGTCTCCAGAGAGACACCATTGCTCTTCAGCACTTTGGAGAGGTCCCTAACAGCAGACTTTCCCATGGCAATGCACCTTTTAATTTCCTGGCTGCTGGTGCCAAGACTGTTCACTATGGAGCCAAGCAAACTAAAGCTGTGTACAATCTCAATCTCTTCACCATCCATCCTGATGCTGCCAATTGGTCCAGTGGTGAGAATCTTTGTCTTCTTGACATTGAGCCTCAATCCATATTGTAGGCTGCAGTCCTTGACACTCTGCAGCAGGCGCTTCAGGTCCTCTTCAGTTTCAGCAAGCAGGGTTGTGTCATCCGCATAACGCAGATTGTTGATCAATCGACCACCAATCCTGACCCCACATTTCTCCTCATAGAGCCCAGCCTCCCGGATAATCTGTTCTGCATATAGGTTGAAAAGGTATGGAGATAGGATGCATCCCTGGCGTACGCCCTTCCCAATTTTGAACCATGCAGTGTTCCCTTGCTCTGTTCTGACGACTGCCTCCTGGTCCAAGTATAAGTTTCGCATTAGAATGATCAAGTGTTCTGGGATTCCCATTCTTCTCAGAGTCAGCCACAGTTTGTTATGATCTACACAGTCAAATGCCTTTGCATAGTCAATGAAAGACAGATAGACATTCCTCTGGTATTCCCTGCTTTCAGCCAAGATCCATCTAGCATCAGCTACAATATCTCTAGTACCACGACCCCTTCTAAACCCAGCCTGGACTTCTGGTAGTTCTCTGTTGATGTGCTGTTCCAGTCGTTTTTGGATAATCTTCAGTAAAATCTTGCTTGCATGTGAAATCAGTGAGATTGTTCTGTAGTTTACACATTCTGTTGGGTCACCTTTCTTTGGGATAGGAACAAATATCAATCTCTTCCAGTCAGTTGGCCAAGTGGTTGTTCTCCAGATTTCTTGGCACAAGTTAAGGCGACCGGCTAGCTGAAAGCTGGGCAGCTTAGAGGCCATTCTCAGACCCTCTCATCTTCCCAGGTAATCGAAGATGCAAAAATCGCACGACATTCGTTCCAGCAGGCCGCTCAGAGAAGGGGTTAAGGTGACTGGCTAGCTGAAAGCTGGGCAGCTTAGAGGCCAGACCATCATCTTCATATGGTACTTCCTTAAATTGTTCAATGTCAACTAGTTCTTTTTGAAATAGTGATTCTGTGCATGTCTTCCATATTCCCTTGATGCTTCCTGACAGGGTATCTCTCAGTATTGCAAGTGGAGGCTTGAATTTGTTTTTCAGTTCTTTCAACTTAAGACATTGCCTTAACTTCCTCAAATGTGCCAACTTTAGAAATATCAGCACTCTGGGTCTTTTCTCCATCAGAACCAAACATTTCAGCTGGAGACTTCAGAATCATCAGGGACACCAATTACTCTGAACAAGTCTTTTTCCATTAACTAGACATTTTTCAGATGATTTCACTAGAAGCTCAGAACTCTTTGAACTGAAGAACTGAAGAACCACTTCGGTAACTACCACCAGCAGCACTATCACCATCCACTCCCTACCAGGCAGGTAGAATTACAGTGTTCTTATCAAGGCCTTAACAATTACTGTGACAGATCACAAACCAGATCAAAGGCTGTGGTCTTTAGTGCACCACCATGGTCTCTTCCTCTAATGTAAGGGTTTGACTGACTTACCCTTTGGGTTTCCTTGGTGAAATGTCAACAGGAGGTCCAAGCTGAGGCATGTCCTTGGGAAACATGTCCACCCACATCTGCAGGCGTCCCTTGTTAAGAAAAGAAAAACGCCATTCAGCTTTGGCAGAAGGTGATTGAGGGACCAAGGGCATTGACAATTCAGCATTTATAATCCATCTTTCCTTTAAGTAGGTCTTAGGCAGAGCTTGGTAGATTTAGAAATATGTAGTCTATGAACAGAGATAGGTCTTAACATTTTATTAGGAATCAATCAAAGCGTAAATGTAGAGTAGGAGGAAGTGGGGGAGGGGCCCTTTAGAAGGCACCTACTGTGATAGATACAATACTACACACTCAACACACATGATCTCATTAGCTCCTGCAGTCTGTCACCGAGTAGATGTTGTTATTCCTACATGGCAGAGGAATTCCCCAGGAGGACTCTTGTCCATGATTATGCAAACCAACATTTAGCAGAATCTGGCTTTAATCCTTGTCTGTTGAGCCTGCTCTTCCTAAAAATTCCCAAAGATTACATACAATGCTGTTGCAAAACAATGATATTGCATGCTATTGCTTCCAACATTGCTTAACATCCACTATCTCCTTTAAGAGTAACCAGATCCATGTTTCTGGTTTTCATATAAAGATCATGAGGCCCAGGTTAGCCAATGAAGGTGTTTGAAGGTCTGTGATTAATGATAAGAGAGCTTCCCACGTATTGCTTTGAATTCCAAACATCAGAACTTACTCTGCTCAAATTATTGAGCTCCTGTGAAGAGAAACGAATCTATGCTTTTCTGTGCAGTGGACTGACTAGCCTTCCCAACAAGGAAGTGAGTGAGCCACATGGGTTAGGAGGTCAGGGAAGCTTTTACATGAAGGAGGCAGTGCTTCCTTCACAATATGAAGAATCTGGGTGACGGAAAAGGCTGTGCTTATAGAGGGAGGCTTTCCACAGGAAGACACAATGCGGGCAAGGGTTTATCATTTTCATAGAGAGCAACCAACTCAGTGGAGGATTCTAGTTCCAGGGAGAAGTGGAATGAAGAGTTTTCTAATGATAAAATAACTCTCATCCTCATTTTAAAAGTCACATCTTCCAGCAAAATGAAAGATCTCAGTAACCAAAAGATTTCACATATCTGACAGTGACCTTCAGGGTGCTAGCAAACATGTCTACACCTGATGACAATTCACCCAATCATGGTGCTCCCACACACATCTGTCTGCACCCCACACTAAGATGCCCTCGGGGTTCAAGCAGTTAAGCTGCACCCAGCAGTTGTGAGGAACAGACATGGGGATCTGTGTCCGTACAGACTGCAGCTCAGGAAACCTGGTGGGGTGGCTCCACCCTGTCGCGAACAGGAACTGCCTTGAGGGCACCCAACACCGCACCCAGGAATGCTGTGATCACACACCTGGCCTGCCTGCCTCTTCCTCACAGAGCCTGTGGGCTTGGCTTACACTACACAGTGAGTCCAGAGCTGGGACTTTGCTTGCGTTTGTGGCCAGGGTAAGAGATAGGAACCACAATTGCTTGGTTTCCATCCAATCTTACCACTTATCAGCTGTGTCAAGTCACTTCCATGTTCTGAATCTCGATTCTTTCATCTTAAAAATGGTTATCATAATAATTTCACACTAAGACTGTCGTTGTTGTTATTGTTAAGTGTCATCTATTACTAACCCCATAAACAAAAGACTTAAACTTTATTCTATAACTATCGTCCTGTCTGTGTAGATTGTTTTCTTTATTAAGCCTCATGTTTAGAGTCAATTAGACCTCCAGGAGGACACTTGGATTTAAGGCCAAGGTCTTGTCTCCATTTTGGAAACTGGGTCGAGCGACTGGACTCTGTGCGATGGGCTCTCTTGTTTTGGTGGAGGGTCACTGTGGAATGTTTCGGCATTTTGGGGTTTTGTTTTTTGGTTTTTTGTTTTAATGTGTCAAATATAATGGTTACCCATGGCGGACAGTGTTTGGTGGAGCTCCTCGATTAAAATAAGCTTGGAAGCAGGAGTGGCATCCACTTCTGAAATAGCTTGCCTCTGGAAACCCCATGAACTAGGAGAAAAGATGGAAGTTATACAAGTGTTCAGGTCTTTTGTTCATAGGGTCGCTATGAGTCACCTATGACTCGACAGCACTTAACAACAAGACTGTATTAAAGAATATGGATAAAATGACCTATACACATATTTATTTGCCTAGGAAAATACTGGGATGTGATCCTTGTGCCAGTGTAATTATTAGGAGTGCTTTCTTTCATTCTCTAAATGGTCCCAGTTTAGATAAATAATTATATGGTCATCCTTAGTAAGAGAGATCATTTATGCCAAGGATCTGGGACACAAAAAGTCCTTAATCAAGTTTATCTTCTCTTTGCTTCCGACACCTAATCTAGCTCTCTTGTCATTTTTCCCACACACAGCTTTTTCTTTGCAGCTCTTCAAGGTAAGTCACCTTCGATTGCTTCTCTACAGATGCTACAGGCTGTGCGGTTATTGATCGTTTCTAGACAAGGCCTTGGCCACGTCATACGGGGTTTCAACTTTCTCAAAGTTAAGGTTACTCCACTTTGATAAATTCTAAAATGGGTGCGCTGTGTTCAACACTCACTCCCACACGGATTTTCTCACTAGGCATCATTGACAAGCCTGGCTGGATTGTTCTTTGTTAGGGGGTGGGGGGCTGGCCTGTGAACTGTAGGGTTTTTAGCATCGCTTGACCTTTTTTTCCACTCAATGCCAGGAGCACACCATCCCAACTGTGACAGCCAAAACCGTCTCTAGAATTTGCCAAAGGTCCTGTGGGGGGAGACTCACTCCTGGTTGAGAGGTATTACTCTGGTATTAGTCTACCAGATTAACTGTTAGGAGAAAAGTCACATTCCCTGGACTTCAACACATCTCCATGGGCCAGACTACTCTGCTCACTACCTGCTCCATTCCCGGCTTGTCCTTGTGGTACAGTGGCCGAGTTTCGATGTGCTCAGGAACCAGTCTACACCCGACCTCTGGAATATCCTCCCATGAGTGTAGAACTCTCAGGGCCAGGTGCTCATAGGACTCCACGGCCTCTTCTGCACAGAGAGGAGAGAAAGGAAGACTTATTAGGTGAGCGTCTTGTCAGTTGAGGGTCCTGTCAGGTGTAGATCCTGTCAGGTAAAGGTCCTGTCAGGTGAGAGTCTTGTTTGGTGAGGGTCCTGTCGGGTAAAGGTCCTATCAGGTAAAGGTCCTGTCAGGTGTGAGTCCTGTCAGGTGTGGGTCCTGCAGGTAGACAGTCCTGGGCGCTCAACACATTGCACCAACTCCTTTAAAGGTTGAATTAGATACACTGAAGGGTCAGGGGAGGGATGAAGTAGCCACAGAGAGAGAGGACAAGGATGGACAGAGGTGGAGCAGGGAGGGGAGAAGAGGCAAGGAATAGCAAGTGCAAAGAGAGGAAAGTGAGGGGGACAACTAGTGGACCCCTAAATCAGATTCCCCAGAGTCTACAAGACACAAGCTTCTCTCCAAAGTGTTGAATAGTGTCTGCGTCCTGGAGATCTAAACTGGTTTTCCTAGTGCCAAAGCCCAAGAGGGGCTGGGGACCCCAAGTGGCCCTGAGCAAGGTGGGAACCAGGCACACTGTATGTTTATACTGCCTTTTTTTGGGGGGGGCGGTCTCTGGTCTCTTCTCACTACAGCTTAGGACTCCTCCCTATCAACGTCTACTCTTGGGAAAGCTCTGGTGGCTTAGCGGTAAGGAGCTGTGCTGCCGTCTCAAAGGTGTGCAAACTTTCATTCCAATTACAATAAAAGACTTCAATACTTTTCTTCAATAGAAATTTATGAAAGTGTCATTAACATACCATCTAAGTATCAGTAACTCTGCATACAAGGGCCTTCAAATGATTCTTGAGGTCAATATGTCAAGAAAATAAAGAATCTTGATATCAGAGTTGTTGTTATGTGCCATCAAGTTGGAACAGACTCATAGCTGGCCCTTCAGCAGGTTTTCAGAGGCTGTAAATCTCAAGGGAGGAGATTGCCCACCTTCTCCAGTGGAGCAGCTGGTAGATTTGAACCACGCACATTTACTAGGCCACAGAGCTTCCCCAATATCAGAGCGATGAGACTGAAACAGCTGTGTCAAAGCACCATCTACACTGTACTTCATTGGGCTTCTTGCATTTTAAACACAGCACCATACGCAGGGAATTTTAAACATCTGATCAGAGGATGTTACAAAATTGTTCTTTATCACTGAAGATAGAGACTTTTTTCTCAACCTAAATTTATGGCAACTATGTGTGACTTGTCATAAAAAGTCTATATGGCTTGTTCCTGACGTGTCCCAAGATGCTTAAATGAAAAACAAGAAAAATAAAATAAAATAAAAAAAGCTGTGTCTTGGTGTCAGAGTGAATTAAGCAGGTGTCACATTTGTGCGAGTAATTTAGGTTGTGTCCAGTTCTATCCATAGTGAACAAGGTTCAAGAAATCTCTGGTGACCTAGTGGTAAGGAGCTGTGCTAACAAGTCGAAGGTACACAGTTCAAATCCACTAGTTGCTCCATGGTGGAAGGATGAGCAGTCTCCTCCTGTGCAATTTACAGCTTCTGAAAACGTGCTGGAAAAGCAGCTATGAGTCAGTTCTGACTTGATGCTACACTATGATAACTACAATACCAGATTCATTTTAAACCTGTTGTCTGCCTCTGACATAAAGATTCTACTTTTACAATCTATACTACATAAATACCAGAAATGTGCAAAAGTATGAATAAAGGAATACAAGTTGTTGTTGTGATGTGCCGTTGAGTCACTTGCGACTGATTCCTAGAGACCCTCTGTACAAGAGTCTTAAACCCTGCTCTATCCTGTGCCAACCTCACTGTCTCCGACACACCTACTCCCATTACCCCAATCACTGAATTGATCTGTCTCATCAAGGGTCTTCCTCTCTTGCACTGTCCTTCCACTATCGCAAACATGATGTCTCTCTCCAAGGACTGGTCCTTCCTTACATAGTAGCATTAATTATCAGTACAAAAATGGATATAATGTAAATATCTAAAAATAGGGTGCCAGTTAATTAAGTTACAGAAACCAGAATATTGCCACTGATCTTCTGAAAGGATAAAAGAAAATCCACTGGAAACAGCAAAAAGTGGGGTACAAAATAGCTTTTATGATGCAGCTATAATTCTGTAGAAATGTGGTATCACACATACACAGAGAGAGAGAGAGGAAGAGAAGGAGAGGGAGAGAGCAGAGAAAGAGAGAGAAGAGAGACACATTTCAGGAAACATTTCAGCCTGGTTATCTCTAATATTTATGATTCTGAGTGGTTTTCACTATCCGCCTTCTTTTTTCACAGTGTTTTAAAAATTAGATGACCCACTAATTGTTAGCTACAGATATAACTTGAAGCCAGATTGTCAAAGCAAGAATAGCATCAGCAGGATGCTTTGTGGGGAGTTACCAGTCTCCTCTTGAACGAAGGACGTTTTTCCAGAAAAGATCTGGCTTCCTATCTGTATTTTCCCTGGGCTGAAGTAGGGTCCGTCCAGCTTGTTGTCTTTGCAGAGCTTGGTGAGGATTTCGGTGGGCTTGGATGTGTCCCTCCAGGCGTTGTAGCCTTCTCTGAAAGGCAGGAGGACGGATATGGTGAGGGCTGCCTGTTGAGCTGGAGAAGACTCATTCTAAGCTCCTCCTCGGAAGGCCTTCCCAGGCACACCCTCATCAGAACAAGCAGCCATATGAGACTTCTCCGAAGCAGGAAGGGACAGGAAAGAGGATGAAGGGCAATGGTAAACACAGGGAGGAAGCAGGAAGAGTGCTGTTGCATGATGCCAATTGTCATGAACCAAACTGCATATTAACTGTCGGATGAAAAATCAGTTTTCTCTGTAAATGGCAACTCAAATCACAAATAAAAAGATTTTTTTTAAAAAAGAAAACTGCCTTGCAAGATGTGTGCTTTCCACCAGATTTCACTTGCTGTGCTGAACAGTTGGGACTAACCTATTCGCTCTATCCTATTTTCATTTCTCCCCTGAATGGTAGATGAGTTAGTATTCGTCATACAGACTGAATGACTAGTCTGTGTACAGTCGGCTCGCAACACAGGACTTCTAAGTAGCAAAATCCCTTGCTGTCGGTTTTTCTTTGGTCCCTGGAAGGACAGTCACTCTTTTGTTGTTCTTTTCGATTTCTCTGCTTCTGTCTTCCTTTCCTTACCTGCAACCAAAAGTCCTACAGACTGCTGTCGCAGGCAGAATGTTTGGATGCCTTCCTGGTAGTGAATTTCTAAATCCCTCCAACTCCCTCTTTCATTAAGAAATGAGCTGCTGGATTAAAAATTATTAGCTTACTTTAAAAAATGAACTGTTCATTTGAAAATTATTAGCTTACAATGAAGTGTACTAGCAAAGCTTCCTCAAATAAATAGCCCTGCTGATGTGGAGTCTGTCTGGGTTATGAAAGCTGTGTCTTGCCTGGTCTTCATAGAACTCAGACAACTGGGACACAGAGTCCAGAGCCCTGAGGCCTGGATCCCTAGCTCGGTGCCCCAGGACAGAGAACTTACATCTCATACTGGCTCTGCAAGCCGCAGATGGCTCGGTGTTTGCTGTAGAAGCGGTTTTCGAGGTCGATCTTGGTCTCACCAATGAGGTCATCTGTCCCGATCATGTCATGGTCATAGATCAGGACGGAGAGCAGAGAGTCCTTCGGGAATGTAGCCTGGATCTCAAATGACCTGTGACCCAAGCAGAGACTTTAAGAGTCAAACATGTTTGGGAACCCAGGGAAGCCTTCATTTCACTCTTAGGGGGAGCCTGTAACATTCAGCACAAGTATATCAAAGATGAGGTTGATACAGGGTCAATCGGACAGAGTTCAGATCCATCAATCACAGGTCACCCCAAGTCATACTAGACTCCATAGCACTATCAACAGTACCATTCATAGGACCCCGGATGGGGTGCATGATTTGCAGGGAGCTCTGGGGGGCTGTGCTGGGAACAGCAACCAGGACACAGCAGCTTATTCAGCACAGGGTGCATTTCGTTTGCTTTGAATTTTCATTTATACGCGTTGGGTTTTAGCCTTGCATGGGCAGATTTCCAAACCTTGTTGCAAATCTCCAATTTCCTGGTTTCATAACTTTGGGACGGTTATTTAATTCCTCCGACCTCCTTATGAATAAATGGAGATAAATATGTCTTCTTTATAAGTCAGGATGGTGCTTAAATACAGTGCTGTTTATATAATGCTCACATTTTGCTGCCAGGCATTGAACTGGTGGCCAATAAATTGCTTTTCCTTTTCTCCCCTATTGTTTCATCAGGGACGTGCCAGCAGGGGTTGTTTTAAGTGCAAACTCTACTGAAGATGAGAAATCATAACAGCAGAGCCTTGCAGACCAAGTGCTGTCTCTACAATCCCCTCGGCCCCTCGAGAGCTGGGACCTGCCTTTCACCTCTGCAGCGTTGCTACCTGCACCACAAATGCCCAAAGCAGACATTTAATACATGTTTGCTAGAACTCAAGAGCTCTTCAGGGAACTCTGGTGGCCTAGTGGTAAGAAACTGGGCTGCAATCCCAAAGGCACACAGTTCAAATCCATGAGCTGCTCCGTGGGAGAAAGATGGGCACTCTCCTCCCTTGGGATTTACTGTCTCTGAAAACCCACTGGAGGATCAGCTGTGGGTCAGTTCTGACTTGAAGGCACACAACAACAACTAGGGCTTGGGAAATCAGCATGTCGCATCCTTTCACCTTAACTGATGAGGACAGCAACGTCCCGAGATGGCCAGGAGCATAAATCATGCTGAACCCCAGTTCAAGTACCCCACCCCAAGTTCAGTGCTCTCTCCACAAGGCCACACAGTGCAGGCTTGTCCCATGGGCAGCAGTGGATTTCTTGTGACTTAGAGAATGAGTTCTAACATTTGAGCAGATGTACCTGAGAATTCAATTTTGAGTGAAAGCCAGGCTTTGAGGGAAATGCCTGTCTGAAAACAAAAGCAAGAACGCCTCAGTGTTTCCCCTGTGGTCCTGCGGTTCTGGGAGCTCTGGGAGTGGGTGAGGTGGGCTGGGCTGGGAGCCGGGGACAGTGGGGAGGTGAGTAGGAGGGGGATGTGGCTCATTCTGGCCCAGCCTGTCTGAGCTGCAGCCTGCCCACATGATCTGATTCTTTTTGTCCTGACAGTCTCTAGTGTGACAGGTATAGAATCACCACCCTGTATGGAACCAATTAACCCTCTAGAGGGTGACCAGAGTAGAGCCTTGCTTGACAGCTGGTGATTATAACTGATTGAGCAGCTCTATGGATGAGATAAGGCCGTGGGGAGGCCAGAGGCACAGGATTGCCTTCTCTACAGGCAACCCTGTAGTTTGATTCCAAATTGTAATTGATATTCTGGAAGGAATTCACAAGAAAGCCTCCAGCCTCTAATCCCTGAGCTCTGTCTGCCCAGTAAGGCTACTGCCCAGCCAGGACTCATCAAGCACTGAACTGCCCCAAGCAAGCGTGCAGGGAACTTGAGTTGCTGGTCCACCCATCAAACCATATGCTCTCAGATGACCCTTTCCAGAAGTTGGATTCGATCTGCCATTTAAACGGTACCCAAAGCAGCCCGCTGTGATTGGACTTGGCAACACGAGGGGCAAATTGAGCTTCTACGCCTGTGTGCGCATGAGATGTGGTCCCTAGATGCAAAGGCAGTTTGAGAAAGGAGAAAGAATTGTGAAAGGGATAAGAACTGAGTAGGAGGAAAGCAGCAAGCACCTCCAAGCTTCAGAAAGTGGTATCCTGCTCCCTGCCTTCATTCCTTCATTAACTCATTCATTCACACACTTACTATACAGGCACCAGTACCAGGCATGGAGCTCTGGTAGCCTAGCAGTAAGGAACTGCACTGCCAACCCAAAGGTACATGGTTCAAATCCACCTGTTGCTCCACAGGAGAATGGAGAAAATCTCCATTCAAGGAGAATAAGCAGTCTCCTTCTGAGTGATTTACTGCCTCTGAAAGCCTGCTGGAGGGGCAGTTATGAGTTAATTCTGACTTGACAGTACCTAACAACAACAGTAGTAGGTATGAACAAAATTTCCTGCCAGTGGGGAAGGCAGATTAGAAACTGGCTGAGAAAGAACCTGCAGGCTCTCACACAAGGTGTGATGATGCCACCTGCCACACACAAGGTGTGATGATGCCACCTGCCACCTGCCTGGGGCAAGGAGTAAGGACAATTTGAGAGATGACACTTCAGCTGAGACTTGACCACAGATAGGAGCTCTCCCTGCTCTGAATAGAGGCGTCTTTTATATTACTGTGTTTTGATTTACTGTGCTTCACAGATTTTTACTCTTTTTACAGCTTGAAGGAAACTGTGTCAAGCAAATCTGCTGTGGCCATTTTTCCAAAAGCTTGTCCTTGTGTCACGTTTTGGCAATTTTCACAATATTTCACTTTTTCATAATGCTCTTGATAGATTCATATGTCGACCCAAGCTCACTGCTGTGGAATTGCTTCTGACTCGCAGCTGACCCTCCGCTGGGTTTCTGAGGCTGCGGACCCCAATGGGAGAAGTTGCCTTCTTTCTTCCCCAAAGCAGCTGGTGGATTCAAACCACCGGAGACACTCGGCCCTTGGTCAGCAGCACGACACACGATGGACTATGGCTCCAGAGTGCTTTTCCATTGCGAAGGTGCAGTGGAAACATTACTTTTCTTTGCAGTGAGAAACCCAAATATCCATTCGACTCTTCTCATTGCTGTGTATGCTCTATTGCAGTGGTCTGGAACTGAACCAACACTGCTTCTAAGGTGTTCCTGTAGATGGAACCTCTGATCTTTGACCTCTGACCCCTGCCAAGTCAAGTCCCCCAATTACACACATTTAAACGACCATGTGTCTCATCATGATAGCATTCAGACACAAGCCATTTTTTTAATTTGCCTACTTTTTTTACAATGACTAGGGATGATAGAAGGAGAATTGATGCCTTTGAGCTGTGATATTGGAGAAGAGTATTGAATACACCATGGACTGCTGGGAAAACAAACAGGTTCGTCCTGGAGAGGGTTAAACCAGGCTGCTCCTTGAAGGCAAGGATCCTGAGGCTTCGTCTGACATACTTTGGGCATGTTGTAAGGAAGGACGGGTCCTTGGAGAAGGACATCATGCTTGGGAGGGTAGAGGAACAGTGCAAGAGAGGGAGTATGAGGTGGATTGATTCAGTGACTGGGGTAATTAGGGTGGGTGTGTTGGAGACGTTGCAATTGGCACAGGACAGAGCAGGGTTTAGGGCTGTTGTACATAGGGTCACTATGAGTTGCAAGCAACTTGATGGCACATAAAAAGCACAACAATAACACTTTTTTGGGTACTGGCTTGCATGTTCTAAAAGACTGGAACCTCGAGGGAGCTACTCACCACCCTCCATTGAAAGTTCTGGTGTCTTAATCTGTAGCTGGTTGTGCCATTAACCCAAAGCTTCTTATCTCTGGTGGCTCAAATCCACCTCACATGCAAAACAGAAAGTTGGGCCGCCCCCTCCAGTGAAGACGAACAGCCTCAGAAACCCAGTGGAGCATCGCGGTGAGTTGGGATCGATTTGACAGAAGTGAGTATGAGTTTCCAAGGCTGTAAATCTTCCCAGAAGGAGCCCACTCTGTCTCTCTCCCATGGAGTAGCTGGTAGATTAGAACTGCTAACCTTTCTGTTGTCAGTTGAGTTCCTAATGCGCTACACTACCGGGGCTTCTTGGAGGAAAGGAGAGATAGACATTAAACACAGAAAGACATCCAGGCACTTCAGAAGAAGTGAAAAAAAGTAAAGCAGGGTGGAGACCAAGGCCATGAGAGGTTGGTGCCTGTAAATACACATCTAACCAAATGTCCACAGATGGAAGCTTCTGGAAAGAGTCCTGCACTCACAGAAGCAGGAGGGAATATTCTGTCACCCTCTTATTTTCCACAGTTATAAAATGGGGGCAATAAACCAGCTGGGGTTATATCTCTGTGGGGAAATAAATAAGCACTTGACGAAACAAAGTGCTTGTTACAGAAATGGCAGGTGATGATAAAGGTCATCGCTGGGTGATGAGATGCGGGGTACATTACACGCCACCATCATTTTCATCACTCTCATTAATCTGAACAGGCAAGACCATTTATTGCCTCATTTCCTCAAGAGCAATAAAATGTAAGAGGCTGGTGCTGATCAAATGTCAGCTGGTGTAGAGACTGCCAATGTGGAGATGAGTTTAAATAGAGGGTATGGAGCTTCTTGTTAGTCAGAAAATAAAAAAAAACATACAAATGCACTTAAGGTGTATGTAATGCTACAGTGAGTATAGAGGCGAGGGCAGTAAAGTTGGTGCCTTCATGGAGGTGTTTACACGGTTAATCTAAAGATTCTGAGCGTCAGTTTTCACAGGTGCTGCTTTATCATGAGAGAGAACCTAGGATTAGAGGGGTTAAGCCATCTCCACAAAGTCACACAGCACATAAATGGCCACGACAAAGCAAAACCTGGATCTGCTTGACTCTAAACTTGATGGCAGCCAGGGCAATGAATGGACCTTTTCAGAGCCAAGAAGAGCATAGGAATATGTTAGAAGGCAAAGTCACACCCTGGAGAATGCCTAGCCCACCTGAGCATATATGGACGCCATCAATTTACAGGTTCAGTTCAAGAAGACAAAATATACTTCAGAAATGCAGTTCAACTTTTTTGCAATTCAAAAGTCACCCCAAATGAGGTGATGGTAAGGTTGTTAGGTGCCATCAAGTTGAGTACCCATAGCGACTATGAACAACAGATCTGAACCCTGCCCTATCTTGTACCATCCTTATCGTCCTGGACACATTTAAACCCATTGCCACAGTCACTGTATCTAGTTCATTGAAGGTGTTCCTTTCTTTCACTAACCCTCTATCTTTCCAAGCACAATGCCATTTCCTAAAGAATAGCATGCATTCATTGGCAAAGGACATTTTAACAACATGCCCAAAACACGTGAGGTAAAGCTTTGCCAGCTTTGCTTCCAAGGAGCCCTTGGGCTGAACTTTATCCAAGACATACCTGTTTATTCTTTTTAGCAGTTCATGGGATATCAAGTACTCTTCTCCAACACTACAGTTCAAAGGCATCACTCTTCTGTCATTTTTTTTAATTGTCCAGCTCTCAGATGCAGGTGACTGGAAGGACTACTGATTGAATCAAGAGCACTTTAGTCTTTAAAGTAACATCATTGCTCTTCAGGACTTTGGAGATGTCCCTGACAGCAGACTGACCCAATGCTGTATGTCTTTTGACCTCCTGACTTCTCGTCCCAAGGGTGTTGATTGTGGATCCAATAAGATGAAACTGTTGTCACCTTCACTTTTATCTCCGTCTATCATGATGTTGCTCATCAGTCCAGAGGTGAAGATTTTTGGTGTCTTGATTGAACGCTGTAGTCTTTTATCTCCTGAAGCAAGTACTTCAATTTCTCCTCATTTTCTGCAAGCAAGGTTGTATCATCTGCCTAATGCAGATTGTTGAGTCTTCCTGTAAACCTGATGCCACTTTTGAAATGATCTATTCAGCCTAGAGACTGGTTAAGGATAGAGAAAGGATAGAGAAAGGATACAGCCCTGATATACTTTTCTCAATTTTAACCATGCTAATTTTAAATCTTTGCTCTGCTCAGTCAGTGAGACTGGCTTAGACAGGGCAGGCTTCAGAGTCGCTGTATATAGGGTCACTATGAGTTGCCGGTGACTCAACAGCACATAACAACAATAACTGCTCAGGCAACAGCTTTTTGTCCAAAGTATAGATTTTGTATAAGCATAATTAAGTATCCTGGAATTCCCACTCTTCTCAATGTTAGCCATAGTTTGTTATGATCCACACAGTCAAATGTCTTTGAATAGTCAATAAAATACAGATAGACATTCTTCTGGTATTCTCTGCTTTAAGCCAGTATCCACCTGACATCAGTAAGGCTATCCTTGGTACCACGACCTCTTCTAAATCCAGCCTAAACTTCTGGCCATTCTTTGTCTATGTGTTCAGTTGTAGCTGTTTTTAGATGATTGTCAGCATTATTTTGCTACGTGTGATTTAACTCTTTTTTTAATAATGTAGGACTATCGTATTTTTGACATATGCTGCACCCACATAAATAACGGCGTATGGATATAACCTGCATAGTGCTCATAGGAAATTCACATGCAACGGGATTTATTTGCGCAACTCATTCTCATTGCTGTTGAGTCAGAACTCATAGTTGACCTGCCACTGGTTTCCCGAGGCTATAAACAGAACAGAAGGACGTTGCCCATCTTCCTCTCATGCGGCTGCTGGCAGATCCTGACCATAAGAGAAGCATCGTCTTTGAGTTACCAGCACAGCTCCCTGTAGTCTATGCCACCGGGACTGTAAGGGATGTATTATACACAATAAAAATATATGTAGCAAACAAACAAACAAACAAACATAAAAACCAACCAACTAAACAAAATCCCTTTGGCAGGAGACAAAAGACAACTTCTGATCTTTCTCCTGCACAAAAACACCCCCTTTGTCCTACACACAATCACTGTGTGATCTTGGCTAACTTTCTTAACTTCTCTGTGCCTCAGTCAACTTCTTTGTAAGAAGACAATCTCAACCTTGCTCAAAAGCAAGAGGCTGCAAGTGATGACTTTTCAACGTGCGTCTTTAGTGTAAAGTCAAGGCTAACATCACTGGAAGGCTATGGACACGAAGCAGACAAGGGGCCATGGGAGAGGATTTGGTTTCCTCCAGAAAGGCTGGTTCAGTTGTTATGGCAAGAGGTCAGTGTTGAGCCTCCAGACACCATTCA
This sequence comes from Elephantulus edwardii, assembly GCF_000299155.1. Lineage (NCBI taxonomy): Eukaryota > Metazoa > Chordata > Mammalia > Macroscelidea > Macroscelididae > Elephantulus > Elephantulus edwardii. The sequence continues at coordinate 17,188,914 of NW_006399753.1, forward strand.
CCCACACAGTCACACACGTACACACCAGCCTGCTTTATAAGCCCCAGAAGCAAGGCAGCCACAAATACCAAACGAACATCACGATGTAGCTCAGATGACCACTGACCTTCCAAATACAGGGTTCAGTTGTTTGGGAATGTACTTGTCCCGGTCTTTTATTTCTGTTTTGCCGAGCTTGATCACAATGTAGGGATCTGATTTTCCGTCTGGATCAGCTGGGCTGAGATTAAATGCCTGTGGGAGGGGAGAAAGAGACCCTCCCTTTAGTCCATGTTGGTTAATCAGTGTGAACTGCACACGAGGAGCTTTCAAAAATGTTGATGCTCGAGTCTGGTCCCCAGTAGTCTCATTTAATTGGTCCAGGGCAATGGGATGTGAGAGCTCCCTTGATGATTCCAGTGTGCAGACAAGATCAAGAGTCGCTGCTGTTGCTTTTTGAGTTTACTGTGTAAAGTTGTCAGCTTTGCCCAAATCAAACCTACACTGGTGTTGCCTCCCCAGTGGAAAGCAACTCACACAGGGTAATTAGGCACATGCTAGACCACGAGGCAGGAGATATCTCTGAGTTCTCACTCTAGCTCCCACTAGATTTGTCCTACTCCTGTTTTTAATCTATAAAATCACAGGGTGGACCTGGAAGACCCTTCTGGAAATAATGGTGCCTGAATCTATGACCCTGTGAGCCTTGCAATTAACACTGGCCAGTTGAGTGATGGGCTTCCTCTGAGGGTGAAGCTTGTTGCCAGATTAGCTGGACCTTACACCACTCATGGAAAACAAATACTTTCGAGGGAAAGGCTGAGTTAGGATGCTGTTGAAGAATGGGATAAAAAGATAGACCAGCTCTGCAAAGACTAAGGCTGAGAAATGATCATTTCAAACTAAAGCCGAGTCCATTTCTAGGACTCTTTCTTAGGGAAAGATTGGCATAAGCACATAAAGGAATATTTTCAAGGAGGTTCATGAAGCATTACTTAATGGTTAAAAATGATAAACAACCTGAATATCAGTTATCAGGGGAGAAATAACCCCAAGTAGCCCCACTTCACTCTCTGTCACACCACTCTGTTTTGAGTCTCTTCATAGCAGTTATCTCTGACATGTCTCAATTTTCTTATCTGCATCTCAGCTAATTTTCATAAGTATGTATGTGAATGTGTAGGAAAAGGAAGTCACCTGCAGATAAATTACAGAGGGGAGGAGATTTGATCTTTTTAAAAATGTAACTTTTTAAGTAGTGTGAGTTCTTTTTATTTTTATAAAAAACTTTTATTATTAGTAGTATTAGTATTATTCTGGTTTATTTATAAAATCCACAAGAACATGGAAACAGCCCAAATGTCTAACCACAGTGGAATAGATAAATTATGGTACATTCACACGATGGAATACTATGCAGCACACAGGAGCAATGATTTTATAAATTACTATCTGACTTGGGAGGGACCAGAGAGCATCATGCTAAATGAACTAACTCAGTCTCTTAAGGACAGATATTGTGTAAGACCATCATTGTAGAACAGGTATGAGGATCCAGTGGGGACAAGGGTGACAGCAGAGGGGTGAGGATGGGATGGTTAATCATAGGGTCACACAATTGGATGCGTGGAGGGAGGAGTGGGTGAAACAAACGGGAAAGATCTGGTATGAAAACTCTTTAAAATGTTTCTTGAATTACAAAGACCTTTAACTTAAGCAATTTAGTTAATGAAACCTTAGTGTGGGAGAGCAAACCCCCCCAAAAAAGTCACAGAGAAGCATTGGTTGATGTAACAGCCATTGGTTCATCTCCCCCCAGGCATGTGAGCCTCCTGCACTCTATATGTGTAAATCCTTCCTGCCCTTGAGTTCCAGCCCAAGCCGTCATCCTTCACACTGCCTTCTGGGAAGGAGCCTGGCTGTGTCCCTGTGATTTGTCTCGAGAGTATTGTACACATGAAAGGTGTGAGGTCGGTTCTTGATGAATGGATGAAGAATAAGGGGACAGTCTTTTCCAGTCTCTGTGGCCAAGGGCATTTTACCCTCTGCTAACTATTATTCAACTAACTTTGTAGCTTGGGTATCTGTATTCTTGCTTGTTTACCATTGCTTGAATTAGTACAGCAATTGTCTGTCAGTTTGCTGCACTAAAGTACCATGTGGGTCCTGTGACACTTAAAGCTATGCTACCTGTGTGCTAAATGCCAGAGGGGTCTCTCATGGTGGACAAGTCTTAGTAGAACTCTCAGATTTAGATAGGCTAGGAAGCAGGATTGGCCATTCACTTCTGAAATAGCAGTCCCCTGAAAATCCTGTGGAAAAAATAGAGGAGCCTGGATAGATAGAGTATTAGAGGTAGAGGCCAGATTGGAAGTCAATCAAAATGAGGAGAAACAGCTATAAATATCTTTTGAAGGTAGAGGGACAGTGAAACAGAGGAAGACCTTCAGCCAGGTGGATTGACGCAGTGACTGTAGCAATGGGTTTGGGTGTGATTGTGATTATGAGGATAATACAGGACAGGACAAGGTTCAGACCTGCTGTTGACAGGATTGCTATGAGCCATACTTGACTCAATGGGCAACTAATAACAACAACATAGTTTCCACTCAGCCAAGAAACAAGCTTTAGAATAATAAATTACCTGTCATTATGAAAAACCCTGATGGCGCAAAGTTAAACACTGGGCTGCTAATCAAAAGGTTGGTGGTTCAAATCCACCTGCTATTCCTGGAGAAAGATGACATAGTCCATTTCCATAAAAATGATATCTACTCAATGACAGTGGTTTAAGGACTGGAGTTTGTCATTGTCAATAGTTCCTGCCAAATAATTCTAACCTTCCTAGCTAGGCTATGACTTCCTAGAGGGAAAAGACTGTCATTTTCATCACAGCATCCTTAATAATAACACCCCGTCACATGGTGATGTTCACAGTGACAATGGGACAACAGGGCTGAATAACAGCACATTGTTAGTGTTCTTTCCATTAAAGAATAACTCATCTCTATGTTTTATTTGTTTCTGAGAAAGGAGGTAGACAATCTAAGCAGAGACTTACTATGAAAAATAATATTGTTACTGTCAAATAAGATTAGAAAAATCAGGTTAAGGGTTGGGAGATGGAAACAAACCCATGAACCATAACGGTTTATGCAGCTGCTTTGACTGAACACTGGATTTGATCCTGAAATTTCTGGTTGTGAGGTGAAAAAGTGCCATAATTAAATTTCCTGTTCTTAGTGTCATTACGGTTGGTGAAAAGAATGAGATTGTTAACGATTTTCATTTGCTTGGTTCGACAATCGACACTCTTGGTACCAGCAGCCAGGAAATCAAGAGACAAATTGCATTGGGAAAGTCAGCTGTGAGGGAATTCTCCAGAGTACTGAGGAGCAATGACATCAGGCTGGAGACTAAGGTGCATCTGATCCGAGCTATAGTCTTAGCAATTGAGTGCTATGAGTCAGAGAGCTGGACAGTGACTAGGGATGAGAAAGAGAATTGATGTCGTTGAGATGTGGTGCTGAAGAAGAAACCATGTTCTGGGAGAACAAACAGGTTTGTCCTGGAGAGGGTGAAACCAGGCTGCTTCTTGGAGGCAAGGATTCTGAAGCTTCATCTGACATACTTTGGGCATGTTGTAAGGAGGGACCAGTCCTTGGAGAGGGACATCATGCTTGGGAGGGTGGGAAGACAGAGCAGGAGAGGAAGACCCTCGAAGAGATGGATTGATTCAGTAATTGGGGCAATGATAGTAGATGTACTGGAGACAGTGAGGTTGGCACAGGATAGAGTAGGGTTTAGAGCTCTTGTACATAAGGTTGCTATGAGTCACAAGCGACTCGATGGCACATAACAACGACAACATTGTCAGAATGGGGAAAACCTAGGGGAGACAAAGTTTGTCTTGGAAATGCATTAAAAATAAGATGCCGGGGAGCTCTGGTGGCCTAGTGGAAAGGAGCTGCAACTACAATCCCAGAGGCGCACGGTTCGAATCCACCAGATGCTCTGCCGGGGGAAGGAGGAACAATCTCCTCCTGTACCAGTCAGATCTAATTTGACGGTACACTCACACAAAAATAATAAAATAAAAAAATTTAAAAAAATAAGATGCCAGTCATGGATGGTGAGGGCACAGTGGTCACCGGGTGTGGTGTGGCCCTTGGCCTGGCTGGAGCCCAGGCTTAGGGAGAATACCAACCTTTTCATCTATTATTTAATCCAGTTCTGCGGTCACTCATGGATCTTTACCAATATGACAGGCAGCTTCTTTACATTTGCAAAAGATTCAACAGCTGACCCATTTTATGCTATAGGACTTGGGATGTGGCTTTGCTGGTCCGTTTCCCTCCGGGAGCTGCTGCATCTGTTCATTGGCATTGAATCAAACCACCTTCTCCCCACGTTTCTCCAGCTCACAGAGAGAATAATCATCGTCTTCGTGGTCATCACCAGCCAAGAGGACCTCCAAGAGAAATACCTGGCGACTGTTCTAGTCGTCTTTTGGCATCTATTGGATAAGGACTCCTATTGGATGTAGGGCACCGACAGCTTGCTGTCAGCCACAGGGGCTCCTGTTCTGGCTTCATGTGCCTCAGTCAAACTTTCTGGATGCTGGTTTATCCTCTTTGTGTTCTCGCTAAAGCATTTGCCATCTATCAGTCGCTGCCTCATTTGGAATAATTTGGTACGTACTCCATCAAGCTGCCCATCTCTAAGCTGTAGCCACCTATTTCCCATACGTGCTGAAGGTATATCTCATGATACTTTTTAGGTATGTGTCTGTGACACTGATGTGTCAAATGCGAGAATTGTTACCCATGGTCGACAGTGTTTGGTGGGGCTCCCCGATTAAAACAAGCTTGGAAGCAGGAGTGGCATCCACTTCCGAAGGAGCTTGCCTCCAGAAACCCTATGAACCTGGAGAAAGGACGAAAGTTATACAAACGTCCAGATCTTTCATTCATAGGGTTGCTATGAGTCACCTATGACTCGACGGCACTTCAACAACAACATTTTACCTAAACTTATCTGTACTCAGAAGAGATGTCCTCAGAGTCTTGCCCATCCAGAAGAAGAAAATGTAAAATCCCGCGTTCCAAGGACAGGATTAGAGATTCAGCTCCAGAATATACAATAGAAGAAGCATTCTGGTGGGAAAGTACCTGGCTTTTGACAAACAAGTACACCAGGAGATAAATGCACAGCCCTTAAATACTCCAGACATTCAATTGCATCTGTTTCTTGTGAATTGTATTTTGAACATATACTTTGGGCAATTTCTTCACTAAAGCTGTGGATTTCATACAAGTTTTTTTTAAAAGTGAGATTCTTAACTACATTAGCAGAGTGGAGTGACTTTGAGGGAAGAATTCCACAGGTCTACACGGGCTCGTTCCTCCTGTAAGCTTTCTTCTTCAATCCTATTTGAGTGACTTCTCAGCCAATAGACAACTGCAGAGGCTCAAGACAGCTGCAAAGGGGTGTCGAGATGCCTTGAAAGTATTTTCCCATCAATCCAAGTATAAAGCCAGGAAATGTCCATGTTGCTAACACAACTCCACACCCCTCAGCCTAGACAAGGATGACTCACCGCTACAATGTACACCCGGACCAGAACTTTGACTGGGTAGTTGGGTGGGATGCCTTGTTGAATTCTTAGCTGCCCATTCTCTTCAGTGTTGGAATCCTCAGGACTTTTGTAGATGCAGAAGGAACCCTAGAAACATAAAGAACAATCATTTGAAACAAAATGGTCACAAGTCTTACCAATAATCACACATGGCAAAGTGCTGGAAGAATGAGCACAGGCTGAGCCCCAGTGTGACCAGGGCTGGCAGGAAAACTGCCAGCTAGATGGCACTGGGTGCATCATCGACCCTGTTTGGCATCTGTGTCGCTTCATGGTACCCCCATGATGGTGCAGGAGCACCTTTCACACAGGAGGGTCAGGTGACAGCGCGAGAGCCCACACATGGGGTGCTGGGCTGGTGCTTTCATTCATTTCTGACTCCAGTATTCCTATTTCCAGATAAAACAGAGTCAGGGAGGTCAAGTACATGGCCCAAGATCATGCAGCTGCCAGGTGATTTTAATCCAGATTGGCAAAAGGGCAAACTCCTGCTATTTCTAGCACACCACAGTATACACAAGGGACCCTGCACTGTAAAGTAAGTCGATGGCAAATGTTAGACAGTATTTGTAACACAGCCATCATACGTCTTCCTGAAGAAGAGTTTTTTTATTTGCTTAATTTAATTGTCAATAGACCGGCTTCCACAAATGGTGTATATTGGCTTTCAGAGCGGGGAGGAAAGGGTAAGTCTGTGTGGAGACAACAAAGCAAAATTCAGTGGTCCTGTCAGGTAATGAGTCTGCCTCCTTCTTCTTCCATCAGACTGAGCTCCAAGCCACTTTATTGGCCACATTGTAAAATACAGACACACTTTCATTTTACTGTGCTTCACAGACACTGCTTATTTTACAAAGTAAGGTTTGGGGCCATCCTGCCCAGAGTAAGTCTATTGGTGCCATTTTCCCAACAGCATGCTCTCACTTTGTGTCCCTGTGTCAGTTTTTGGTAATTCTCACAACATTGAAGGCTTTTTCATAAGACTGTTGCGTACTTAATAGATTAGCACATAGCATAGAAATAGCTCTCACAGGTGTTGCTGTTGTCATTAGGTGTCCTCAAGTCAACTATGGTTCTCAACAACTCTTGGAAGAACAGATCTGAATCTTGCCCTATCTTGCACCATTCTCACCATTCTGCATATGTACTCAACTGTAAACAGACCCTTGGCAGTGCAATAAGAGAGATACAAATTAAAACCACAATGAGATACTATCTCACTTCAGTAACAGTTGGCAAAGTTTAACGGGACAGCAAGTAATAAATGGTGGAGAGAATGTGGTGAGAGAGGAACTCGTATATATTGTTGGTGGGATTGCAAAATGGTACAAACACTCTAGAAGGTAGTTTGATGTTTCTGCAACAAGCTGAACATAGAAATTCCATATGACCCAGCTATTCCACAGCTTGGAATACACCCCAAGAGAATGAGAACTGAGGCACAAATGGAGACTTATACACCAATGTTCGTAGCAGTGTTATTCACCATTACAAGAACATGGAAAAATCCCAAATGTCCAACCATGATCAAATGGAATGAAAAATTATGGTACAATCACACAATGGAATACTATACAACACGCAGGAGCAATGATTTTGTAAATTACTACCTGACTTGAGAGGGACTGGAGAGCATTAAGCTAAGTGAACTAACTCAGTCCCATAAGGACAAATATTATATAAAACCATTAATGTAGAATGAGTATGAGGATCCAAGGGGGTGGAGAGTGGGAGCAGAGGGGTGAGGATGGGCGCAGGTGGGGGGCATTAATTATAGGGTCACACAATTTGAGGAATGGAGGGAAGGGTGAAGGAAATGGGAAAGATTCCGTGTGAAAAACAATGCATAACTTTGTAAATAAACCACTATAAAAGAAAAAAAAATTTTTTTAAAAACCTTCAAAACAAAACCCCAAACCCTTATTAACATCAAAGTAGCCAGAGTGTGCTTTGGCTGCAGGGATGAGGAGTTTTGGCCTCACATACTTCGGGCAGGTTGCTAGGAGGGGGCCTATTCCTTGGAGAGAGACATGATGCTCAGAAAGGCAGAGAACAAAGGAGAGGAAGATCCTCACCCAGTTGGACTGGCACGGTGACTGCTGCAATGGGCTCTGCCGTGTCAGGAGGGGTGAGGTTGGCACAGGATATAACAGGGCTCAGATCTGTTGTTCATAAGGTCACTATGGGTCATACTCAACTCGATGGCACTTAACAAAGTACCATCAAGGTGGAGCTGACTCATCTAACCCTTCATTGGGTTTACAAGATAGTAAATTATATGGAAGGAAACTGTCTTTCACATGGACTGTTGTTGTTGCTGTGTGCCATTGAGTCACCTGAGACTCATAGTAACCCAAAGTACAACAGCCCTAAACCCTGCTCTATCCTGTGCCAATCTTACTATCTCTGACATACCTACCCCCACTATGACAGTCACTAAATCAATCCATCTCATTGAGGGTCTTTCTCTTCTGCACTGTCCTTCCACCCTCCCAAGCATGACATTGCTCTTCAAGGACTGGTCCCGCCTTGCAACATGCCCAAAGTATGTCAGACAGAGCTTCAGAATCTTTGTCCTCAAGGAAAAGCCCGGCTTTACCCTCTCCAGGATGAACTTGTTTTTCTCCTAGCAGCATATGGTATATTCAATACTCTTTTCCAGCACCACAGCTCAAGGGCATCAACTCTCCTCCTCTCATCCCTAGTCTCTGTCCAGCTTTCTGATGCATAGCAAGTGATTGCAAAGACCATGGCCTGTCCTAGCTCTGGTGGCCTAGTGATAAGAAGCTGCGTTCCAATCCCGAAAGCATACAGTTTGAGGCCACTAGGGGCTCCTCATGAGGATAGACAATCTCCTCCCGTATGATTAATTGCCTTTGAAAACCCACCAGAGGGTCAGCTATGGGTTAATTCCAACTCTATGGTACACAACAACAATCACATGCACTGTTGTTGTTGTTAGATGCCATCGAGTTGCTTGCAACTCACGGCAACCCTATGTACAACAGCCCTAAACCCTGTTTCTTGCCAATCTCATTGTCTCCAACAAGCCTATCCCCACTACCCCAGTGATAGAGTCAATCCACCTCATAGAGGGTCTTCTTCTCCTGCGCCATCCCTCCACCTTCCCTAGCATGATGTCCCTCTCCAAGGACTGGTACTAGATAACCAAAAAGCCACATGACCTGTTTCCTTGCAGCACCCTCTTTATTGTGGTGGCCTGGAATTGAGCATGCAATGCCCCCAAGGTGCCCCTCTACCTCACGAGACTGGTCTTGGTCCTGTGTGGTTGGGGAAAGGTTCTGTTGTTAAGATGAAGTGTTTTCACAATCCTTTTGATCGAGTTCAGAGGTGTGTAACAGTATGAGCAGTGACAGACAACGAGGACTGGCATCGAGGCTTACCTTAAACTTTCCTATGACTCGATCTCCATCAAGGCCATGGTCGTCCTCTGTAGACTTGCCTCTGAAGAGCTCAAAGGTTTTCACCCAGTCTTCAAAATTGTTGAACTCACTTTCAAGATCACCATCATATATCTTTAGAGAAAAAAGAGAGAAAACTTTGCTAAGAGAAAAGAAAACTCAGGAGTGACTTGATGAGAAATGCCATGATATTCCCAAACTACTCTTGATGTATACTTTTGGGGGGAAAAATTCTAGAGATCATTGTTAATTTCTCTTTAGAAGAGAAAGAAACATGATAGTTCACTAGTTCTAGTGTATTCCAAAACTTATGAAACTTTTTAATGACATTGAAGCGGACCTTTAAAAGTACTATATATATGTACCACCATAACTTGCCTTAGGGAACTCTGTTGGCTTAGTGGACAGGAACTGTGATGTCAATTCAATGACACGTGGTCCAAATCCACCATCTGCTCTGTGAGAGAAAGGAGGACAATTTTCTCCCATACAGTTTACAACCTCAGAAAACCCACTGGAGGGGCAGCCAGTTCTGACTTGACAGCACATAACAACTACATAACATGCCTCTGGTACCCTCATAGATGAAGAGTTGCACTGCCAACCTAAAAGCACGAGCTTTGAATCCACTCATTACTCCACTAGTTACTCTGAAAAAGATGACTAATCTCCTCCTCTGTGATTTACAGCCCCTAAAAACCCACTCACCAGAAGGTCAGCTAGTTGGTTCCCACTCAATGGTACATAACAACAACAGTTTCTGGATATCAATAATAATAGTTTGGTGACATTGAATTCCTAAATGTTAAACTTCTAATTATCATTAGATATAAAGTGACAGAATATTTCTTTATTATAATGCTTATAAAGAACCCTGGTGGTGTAGTTAGTCATGGAATAAGCTTCTAATGGAAAATTTGGCAGTTTGAATCTATCAACTATTTGAATCTATCAATTGTTCTCAGGAGAAAGATGGAGAGTTTCTGCTTTTAAGTATTTTCAGCCTCAGGAACCTGATAGGAGGGGAACTGTGAGCCAAAATCCATTTGAGGGCTGTAGGATAAATGTGTAGAGATGGGACTTTTCCATGTGGGAAATTATATATCCATGTTAGAAAAGCAAAAGCAATTTGTGGTTTAGGTGTGGCGACAATAAAACTACACATTCAAATTTTCTGTCCAAATTACTTATTTAGAGAAATAATTTTCATACTTTTAATTTGTATGTCATAAAAGTACTGTTAGAGAATGACAAAAAATTACAAAAAAAATAAAGATTGATATCAAGAGTATATATAAGAAAATATAAACCATTTTAAAACAAACAGCTGTGCTACAATCCCAAAGACTTGAGGTTCAAATCCACCAGCTGCTGTGAGGGAGACCAGTGGCCAGTTTTCTGCACTATGATTAACTACAAATAACCTCTGGCTAGTGTTAAGATAAGGCGTTCTGGTGGCCTAGTGGCAAGAAGCTGGGCTGCAATCCCAAAGGCACGCAGTTCAGGCCACGAGCTGCTCCGTGGGAAAAGAATGGAAAATCTGTCTCTGAAAACCCACTGGAGGGCCAGCTATGAGTTGGTTCTGACCTGTCAAGACACAACAACAACAACATTAAATGAATCTGGCAGAGCTGACTTTATTTAGAGTTAAAACTCTTGCCATATCGAGTGTATACACATTTACAGGATGATGTCAAGCTCAAGAGGTGGAACAAAACAGACACTGTCAATTCCCTCACCAGAACTGGGTTAAACAACTGTAAATCGGGTCTTGTCACAAGGTAAAGGTATCAAAAGTGGAAAATGAGCAGGCTCTCACATGCTTATTTTAGTGCCATGGATTCCCCTGCTTTAGTGAGTATATAAAAGTAAAATTAGTTCAAACAAAAGCATTACTGGTTCAAACTCACCCAGTGTCTCCATGGGAGGAAGAGTTAGCAATCTTTTCCATAGAGATTATAGCCTCTCAACTCGACTCAACTCAACTCAACTCACTGTCCACAAGCAGGAACCAACTCACAGATGACCTTCCGGGTTTCTGAGGCTGTAAATCACACAGAATGAGACTGGCCATCTTTTCCTGAGGAACTTCTAGTGGATGTGAATCACTAGAAAGGCACAGCCTTCGGGTTTGCAGCACATAAAGTCATTAAGAGTAAGAATCTATCACACGGCATCCCAGAAGAAGGTTGACTACAGCCTTGGCAGACCCCAGCTCTGAGCCCATCTCTCTCCTGGCAAACGAGTCTGTGTCCACTCACCTGCAAAACAGCCAGGTTGGGGATTTCCTCTTCTTTGAGTTTCCTCTTGAATATTTTGTCTTTCTTCTTCTTGGGGCTATCTTCTATATTTATCACAACCTGGTCCGTCTTCCCCTCTGTGGACAGTCAGAAGAAACTGTTAGATGTCTCGTGGTTGTTGTGATGAGAAGTAAAGCCAATGTCTTTCCCTTTATTTGGACAAGTATCATGCATCTTTTAAAAAAAAAATATATGGAAGTAGTTATTTCCCTCCCCTTTTTTAAATACATTTTTTACAGCATATTTTTCTCATTTAATTTTTTTTTCTCCCATTCATTCATTGTTGCATATTTTCTTCTCTGCCCACCCCTCCCCCCAGTTTGCTTCTCTTGGAAAAAAATCCTTTCATTGTTATACAATGCCCCCAAGTCCACAGTCCACTTTACTATACATTTCTTTTTCTGCAATCTTGTCATGAAAACAATACCTAATCATATATTTCTTTTAAACAGTTCTCTCCATCTGTTTCAATGCAGTATACATTATTTATCCCCTCTTTTCTTAGGTTCCCCCAACTCTGATGTGAGTCCTGTTTTACAACAGTGTCACTATGCAGTATTTGTCCTTTTATAACTGAGATATTTCACTCCGCATCATGTCCTCCAAGGTTACCCATTCTGTATAATAGTTCATGAGTTCCTTGTTTTTCAATGGACATCTAATTTTTTTTAGAAAAGAAATAGTAACATTTAGCTGCAAGGTCATCAGTACTTTCCCACATCTGGGCACTGTGTGACCAACCCCAAGGGATGTCACTCATATAAAAATGCAATGTAAAATACCCTTTGGGTTGGACAATGTGGTGGCCTGTCCCAATATCAGTGTGAACACATTAAACCAGGCACACGTGGGATTAACAGTTTGTCTAAAATCACTCAGTTAGCCAAGAATGGACACCCAGGAGGGATTGACTCCAAAGCTTGTAGTTGTACTTCCTTTCAGTTCACATTCTGTGTATGAGCAATAGACATATTGCTAATTGAGCAATGTGAGGCTCAATTAAACCCACAGCGTCCCTTTTCAGCAGGAAGTAGCTAAGAGAATACGCCATCCCCTTTTCCTTATGAATCAGGGTGAAGTCTCTCTCAGGGAGGAGTGATAGGGAATGGCAAAGGACACACCGACAAAGGAGATTAATCAGAACTGGCTTTGACAAGCACTGTGGCAATTGGACAATTAAAACAGACATTCGGATGGCGGGGAAGAAGAACAAACTGGGGAGGAGGGTGGAGAGAATGGTGCGGCAATGAAGGAGTGAAAGCCCAGAATCCCTGTGAATGTTCATTGAAACTAATAAAATTTAATAATAATATATTTAAAAAAAAGAAAAAAATTATGTTTATGATCTTGCACAAAATTACATAAGCTTGATATTGTCACCAAATTGACTTGACTCCTCGCAACCTTATACATCAGTATAAAGTGCTCTGTCTTCGTGACTGTCACCAGTTAGAACTATTGTAGCGATTATGGTGAGATTAGGAATTTTATTTTCTTTTTTACTGGTAGGCTTTAGAGTTAAATTGGCTGAGATGGGCTTCTGACTCCTCTACTTCCTAGCTGTGTAACCCTGGGCAAATCACTCAGCCTCTTTGAGCTTTCACATCATCATCTGCAAAGAAAGGCTATTATTGCTTGGGTCGTGTGGTTGGTCTGAGAGTTTCAGTGGTGCTTCTGAGTGACCTGAAGAACTGACCTGCCTCTCATCTTCCTTCTGACAGTGTGACCTGACACGGGCTGCTTGGTTTGCTGTTAATTTGAGGCCAAGATCTACAGTTGGCTTGAATTGAGTTTGTGGTCATTTTAAACCCCAAGCTTCCCCCTGCCCGGCCCCCCCAAATTTGAGCTTCTGCCAGGCTAAACTGATCCAGTCCTTGTAAACTGAGTTTTGGAATCTGAATCTAGGCCTTTGCACACACACCCTATCTAAGGTTGATGGTGTTGGTTTGCCTGTCCTTCTGTGTGTTCCTATTTTTACACTCCTGTTTCTACATTTGGACCATCAATGTTGGGACAGGAGCCAGCGGGTCAATTTCAGCCCCGAGCTGGATTCAGGAGACCTGGGACCTGGTCCCAGTTCAGCTCAAAATGGCCAAGCAAGCTTTTCAGGCTTGTCATCTTCCCAAGTGTGTTTCCTTAATTTTTAAACAAGGAGATTGAGCTCTGATATCCTTACTCATGTCCTTCACGTCATAATTTCCATGCAAAAGTGGCCCGTTTTTTTGTCCAGAGGTCCTCAGACCAGCCACTCACCTGCAATACCCTTTTTCTCCTTGAGTTCACTCTCCTTTGCCTTTTGAGAAAAGAGGGAGATAAGATTACCAACTCTGTTATGCCAAATGTGTTCCTCTTGACAGCTAACCTGCCTCATTCAATCATCTCAACTCTGCAATCCCAGGAGTCAGTATCATTTGAAAAGATAATTCAAAACAGCCCCATAAGCCTCCTCCAAATGAAAACCCACTGAAAAGTCCTGGGACTGGGAAGCAGTGAGAGGAATCCTGCCGTAAGAGGAGGGTCCACATGTCCTGGAAAGTTGTTCCAACTGGCAGGAGTGTGTCTTCTCTGCTCACAGGTGAGAAGACTGCACACAGTGCCGTTTTCTGGGATCTCTGAGTGCAGGTTCCTCAGCTACTACAAGAAAACCTTCCCTCCCAACACCTTCTCCACGTTTGCACAGCATCACCCCAGCCTGCACTCTGGATTCTAACTATTGACTCATTGGATGGTTGAGTTGGGACCAAGATCTGGAGGGAGAAAGTCATCTCACCAGAATTAGAGACGTTCATCTCAGTCAAGAGAAAGAGGTCGGGGTTAGAGACTAGAATGTGGTTTGTTCACTTGGCGAACCATTTGCTTGTAAAATACTGCTAGATTTAAAAACCCACAGAACAGAAGAGTTTCTATTCAGTTAATTATGATTACTCTAATGTCTCTTTACTTGTTCACTTAAGGTTGAGAATTCTTGCTAAATCTAGTCACTGAGGTTTTGCGGTGTTCACTGGCCCACAGTCCTTCCACTAGCTCACTGGTTGTATTTTGTTTGTGTTTTTTCCCCAGCACAATAAGTTACATTTTCAGTTTTGGGGTTTTGTTGGATTTTTTTTTTTAGTTTTGCTTACAAAGTTTATACACATTATGTTTCACACTATCCTTCATTCACATTGTGTTTCGAACAATCATTCCTGTTCACTATGTTTTATAAAATTAATCATTGAACTATGCACACCATAATGTTACTCTGTCTTTCCAGATCCCCATTGGATCTTTCCCATTTCCTTTACACCCCCTCCCTCTATCCACCAAATTCTATGACCCTGTGATTTGTCCCTGCCCATCCTCACCCCTCTGCTCCTACCCTCTCACCCTTGGATCCTCATACACGTTTTATTAGTTATCTTTCTATTTCTACAATACTAGTGTTATGCAGTATTTGTCCTTATGAGACTGGGTTAGTTCACTCAGCATAATGCTCTCTAGACTCTCCCATGTGATATAGTAAGACTTCTTATATGAGCTTAGAATCCTGGTTGAACCCATGGACCCAACTATCTCCAGGTAAAGGTGGGGCCTTCTCACTGACATCCACCTGCCCTGAGGCCCTATTTCTCCTTTTAAGACCCTCTGAGTCAGACGACTGGGCTGAACCTCCCTCCAGACTTCACAGCAGGATCTGGATCCTCGAGCCAGCTCCATCACCTTGCAGGACTGTATAATTCTATGCTCCTGACAGAGGAACCCTGGAGGTACAGTGGATGAAGAATGGAACCAACTGCTCCAGCAGAAAGAAATGAGGCATCCTGCTTCGGTAAAAATTTATAGCCTTGGGGACTGAGCAGATTCATCTCACTCTGTACTTTAAGATTGCTATGAAAAACAATAACAACAACGAGATTGCTATGAATTAGAATTGGCCTGACAGCAGTGTAGGGTAGTAGTGGGCCTGGCAGGTTTTCGACCCTCCACAATGAATAGAACCACACCAGATGAGGGCTTATGCAGAGGGGAATTTTAAACAGGGGTGAAGGAGGAAAAGGTAGATGGGATTTGGGGAGGTAGAAGGTACTGAGCTTTCTTATTGAGGTCCTTGGCTTTAAAACCCAGAGGACCCTGTACCGTCTGTGCTTTCTTCACAGAGGCATAATACTTGGACCACCAGTCAATGACATTTTCAGCCGATTCATCAGCTATGGTTCTCTTCTTTCTTTTCGTGGACCTCCGGGAGGGTTTCCTGGCATCCTGGCAAGAGACAAGGCAGAGCTGATTAGCAAAAGCTCGTGAAGCTACATGGTCATGATCAATTAGCTCTGTGGTGCACATCTGGAGGTGCCAGTTGGCTTTGTGCACAGTTCTCTGTGTCATTTCAAGAACCAAAAAGCTAACAGTCCATCCACTCATTCAGTAAACATTTACAGAGCAAATGTGCTTTAAATGACATCAAATACTGTATATACCATTGAGATGTCAGAGGGATGAGCTTCAATCCTCATACTGGGGAGGCTTACAACTTACTACAGAAGACAGGCATGCAACGGATGAGTGTACAACACTATAGTACAATGTGGTACAGTAGAAGGGGCAGTTGTTGTTGTTGTTGTTGTTGTGTGCCATCGAGTCACCTGTAACTCATAGCAACCCTATGTACAACAGCCCTAAACCCTGCTCTATCCTGTGCCAATCTCACTGCCTCTGACACACCCATCCTGATTACCCCAGTCACTGAATCAATCCATCTCATCAAGGGTCTTCCTCTCTTGCACTGTCCCTCCACCTTCCCAAGCATGATGTCCTTCTCCAAGGACTGATCCCGTCTTGCAACATGTCCAAAGTATGTCAGTCAGATGAAGCTTCAGAATCCTTGCCTCCAAGAAGTAGCCTGGTCTCACCCTGCCTAGGATGAATCTGTTTGTTCTCCTAGCAGTCCATGGCATATTCAATACTCTTCTCCAGCACCACAGCTCAAAGGCTTCAGTTCTCCTTCTATCATCCCCAGTCATTGTCCAGCTTCAGAAATACTGGGGTTATAAATCATAACCTACTGTTAAACCACACTGCCATTGAGTCGACTGATTAGAAGCTGTGCTTCAATCACAAAAGCATGTGGTTTGAATCCATCAGCTGCTTCGAGGGAGAAGGATGGACAATCTCCTCTGGTGGGATTAACTGTCTCTGAAAACCTGCTGGAGGATCAGTGATGAGTAGTTCTGACTCGACAGCACACAACAACAACAACAACTACAAGATGGAGTAGAGCAGCCGTATAGCATTTCCAAGGCTGTAAATCTCTCTGGGAGCAGACAGCCACATCTTTCTCCTGCAGGATGCCTGGTGGATTTGAAGTTCACCTACAGGTTAGCAGTCAATATTTAACCACTGCAGCCCTCGGGTGCCCTAGAACCTTAGTAACTATGCATTAAAAAATTCACACAACTTTTCAGAGTCTCAGTTTCCTTAACTAGTAGACAATTGCTCATTGTTACGAGGATTGAGTGACTTAATCTAGGCAAAGCTCTTTTAGCACTGTACCCAGTTTTAACAGGTGGAGATAAATTACATCTATAAGGTGCATGAAGGGTGATAGGAGGGGCATACATCTATGGCAAAAGTGAGGCATCTACGGAGACGAATCCAGACAAGTTCATGTGTATCCATCCCTGCTCACTCCTCCGGACGTCTCTGAGTATTACTATATGCCAGGCACTGTGTCAAGTGCAGGTGATGCAGAGCTGTCAACACTTCATCCCTGACCTGTTGGAATCTCAGCTTCCTGATGCTAACAAACACCTGTGCTGAGAATCCCAATATAAAGTGGCAGATGCAATGCTGGTGGGACGGTGACTTCCTGGTGAGGGGTCACGGAGGGTCGTGTTGAGCAGTAACGGGGTGGGAATAAGGTCTGTGGTTTGTACTCACCAGCAGCATTCTGAGAGAAAGATGTGGAAGTCCCGTAAGGGTCCTCGAAGGTCAACATGAGTTGGAATCCACTTGATGCCAGTGGATTTCATTTTTTGATTTGGCTTTTTTATTTCAATCTTTAGTATTTGTTGGACTTGCAACTTTTTAGGATTTTAAATTTTTTTAAATTAATTTTATTATTTTTTTTGTGTACTATCAAATCGGATCTGACTGGTACAGGAGGAGATTGCCCCTCCTTCACCAGCAGAGAGCATCTGGTGGATTCGAACCACATACCTCTGAGATTGCAGTACAGCTTCTTGTCACTAGGCCACCAGAGCTCCCTAATTCTTTAGGATTTTAAAAAATATCTCTTCACCTTTCATTTAACTCAGTCACTAAAATTTTGCACTCAAATTATGATATAAACTCAGTAATCTTATCCTTCTATTGTGATTCTTTGTGTCCTTGTCCATCTCCATTTCCAGAATCTCAGCTGAGGACAAGGAGTTGTCTCTGCTCTTTAGAACTTTTGGTCTCACACAACCTTGCACAAACAAGAAAACAAACAAAAACCCCTCAATTGCCACCAAGTTGATTTTAACTCCCAGACCCCAGAGGGCAGAGCAGACATGCCCATAGATAGAGTCCCAAGGTTGTAGAGATCATGAAAGCAGATTACTACACCTTTTTTTCCATGGAGAGTCTGACAAGTACAATCTACTGACCTTTTGATTAGCAGGTGAGTGCTTTAGTGATGGAGCCACCAGAGTGCCTGACCTTGAATAAAGTCAGTTTTAAATATTTGAGGAATAACCCTGGATGAAGATTCCATTGTCTTTCCAAGTTAAAAAAAATTCAGCAGAATTTCTGTTTAATATTGAACTCCATTTAATTAACACTTTAACTTCATATGTGTTGACATATCTGATTTTCACAACAGTGCTGTAAAGTGTTTTGACAGATGACAGAGAGCTCTAGTGTCTTTAGTAGTAAGAAGTTATGCTGCCAACTCAAAGGCAGATGGTTCAAATCCACCAGCTGCCCCACAGGAGAAGGATAGGCAATCTCCTCCTGTGTGATTTATCACCTATGAAAATCTGCTGAAGAGTCAGCTATGAGTCAGTTCTGACTTGACGGCACACAACAACAACAACAACATATGGCAGATGAGAAGACGGATGCTCACAGATGTGAAGTTACTTAACTAAGTAGGCTGGGAAGATTAGAATCTAAATGCGAGAAGAGCACAGCATTCTAACCTTAGCTTTCCCATCTTTGGGGGGCTCTGGAGTTGTGGGCTTGAGTTCTGGCTCCAGCACTGGGGATGAATCAGGGATGTCAGCCAGGCTGGACTGCTGAGCCTGGGCCGCGTCAGGCACCACTGTGGGCGGCGGCTCAACATCCACATAAATGTGATCTGTTGGGGCCTCTTGGGAATCGCTGAGAGGCCTCGGGGGTTCCGCGGCTGTCGATGAATCAGAAGGAGCTGAAATGATACCACATCAGGTCAGGCAATTGGGACTGAAGTGGAAGGTCCCATACAAGAAGTCAGGCAGATCTGGGTAAAAAACCAGGAAATTCCGAACAACTCTTAAGCTTGCCGTGCTTATTTATAAAATAACCATGACAATACTGAGTTTATTGGAAAACTAAAAGAGATCACAGAGAGGCACATAAAAACTAGTCAACACAGTTACACTTCTCCAAAATAATTTTAATCAAACATTGTTGATGTTATCAATTGAACTAGGTCTCTCCCAAAATAAATGTTAACTTGGTTTGTGCTGTGATTCTCAACATAATCAAATATTCCCCATTTTCAGTCTGCTGTAATTATTCTGTGTATTCTGTATTATAAACCCTAACCTCAATGATGTCTATGAGGCAAGGATTAGGTGGCATCTTGAGCCAATCTCTTCTGAGATAAAAGAGATGAAACAAGTGAATAAAGCTCAGAAGGACCCAATACCAACAAGAAAGAAGAGCCAGGAGCAGAGTGCATTCTGTGGTCCCAGGATCCCTGCGCGGAGAGCCTTCTGGGTCCAGGGAGGATTGTTGTTAAGGCCCGTGGAGATGTCCAAAGGACCCTGCACCCACAGATATTGTCAGGAGAAAAGGATGGTCTCTTCAAGCCAATTGAGAGAGAAAACCTTTTCTTAGAGCTGACACCCCAAATTTGGATTCCTATTTCCTTAACTGTTGTTGTTGTTAAGTGCTGTGGAGTCGTAGGTGACTCATAGCAACCCTATGAACGAAAGAAGTTATGCTACCAACTCAAAGGCAGATGGTTCAAATCCACCAGCTGCTCCACAGGAGGATAGGCAATCTCCTCTTGTGTGATTTATCACCTATGAAAACCTGCTGGAGAATCTGCTATGGGTCCGTTCCGACTTGACAGCACACAACAGCAACAACATATGGCAGATGAGAAGACTGATGAACACAGATGTGAAGTTACTTAACTAAGTGAGGTGGGAAGATTAGAATCCAGACTAGCCAGTGAAAACGCTAATGAGTCTTGTAAATGTGAGAAGAGCACAGCATTCTAACCTTGGCTTTCCCATCTTTGGGGGGCTCTGGAGTTGTGGGCTTGAGCTCTCGCTCCAGCTTGGACCACTATGTGCCACAGCTGTGTACACTGCAGCATGCAGATGAGTGTAAATTGGAACAGCCACCAGGAACATCCCTGGCAATACTGAATGTGCAATACCAAATGCACATTCTAGGTGACTCAGTGGTCTTGCCTCTGGGTATAAATCACAGAGAAACTCCCCCCTGCCTGTTCCCTTAGGGAACACATTGTTGTTATTGTTGTTATGTGCCATTGAGTCGCTTGTGACTCATAGCGACCCTATGTACAAGAGCCCTAAACCCTGCTCTATCCTGTGCCAATCTCACTGTCTCCAACACAACTATCCCAATTACCCAAGTCACTGAATCAATCCCTCTCATCGAGGGTCTTCCTCTCCTGCACAGTCCCTCTGCCCTCCCAAACATGATATCCCTCTCCAAGGACCAGTCCCTCCTTGCAAGATGCCCAAAATATGTCAGACAAAGCTTCAGAATCTTTGCCTCCAAGGAGTAGCCCAGTTTCATCCTCTCCAGGACGAAGCTGTTTGTTCTCCTAGCAGTCCATGGTATATCCAACACTCTTCCACAGTGTTGTCTGTGAAGTGGGGAATTAGAGGTATCCCAGGGCCCAGTATTAGGGAAGGGGGGTTAATTACGTTTACGTGCAGCAGGCAGTGGTAAGCAGCTAACATACACTCAGCAGTATGGGGAGAGAGCTCTTACGGCACAAATGCGGGGGGAAAAAAAGAGTAAGAAATTGATTATAGCCACACATAATCTTTATAAATATAAACACATACACACACTATAAGGATTGATGGTGTTTGGGGGCCACTATAGGAAGGGGACTAAGACTGGAGAAAGGGAAAAAGCATGGAAGGAAGTGAATAAAATAAGATTCCTTGAGTGGAATAATACTGATTACATGGCAGAAATAAAAAGTGCAATTAACTGTACACCTCAGATCCAAAGTGAGTCTAGAGACTAAGGTCCTTAGACACCTTTCAAGGCCCAGAATAAAGCCATCCTTGGGGATCAACTCTCAGCCAAACAACAGACAGGCCTTTAACACAAATTACAACACCCTTGAGAAACATGCTCAATCACATAACCCCCAAAGACAGCATTTGCCCCAAAACAAAGTTCAGAGTCAGGAAGGGGCAGAAAAGAAAGATGAATGGAAACAGGGAAGCCAGAGAATTTAGAAGAGTGATGGTACATTGAGGGGATTGCAACCAGTGTCCCATCGCAATGATATACCATCCCGAGGTGTATAATTGTTGTGTAGAAAACCAATTTGCTCTGTAAACTTTGACCTAAACCCCAATAAAAACAAGCACATACAAAGTGAACTCAAATAAAATAACATCTATCACAGACCAATATAGTTTGTCAGGGAGTGGAGGCAAAGGAGAGCTTAAGCCACGTTCAGAGGCATCTTCTTAGAGAAGTTGATCTTGATGTAAGTCTCAAGGTAAGGATTTGGCAGCTAATGAAGGAAGAAGGGACGGCACAGGGGCACATACTGCAGAGAGATCACTGTCTAGGTTGGGGCTTCTTTTCCAGGTCCCCTGACGCTGTGTGCGCACCACAGCTTCATAGTCTGTAACCAGATCTAGGAGCCTCTTACCTTGTCCAGCCTGGGCTCCATCAACCTGGGAGATGACGGTAGGGAGCTCCCTCGATTTACATAAAAACTGCTTCAAACAGTTGATGGTATAGGTGCCCACCAGGGTGCTCCTCCCGAAGGCCCTCCAGTCCACCACGCAGATGCTCAGGGGCGGGTGCAGGAGCTCATTCTCGGGCAGTTCCTGCAGGGAGAGGACCACTCTCAGCAGTGATGGGGGAGGAAAGTGTGGACCACCCATCCGTGGGCACCCATCCTCCCTGGGCCCCTACTTGCCACCCAGGCCTGCAGCTCATATCTACTGTCTTCCACACTCAGGGAGTAATTACTTACAGTGTAAAAATCCCTAGGTGGCACAGATGGTTCAGTGCTCAACGACTAGCCAGCTTGGCAGTCAGGCACCCACCGAGGTACCCGGAAGACAGTTCCAGTGGTCAGTTTTCAAAAGGTGACCATCTCGAATGCCCTACAGAGTAATTCTACTCTGCACACAGGGGCTCTCCATGGGTAGGAATCAACTTTACAACAACCAGCAACAGCAACGTCAGGGATCCCTTACTAACAGTTCATCCCAGGTTTAAATTTCAAAATCCAAACACTCCCATATTCTCTACTGGCTATGGTTTTCAATCTTCTTAACTCTTCATTATTTACTAGTAGGCAATGAAAGTTGAACCAGAGTCAACACATAAAGCAGTGAACAGTAAGCCATTCATAGTGAAGCCACGGGCTGGAGGGTCCCTGAGGTCCGACAAAGCCTGGGGCGAAGGCTGCAAGCGCGATGCATGTGCTTCCCTTCTAGTGCTTGTTTAGAATTGTGTGCCCCCTGGAGCTCACTGGATTGGGCAAAGCAAACTTTTCCCTTCAGAGTTTGTTTCAAATAAGGGCACAAAAAGTAATGTAAGGGAATGTGAAAATAAGGAAAAAGTGCTGGTTTCAAAAACCATCACTTTAGAAGCAAAGATTTACCTATACATGCCGTTTACTTAATAAACAAGGGAAGCATGAGTTTACTTGTGCTTACTTGCTACTCTGGAGCAAATAATTTTGTGTTGATGGTAAAATATTCACTACAGATTAGTAAGTAAGCGCAATGAAGCCTCTGCTTACCTTGCTAATTGACTGCTTCATCCCTGCTGGGGACTGTCAATTTGCAAAGTGGCTTTGATTCTGTAGGAAGGTGCTGTGGGATTGGAAGCCGGACAGATGCCAGCAAGACCTAGAAGCAGAATCTCTGACGTGGTGACAAATTCGATCTCGTTCATTACAGATTAAAAGTAAGCACAAATTATCTTAGGCCTACTTTGCTTATTGGGTAATCCAGCACTGTATGTTCAGTACAAATATTTTTATAAAGTCTGGTTGGCATATCTTCTAAGCTGGTGGTTCTACATGTTAGCTATGTCTAAGACTCATCTGGAGGATGCATTAAACCAGAGATCCCTGGCCTCACACCCAACAGTCCTTAATTCAATAGCACTGGCATGTGTATGTAGTTGACTGGATTCCAACGCAGAATGATCATAAAGGACAGAGTAGAACTGCCCTATAGGGTTTCTTGGGCTGTAATCTTTATTGATGGGAGCTCTGGTGACCTAGTGTTAAGAAGTTATGCTGCACCCTCAAAGGCATATGGTTCAAATCCACCCCATGGGAAAAGATAAGCAATCAGTTTACTATCAATTTACCGTTTGTGAAAACCTGCTGGAGGGTGTGAAACACAATGTACATAAATGAAACACAATGTATAGAATTCTGTTTGCAAACCAATATAAAATAAAAATACATTAACAACTGCTGGTGGGTCAGCTATGAGTTGGTTTCTACTGAAAGGCATGTGACAGCTACAATTTTTCTTGGAGCAGACCACCAGGTCGGTCATTATCCCTTCCTCAACGTTGGCTTTTCACTGAACGTGGCAGCTCTTTCTTGCAGACATTAGAAACCTTAGCATGTTTTCCAAAGGAAAGCCATGTCGCTGAAGGGGTGGCCTCTTCTAGGGAAGGGGAAGGTCAAGAGCAGGTGGGAGAGGGAGAGAAGGCAGCTCATACCACTTCGAAGGCATCTGCCTGGACGCTGAAGTTGGGGTTGTTCTTGTAGCTCTGGATCACGCAGGACTTGACTCCTCGTCCCCCACACTCGATGAGGACCTGTGGCCGATCGACTGAGAGGAGCTGCACCTTCTTCATCTCTCGGACTCCCCAGAAGAGAACCTGCAGAGAGGGCCAGCAGATGGTCAGTGGCCCAAAGAGAGCCAGCTCTGTGGCCTGGCCTTGGGGTCAACTCAGATGTCCTTTTCAGAGTGAGATATTCTCTAAGAGACACGCTGCTCCCTGGTCACTAGCCTCAGCGTACCGTTTACCTCTAGGTCTCTTTCTCACCCCTCTAAGCTCCACACACAATGCCCACTGCCCTTGCATCCTAAAGAACAGCTCGATTCTTCCCTGCCCCGTACCTCCACTCGGTATTTACTCAGCACAGGCCGGATGTTGGCAGGAACCGGGTAGATCTGGGTGACGTCTGGTGGATCGACGGGAGGGAGCCCCTGTAGCCCCGACTGGGGCACCTGTTGCCCAAAACAAGGACCAGTTAGACAGCAGGTGAGAGGAAGCGAGGAAGACTAGAAGACAGGCCCACAATTGTCTTCTTGGTAAGATGCTCACTGTTTTGTTAACAGAAGTAGCATTTCCAAGAGGACACTCAACAAGGACCATGCAGCTTGCCACATTTATTATTTGTTAGCAGATAAATGCATTAACGTGCAAGGATAATCAGCATATATTGAACACTTATGCACCAGAGGTTAATACGCCATTCCTTTCAGTGAGCAGCCACACAGGGAGAAGAGAAAAAGACACATGGGTAAAACCTCAGAAAGGGATAAGACTGCATGTTCTCCAGCAGTGGACCGGAGAAGTAGCTCTGGTTAATACTGGACTTGTGCGTTCTAATTATTCCCCCACTTCCAGCTTGTCAAAGGCCCTGGAAAAGCCACACTCCAAAAGAGATTCCGATCTAACCAAGTCCCCTGATTATGGGAGAGACTGCAACGTTCAGTGACTCAGAACATAAAGGTTTTGAAAGGCGGAGCTCTGAGACCAAACGGAAGTCACTTCCTGTGCATCGTGGACTCATGAGACTTCAGGAGAACAAGCAAGGTGTTTTACTGAAATTTCACACAAAGGCCTTCATTCTACCAAGGATTGGACCATTCTCCCCAACTCCCTCAGCCCTCACTGCCTACACGACTTAGGTCCAGACATCTTTGAAGAAGCCGTCTCAGATTTGACCCTGGCTGCTGTGGCCTTTCCCCTCCCCTAACCTCCATGAAGGGACCCCTGGTGGTGTAGACTGTAGAGTCGCTGGGCTAACCCAAAGGCCGCACCTCTCTGGAGAGTCTAATTCACCAGCATCTCCGTGGGAGAAAGATGGGCACTCTTCTCAAGGGATTCACAGCCTCAGAAACTCAATGGAGAGTCGGCTATGAGCTGGTTCTGACTTGATGGCAGTGAGTGCATGTGAGTAACTTCCATGAGGGAACGGTGCTGATGTAATGTGCTGCATGTTGGGCTGCTGTCCAAACTTTCTACAGTTTTTATCTCTGTGGAAGAAAGATAAGATCGTCTCCTCCCATGAAAATGTACAGCCTAGGGAGCCCAACAGAAGGTCCACACAAGTCTGCCAGAAGGCAGTGAGTCTGGTTGGTGTGAGGTCCAACGAGGGAAGTGTGTACTCTGTAGTGGCCTAGTATAGAGACCAGTGGCTGTGTCAGGAAGTCACTGCATGACTCTATACAGAAACCAACCTTTGAGTGTGGGTTTCAGACAGGACAACAGAACCCAAACACTAAACGTTGGAGCCGTGACCCTCAGTTACTCAGTTGAACTGCTCCATAGGATTGTCTTGGCTGCAGCCTTTACATGAGAAGATCACCAGACCTTTCTTCCCTGGACCTGCTGGGTGGGTGCAAACCACTGGCCTTTCAGTTAGACGTTGAATACAAACCACTTACACCTCGCAGGGGTCTTCATATTGAACCCAATAACCCCAGAGTGCCTCAGAAGTGTGCAGTTCTATTAACCATTGCCTTGAAGAACACATTCTCCTTATGGAGAGTACGGACTGTTTGAACAATTTAGATTTGGAGACTAAATAATTAGAGACTTGGCTGAAAGGAAGGTTTTATTTACTTCCTTTCCATTCTCGAAGCTCCTCAAGAGATGCACCTTATAATAGTGGGATCTTGACAAAGGTTTATCGACTGGCTGGCACATTAACTCCACATGCTAGAAAAAGAGGCCAATCGCTCCTCAAAGCCTGCAAAACTGCAGACACACACCCCTCCTCTCTCAGGTGTGGTCTAGTTGGCAGTGGCAAATGTGATTAAGCTAATTAGCAGAAAGCTCATTAAAGGGAGAAGACACTGCAAATGCCAAGTAGGCTTGAGATAGTGAGGAGACCAGACACAGGGGCTGGGATGTGAGGAGGATACACACTCCCCCACACACTCAACCCCAGCCACGCTGGAATCCTCATGTAGCATGAAAGAAAAACCTGGCTACTTGTTCCTGTGAAGATTGCAGTCAAGAAAACCCCACTGAGGCAGCTCTAGCCATGTCAGAATTGACTGGGTAGAAACTCATTAATGTTCCTAGGAACAGACTGGGGAATGTTCATGGTAGTAACTCATGGGAAACCGCTGATTTTTTAGGAGGAGAAGAGTATGGTCTAATTAGTGTTCTGGAAGATCACGCTCACTGGAGTGTGAAGGGCTTACTGAACAGTGAAAGAATAGGAGGTCAGTGGGTCAGTAAAGAGGCCAGTGTAACCTTCAGATGATCATCAGAGAGACCTGAGGCATGGGGAAGGTGGAAGCGTTTAAGGAACAATCAGGAGGACTGGGCTGGCGATGAGTACAGTTGTAGTGTGAATATTGAAGAGTGAGGAGAGTTTTGAAGCTGTGTGGGGTTATGAGCAAGGATTGAGAGGCGCTAGATTGAAAGGCGCTAGCGTGGGTGGTGGTGATTATTAGATTATGCTATAGAGTCACCTGGGCCTCAGAGGAATGCTACGAATGAGGACTCAGAACCTGGCCGTAACCTGCAGCGCGCTCGAGAGCTCAGCCACACTCAGACCCACTGTTGCAGTCACTGCGTCAGTACATCTCCTTGTGGGTCTTCCTCTCTTTCACTGAACCTTATTCCTTCTCAGCATGATGTCTCTTATCAAGGACAATACTGTCCAAAGTTTGAGCGACAAAGTTTCAGAATCCTTGCCTCTAAAGAACACCCTGGTTATACACTTCCTCTGACAGACTTGCTTGTCCTTTTTGGCAGTCTCTGGTATGTTCAATGCTCTTCACCAAAACGATCGTTCAAAGACATCAGTTCTTCAGTCTTCCCTGTTCATAGTCCAACTTCTAGATGCTCAGTTAGGCTGAGGCATAGAAGAATGGAGGTCCCAGGTCCTCCTCCTGAGGCGGAGGAGCGCGTCCGTGATGGAGAGGCTGCAGGAAGCCTTCCACAGGGGAAAACCAAAAGCAGCTGGTAACAAATGAAGGCATTTTCCAATCCTGTCTTCTCAGCATGTGTGGGATCCACATGCTGGAGCTGTCATACTGCTGATCAAATTGCCTTTGGAGCATGTAATCCAATGAGAAGCCCTGATGAAACGAATGGATTATGTCTCTGAGACTATTTGCCTCTGATGATGCTTCCTCTATTAAGTCAGCTGCCAGGGAGCAGCAAGGTCCTGTACGGGAACCTCAGCCTCCCAGACAGGAAGGTTGGACGTGGGACCCTGGGACTAAGAGCTGAATTCTCAGGGAGCTGGTGACAACCAGCCCTTCCGGCCACTCAGTGTCAGGGGAAGGGATGGAGGCACTTTCAACTTTTTAAGCTGCCATCTGGCTGGTCCTGGTTCCTGACTGCCCCAGGTACAAGAGAATGAACACATTCCCAGGCCTGTGCATGCTATGATCAGCGACTGGAGCCCGTCAGTCACCGTTTTCATTGGCCTTACTTCCTAGTCCATCTTACTCTGGAAACTTCTCTGAAACTTAGCGATATACAAGTCTCCTTGAGGGATTTTGTGTGGTGGCACTACATGACGTTCAGAACTAGGAGGAGAAGCCATGGCATGTTGTTGTTGTTACTGTTAGGTGCCATTGAATCAAGTATGACTCATAGCAACGCTATGAACAACAGAGCTGGAATCCGTCCTGTCCGGTGCCATCCTCATCATCGCCAACACGTGTGAGCCCACTGCTGCAGTCACTGGTCAGTCCATCTCAATTGAAGGCTTCCCTCTCTTTCGCTGACCCTCTAGTTTTCCAAGCATGATGTCCCTTCCCAAGGAATAGCCTCTTGTAGCAACATGATCAGAGTATATGAGGCAAAGTCAACCTTGCCTCCAAGGAGCAGTCTGGCTGCACTTTTTCCAGTGCCATGTAAAACTCTACCTCAAGATGACTGATAGTCATTCTTTTATAGCTTGGAATCATTGGGAGTCCCGCCTAAGGAAAGGCTAGACTGGATGATAGTCAAGGTCCCTTCCAGCCCAGAAAGTACCTGTTTCTAGGAGACACACAATCATCAGGGACTGGTACCGGGTATCTTAGTGCATAAAGTATTGGGCTATTAATGGCAAGGTTGACATTCCAATCTACCAGTAATTTCTTCCCATAAAGATTTGCAATTTCATAAACCCAACAGTGGGTTACGATGAGTCAGAACTGACCCTACAGCAGTGCATGCTAATAGTCTAGATCCTCATTTCTGGAAGATTCCACATTTGTATATTCATCTATTCATTAAACTTACTTGCAACCCTAAGGTCAATATGCAGACATTTTTCTGGAAAGGCTACAATGCAAATAATAATTAAGGATGATAAAAGGAAAAGAGGGAGAGGCTGAATTCTCCTAGACTAAAAAAAAAAAAGAGAAGAAACTTCTCTTTTCTTGGCATATTTACTTTAGAAACTTGTCACTGTTTTTTCTCTGCCTCTTGGAAAAACACCTACATCCTTGAAAAAGTTCAAGAGCCTCTTATCTATTTGACAACCCAGGAAGGCTTCCTTCAGGCCTTGGGAGCCACTTCCTCAGAATGTAATCAGTCAGGGAAGAGAGCACCCCTGTGTTCCAGCTTCCTTGGAGCAAAGGAACCTAACCTGTTGGAATCTGGCTCCAGGTTGCAAACCTCCCTCCCTCCTTCCCTTAATAAAGAGATAAGAAATTAACATTTTCCCCCTCCCCTTTGGATGATGGCAATAGACAAACACAGATGGTTCTCCCAATTACCAGGTGAGTTTAGAATGAACTACAGTATGGATGACGGATGAGGAATGGTGCCCTTAAGTCTGACTCCTTAAGGACCAGTTAACCTTGGTGTTGACAGGCTGTGTGTAGGGGTTGCGGATGCATTTCTTCTCTATCTTTACAGTCTCACTTGCTGACTGCTTGTAATGCTTATCACATCCTGTTTAACACTTCCTCAATGATAAAATTATTTTCTTTCTCCTCTGCTTTTGTGGAGAGTTTTTTTGGACTTGGCAGGAGATTTTGTATTTAATCGTGCTTCTGCAATGAGAAGACTGGTGAAATGTTTGAGTGGTCGATGCACATGGTCCCAGCCAAGGTCGAATGAGGCAACACTCAGTCTTCATGCCTCAGTTTTCAGACTATCAACAAGTACTCTTTTCATGGTCTAATTAGTGTCACATTTTTTTCTGCATTTCTGTGCTTTTTGTTGGCAGTTTTGTGTTTTTCCAATGCCATCCCCCCCCCTCCCCAAACATAGTGCTGAAATACTATTCTCTCTAGCAAGAAGGTTATGATGTGCCTTAAGGAAGAAACCTGGGAGGTTAGATAAGCTTCCTTCCAACCAGAGTTACTGTGCTGTTGACCATGAGTTCAAAGCTGACTAATCAACAGCATATATTAAATAAGGTGCCCTTAAGACAGAAACACACGTAAAACAAAGTTGTACATCGGCCAGAGGAAGCTGATGTGATATTTATTTCTCACAAAGTGGTGGGCCAGGGTTCACTATTTCCGTTTTATAGCAGTTTCATTGGAATTACTGCCACCATTAATAAGAATGGACTGAGAGCCCAGCACATGAGTTCCAACACCAGCACCTTCTGATTTCTCTACCACTTCTCTCTGGCAGACAGATAGGGCCATATCTGGGCATTCCTTTCCCAAGTCCTCTACATGTGGCCTACTGGGTAAGGCGTAGCACTGCCAATCCAAAGGCAGATGTTTCAAATCTACCAGTTGCTCTTTGGAAGGAAGATGGGTAATCTTGTCTGTGCAGTTTATAGTCTCTGGGAATCTGCTGGAGGGTCAATTCTGAGTTGCATCTGACTCAATGGCACAGAACAACAATTCCATGTTCCAGAATAGATAGACTTGAACGTCTTTCAAACATTCTGTCCCCTGATTCTGAAAACACTTTCTCAGCATCGGTGGCTTTGTCTTTGGGAAACTACATGATACAGTGGAAAGAGTTACCACTACTGCTGCCATCAAGGTGATTCTGGCTCCCAGTGACCCCATGTGTGTCACGGGAGAACTGTCCTCTGTCAGGTTTTCATTGGCTAATTTTTCAGAAGTAGGATTCCAGGTCTTTCTTCCAAGGTGTTTCTGGGTGGAGCTGACCCTCCAACCTTTCATTCAGCAGTTGGGTGTTTTAACCATTCACTGCTCCGAGACTCTGGGGAAGGCGTAACCGCTGCCACTGAGTCCATTCCAGCCTCTGAGGACCCTCCAGCCAGTCTCTGAGGCTGTAAATCCTCACAGGAGGAGACTGCTTCACTTTCCTCTCATTGAATGACTAGTGGATCCGAACCAATGACCTTTTGGTCTGCAGCACAACATAATTCACTATGCCACAAGAGTTTTAAAGACCTAAACCATCTCCTGACTCATGCAGCATGCTATCAATTCTGCTAATCCTAATTTTATTCTCTGTAAATATCTATTTCAATAGGTCGGTGGAAGAGCCACTCTGATGGTGAGTATCAGAGGCAGTTGATGTGGCTCTAGGCATACGGCACGTGCCCCCAGGGCTTGTTCCCTGCCCCTTTCATCTCCTCTAGTCTGTAAGGAGCTCACGTATTTTCATCTGTGGCTCCACAGGCTTTGTTGGCCAAATCCACAGTATTTCCCCCC
>NW_006399753.1:17219623-17234462 GCF_000299155.1 Elephantulus edwardii
TCAGATAACAGAAAGATTACACAATTGAGAATACAAGAGATAGACTACCATTTCTTTCAAAAGATAACTTCCAATGGCCCCCCCACCCCCACCCCCATTCTGGGACTCTTGATTTGCAGATTGAGGCTATGGAGTGTGTATATGTCCCTTGAACTGAGCACCTTCCAGGTCTCCAGAAGAAGACTTTTCCAGACACAAGCTGGCAGGAAGGAGCCACGGGTAGCTTTCATTGAAGTACATGCCCAGAGATGCTGTGTCTTTAACCACATAGACTAGACAGGCATCAAGTGTAGATGTCAGGAGTTGACTATAGGTCTGGTTTACTTACCTGGAGAAGCTCAAACACAGCCAGGAGATCCCCTCCCGAGAGATTCCCACAAAAGATGGGGTGATAGCTCAGGTGGGGTGGCTCGTAGTCCTGGTCAGCTAGCTTCACCACAGGAGCGGCTACTGTGGCACCCAAATATTCTGGTTTCCCCTAAGGCAGAAAAGACATGACATTTCCCCCATGATAGTTGTCTACCTGATTCTGAACACCAAGAGTCCTACTAGGTAATTCATCTCCACAAAGCCAGCATCATCTTATTCTCTCCCTCTGAAAACTTCTCCTTATCCCTTTCCACAACCTTGTGAAGTAGAGGGACCCATCCAAATCCAAGGAAGAACTCTAAGAGGGTCAGCCCAGTCAGCCAATCACAATTTGAATGGCAATTCTAGAAGAGGGTCTGAAAAGCAAAGAGAACTCCCAGAGAAGACCCAGAAATGGAAGGCTTAGCAGAAGCAGCTTTCAATGATGCCACAGTACTGTAGCATCTCAGAGCCAATTGGCAGCACCATGATAGACAGAGAAGAGATTGAGGCTGTTAACAATTTCAGTTTGCTCAGCTGCACAATGAACACTCTTGGCATCAGTAGTCAGGAAATCAAACGATTAATTGCATTAGTAGAATTTGTTGTCAGGGACCTTACCAAAGTGCTAAAGAGCAATGAAGTCAGTCTAGAGACTAAGGTGCACCTGATTCAGACCTTGGTCTTCACAATCACTTTCTATGCATCAGAGAGCTGGACAATGACTAAGGATAACAAAATAAAATTGATGCATTTGAGTTGTGCTGCAGAAGAGTCTTGAACATACCATGAACTGCCAAGAGAACAAACAGCTCTGTTTTGGAGAGGGTAAAACCAAGTTTCTCTTTGAAGGCAAGGATTTTGAAGCTCCATCTCACATACTTTGGGTACGTGGCCAGGAGGGACTGGTCCTCGGACAAGGACATTATGCTTGGAAGGGTGGAGGGACAGCACAGGAGTGGATGAGATTGATTGACACAGTAACTGGGGTGATAGAGGTAGGTATGTAGGAGACAGTGAGACCAGCTCAGGGCAGGAGCACGCCTATTGTGCACAGGATAGCTAGCTAGGAGTCACAGACAACTCAATGACACATAACAACATGGGTATTATTGATTTTCTAACAAAGAAATATTTAGGCTTGGAGATATATTGTAAGGAACAAAATTGAAATGGTACTCATTTTGCGTCCTTCTCTAAAGAAAGTCCAGGTTACATGCAGAACAGTAGCACTCCTATTCTCTAATCATATCCATATACATTGAGACCCAATTTACAGTCCAGAGAGGGAGAGAGTGACAGCAGAACCAGAGTGCCCCCATTATACAAAGATGCAAACATAGCAGCAACCGTCATACACACAGAGTCCGCACAGGAACCAGGGGTTTGAACTCTAGCTCTGCCTCCTGTTAGCTGTAACCTTGAACTGAACTCTAGCTCTGCCTCCTGTTAGCTGTAACCTGGAACAAGGTATTTAACCTCTGGGTCTCCACTATAACCCCTGCTGGTTAAAGTGCTAGGCTGCCATTCTAAAGGCCAGCAGTTGGAACCCATAATCCACTCGGCGTAAGGAAGACATGGATGTCAGCTCTACACCTAGTAACCCCTGTGGGGACAGTTCTACTCTGTCCAGCAGGGCCCATCCAGGTTATAACTGACCCAATAGTAGTGAGGGGTGAGTAAGTCTTTGTATACTCTCTCAAGAAGCCAGGCGTGGACTTAATGTCTCTTAGGGACCCTGTTCATCAATTCTTGACTCTCAGTTTCTTCCTGATCCGCAGGGAGGTCTGACTGTGAGGAAAGTTCTTTGGGGAAACTCTTGCCCTGGATCCAGCTGTACTTCTGAGCTCTGGTGGCTGAGTCTGTCCTCACTAACTGCACTGCTAACACAAAGGCCATTCCTCCATGGGGTATAGGATCCACCATCCATGGGAGGACGGTGGGCAGGCTCCTCCCTTGAGATTTATAGCTTTGGAAACCAACCGGAGGGTCAGCCATGAGATGATCCCCTCTCAACAGCAATGAGCTGGTCACTGTGTCTGCACCTCCTGCGGAGGCTGTTGCCGTGATGCGCCATCAAGTTAGCACTGACCCACAGTGACCTTCAGGCCTCAGGAGGAAACACTGCTCCGTCCTGCACAAACACACAATATCTGTTGAGCTCAAGACCACTGGCATAGTCATTCTGTCAGGTCAGCTGGTTAGGCATCTTCCTCTGCTTTCCTAAGCATAATATCTTTCTGATAACATGCCCAGAATATGTGAAAGGAAGTTGTTCCATCGTCACTTCCGAGAAGTTTTCTGGCTGCATTTCTTCTAAGACAGATTTGTTTGTCAGAGATGTCAACAAACTGAGGATGTTACCTTTAAGCTTTTCTTAATGAAAAGAAGAATATTTGTGATTATAAACGAAACCTCCCTAGAAAGCTCTCCAGTCTATTCAAGCTTTCATAACCCTGGCATGTTGCAGGGGAAGAGATTTGTGGTCCTTCACTAACACAGAGGAGGTGGCGATGAACTAGGTCCTGCAGGGCTCAGAAGTGACCACCAAGTAAAAGTGAACCAGTGGCAATATCCATCCGTATCCTTTGAGCCAAGGGGCATCAGTAAAAATTTCCTGTTTCCAAAATGCACGATCCATTTTACTGAAGAGCACTCAGATATGGAACTAACTGGGGAGGGAGAGAAAGGACAGGCATAGGCTGCTCATAAAACAGAAACAAAACAATTGTCATCAAGTCAAGTCTGGCTCGTGGTGACTCCAAATGTGCCAGAATTTGAACTTTGCTCTTTGAACAAAAGATTTCAAAGGGCACGATGTAAAGACAAAACAAAGTGTTATAATGAAATGTGCACAGAGCTGAAGACAGAAGATAAAAAGGGAAAAATTCACTAGACATTTCTCAAGCTAAAAGAACTTAAAAACAAATTCAAGCATAGACTTGCAATCCTGAAAGATGCTATGGGCAAAATTTTGAATTACCCAGAAAGCATCAAAAGAAGATAGAGGGAATGCACAAAGTCACTATACCAGAAGGAATTGGCTGACAGGGAAACATTTCAGGAAGTAACAAATTATCAGGAACCAATGGTAATGATGTAAAAAATTAAATCTGTAATGAAACCATTGTTAAAAAAAATCATGCACCAGGAATTGATGGGATACAAATTGATATGTTCCAAAAAAGAAATGCAGCACTGGATGCTCTCACCAGTCTATGCCAAGAGACTTGGAAAACAGCTACTTGGCTAACTGACTGGAAAAGATTCATATTTGTTCCAAAAAATAAGGTCATCCAACAGAATGTGAAAATTATGTAACAATATCACTAGTATTACATGCAAGTAAAATCTTGCTGAGGATTTAAAAAAAAATGGTTTGAACAGTACATCAACTGAGAACTGCCAGAAATTCAAGCTGGATTTAGAAGAAACCATGGCACCAGGGCGTATCACTACTGATGTCATATGGGTCTTGAATGAAAGCAAAGAATACAAGGAGGTCTATTAGTGTTCTATTGACTATTCAAAGACTCTGTGGAACATAACAAACTATGACAAACATTGAAAAGAATGGGAATCCTAGGACTTAATTTTGCTCACGTGGACCCTGTACTTAGACCAAGAAGCATGATTTAAAATTAAGAAATGTGTGTCAGGGTTATATCATTTTTTGTATCTATTCAATGTGTAGGCTGAGCAAATAATATGAGAAGCTGGATTTTATGAAGAAGAATGTCACATCAGATTGCAGGAAGACTTATCAACAACCTGCATTATGCAGCTGATACAGTCTTGCTTTCTAAAAGTAAAGCGAACTTGAAACCCTTGCTATAGAAGATCAAAGAACACTTACTACATTTCAGCACCAAAAAGACAAAAATCTTTACCAGTGGCCAAATAGGCAACATCATAATACATTAAAAACTACTAAAATTGTCAATGATTTCTTCTTACTGGGATGAACCACCAACATCCTGTTATCAGCAGTCAAAAATCAAAAGACATATTGCATTGGGTAAATATGCTGTCAAAGACCTCTCCAAGGTGTTGAGAAGCAATGATGTCAGTTTAAATACTAAGGTGCATCTGATTCAAGCCATGGCATTTTCAACTACTTGCTAGGCATCTCAAAGTTAGACAATGACTAAGGATGACAAAAGAGGAATTGATGCTTTTCAGTTGTGGCCTTGGAGAAGAATACTGAATATCCCATGAACTGTCAAAAGAACAAGCAAATATGTCTTGAAGAAAGTATAACCAACCATGGTGCTCTTTCGAGGCACCGATAGTGACGTTTCATCTCACATGTTTTGAGTATGTTGTTAGTAAGGGTTAGTCCTTGGAAAAAGAGATCATGCTTAGAACGTGGAGGGTGAGCAAAAGAGAAGATCCTCAATGAGATAGAGTAACACCATGACTTTAACAATAGGCTCAAGTCTCCCAGAAATGGTGAGGATGGGATGGGAGGCTAAGGTTCAGATCAATCAATCATAGGGTCGCTAGAGACGTAGTCGACTCAACAGCATCTAATATAACAACATGTTTGGAAGTAGATAATCAGCTTTTTCTTCCAAAGCACCTTTGGGTCAGTTAGAACATCCAATCTTTGCATTGTTAGCAAATGAGCACTTTAGCCATGTATTACTCAAGACCTTCTGATGGTTTTATACAAGTATATTTCTTTTTTAAAATTTTATTTTATTATATTTTGTGTGTGTACCATCAAACCGGGTCTGACTGGTACAGGAGAAGATTGCCCCTCCTTCTCCAGCAGAGCATCTGGTGGATTCAAACCACATACCTCTGGGATTGCAGTGCAGCTTCTTGCCACTAGGCCACCAGAGCTCCCTACAAGTATATTTCTAAAGAAGTATGTGCTGACTCAAAACTTGTAAACCAGATCCTATTATAATAACAATTTCAAGAAAATTCAAATCTAATCTTTAGTAAAACAAATGGCCATCAGTAGCTTTCCTGGTTCCTGGTTCCTAGGCCAGGTTGACCTCAAGGTAATCTAACATGGTAACTAGTCACAGGGCAGTTATATGACTTCAGTGTCATGTTCTTAATTTGGCATGAGAGCCCAGCCCGGTGGGAGCCTCACCACCGCGTCACTGTCGTACAGCTCTACCACCACCAAGGGTGGGGACTCCAGTAGCTCCTTCTGGTCCCCATGTAACACCAAGTCGTTGAACAGAAGCATCTGGTTCCAGGTGGGGGAGAGGGTCTGGGAAATCACCTGGAAGAGAGGGCCAAGAGCAGAGCCAAAGATCACTCTGTTAGTTGTATGGGTTTCAGACTGCATTCAAGTTACTTACGGAGGACAAATAGAAGATGTCATTGTCCCTCATTCACCTACAAGCAACAACAGACACCGAGCTGCTACTCTGTAGTAGATGCTAAAGGCTACTAAGACCTACTGCAGTCATACTTTTAATTAATTTCATGAGGAAGCTCCTACAATGTTCAGGTTGTCATTGTGTGCCATTGAGATGAAACTCACCCATAGCTGACCCTCCAGTGGGTTTTCAGAGGCAGTAACTGCATGAGAGGAGCTTGCCCATCCTTTTCTGATGGAACAGCTGGTGATTTGAACCACATGTCTTCAGAATTGCAGTGTAGATTCTTACCACTAGGCCAACAGAGCTTCAACTCTATCTTCACAAGAGTGCTATGATGATAATACTAGCTATCTGTTATTGTCTGCTGTGGGCTGGTGACAGTGCTTTGGAGGAGCCCTGCTGACACAGAGAATCAAGCGCTGAGGTGCTAACTCAAAGAACAACATGTTTGGAAGTAGACAATCAGCCTTTTCTTCCAAAGCACCTTTGGGTCAGTTAGAAGTTCCAGTCTTTCCGTTGTTAGCAGAAGAGCACATTAACCATGTATTACTCAAGGCTCCTCAGGAACAAGATGAGACAGTCAGTTCCATAGATTCACAGCCTTGGAAACCAGATGGGGAAGTAATACTTTCTCTTATAAGGTCACTGAGTTTAGATCTGACTCAACAAAATTGAATCTTGTTTTGTTTTTACTTTACTTTTTTGCACATAGTGTCATTAAAACTTCACACAATTCTGGGAGGTGGGTACAATTATTTATGGACATTTTTAAAGACCAGGAAACTGGGCCCGCTTGTTGAGAGAAAAGAAAAGGGTAGGAACTGGGATCCATCCTGCATCATCTGGCATCCGAGCCCAGCCTGCTTAGCTCCACCAGCTTCAGCAAGCAGAGGCTAAGACAAGCTCTATTTCACAGAGGCCTACTGAGGCTCGGAGGAGCTCTACTGATTCTTCACCTATGAGCAAGTAATTTCTCTTCATCAAGTTCCCATTAATGGAGGTTGAAGCTAATATTTCTTATATTCTATTGTTTCATGGCTATTGATTTAACAGTTAATGAACCAACCAGGGTCTTTAAAACCTCAACATTTGCACAAACTTTTTCTTTTATTGACTTTGCTTATGGTAGCAAACTGTGACATTAATAGTTGGTTGTGCCCATTATTGTTGCTGTTGTTGGTGTGTGCTGTCAAGTCGTCTGTGACTCATAACAACCCTATGTACAAGAGCCCTAAATGCTGCTCTATCCCATGCCAACCTCGCCATCTCCAACACACTCACTCCCACCACCCCAATCACAGAATCGATCCATCTCATCAAGGGTCTTCCTCTCCTGCACTGTCCCTCCACTCTCCCAAACATGATGTCCCTCTCCAAGGACTGGTCTCTCCGTACAGCATGCCCAAAATATGTCAGATGAAACTTCAGAATCCTTGACTCCAAGGAGTATTCTGGCTTCACTCTCTCCTGGACAAACCTGTTTATTCTCTTAGCAGTCCATGGTATATTCAACACTCTTCTCCAACACCACAGTTCAAAGGCATCAATTCTCTTTCTATCATCCCTAGTCACTCAATGCAATTCTCTGACGCATAGCACGTAATTGCAAAGACCATAACCTGGATCAGGTGCACCTTAGCCTCCAGCCTGGTATCATTGCTCTTCAGTACTCTTGGGAAGTCCCTCACAGCTGACTTTCCCAATGCAATTCATCTCTTGATTTCCTGGCTGCTGGTACCAAGAGTGTTGACTGTGGAGCCAAACAAACTAAAACTATTAACTATCTCAATCTCTTCACCATCCATACTGGTGCTGCCAATTGGCCCAGTGCTGAGAATTTTTGTTTTCTTGTGGAAAGACCCGCCGGAGAAGCTCAATATCAGCTGTAAAAACCAGGATAGATGCTGATTATAGGACAGACCACCAACTACTCATATGCAAGTTCGAGCTGAAGTTGAGAAAAATTAAATCATTCCTTGAGTACATAAATATTCAAGATCTACAGTGTGCTAAGCACAGTGTTGGGCACTAACTCAACATCCAAAGTATAGAAAGAACACAACAAATATTTACATGAATGAAAGAGTGGGTGCGGACCTGTCCTCAGAGCTGGTCCCATGAACAGAAGTACCCCTGCTGAGAAATATTGAAGGCTCACCCAACCCAATACACATGCTCTCACTTCTGTGCCGGGTGCCATGACCAGCCTCCTCTCTTCAGGGTTCCCTCAAGGAGGGCTGCCTTGTGTTGTTGTTGTTGTTGTTATGTGCCATCGAGTCACTTGTGACTCATAGCGACCTTATGTACAATAGCCCTAAACCCTGTTCTGTCCTGTGCCAATTGCACTGCCTCTGACACACCCATCCCAATTACCCCAGTCACTGAATCAATCCACCTCATAGAGGGTCTTTCCCTTTTGTGCCGTCCCTCCACCCTCCCAAGAATGATGTCCCTCTCCAAGGACCTGTCCCTCCTTACAACATGTCCAAAGTATGTCAGATGAAGCCTTAGAATCCTTGCCTCCAAGGAGCAGCCTGTTTAACACTCTCTAGGATGAATCTGTTTGTTTTCTTGGCAGTCCATCATATATTCAATACTCTTCTCCAGCACCACAGCTCAAAGACATCAATTCTCTTTCTATCCTCCCTAGTCATTATCCAGCTCTCTGATGCATAACAAGTGATTGCAAAGACCATGGCCTGTATCAGAGGCACCTTAGTCTCCAAAGTGACACCATTGTTCTTCAATACCCTGGAGAGGTCCCTAACAGCAGACTTTTCCATCACAATACGTTTTTTTATTTCCTGGCTGCTGGTGCAAGACTGTTGACCGTGGAGCCAAGCAAACTAAAGCTGTGTACAATCTCAATCTCTTCACAATCCATCCTGATGCTGCCAATTGGTCCAGTGGTGAGAATCTTTGTCTTCTTGACATTGAGCTTCAGTCCATACTGAAGGCTGCAGTCCTGCAGCAAGTTCATCAGGTTATCCTCAATTTCAGCAAGCAGGGTTGTGTCTTCTGCATAACACAGATTGTTAATAGATCTTCCACCAATCCTGATGTCACTCTTCTCCTCATAGAGTCCAGCCTCTCAGATAATCTGTTCTGCATACAGGTTGAAAAGGTATGGAGCTAGGACACGTACCTGGCATACACCTTTCCCAATTTTGAACCATGCAGTGTTTCCCTGCTCTATTCTGATGACTGCCTCTTGGTCCAAGTATAGGTTTCGCATTAGCATGAACAAGTGCTCTGGGATTCCCATTCTTCTCAGAGTTAGCCACAGTTTGTTATGATCCACACAGTCAAATGCCTTTGCATAATCAATGAAATACAGATAGATATTCCTCTGGTATTCTCTGCTTTCAGCTAAGATCCATCTAACATCATCTACAATATCCCTAGTACCATGACCCCTTCTAAACCCAGCCTGGACTTCTGGCAGTTCTCTGCTGATGTGCTGTTCCAGTCGTTTTTGGATAATCTTCAGTAGAATCTTGCTTGCGTGTGAAATCAATGATATTGTTCTATAGTTTCCACACTCTGTTGGGTCACCCTTCTTTGGAATGGGAACAAATACAGATCTATTGCAGTCAGTTGGCCAAGTGGTTGGTTTCCAGATTTCTTGGCGCAACTTGCCTTGTAGCTGGGTTAAAAGATTACTATCTGGAAGGTTGGGACCACCTTAACTCACACTGGAAGGAGAGCCCGAGTTTTGTGTGAAAAAGTCTCATATCTGCGGTACTTGGGGGGTGAGAATGGAGCAGCCTGAAAACGGAGACTTAAGGCCATCTTAAAGCTTTGGTGTAAGTTTGGAATCCATGTAAATCATGTGGAATTTCAAAGTTGCCTTTTCTAATGGGGAGCCATTTGCCCTAAAGAAACACATCCTCCACGGTCTCAGAAACAGAGAAGGTCACGGGCTGTTCCCAGGGAGTCTTTCCTCTGTGGTCACACAGAAGCAGGAGGAGATCACCTATGCTTCAAAGGTCATCACAGACATCATCAAATCACGATAGTGGACCCCAGGAGCAGACGCACTTTAAAAATCAATTTTAATGGCAGATTCCCAGGAAAACCTGTCCTGCAACTATCATATGCAGCTTGCAGTTGTAGACCCTCCACCAATCAAGCAATCCCACAGAGATGTTATCCATCAAAACCAAGATGCACTGCTGCTGAGTGAAAACGAATTCATTAGCGGACCCTCCAGTGGGTTTCCAGAGGCTGTAAATTGCACAAGAGGAGACCTCCTCCGACAGAACGGCTGGTGGGCGGAACTTGCGTGGCATTGGGTTGGCAGTGTGACTCCCTACCAACGAGGCCACATCCACACTGACATACCCCCACCTTCAACCCTCAGTTGTTGGATCTCAGGGAGCAATAGACCTTCCCACTTGAGCTCTTCCTCACACACCAGTGCTCTGAGGCTGCAGCACAACCTATCCCCAGACACAGGAGTTGGCCTGCCCTGTAGTTCACGCCTGGCCTCTGCTGCAGGACCCCCACCCCACCCCAGCTGTGGGAGGCCAGCCAGGTCCCCCTGATTACCTTTGTGGTCTGGCAGTGGGAAAGGAAGGTGACTTTGGCAAAGGGGTCGGAAAGTCCATTGCTGTCAGCCGCGATGAGGCCCCGGGCCTGGTACATGTGTGCTCTCAGCTGAAAGAGATGCCGGTCTGGAGACAGATATTGAAAGGGAGGAGGCGTTAGTGGGATTTTTCAGAAGAGGTGCGTGTGAAGGTGAGTCTGGGTGTGAGTGCCTGAGTGTGTCCAGAAACAGAGAAAAGGAGATGGTAGAGTATTTCAAGACAGGAGCTCTCCTTCACTGCCCCTCCACCCTTCCAAGCATGATGTCTTTCCAAGGAATAGCCTCGTCTAACCACATGCCCAAAGTGGATGAAACAAAGCCTCACCATCCTTGCCTCCAAAGAGTGCCCTTGTTGAAAGTGAAGAAGACCTTCAACAAGAGATGGACACAGCGACTACAGCAGTGGGATTAAGCACAGCAGAGATGGGGAGGGCGGCACAGGGTCAGGATTTCATTCTGTGGCCTCGACAGCACCTGGTCACAGGGCAGCGCA
Organism: Elephantulus edwardii; assembly: GCF_000299155.1. Classification (NCBI taxonomy): domain Eukaryota; kingdom Metazoa; phylum Chordata; class Mammalia; order Macroscelidea; family Macroscelididae; genus Elephantulus; species Elephantulus edwardii. Next base: position 17,230,398 of record NW_006399753.1, read on the forward strand.
CAGGTTTGGAGCCCTTGACTCTCTAGAGATTGTGCCTTATAGGAATAGAAGGCACCACCATGTTGATTCTAAAGGCGGGACAGAAAGTAAGCACAGTTCAGAAAAAGATTGCTTCATCATTAAGCAGTTGAGTGATCTGGCGACATTTCTGAGCCTCTCTGACAATGACTTCCATAATCTAGAAAAAGGAGGAGATCTCCCAGCGTTGGTGTGAGAACTAAATTAGTTTTCATATCTGCTTGGTGTGGAATAAGTGGTGCACTTTTTCCAAGTGGGGAGCATGTCTAGGATTGCTTTGCTTTTATGCATGGACACTGGGGGCAGAAACTGTAAGCTGGACTATTGGGGAATTGGGGAAATATCCCCAGGACTTTGACAATTTATTGAGCAACTTCAATTCCAACCGGCTGTCATATCCACCAAGACCAGAGGAACCTTGTGCAGTGCTGGAAACCTGGGCGTGTGGACAGTTCTCCAGTGTTTCTGACATTGCACTGAACCCAAACCACAGTCTCGAGAAATGAAGGTGAAACTTTCTACCTTTCTACCTGCTTTAATTTGGATCTAGCACCATCAGACCCTGCAAACTGAGGTGACTTGAAAGCAAAAAAAATGTGTGTGTGTGTAAGGCATTAGTACTTAGGATAAAATTCAGGTTTCATGGAACTGTAAACATGATGAAACTTAGAGCAATTAATTATGTAGACACAAAATAGAGTTGCCTTTTAGTAGAAGTCAACAACTGACCTGAAGAAGTCTGAGTGACCACACTACTACCAATTTCCACTAGGTTGTCTGGTACATTAGAAACTAGCCACAAGTAAGGAGAGATGTTTGATACAAGCTATAACATGGATGAACACTGAAGAAATTGTATCAAATAAGCCAGACGCAAAAGGACAACTATTGTGTTATTTATATAAAATATCTACTACTACTACTACTATTACTATTGCACTCTGTTGTGTGCTAGATGGAAAAAAAAAAGATTGATATCATTAATTTCTTCATCTTGTTCAGACCCACAATCAATACTGTTGACACCAGTAGTCAGGAAATCAAAAGACAAGTTGCTTTAGCAAAGTCTACTGTCAGGGACCTCTTCAGAGAATAAAGAGTAACAATGTCAGTCAAGAGACTAAGGTGTGCCTGATCCAGGCCATAGTCTTTTAATTTGCTTGCTATGCATCTGAGAGCTTGACAATGACTAAGAATGACAGAAAACTAATTATTGCCTTTGAGTTGTGGTGCTGGAGCTGAGTATTGAACATATCATGGACTGCCAAGAGACCAAACAGATCTGTACTGGAAAGGGTAAAGCAGGCTGCTCCTTGGAGGCAAAAATTTTGAAACTCTGTCTTATATACTTTGAGCATGTTTATAGGAGGGATCAGTCCTCAGAAAAGGACATCATGCTTGGAAGAGTAGATTGTCAGCACAGGAGAGGAAGACCCTGGGTGAGACGCACTTACACAGTGACTGTGGCAATGGGGGTAGGTGTATCAGAGACACTAAGATTGCCTTAGGGCAAGGCTCAGAGCTATTGTTCATAGGGTCACCATGAGTTGTAGACAACTTGACAGCACATAACTTTTTTTCCTATTAATATAAAAGGATGTTTTACAAATGCCATATGTTTTTAAGGATTTCTGGCCATTCCCTTAAGATAGGATGTTAGAAAGTAAGGAAGAAAATTGAGAAAGTGTATTACAAGAAGGCCAATTATTTGATCCTAACATGCTCATTTTCACTAAGTTGGGACCAACTCATAGCTGACCCTTCAGCAAGTTTCCACTGGTCATAAACCACCTGGAGATGATTTCTCATCTCTCAGCCTCAGAGCTGCTGGTGGATTTGAACTTTCAAAGAGGCTCTGCCTCTGGGTTAGCAACGCAACCCCCTAGAGACGATGCCATCAGAGCTCAGTAGTTCACGGTATGGTTCCCTCCACCCCGTTTTCTCAGGACCCTGCCAGAGACATTCAGTGGCCCTCTTGCCCAGGGTGCAGCGTACCTTGGTAGATCAGGTTGTCGGGGGGATGGCTGCTGTCAGTCGCTTTGGAGGATTTCTCAGCTTCATAGCCTGATGGCAAATTGTCCAAAATAGCCCCCGAGTGTCTGGTGGAGCCCAGCCACAGGTACACATCCACTTTTCCTTGCACTGACCAACCACCTGGCCGTTTCCCAGGAAGCTGAGGAAAGGTGATGGGGAAGAACGTTCTCGTTAGAAAGGCCTCACCTGGAGTCGTGGTCCAGAGAGCAGCTCTCAGGGGCTCATCTTATACCAAAGCGACAGTAATGGCTCTAAGTGCCCAGCGCAGCTCCAGGGGAAGATCCAGCTTTAGTTGGTCCTCAAGTTTCAACAGGTACTGTGAGAAGCACTTCCTTGCACCAGAGTGCTTAAAGCTAATTAAAAATTATATCATCAACTTGTGTTGGCCCATGTGTTTCAGAGTCCTTAGGATAACTCCCGTGACAAATTTCACTTGCTGTCAGCTTGGCTCCAACTCAGAGGTACCTCACGCGTGTCAGGGTATAAGTGTGTTTCATGAGGTTTTCTCGGGCCAGGAAGTGATCAGGTTTGTTACCAAGAGCTGTTGGGTTGATTCTGCCTCATGGTAACCCCATGTGTGTAGAACCAGAACTGTGCTCCATAGGTTTTCAGTGATTGGTGTTTTGGGATGTAGACCACCAGGATTTTCTCCCAAAACACCCCTGGATAAACTTGAACCTTCAACTATTCAGTTAGTAGCCAAGCACATTAACTGTTTGCATCACCCACATCACTCCAGGAACTGTGTCTTATAGCCCCTGCTTTAGAGATGGGAAAAATTGGGCTCAGAGGGCTTAAATGAGTTGTCTGAGCTTTGAGTGATGAAGTCATTCAATCCAGTCACTTGAATCCAGAAAAGGTGAATCTAAATGTGGACCCTAGAATCTGAACCCCCATGACCTACCTCTTCCTCATACTTCCTCCCTGAAGCTTCCAACTGCCAGTCAGAGTTCTACTTGTTGGATTTCCACAGAATGCAGATACTCCGTCCATGCCTCAGACCTTCATGTTCTTTCTTCCTTCACTAAACATCTCTACTTCTTTCTTCATTTTGCCTTTAAATGTGCTCCAGGGGTGTGTGTGTGTGTGTGTGTGTGTGTGTGTGTGTGTGTGTACACACACACATTTATTTAAGTAAATATATGGTTTTGTTAAAAAAATATATATATATATAAAATATTTCATATACACATTATATACACACTTATGGAACTGGCCCAGCAGAGAAGGCATTTGGGAAACAAGAAGTACACAGGCTCTGTGGTGGCTTCAAGAACCAAGAGTAATGGTGGGAGCCAATAGTGAGTGAGCAGTAGGACGGTGACGCTAGAAACTGATAGTGAGTGAGCAGTAGGATGGTGATTATGGAGCTGATAGTGAGGAGTAGGAGGATGGTGATGATGGAGCTGATCGTGAGCAGTAGAAGGACAGAGATGATGGAGCTGATAGTGAGCAGTAGAAGGACAGTGATGATGGAGCTGATAGTGAGTGAGCAGTAGGACAGTGATTATGGAGCTGATAGTGAGGAGTAGGAAGACGGTGATGATTGAGCTGCTAGTGAGTGAGTAGTAGGAGGATGGTGATGATGGAGCTGATAGTGAGTGAACAGTAGAAGGACAGAAATGATGGAGCTGATAGCAGTAGAAGGACAGAGATGATGGAGCTGTTAGTGAGCAGTAGAAGAATGGTGATGATAGAGCTGATAGTGAGTGGGCAGTAGGAGGACGGTGATGATGGAACTGATAGTGAGCAGTAGAAGGACAGAGATGATGGAACTGATAGTGAGGAGTAGGAGGACGGTGATGATGGAGCTGATAGTGAGTGAGCAGTAGGAGGACGGTGATGATGGAGCTGATAGTGAGTGAGCAGTAGAAGGATGGTGATGATGGAGCTGATAGTGAGTGAGCAGTAGAAGGATGGTGATGATGGAGCTGATAGTGAGTGAGCAGTAGGAGGACGGTGATGATGGAGCTGATAGTGAGTGAGCAGTAGGAGGACGGTGATGATGGAGCT
>NW_006399753.1:17234562-17257956 GCF_000299155.1 Elephantulus edwardii
GGTGATGATAGAGCTGATAGTGAGGAGTAGGAGGACAGTGATGATGGAGCTGATAGTGAGTGAGCAGTAGAAGACTAGTTAATGGGTATTAAAAAATCCAAGACAGGGCTCCAACTACAGTCTCCTGAGTTTATTTGACCACAGAATGGTTAACGAAGCCATTTAAAGGACAGATGTTTCACAGAATATACACTGAGAAACTGGAGATTTTCTACTAAGCTTTGTCTTTCTCAGCTTCCTAATTGCCGGCTCAGAAGCGCGAGTGAGTGGCAGGTCAGTGAGCACTTTGTCTCTCCTGCAACAGTCCAAGCTCTTTTCAGACTCAGCCCTTCAAGAGAGGGGAAATGAGAACAATAAGAGGAAGTAAAAGAAAGTTCAAACACAGCAATGACAAGCAAACAGGAATGAAATTAATTTGCTGAATCAGCTTATCAAGATGTCTCATCATGCCAGTGCAACTGAATTAAATAAGATTCAGAAAGCCATCACCCAAAGCAAACCCAATGGCAAAAGGAAAACACAGATAAGGAAGTAGTTCAAGGCCTACAGACACGTTGATAAGGAGTGATATACAGATGATGGGTGACACAGGCAGAGGCTGGGTATTCTCAGCTTTTTCTTCTGCTTTGTTTGACAGCTGTTCCTTTTTTTCTAATCTTAAATTAGTGCAGGATCCATCAAAATATTTAGGAAGGCATAAGTATAACTTTCTACCAATTTTCTAGTATTTTTAGCTTTCTGACATAATATGCTTTTTTTAAGATAGATTTTTCTTGCCACTCCAGCAATTCTTCACTAAAGAAAGTTGATGGAAAAACCTTGACCGTTCTTTTCTTGTTTTCTAGGAGTGCTTTTAAAAAGCATTTTAGACATCTGACAGAAAAACAACACACAGAGCCAAAGACCACTCAATGGTTACGGAGATGGCCCCTAATTTAAAAACAAAACAAAACCCCAAAAAAAACAAAACCCTGAGAAGTTGGATATACTTTTCATACTTGATTCCGTGTTTATAATTTCCTATTTTTTTAATAATTTTTCATAGTATTGAGTTGTTATTTTGCTACCTTGCAATGGTAACCAGAGAGGTGTCTTGTTTCATTTTAAGCATGTTTAAGACCTAGTGAGCTTAGATGGTATAGTCTATAAAGAGTTGTACTGCTAATCTAAAGATCATGCCTCAACTATACTTTAAAAAATTACATTTTTTTTGACTCTAGTATTTATTGAGTAGTAACTCTGGGTGCAACACAATTCTGTACTTTATATGCATTTGTGTGAAAAGATGGCAATAACTTACTCAAAGTCACAAGGTGAGTAAATACTATCCCTGGAATGTCAACCACAGCTGTCATATTTCAAAGCCTGTACTTTAAAACATTGCTGCACCTTAACCCCTCCTGCTCAAGAGTATTGGTACTTCCATTTGCAACATTCAGCAATCACATAAACAATAGCCACTAGAATTTAAACGGTGAGTAAAAATTACTGCCCTTCACAATACTCCTACTGAGTAGATATCCAGCTTCTGTTGACATTGGAAAGATTGGGAACACATTTTCATATAGGAAACTATTTCCCTGTAATGCCTTTCATCACAGTTAGTTCCACCTTCTGGAAACACATGTAAGTGTCATCCATACATTTAAAGGTCTTTACCGTATTGTGAAATCACAGTTCAGCAAAGCATTACTCTTCTCTCACCCATTCCTCATAGGGCTTGGTGTGGTTTTGAGTTTTTCTCTCTCTATTTCAGGTAGTTGAAACATAAATATGTTAGAGTCATAAAACAGAACTGAAATTTGTAGGAGGGGAAAAAATATTCCATCAAACCATAATCTTGGTGCCAAGCACTGATGAGAGTGTTAATCTCATGGACCTTTTTCCTTCCTCCCCCAAAGATTTTCTCATATTTACCTACTACGGTACTAAAATAATTTTTAGAAGAATTAAAATATCCAGTATCTCTAAGAAAGACTGAGATCTTGATTTCATTGAAATCATTGCCATTTGAGAGGGGGCTAACTCATAGCTAAACCCCCAGCTTGTTTTCTGAGGCTATAAAGTGCACAGGAGGAGATTGTCTATCCTTCTCCTTAGAAGCTGCTGGTGGGTTTGAATTACCAGAGATGCATGGCTTTGGGGCTAGTAGTATAACTCCCTATGGACTACACACCAGAATTCCCTAAACTTTGGTTGTGGTTGTTGTTGTTGTTGTTAGGTGCTCTTGGGTCAACTATGACTCATTGTAACCCTAGGAATAGGAGATACATCATTGCTCTGTCTTGTGCCGTCCTCATCATCTCCTATATACTTGAACTTAATGTTTCAGTTGTGTCAGTCTATCTTATTGAGAGTCTTCCTACCTTTTGCTGACCCTTCACCTTGCCAAGCATGATATCCCTTTCTAAGAACTGGCCTTTCCTGACGACATGGCCAGAGTAGGGGAGATGAAGTTTTACGATCTTTGCCTCTATGAAGCACCATCATTGCATTTTCTCCAAGACATGTTTGTTTATTCTTCTGACAGTCCATAGGATATTCAATATTCTTCTCCAACTGTATGACTCAAAGGCATCTATTCTGCTTTCGCTCTTCTTATTCACTGTCCAACTTTCGGGACATATGAAGTAATAATTATAAAGACCATGGTTTGGATAAGGTGTACTTTAGTCTTTAAATTGACATTGTTAGTTGAAATCTTGGTTAGAAATAACAAAATCCACCCAATGACTGTGTTCATGAGGAACAATAGTTCATTAGCCATCTGGGAATTCAGCCTGTATGAAGTATGCTGGGACTCCAAATGAGAAGGACAATCAGACTTAATGTCATTAGGAGTCTTGAGCTAGCAGTTCTGTGGACTTTCCTTTCACTCTTAATGATATTTGAAATTTATGAAAAAATATAGATAGCCTCTTTTGAAAATGTCATGAATTAATAGCATAAAAGATAATGAAAAACTGAATAGAAAATGCATCATTCTAATGAGTAACAAAAGAAATAAAAACCAGTATTTTTTATGTTGTTGTTGTTGTTATGGTGGTGGTGCTGGTGTATCATGGAGTCAGAACTGACCCAGAGACAGTTAATCACATGGGAGAAGATTGTCCATTCTTCTCTTGCAGAGCAGCCGGTGGCCTTGAACCACGTGCCTTCAGGATTGCAGCACAGTTTCTTGCCACTAGGCCACCAGAGCTTCCTACAAACTGGAAAAGCCAGATCTACCTTAACTTGGATCTATCTGGAGATGTAGTAATTGGGAAATATTCAGACCCAAGGTAGTGCAGGCTTTTTCAGTTGTCCTCATACCTTTACAAACACTGGAGAGGAGTCAGAGAGATGGACACACACCAGGCATGATGAACTACCCAGGAAAACACGGGTTTTAAGCTGCTTGTTGCTGTTGGTGCCATCGAGTTACTTGCGACTCATAGCAACCCTATGGACAGCAGCTCATAGTAAAAACGAAAACCTACCGTAACCAGTTGCCATCAGTTCAGCTCTCAGTCATGCTTATCGCACATGTGTCAGAGTAAAGGTAGACTTGATGGGATTTTCAGAGGCTGCTTTTGCATAGATTGATAGGCCTTCCTTCTGAGTTTGTATTGACTCAAACCTCCAATCTTCTGAGTAACAGCCAAGCATCTTAACCATCTGCACCTCTAGACTCTTACAGTTAAAACTAGTGCATACTTACTTTGAGGAAATGAGTTTGAATCTTCCCACAGTGTTTGCCCATTTGCTCCTTGACAGGGGAATAGAGCAAGTCTTTGGAGGCGATACGGGCGTACGCCGCTCTCTTGTTGTTGCTCAGCATCCAAATGAACACGTCAGGGATGGTGTGCTGTGGCTGTGGAATGACAGAAAATGGGGCGGCACATGTATCCCACAAGTGCACAGTCATAGATTTCGCCTATCTGAAAATAGCTCCTCTTCTCTTGACTTTAAAACCTATTCTACGATTTAAAGGACCTCTACAATCAAGTCAGTTCAGTGTAGCTTCCTGGAGAAGAGAAAGCTTTTAGTCATGAGTGTAAATCCCATATTCCAAATTACTCACTGCATTTTGAGGAGATGAAAGTTTGACACCTAATTTGCCATTCTGATGGTCTACTTTCATCTTTCTGTAGAACAAACAATTTGCTATAACATTTTTTTTGTGCAAGGGGAAGAATTTTTCAATTAAATATTTAATAAAACAAATTGTACTTCTTCAAAGCCAGGTGATATTTGCAGAACATTGAAAGAAAATGACAAAAATGAAAATTCATCAATGTCTTCCATTTACATGTTAGAAATGAAAAACAATTCTTCAAGGGACTTGATACCTGAAATACAATTGCCAGGTATTTTAGCTCCATTTCAGGTGATTATTCAGAAGAAAATGGACTAAATTGCAGAGAAAAACTAGACTTTAAAATGAACTAACCTAGGCAGCAATTGCAGAATTCCCTGCCAAGTGGCCCATTATATTGCATATATTTGAATTGCACACTTTGGAACCAATATAACTACTACTACACACACACACACACAAAAGGAGTTATATGTTCTTTCCGGAAGTAGAAGCAGATGGCCTTTCTAGCCTGGTATTACTGAGGTATAAATTAGTACCCGAGGAAGGTCATCCCTTGTCTCTTGATATGGAAATACAGACATTGGTGTGGAGGTTTTCCTGGCCACAGAGTCTGTCAGTCACGGATTTGATGTTTCAGTGTCTGGTTTGAGTCATTTGAATACATATTAAAATTCCTACATCACTGTCTGTCTCACTATTTGTTATGCCTCCCGAGAATGATTGATATGTGACAAGAAATAAAATTTTTCAAGAATAACAGAAGCATAACTTTCAGCCAAACAACAGGTAGGTCTATCAGGTGAACCACAATATCAAATATGCACTCCTTAGAATAGGAAATCATTCAAGACTACAAAAGGAGTATTTTTCCAGAAACAAAGTTCAGAAAGCAGGAAAAAATAGGAAATAAAGACAAACGAAAAGCATAAAGACAAGGGGAAGAGGAAGGAGTTCTCGCATTGTAAGAACTGTAGTCGATGGCATGAGACAATATATGTGTGAACTGTTGGATGAAAACCTGATTTGCTCTATCAATATCTACCTAAATTCAATAAAAAGTTGGAGAAACCACAGTAAAATTAATGAAGATCCTACTGACTGTCTTGTTGATAATGATAATATGGAAAACACACTTTCTTGATAAAATAAAATATGTTGTTGTTAAATGCTGTCGAGTCGTAGGTGACTCATAGCAATCCCATGAACTTTCTTCATTTCTCCAAGTTCATAGGGTTTCCAGAGGCAAGCTATTTTTGGAAGTGGATGCCACTCCTGCTTCCAAGCTTGTTTTAATCCGGGGAGGTTGCCAAATGCTGTCCACTATGAGTAACCAATATTGCATTTAGCACATCAGGGTCACAGTGTTCAGTATCACAGCAACCACGAGTTACCTCTGTACAGCACATCAACAGAGCAGTGCCGTAACACCTAGAAGAAACACACTTTCTTGATAAAATATAGTTTAAGAAAAACACTAACAGAAGGAGTAGAACTTTACCTCTCTCTGACAAGTCCCCCTAAAATACCCAATTTAAGAAGTCTCCATACATCCTCAAGTGTCACAAAGCACTGCCTGTTGGTGGCAGAGGTAAAGACCTATAGTAGATCATTTTAAAACAGTTTAAAATAGGTTTGGAAGCAGGAGTGGCATCCACTTCCTAAACCACATGCCTATGGAAACTATGAACTTGGAGAAACTATGATAGTTATAGAAAGGCATCAGGTCTTTGGTTCATAGAGTCACTATGAGTCGTGCTCAACTCGATGGCAGTCAACAACAACAACAACAACAACAACAGATCATCACAGTAGTCACCAGAAGACACTGTTTACAACTAACTGTAAAATAAAAAGCTGTTTTGATCTTTACTGGACAGGAATTTTAAAAAATCTTCTTATAGTTGAAGATTTATCAAACGTACGGGGTTTATTTGGATTTTTCTTGAATCCACCAGGGAATGTGCTTATTATTGCTGCTGAATACTTACACTTTGCAAGAAATCAATAAAGCTGTACATGTTTGGCTTAATTTAAAAATTTCTCACCCTTTCTCACCATTAAACTAATAGTGCCTGCTCAGCTCCGCAGGGCTTAGAAAAAAAACAAAACAAAAAACAGTGCTTTATCTTTCCTCCTCACCAAATGTCCGGCTCCTACTAGGATGGCACTGCGTCTCATTTTCCAAATAAAGTTTGGCTTTTAAAAGGATTACCTCATCAACAAGAAAGCGGATCTTTTCCACGAAGTTTTGGGCTTTATCGATCATCTCATCGAGAGAGAACTTTTTCTGCTGTTGTTGAATAATCCCTTTGGCCTCCTTGGCCATTGCCTCCTAAAACAAACAAACAAAAAAAGTCAGTGAGAACTTTCTGGACCTATGGACAACCAGCACTGTGCCGTGCTGAAGAATCTTGATGCTTCTCTGCTCTGTTCTGAGCCACTCACCACATGGGCTCCTTCAGGGTCTCCCCCTGGATCTGCCATCCATTTCCCAGGATGGAGACAGTCCATGTCATCTTACCTTTAATTGACACGAGAAACGAATGCCCAAAAAGGTCCAACATTTGCCAAAGTCCTACAGTTGTATTAACCCTGACCCCAAACTAGGTTTTCTGATATTTAACAGCAACAATAATATCAGCAGTCAAAAGTCATTGAGCTAGACTCCAAGGATTTAAGTAATAAGTGACCTGGTCAGTTTCGTGTTTTAGAAAGACCATTCTAGTTGGTTGTGGATGATGGATTAAAATAACAGTCTAGGCCAGAGATGCTAAGGTATTGGGCTTAGGAAGTCATTCTGGGCATAAGAAAGTGGAGCAAATTCCAGAATCTTTAAGAAGTAGAATCAATCAGACCTGGCAGATCCAACTGGCTATGTAAGATGACGGGAAGGAAGAACTCAAAATTGATTTTTAAGTTTCTGACTGGTGCAATATGTATAACTGCCTTGCCAATACAAACAAGAAGACTATGGGTCCAGTAAAATATATCAGGTTTGTGCTGCTGTGAGATGAACAGCTACAGAGATTGCATGCGGAGATTGGAATCCTGGTTTGCATGATAGAACTGGGTTCTACAAGGATACTGGTGGTTGTGGAATTTTTGTACTTTTTCAGACTAAGGATGAGAAAACACTATACCAATGTGAATAATGCAGTCGGATGGACATTGTAGAGACGGGAAAGAACAGTCAGAGATGTTAAAGAAGGACAACTGTTGTTAGGTTCCATCAGGTCAATTCTGATTTAACAGTCCCGTGGCTGCTCCATAGGGTTTCATAGGGAGCTCTGGTGGCCTAGTGACAAGAAGCTGTGCTGGGATCCTGAAGGCATGTGGTTGAATCCCACCAGCTGCTCCACGGGAGAAGAGGGACAGTCTCCTCCTGTGCGATTAACTGCCTCTGAAAACCCACCAGAGGGTCAGCTATGGGTCAGTTCTGACTCAACGGTACACAACAATAACAACAACAACAGTGTTGCTCCATAGGACTTCATAAACGGTAACTGTTTTTCTCCATGGAGTGGCTTTTGTTGTTGTGTACTGTCAAGTCAGAACCGACCCAGAGCAGACCCCCTGGCAGGTTTTCAGAGGCAGTTAATCGCACAAGAGGCAACTGCCCTTCCTTCTCCTGCTGAGCAGCTTGTGGCCTCGAACTCTGTGCCTTCAGGATTGCAGCACAGCTTCTTGCCAGTAGGCCACCAGAGCTTTAAACCACTCACCTTGGTGCGCTAAAGGCTCACCAATCACCATCAGACTTACTTAAAGAAGGAATAAGGTAGCAGAAAGATCTGATACACAGTGGGAATGTGACACCCCTTAGTGATTTGGAGGGCAGAAGAGAAATATTCTGGCATAATCAAAATAAAGACATACTAGGAGTTAGGAGACGTGGATTTTAATTTCTGGGCCACAGTTAAATTATCATTTACTCTCTTTAGGTCTCATCCACAGCTTTTCAATTTCTTGGACAACTGCATGCTATTTTTCTTCTTTAGGATTAAGACCCCTGTAACAATTGGCTTGAGCACTTCAGAGATTGCCCTATCCTTCAGGACAAGGTAAGGTTCAGATCTGCGGTTCATAGAGTCTCTATCCCACAACAACAACAAGCACAACCTACAGGAATTTCTGGTACCATTGTGATAGCTGAAGTTTGGGGACAGGATAATCCAGGGTCTAATTTAGCTTGACTTTTCTCAATCATAGCTCTTTGAACAAAAACTAAGAATGGACCAGGCACCCAGCACTGAGTGAAGAACCCAGGACACACGGAGGCATCCAGCTACACAATTCTCAAGACGTGCATGAAAACATGGCTTTTCAACTCTTTGTACAATTTTCAGTGGCAGAAAAACAAAGAGAAAAAGAATAGAGTTGTTTCTCTTCGTCTCAGCATGTGGGACAATAAAATGAGATCTATAGACTGTGACAAAATACAGATGTAAAAAACATAGACAAGGGGAAAATCCACCAGGGTAAGAAGTGGTGTGGAAAGGCTTCTAGCTCATTTTTTACAATGTTCAATAAGTGCAAGTTCATTTCCAGCTGGTCCCCGTGTTCTTTTCCCTCTGGTTGTCTCCACAGGACAGATGTTTGACTTTTAGACCTTTATCTTCATCTGGCCTGTGACCTATTCTTTGTCCATCATGTTTATTTTGAAGGCATACATTTTAACTCTGTTCACGGTATAAATAGATTTTCACATACCAGCTCCTGCCAACAGAGTGTAAGTCGTTTCTTATCTAAGGTAGTTTGGTTCAACATCTTGGGCTTCTTTTCTGCTTCAGCGATAAAGTCCCTGGAAGAGAAGAGTGACAATCTGAAACGTGATTGATCCAATTCCAGAGATTTGTAATATGCTTTCTGCAACACAACACGGAGGCAGATGAAACTTATTTCTTGTACAGGATTATATAATGAGGACTTTTATGAACAGCACACTGAGAATTGGAAATCTACCCAGACCTCACAATAATTTGAAGGCATGGATATTGCTTTTCCATTGTCTTTTTGTTGTTGCTGTTAAAATTTCAATCAAAACTTATTTTTTTTAACTTACAATGCAATATTATTCATCCATAAAGAGAGGTGATGTTTCAATACAAGGTAAATGATGGATGAACCTTGGAAACATTATGATGAGTGAAGTAAATGAATCTCAAAAGGACAAGTACTATATAATCTCACTTGTGACATAGATTGAGTAGGTAAATGTGCAGAGACAAAGTCTGTGAGTGGTTCCCAGGAGCCGGAAGGAAGTAGAAAGGGAGAGTTAAAAAGCATTGAATTTCTATTACAGTGATAGAAATTTGCCAATGGCTATTGGTGATGGTTGCACAATATGATTAATGTAATTAAAGTTTGCAAACTATACAAATGAAACAGTTGAAATTGACACATGTGTGCGTTTTTACAATTGTTTTTGTGTCCATTATCTTTTACATGCATCCATTGTGATTACTGTCAAAATATATTACAACTGACACAAAATGTCATTTCTCTTACTGTATAAACTTAAAAAAGTATCCTAAAAAAATTGAGAACTGCATTGTATAGGAAATATTTTTTATTCAATTCTGAGTCATGTTTCCACATTTTAATATCTATAAAAGATTAATTATTGATATTTTGGCAGAAATAAAGTTAGAAACATGTTCAAAAGGAAAATGGTAACAGATTAGTAATATGCTTGAAGAAGACCAAAAGTGAATGGTCACAAAACTTGAGGTAATAATATTATCATCCTCTTGTTTGTTGATGGGCACTTAGGTTATTTCCAACTCCTTGCTATTGTGAACAAAGCCACAGTACATGGGTGTGCATATGTCTGCTTGGGTGGCAGTTATGGTCTCTTTGGGGTATATTCCCAGTAGTGGAATTGCTGGGTCAAATGGTATTTCTATTTGCAACTTTTTGAGAAAGCGCCATACAGCCTTCCATACTGGACATTATGCTGAGTGAAATATGTCAGTCACAAAAGGACAAATATTGCATAGGGCCACTATTGTAAAACAGGACCGACATCGTGGTTGAGTGAAGACAGAGAAGGAGGAGATGAATAATGTATACTGCATTGAAACAGATGAGGGAGAGAACTGTTTAAAAGGGATCTGTGATTGGGTATTATTGTCATGACAGGAGTCCAGAATGAAGGCTGCACAGTGGAGTGGACTCCGGGAGAGGGATTGCATAACAATTAAAGAAGTTTTCTTTTACTTTTCAAGGAGAAGAGTGAATGGGGCAGGGGCAGCGGGGGAGCTGGGAGAAAAGTGCAACAATGAATGAATGGAAAACCTAAGTCTCTGTAAACGTTCTTTAAAATTAATTTTAAAAAGGATTATCATCCTCATCCATAAGAACTTAAATGTAAATTAAAATTGTCATGTCCAGTTAAGGTTAAAAATGGATATAAATTAGGATGGCAGAGGTAGAGGAATATTGTCATTGTTCCACAATATTCTTCTTGTTGTGTCCCATCAAGTGGGAATCAACTCGTAACTGACCTTCTAACAGGTTTTCTGAGGCCATAGATCACACAGCAGACTGCCCATCTTTCTCCCACAGAGCAACTGGTGGATTCAAACCACTTGCCTTTGGGTTGACAGTGCAGTTCCTTACGCAGTAGGCCACCAGAGCTCCCTGCATTATCGTGTAAGAGCATAATTTGACTCATTTTAGATGCTATTGGGAAGCACTTGTTAAAATGTAAATGTATATTATTGTCTGATCCATATAATACACTAGCATACCAACTTAATCTCCTCCTTTCCTCATTCTTTTCATTACAATAACAACAATAATAACAGATTTTCTTCTCAAGTCTTGATTTAATTTTGAGAATTAGTCCGTGTGTTCCTTATGTGACAGGCAGCTTCTGGGTGGTCCCCAGCCACCCACCTTAATCCTGTATCCTTACCCTGTGTGACTTCCTCGTCTCTACCATAAGCTGGACCTGTTGGCTTGTCGATAACTAGCTGTATACAGCAGAAGTGAGAAGTCACCTATTATTTCATAAAAGACTGTGACCTCTATCTTGTTCATTTTCCTCTCCTTGCCCTCACTGGTGAAGCCAGCTGCCATCTGTATGAGCCGCCCTATGGAGTGTCCACATGGCTCTTGTTTGAAGGTGGCCTGCAGCCAACAGCCAGCATGAACTCAGCCTAACAGCCCACAAAGAACTGAATCCTGAAAATAGCCATGTGTATGGGCTTGGAAACAGAGTCTCCTTCGGCTGTGCTGTCTACAGCCTCAGTGGGCACCTTGGCTGTCGCCTGTAAGATCCTGAGCTAGAGGACCCAGGTCGACCACATCCGGATTCCTAACCCACAAAACCGTGAGATGAGAAATGTTGTTGGGTTGGGTTTAGCTATTACGTTCTGGGGGTCTTTTGGGACAGTTCTAGCTTATGAATATAACCAATTTGGGATCTTTTATTCTTTTGTCGGAAGAGTCCTGAGGGTGTAATAGACTAAGATGTTAGCTGTTGGAATCCAGCAGACATTCCAAGGGAAAAAAAGATGAGACAGTTGTGATTTTGAAAAGATTCACAGCTAAGATACCCAACAGGACAGTCCTACTCTGTTCTCAAGGGTTCCTGAGTCAGAAGCAACTTGTCGACAGCAGGTTTAGGGTTGGGGGTTTATTCTATTGTCTACTACTACTACAAATCATCGCCAGTGCCTATAAATGGGTTACAGAAAAATGGCTGCTAAATGTCCTAAATACTGCTTGCTGTAACCTGTCCACCTCCCTGTAAAATACCCAATGAATGTTCACCAAGTGCATAGACTGGGCTGGGCACTAACATTGCTGTCATTTTCCTTGTTCCTTCGAGTCTTTGTACTAAATCTTTATCTTCTCATGTCCCACCCCTTTGGCTTACATTTTAGTTGTGCGAGCATCAGGGAGCAGTATTAAGCTCAAAGGTGCCAGTTAACCTAACGCCCAAAGGAAAGACGCACCGCTGTGTACACAGTGCTCACTCTGTCTGCATAGAAAGTCAGGTGTGTGTTTCTCAAGGTGATAAAGAGCTGCTTTCAGAGCCGCTCGGCTCCCCCAACTCCAGCTGTCGCTGCCGCTACCTGCTTTGACCGATAAAGTCACTGAGCACCGTCTTCATTTTCTCTTCCGGAGCCTCCTCTGAAACCTTGATCAGTTCTCTCACTTCTTCTAGGCTTTCTTCCTGCAACAAACCACAGCGGAGCAGGGATGAGGGGTGGGGATCACACACTGTAGGAGACAGAATGACAGTGAAAACATCCCAGACACAGCAGTTGGCTAAATTTTGCTTCAGAGATGGAAGAAAATTTTACTCAACTTCTTGAGCCTGACGTAGGATATGTCCCTGTACCCCAAGCCTGCAGTGAACCCTGACTCTGAACATGCTTTTTCTTAACTGAGATTGATTCATGTACAAGTCTTCTCCTGCTCTGTCCACACTTATTGTTTCTGCCACAGATATACTTCCCAGCTAGGCACCGTTTACTTAGTCTACCCTGCAGGGAAACATAATGCCACTATGCAAATAAATGATATGCAATTACCAAAACTTGAAAAGCAATGTGAAGTTGATTTCTTACATACAATCATATCAAATAGTCTCTGAAGTGAGAAGGAATTCTTGATTACGTAATTTTAGCTGAAGGACATGGCAGGCTGTAGATTGTGATGACTACATGTTTGTGTGTGTGTAATAATTGCACTTCTCTTTCTGGATCTAAACTCTAGTATTTCATTCAGTGGCTTGAAGACAGAAGTACACACTGCCACCACTTTGCTAGGATTTACAAAAACTACTTCCGCCATCACATGCCACAGTCTGGCACGTGGGGATCTGTAGTCCCTTCTTTTCCACTTCAGTCTCTTCCCTTCTTTTCCTCCTCACTATAATCACAGACAACGTCATGGGAACATTAAAAGGTTCAAGCTACGGATCCTATTTGGTCCTGGGATCATTCAAATCCCATTCTTACCAGTTGTAAGGAACCTGACCACTTTATGAACAGTTTCTTCACTTGTAAAATGGGATAATCATCACAGCAGCCTACACGCCATAGGGAGATATGAACTTCCTCAAACACTGTCTAAACTAGTAGCCAGTGAATCAATTCCAACTCACAGCAAAACTGTAGAGCACAGCGACCCCAGAGGATTTCCAATGCTATAAATTTTTACAAAAGCAGAATGCTGCATCTTTCTTCCATGAAGAAGCTGGTAGGTTTGAACTGCCAATCTTTTGGTTCACAGCTAAGAACGTTAACCACTGTACCCAGGATCCTTTAAACAGCCTTTGGGTTTTAGTGAACATTTAATCATGTTAGTCATGAGAAAATACTGATATGCAGGTGCAGAAGGAATCTTATCACTGAGAAAGGACTAAGAAGTAAGTGCTAAAGGTTACTATGGCCTGAAGGAGAAGTTTTGACTTGTTTTGTCGAGACTCTTAGAAATAAACTTTCTGTTTGAGAGAAAAATGAAGCCAACTCTACAAGGATAACTGGTGGCCTCCACGTGGTGTGGCAGCTGGCCAGGCCCCCTGGCCTCTTTCTGATTATTCTTCATGATGCCTAGAATATCCGAGGGCAGAGACAACCCATGGCCTTATACAGCTAGAAAATAGTATTATAAAGCAAATCAGAGGGAGAAATGATCTTCCCATATTGTAAGTTTCAATGGAATGGGAAGGAGACTAGGATGGGAAGGGGAAGAATGGAATGGGAAGACGACCAAGGTCACATGGTGAGGGATTTTAAGATCGAGAATAGATGTAAGTAAGGTGTGTAGAGTGGGGAAAAGAAGAATTGTGTGATAATTTGTGTAATGATTGTGCTCCCAGGTACTAAGGCCGATTTACAAACAGTAGGAAACAGGTGATGAACAAATAAGCATAGAAATAAACTGACAATGATAATAAAAGCTCAGAAGGGAAAGAGCAGGGTATTGTAGGAGAGGGAAAGAGAGAGGAGAAGGGTCAGAATTCTCTGATGAAGTGAACTGAAGCTGAATCATGAAGGTCAGTTGAGTTATACAGACAAAGAATGTTGGGGGAAATGGTTCAGGTGGATAGGAGTGAATGCTAGTAGATTTAAAGATTGTAGGTATTTCCTCTCTTTGAGAAATCCAAGAGAGCCATGTCATTGGAATACAGGAGGGAGAATATGTAAGAGATGGACAAGAGACGTGGGTGGGCAGGAACCTGTTGGCACCTGTCGCCCAGCTGGACCCTGGGAGGCCTCTCGCGACTCAGAGAGGGACACACACATGTAAGAAACGCTCTCGGATCCTATGGCTTTTTTTTTCCATCCCAAGTGGGTGTCATTGGGCCTGTTTTTAATTGGTTTTGATCAAACATTCTTCTAAGTTGTATAGCCCTGGTCTGTCCACTTGCTGTACAGAGGTAACTCGTGGTTGCTGTGATGCTGAACATTGTGACACTGATGTGTCAAATGTGAGAATGGTTACCCATGGTGGACAGTGTTTGGTGGAGCTCCCCGATTAAAACAAGTTTGGAAGCAGGAGTGGCATCCACTTCCGTAATAGCTTGCCTCCGGAAACCCTATGAACCTGGAGAAATGGTAAAGTTATACAAATGTCCAGGTTTTTCGTTCATAGGGTCACTATGAGTCGCCTACAACTCAGCAGCACTTAACAACAACAACATCTTAGATGTAATGAGGACCTACTGATTTTGTGAGAAGGCTGTCAACCCTTTCCCTCTGGAGTAGAGGAAATGGGTCTAGTCACAGGTCCCTTAAGGGTATAAATCAGAGCAAGAATTTAATGTCAGGTCACCTGATTTCAAGGCCAGGGATTTTATATTCTCATTCCCTTGGGTTCACTTTGTAGAAACCACATGATTTGTTGTTGGTGTTGTTATGTTTTCTAAATATAATAATCTCAATATTTTTAATTTACTCTGAAGTTGAGGCTTTCTCCAAGGCAGATAGATACCCACACCTACACACATACACATACACAACTCCTTTGCTTCCCTCCCCATTCCCTGGTCATCAAACCAGTCAGCTGTCCAAGGTGCATACCAGCAGGTCTGCCATTTTCTCCAGCATGTTGGACCAGTGAAGCCTGAAGATTTGGTCTCCCCAAGAGCTGATGAAGTGAACACAGGGCTTCTTGGAATCAAATGGCAAATAGTTGTAGTTCCTGCAAACATGTAAATAAACAAATAAACTTTCATACTGAAAGTTAGTTGATAGTCAACGGTTTCCAATCAATCCAGCTGCGTGTTCAAGTTCTGCGTGTTGTGGCCAGGGTGAGTGGTGATGGCAGTGAGACAACTAAAAACAAGAGAAAATGAGCAGTTACGTGACTGCAAAGGAACAATGCTGACAGCTGCCATCAAGACCCAGGGGAAAGGTTACAAATGATCCCTAGAGGGCAGGATTTCTTAGGCAAGCACATGAGAAGAAAGGTCCTCAATTGAGAGAAGAAAGAGTAATGAAAACGATTTAAGTATCTGTATTCCAGACACTGCGTAAGGATCAGTTGAGGTAACAGATGTGATGTTTGGCCTTGTTAGAGAAGTCCAAGAGGGCACTAACATCATTAATGAGGCTGAAGGTGTGTATACCCTCGAGATGAACTGCTGCCATCATCAGCAAACAAACTTGTAGTGTCCCATGGCTGGCCATGCACTCATCAGCTATTCATTGTTGCCTGGCATTGGTGCTAATGATAGAAGAAGTGGCTTTTGGGGTAATAAGAGTCATGATGTTTAGTACAGTAGCTAATATAGGGGGGTATGCAGACAAAAGAAAGCTTTGAGGGTGACAGTAAAGGTGTTTGAATGAAAAGAGAGAGAGAGAGAGAGAGAGAGAGAGAGAGACTGACTGACTTTGTTTCCACTAAAAAAACAAACAACAAAACTAAAGGGAAACTTCATCCAGAAAGAGTGTTGGCTGTTCTTTTTAGCTCTCTAACGCAAATTTCTTCTGAAGGCAACAATAACATTAGCAAAGATGCCCCATAGCCTGTTCTGCAGAAAACACACCAGCAGGTGTCCACGCAGATGAGAAGCCAAATAAGTCCTTGGCAGAAACAGAGACTGTTATTGCAGCAGGAGAACAGAAAGAGGTTAGACACCAAACTGCTCTCTTGATTTTATGCCTTTTAAAATGACCACATGGAAATAAATCCCCAGCCCACACTGCATGTTGCTCCAAGGTTACTTTGGTTTGTAATTCTTCTCTAATGAGGGTCAAGACCTTTGCCCTTGGGGTTCTTAGGATCTTCTGAGTCTTCTGAATGCTGTGGCTTCTTGGCCAAGCTGTGGCACAGACGGAGGACACCAGATGGGAGCACACCACACCACCAGTGGAGCGAGAAGACTCCTGGTTTGAACAGTTTCCCTGACACGACTAACCTGGTGATTTGGGGCAAAGGTAGGCAGGTCTGGGATCCCAAGGATCAAAGGATGACCCGCCACTCATTCATTGTCTTCAGCTCCAGGACAGTGGGGCATGTGGGGGTATAAGCTGCACATGAGGGTGTATGCTGCACATGGGGGCATACACGCATGTGAGTATGTCCACTGCATGTCGATGCATACACTGCTTGTGGATGGCATTGATTCCAACTCCAAGCAGCTTTACAGGATGGAGCAGACTGCCCACTGGGGTTGTAAATGTTTACAGAAACAGATTGCTACAGCTTCCTCCAACAGACCTTGTGGTTAGCAGCTGAATACTTTAACCACTGTACTACCAAGACTCCCCTGAAGTCCCCTCTAATGGCCAGCAATAGGCTCAGAATGGCCTGGGGAACATGTCCACTGCTTGGTCACAGAGAAAGGTCACAGAGGCCCCTCTGTGTGCTCGCAGACAACGCTCCTAGGGCTGCAGAGCTGGTAATATGATGCTGCCCTAGTTTTTAGAATAGATATAAAGATCAGACATGTTCTGGACTATATTTTTAATATGAAAGTGTGGGCAGACAACCATAGGGTCAAATAGAAACCCCAGAGAAGAGGGTCCATAGAAGGGATAGTTGTTGTTAAGTGTCATTGAGTTGAATACGATTCACAGTGACCCCCATGAACAACAGATCTGAACTTCCCCCTGTCTTGCTCCGTGTTCATCACCTCTGACACATTTGAGTTCACGGAAGCAGACACTGCATCAATCCATTTCACTGAGGGTGATCCCCTCCACCTTTCCGAGCATGATGTTCTTTTTCAAGGAATAGCCTCTCCTAACAACGTGTCCATAATATGTGAGGTAAAACGTCATCAACTTTGCCTCCACGGAACATTCTGGTTGCCCTTTCTCCTACACATATCTGTTTGTTCTTTTGACAGGCCATAGGCTATTCTGCAGTCTTCTCCAATATCATAATTCAAATGCATCAATTCTTCCCCTGTTATCCTTCTTCATTGTCCAGTTCTCAGATGCATGGCAGGGGTTCGAAAGACTGTGGCCTGAATTGGGTGCTTTAGTTTTTAGACTGACATCATTGCTCTTCAGGACTTTGGTGAGATCCCTGACAGTAGACTTGCCCAATGCTATAAGTCTTCTAATGTCCTGACTACTGAGATTTTGTCCCAGATTTTGTCAAGACTTTTGTTTGAATTGACTAAGCTAAAGATCAAAAGTTTGCATCCACTCAGAGGTGCCTTGAAATAAAGGACTGATGACTGCTTCCGAAGTCAGTCATTGAAAGCCACAGTTCTACTAGATAGACATGAGGCCACGATGGGGCGGAATCAACTCAATGGCAACTGATTATCAAACTGGTTATCAAAGATAATGAATTCTAGACTGAAAATAGTGTTGTTGTTGTTGTTATGTGCCCTCGAATCGTTTACGACTCATAGTGACCCTATGCATAACAGCCCTAAACCCTGCTCTATCCTGCGCCAACCGCACTGCCTCTGACACACCCATCCCAATTACCCCAGTCACCGAATCAATCCATCTCATAGAGGGTCTTCCTCCTGCGCTGTCCCTCCACCCTCCCAAGTATAATGTCCCTCTCCAAGGACCCGTCCCTCCTGGCAACATGCCCAAAGTATGTCAGACGAAGCCCCAGAATCCTTGCCTCCAAGGAGTAGCTTGGTTTAATCCTCTCCAAGATGAATCTGTTTGTTTTCCTGGCAGTCCATGGTACATTCAGTACTCTTCTCCAGCACCACAGCTCAAAAGCATCCACTCTCCTTCTGTCCTCCCTAGTCATTGTCCAACTCTCTCATGCATAACAGGCGATTGCAAAGACCATGGCCTGTATCAGGTGCACCTTAGTCTCCAGAGAGACACCGTTGCTCCTGAGTACTTTAGAGAGGTCCCTAACAGCAGACTTTCCCATCGTGATATGCTTTTTTATTTCCTGACTGCCGGTGCCAAGAGTGTTGACTGTGGAGCCGAGCAAACTGAAGCTGTGAACAATCTCAATCTCTTCGCCATCCATCCTGACGCTGCCAATTGGTCCAGTGGTGACAATATTTGTCTTCTTGACATTGAGCCTCAGTCTATACTGAAGGCTGCAGTCCTTGACCCTTTGCAGCAAGTGCATGAGGCCCTCCTCAGTTTCAGCAAGCAGGGTTGTGTCATCTGCATAACGCAGATTGTTAATAGATCTTCCACCAATCCTGATGCCATAATTCTCCTCATAGAGCCCAGCCTCTCGGATAATCTGTTCTGCATACATGTTGAAAAGGTATGGAGACAGGATGCATCCCTGGCGTGCACCCTACCCAATTTTGAACCATGCAGTGTTACCCTGCTCTGTTCTGACTACTGCCTCTTGGTCCAAGTATAGGTTTCGCATTAGCACAATTAAATGTTCCGGGATTCCCATTCTTCTCAGAGTCAGCCACAATTTGTTATGATCCACACAGTCATTCTTTGAACTCTCTACTGAAAATAGTACAGAGTTCAAAGAATGCTAGTGATAAAAACTTTTGGGGGGGGCAAGGTCTTCTCTTGCAATTAATTGCCCCTGAAAACCTTCAAGAGGGTCAGCTATGGGTTGGTTCCAACTTGATGGCACATGACAACAACATCATATCTGAACCCAGTCTCCTTGATTGTAAAATAGGAAGATCAATGTACTATTCCAGCATAGCTTTTTAACTCAAAGCAACAAGCTCAGTGCCTAGAAGACCTTTGCTCTGTGTACCTCCCTTTTCTTGGCTCCTTGCAACTCTAGCTTATCCTTGGTACCACTTGCTTAAGACCGATTCTGTAGTTTTAATTCTTTGTACATATTACATATTGGAGATTTGCATAAGCTAAAGGAGATCAGTGAGGTGCCTCTGGCTGCTTCCTGAAATGGCCTTTCCTTAATGACTGAAAATTGTTTTCTATACTCTTCAGTTCACAAGTTCACGTGGCAGGAGCAAGATAAGAAATGATGTCCTCAATAAACACACCAAACTTAGTTTAAATAATTGCCCAGTGCTCAGAGGAAGAAAAGAACTGTTAATTGAGTTTAGATTGAATTTTCAAATGCTGCCTTTCCTATCGTGCTACACTTCAAAGTTACAGAAGGAAAACAATGCTCCAGGTATTTCAATGATAGTCAGCACCTCTGCTCTATGCAGCCGCAGTACGTGAACAGCTGACCACAGAAGATTACAGATCTGGCAGGGGACACTTAAAATATTACCCTGTTCACGTTTTACTCCCACAACTGAGAGAAATATTTATGTCTGTTGTGTTAGAAGGAAAGTGAATCAAACAGTCCCAGAAAATTGGACAAAACCTCACTGTCAGAGACCCTCACTCTTGTGGCTCCTGTGTCCCCACCTGTTCCCTTCTGTGACCAGTGGCTTCTCTGGGTGGGTGGTGGAGACCATTGGGACGGTAACGTCATGGGCAGCGCTTCCTTCTCCTTCATGCAGCAGCGGGATGGCGTCTTCTTCAGTTAGTTCAGCTGACTTCTTCTTGCTTCCGTGATGGGACCCACCGTCAATCAGGTTTCCAAAATTACCTGCAGAGGCAGAAGCAAGGACAAGCAGTGTGGACCTGCTTGGTGTAAGAGAGGCCAGTTCATGTCTTTCGAGGACAAGGGCGTAAAATCTCAGATTGAAAGTGGGAAAAGCAAGGGTTGGACTGAAGAAGTAAGATTGACAATTACAATATGTTGCACTCTTCATTCATTTTACCTATTCTCATACAAGAACTGTCTGAAAACAGTGTATGATTATGCATTACATGTATTAGAACAATCTGGAACAAGGGGTGCATTGCAAAGTGGCTGGGGGAGAAGGAATGAAGAAGAGGGAGGAAAATATGCAACAATGAAGAAATGAAAACCCAACCTTTCTGTGAACTTTTGTTAAAAAAAATCACAATTTTTAAAAAAGCAAAAATAAATCATGTACATTACTGATTAGAGTCAAGTATAAAGGAAAATGGTCAATTGAAATACTAAACCAAGGAATAACCATTTTTAACCCATTGACACATATCCTTCCAAAGTTTTTCTTGTAAGGGAGCTCTGGTGGCCTAGTGGCAAAAAGCTGCACTGCAATCCCAGAGGTACTCGGTTTGAATCCACCGGATTCTCTGCTGGAGAAGGAGGGACAATGTCCTCATGTACCAGTCAGATCCGATTAGACGGAACACACACAAAAAATTAATATAAAATAAAATTCGAAGTTTTCCTGTAGATGTTGAAAGGGTATCATTGCGGATACAGTTCTTTGTAATTTCCCTTTTCCTGGACACAGAGATTTGAGATTCTGTATCTGTCACTCCAACCATTTGATTTGAGAGAGTTGGATTCCATCACCACCTCCTGCGCTCTCAAGAGAGGGCTGCCTTTACTAAAACCAAGACTTCTTTCAAAGGAATTCTCCATCTTGAAATGATTTTCCCAGTCCAAGATTACTGGGAATTACAATAATAGCTCCTACAATGTGCCTGGCACTTTGCACGCATCAACGCCTTCAAGGAGCT
Source organism: Elephantulus edwardii (assembly GCF_000299155.1). Lineage (NCBI taxonomy): Eukaryota > Metazoa > Chordata > Mammalia > Macroscelidea > Macroscelididae > Elephantulus > Elephantulus edwardii. The sequence continues at coordinate 17,255,557 of NW_006399753.1, forward strand.
ATTGTTATTCCCCTATTATAAATAAGTAAACTAAAACCTGGAGAAGCTAGGTAAAAAGTTAAATGAGTGTTATGGAACTGGGGTTAGCAGTCAAATCGACTTTAACAACTCTTCATTATTATTTTTAAAATGAAAGTATAAAAATAAAACCATCTCTTCTAAATTGGCACAAGAGTGGGCAAAGAATTGTTCATTCCTTTCTGACAAACGTTCACCAGAGTGTTAGCATCTTCATTTAGAACACTCGTTCATTCCAGAAACATCTTAAGCCTCTCTAATGAGAGCCACACACTGCATTCTCTGCACTCACCAATGGAAACTTCGAAGCTAATGGGTTTGTCTCCAATCTTTCGGTCAATCATGGTAGCTTCAAAAAATGCTCCAAAGAGTAAAAATTCCTCATATTTTTCTGGTATAATCTATAGAAAATTTAAAAAATTAGATTAGCTTTTTGTCTTTCTCATCACAAAGCTTGATTAATGATGTTAACCCAACCAGGCTTCTAAATAAATGGGCTTGTGCAGTTTCTAGGGATTCATTTCAGTCTGAAATGGCATCAAATATTTCTCAAGTAATTAGGCTGGAATCAAGTCAATAATTTGCAGATTCAAATTTAGCCATTTCTCTGGAATGATACAGTCTCAGTCTCTGATCTTCCCTTTTAAAGACAACCTCTCCTTTTATTTTCAAGAACAAACTGTGTGGAACTTTCCAAAAGGCTCTTAGTGAATTAGTGCTTGGGACCACAGGCTGGTGGTTAGGCATTTGGAAAATAGAACCCTTCCACCAGATCAGGATTCTTCGATTTATCCAACCTGGTCACATGTTTAACTTTCTCTGTGTCTCATAACAAACATGAAAGGTAAAAATTTGGACCATAACTACTTTTTTCTGGACTAGGAAACTGAAGCTTAAGGCTTTTGAGCTATTTCCCCAGGTATTCTGGCTACAGATTCAGTACTATCTGAACCTCCTGTTGGCTCAATGCCTGGCACTCACCCCAAGTCAGAAAGGACTTCCTGGAGAACACCAGCCAGGAAACAAAGGCATTCCCCTGAGGGTTAGTCACTGTGCTTGTGGGGCACACGCGTGAGCTCATCCACCATGAAGAGTGCTTGGTGGGGTTCGTGGAGAGGAACTCCAGGTGAAGCATGGGGGGCATTCCCTTTTATATTTAAAATGGAAATAAAGCCCAGAGACTCCAGGGCTTCTGTCCCAAGGTCACAAGCCATAACCCTTCCCTTGGGAATGGGCATTTCATGGCAAAGCACCAGTCGGCCCACTTCTCTACCAAACACTGTAATCCAATTGACCTGAGGAGGAGTCTCAGAGACAGCATACTAGAATTTACCCACGTCGCCTACTGACAAAATGCTGCATTCTTTAATTTTTTAAACTATCAATTGTTGTTGTTGTTGTTGTTGATTTCCTTCGAGTTGAGCACGACTCATAAGTGATCATATGAACAAAAGACTTGAAGCTCCTCTACAACTATCAAAGTTCATAGAGTTTCCAGAGGCATGTTATTTAGGAAGTGAATGCCATTACTATTGTTAAAGTAAACAGTTGAGAGAAGTTATTTAGAGTTTGCATGTATCCTGGGAGTCCCCTCTGATAGTTTACAGCCTCAGAGCCCAATGGAGTGTCACTTCAAGTCAGACCGAGAACAGTGGGTTTGCTCGGGTGTCATGTATCCTTGGCTCCAGAAATCTTTCCCATAATGAGATGGGGAGGGAGGGAAAAGAAACAATCTTGGGGGCTCTATGATACAATAAGCGAAAGTTCCCTTGAGTTGTGATTCAAGGAGCTGTGGTGACACTCTGGTTAAGGCATTTGGTTGACAGTTTGAATCTACCACCTACTCCATGGGAGAAAGATAAAGCATAAAGGTCCGTTAAGATTTTTAGCCATGTGAAGAGACATTGTAATTAACTACATGAATCAACCATAATTGATGTTATAGAACAACACATGTGTGAATGATTGAATGAAGACCCAACATGGCTTGTAAACTTTTGTTGTTGTTGTGTACCGTCGAGTCGGAACTGACTCACAGCTGACCCTCCAGCAGATTTTCAGAGGCAGTTAATTGCACAGGAGGAGATTGCCCATCCTCCTGTGGAGCAACTAGTGGCCTCGAACCGTGTGCCTTCACGATTGTAGCACAGCTCCTTGCCACTAGGCCACCAGAGCCTCAAGTGTAAAAAGGAGAAATGAAATAAAAAAGATTTGTTATTTTTAAGTAACATCAAATGAGAACCAACTCATAGCTGAGCCTTCCAGTTTTTCAAAAGGAGTAAATCGCCAGAGACGGAGTTCCGCTGCCAGAGACAGAGTTCCGCTGCCAGACGGGCCGGGAAGACACCCAGGAAGAGCAATAGTCAGCGGAACCCCAGAGGA
>NW_006399753.1:17264554-17267970 GCF_000299155.1 Elephantulus edwardii
AGGAGGAGATTGCACATTTTTCTTTCATGGAGCAGTTCGTGGATCCGAACCACGTGCCTTTGGGTTGGCCTCACAGCTCCTTACCATGAAACCATCAAAACAACTGAAATGCAGATCTACAGCCTTGGCGACTTTATGCAGATCTTCTCTGGCCTACAGGGTCACTATGGCTCAGAACTGCCTCAGTGGCAGTGGTTTTGGGTTTGGGGTTTGAGTTGTGATGTCCCCACAGACCTGCAGAGAAGTAGGCTTCTCAGTTTCTCCTGTCCCAGTTTGCCACTTCTTTTTCCTCCTCTGCATCTTTCATCCCAACTTTCCTGAAGCTCGCAAAGCTCACCAAAACTGGGCTCCTCTCTCTCACCCACTCCCACCAACTCCCCCACAGCACTCTTTCTTTGTTTCTTGTTACTTTGGTTTCTATGGAAACTTGTGTTTTGGGGGTGTGCTCTTCAGGACTTTCTTATGAGCAGATGGTTGGACTGGGACGCATGTAAGGAGAAAGGAAGCAGGCTAGGCAACACAAATTTTGGGAGGGAATGAGACATATGCAGGCAGATATCCCTGGGAAGCGTGTCAGGTACAGACTCCACGCTGGGCTCCTCTCACAGGTGCTTGGAGCAATGGCTCTGACTCACTTCCAAAGACACAGCAAAAGGTTCCACCTCCACCTGGGGCTTACCTCTGGGAGCACATTGAAAGGTTCCACCTGGGGCTTACCTCTGGGGGAACATCAAAAGGTTCCACCTCCACCTCAGTTGAGTTGGTTTTGTCTGAAGTCGGCTGAGACTTGGCATCATCAGCTTTGTCCCCCTTGTCCTTACTTGATCCTTTGGGAGCTTTGGAATCTTTGTCCTTGGAAGATAACTTGAGCCCCTTCAGGGCTTTGGAAAATTTAGACTCCTGGGCCCCTCCTGAGAGGATCTCCACAGCAATCTCCACCAGGATTCTGCCCCTGAATGACACGCCTTCCCCAAAGCCTTCATTCAGCTCCTGGTAATCATCTATCAGACTGTGATTCCTGGGCGAGCCGTACAGGTTAATCCACGCAGGTCCAAATGTAGGTAGAAAGCCTAAGAAGACCCCAAGACTTAGTTACATGGTTATGACTTTACACTTATTATTTTTTATGAATGTTGTGCACTCATTTTAAAATTGTACAATGCATAGAATATGTAAAAGAAAATAGTAACAGAATATTACATTGCATAAAGACAATCAAAATTGTCACTTTAAAATCCTTAGTGAGTAGTTACAGCACTCAGTTGCAAACCAAAAGGTCAGCAGTTTGAACCCACCAGTTGCCTCAATGGGGAAAGAAATGGAAATCTAATTATGCAAAGATTTACAATCTTAAAAATGACATAAGGAAGTTCTACTGTAACTTAGCAAACTCTAACTCATTGTCATCAAATTAGAAGCACTTCACAGTTGACCCTTCATTGGGTTCCTAAGCCTATAAATCACATGGGAGAAGATTCCTCGTCTTCCTCCTTTGGAGCTGCTGGTGGATTTGAACTGCCAGAAAGATGTGGCATTTGGACCACCAGAGTGAAAACTGACACAAGAGCAATGGGTGTAATCATTTTGCTGTTTTCCCTTCTCGTCTGTTTTTCCTATGTATGTTTATATCTGTTCACAGTTGTAACACTATACATTTCAGTGTGCAACCTTTTCTGCTCATTCATTCACTCAATGTTTATTGGATCCAATATGTCAGGGACCATGCTAGACAATAAATGTAGACTTTAGTCAAGAATAAAGAAGATTAAAAAAAAAGAAGAAGAAGAATAAAGCAGATACAGACATTCACTGATTCATGCCCTCCACTCACCTAACCTGGTTAGGTTAACTTCTTCATTCCCTCCCAGGCTCCCCAGGTGATGTCAGAAGCCCCTCTATGCTGTACTCATGCTTTTAGGTACCCAGCAGTGAGTTGGAACACAATACATTTTCAGATTACTTAAACATATGGAAATAATCTTTAACCCATGGGCCACACAAAAACATATGGCAGGGTAGATTGGCATGTGAAGGAATCTAAATGCCTCATTTTCAACTAAAACCCCTGAGGTACAAGAGGGCTTGGCCTCCTCCAATCATGCTGGAAGACCTGGAATGGAACCAGAGTTTTGCTCTGTCCACTGTTCTACACTCATGCCAAACCACTGATAGCACAAAAGACAGATGGTACATAGCATCCCCTGGCATTTTCAGGGTCTGGAAGCTAGGACACGTGCAATGCTTAAGTAGTGACACCAATGAGTACTTTCTATTCACCACTGCAGTTTCCCCTCGCCAACTGTGAGAGGTCATTCACCACGCTAAAACCTGTTGTCATCGGTGCTATTTTCCATAGGTACACCCATGCCTAAGAGCTTGCCTGCTCAAAATCAAAATCAGTCATTTCCAAATCAGATGCACATGAGTTCACCTTTATCGCCATCCTGCTCATTGGAGATCTTCTTCAAGTCAATGAAATGAGTGGCCAGTGTGACATCATTCATGCTGCCTTCGTCCCATACCTGGATTTTCACCCTCCGGCACAAAGGAGGAAACATTTCCTTGAAGACTACCTGTTCGTGCCACACAGGATCAGCACAGTTCTTCTGCACTGTGGTTCGACCCTAAAGACAAAGCCAGGAGGATGTGAGCCATGGAAAAGTGATCTTTGAGAGACTAAAGAAAACTTTCTGCCCAGATGGGTGTGTCAAAAAGAAAACCGTTTCCATCTGACACACCATGAAAAGCAATGATACCCAACGAACACCATTAGGAGATGGAATGATACAGGCATGAGTTCAAACAGCAAAGATTATAAGGATAGTACAGGACAAAACATTGTTTTGTTCTGATGTATTTAAAGTCATTATGAGTTTGATGCTATCCAAGGGTACCTAACAACAACAACAACACTGTGCTGGCAATGTTGCCAGCTCTCTGGGGGAAGTGTAAGACGTGTCCTTGGCCATGGGATTTTCATTAATACGGAGGATAGGAATGGAACAAATATTTGTATCTTGAACAGAAGTCATTCTCTGGACCCCTGGATGCAGAGAATAATACCATTGGACCCTAGTTTGTATTCTATGAGAATTGTGGCCTTGTATAAATTACATACCCATCTGTATCTCAGTTTCCTCATCATAAACTAAAGGTGATGCCCCATAAGATCTCTGAGGCACTCCCAAATATAAACTTCTGCAGTGGTCATCCTGTCTAGAGGAATGGACCAGGACACATCCTGATATCTGAGACAACATGAGTGTCGACTCATGCTTCCAATTCTGGCCAGTAAGGAGTAAGCTGATGACATATTCTCAGGACTCATGTTTTCAATGATTCTTAAGCAGGAGAACAGGGAACAGAGATTTCAAGGTTTACATATGTCATGAATTTAACTTTCCTCCTCCATAAAA
>NW_006399753.1:17268070-17297093 GCF_000299155.1 Elephantulus edwardii
ATATTAGCTTGACTGGGCTTATGATTCTCAGTTGGTTTGCAGGTTTGTAATGATGCAATCTGGCAGCTGTACAATGATGTAATCATACCCATGATGTGATCAGCTGATCAGTTATAAAGATACTGAGGTGACATGTGATCCTTAGTTGGGCCACAGCCTTGATCTGACATAATGAGAATTTTCCTGGGATATGGCTGATATCATCCTCTGTTTTACAAGACATTAAAAAGAGAGATAGAAGCTCTTCTTTCAACAACAAAGAAAAGGCAGAAACAGACCATGTCCTCTGGACTCAGGATTCCTGAGCTGAGAACCTCCTAGACCCAGAAAAAGATTGATGCTAAGATACATGGAAATTTCCAAGGGATGAAAATCCTAAAGATGTTGGAAGGTGACACAGACTTCTTCCTCCAGGGGCAACAGAGATAAAAAGTCTTCCTTTATATCTGACACCCCAGACCGGGACTTCTTGGCTCTCAGACTGTGAGAGTATAAATTTCTATTTGCTAAAGCCATCTACTTATGGGATTTCTGTTATAACAGCACTAAGGTAGCTAAGATTATTTAGAATAAGGACCACCTGGGTAGAGTGTAGAGCACAACGGGAGAAATGTAGTAATTCTTTAATGCCGTAGGTCCTAAGGACTCTGTAGTGGCTCAGAGAAGTAGCCAGAAGTGAAGGAGAAGAGGTCTGTCTGCCTTGGTTCTAAATAGTGACTCACCTACTGTGACTCCCCATTGTCTCCAAAAAGGAGTAAGTAGATGACCTTCCCCTGCGTACCACCTCACTTGGCTTGTTGCCTTCTAGTGACCTTTTGTGATTTCTCTTTCAAGGTACTTGATGGGTTGTTTTTAGGTTTGTTAGCTTTTTCTACTTATAACTAAACTTCCTTTGAATAAAAATGTCCTGGGGAAAGGTCAGGACTCTGGGACTTGCCTGCCAGTATCAGTGAGGAAGGTGATAAATGATTCCTTACCATCTGCCCAGCGAAGGAGACCTCCACGAAGGGGTCCACGAGGTCCTTGCTGTCACCCACAAATGCTTTGGTGACATTTGCCATGATGCTGGAGTTTATTTTTGGCAACCCCTCTGCTTTGTAGAGTCTTACATAGAATCTGGCCCAGGGTCTTTCTGAGGGGAACCCATGGGGAATCAAAAGGTTCCTGAAAGTGGAACAAAAATGACAACATCAAAATGCTCTCATTCTGAGAGAATAGAGAGCAAAAGTAAAAGCAATTCTCAGTCTGAAAGGAGGCTTCTGACACATGAGAAAAATCTGAATAGATGAGGATTCACCCCTGAGATGGTTTTCTGCCTACTGTAAGTGGCTATGAAGGGGATGGAGAGGGTGAACACACATTTATTCAAGTCCTGGGAGTCTAGCATCAACACTGTCTCCCACTCTGCGCCTTAACAGAAGTATGTTTAAGACTTCCCAATCCATAAACCAGAGGCTGAAATTATGATGTGTTCTGAGAAAAGTCAGCTAGACTCCAGAACTGCTTTTAGACAATGGCTACGTAGGAGGACAGATGGTTCATGTTCTAGAAGTTGGCCTCTCAATGGATAATCATGTCTTTGACAACTCATCATGGCAGCCCTGTTAGAGCAGAATCCCTGGGTGATTCATAACTTCGTAGTTCTTATATGCACTCTTTAGGGAAAGAGGTCAAGGCAGGGTAAAGAGAAACTATGATTGGGACACATCATTTCTCTCACCCAGCCCTGGGTGGACCTGGCTCACTTTTCTATCTGCTCCTCGGCATCAGAGATTTTCAGGTTGTTGGTCTTCAAGACATCGCCTTTCCCAGTCACGCTGATGTCACACTTCAGGTACCCCTTGGTGCCTGTCCTGATGTCGCCAGGGTCCATGAGCAGAGCCCACTTGTCACAGAACTGATGACCTGTAAAAGTGCCCTGACACCTCAGATGCTCTGTCCAGGTAGACCTGGTGGCTGCACCCATATATGTCCCTCTAACCCTGGCGCCTCCCATGCATATTTTCCCCTTTGTTATTCCAGGCAGCCTCTCTTCTCAATCATTTCCAATTCTCATACCCATATCCGTCTCCTTCTCTCCCTTGCCTTTTGCATCCTTCCTGTTCTCTGCCTTCTCCTCCAACTTAGCTGGTATGTTTGGGAAGCCTCCAACCTGCTGTGAATTATCTACACTAGTCTACACAGGAGTCCAGATCTGACTGAATACAAGCCGCCATTGAGTCAACTTCAACTCCTGGTGATCCCGTGAATGTCAGAATAGAACTGAGCTCCACAGGGTTTTAATGGCTGAGGTTTCAGTAGTAGATTTTTATGTCTTCTGAGGTACCTCTAGGTGAAATTGAACCTCCAATCTTCCAGTTACCAGCCAAAAACGTTAACTGTTTGCACCACTCAAGGAAAGGAGAATATGAATGAATTGTGGAACTAATATATGTCCATTGGTCATGAATGAGGCTCATGGATATTTTTGTTTAACCTGTCCTACACTTTGAAACAGTACTTCAAAGTTCCTTAGGGGGGGAAAAAAATCTATATTTTTAACTTATCTTTAGCCAAATTTCTAACATCTTTTTAAAAAAAATCTGGCAATACCAGGTTCATGTTTCTGCTGCCCCTCTCCTATGGTTCATGAGACTTTCTATTCTCTACAGAATCTATTGTTTCTCAACATACTGTACCAAGTCCACAGTCTTTAGTTACAAGCACTGGCGAGAAGCCCCCCTCCATGGTCATGTGTGTTGGGAGCCACTGTTGACAAGAAGGGTCTCTGTTACTAGCTCTAGGTCTTGGACAACTTCTCTGAGTTTCAATTTCCTATAAACCATGGAAAATAGTAATTCTTATAACTCTAACTAAACTGATTCTGATATAGTTGACTCTCCAGTGAGTTTTCAGAGACTATAAATCATACAGCAGCAGCTGGTGGATTTGAACCACCTGCCTTTGGGTTGGCAACACAACTCCTTACCCTCTAAGCCACCAGAGATACAGCAAACACTTACATGGTGTTCCATGGTCATTATCATGTGCCAGATTGTATAGAACATTATGCATATTTGTTAACTTCTGTCTCCAAAAACTCAATATGATATTATCCCCAAATGTACAGGTAAAGAGTCAAAGACTCATATATAGAAGTTAACTCATTTTCTCAAGGTTGTAGAGTCGGGAAACAGCACAGCAGAATTTTAATCTAGGCAATTTGACTCCACAGTCTCTATTCTTAACTCCTATACTTTATTGCCTCTTCTGCCCTTGATGTCTCACAATGCATGATGAAAAAGGATTTGTGAGGAAAATAAATTGCTCAGGCCTGTGGATGCATAAAATAATTTTATAATTAGATTGTATACTATTAAAGGCAAAAGCCATGACTTGCTCAGTTTGCAAGCTGCACAAGCAAGTGAATGAGAGACCTCAAGGTGAAGTATCTCCAAAAAGAATAGCAAGACAGAGATTGGTAGGAGATGCTTTCTTACCAGGTTGGTTGTACACAGTCCCCAGGTCTACTTTGAAGGAACCAATCAGAATGCTTCCTATCAGCTTGTGATGAAAAACCTGAGGAGAAACAGGAAGTGAGTACCAGCAGCTCTACATTCATCTTTTGAGTCTGTGAAATGGGCTCATGGTGTTACAAAGAGGATTCTAGAACTTGACCCTACCTAGCCTTCACTCTCTACTGGAGCACAATGAAGTCAGATCATCAGACTTCAGGTTGTAACAGTCTTCAGGAAGATCTTATCTGCACCTCTTCCTTCCAAGTAGGTTTTCAAAGAATCTGATATTGAAGGACATCTAATAACTCCCACTGTCTGAAAATATTTCTGCAACCAAAGCAAATCCTAGTGTACCTGGTCCTTCACCACCCACTTCTTCTGTCTTGAATGCTCTGAGCAAATGTCCCTTCCTCCAATCAGCCCCCCAGATTCCCACAGCTGAAAGTGATCCTTCTCTACTGGGGTTCCTGCAGCACTTTGCTCACAACTTTCATAGAGGATTCATAACACATTGGGAGGTTTTGGATGTGTGTGATGTTCGGAATCGAGGTGGCCATCCTTGATATTCTGTCTTATCAGAAGTCAGTGAAGTTCCTGGCCCAGGCCCAGCAGCACATTTCAAGGGAGTTCAATGAAAATGAGAACAGCTTCAAGGAAAGTGGCAGTGCTGGTGCCAGATCTGGAAGCTAAATGATATGAGAAACTGCTAAATAACCAGGAAAATGTCGCTCTTATCACAGAAAGGAGAAAGCTAGCGTGTGGAGAAAGGGAAGAAGTTAAGAATCTTCATATCTTGGAAATACTGCAGCTGGAAGATGGTGTAGGTTCCCCTTTGGCATTCCCAAGTTCCAGGAAGAGAGATTTTTATATCAACATAGGAAAACATTTATAGCAATTAGACATTCTCAAGAATGAAATGAGCCTTCCTATAGGTAGTGAGCACTCCATCCCTGGGCCTAATCAAGTAGTGATACAAGAAGCTCTTGTGATGGAGGTAATGGAAAGGGGATTTCTACACCAGTGGGCAATTACATTGGATGGTTCCTAAGCTTATCTTTAACTATAAAAGTCTATCAGTTCTCAAAAAGGATAGTTTCCAACTGTCTCTGCTCACCACATGGCCTTATTTATAATGATTGCTCAATAAATTTTCTGAATTGATGAATGATTGGCTGATGGAAGTATGGAAGACTTTTCTTAGTTGGTAAACAGTTCTTTTGGTCACAGATAATCAAAAACAATAAATCCAACTGACCTCAAGGAAAACAGCTCTTTTCATATTCCTTTCCACCCTCCTTTCCAAGCCCAGGTGACCCAAAAGAGTTAGAGACCAAGGGGAAGTCAAGACAGCCTGACTTGAGCAGAGGATCTTTAAAGCCACACACACAGCGCTCACATTAGAACCCTCCAGGCGTACAGCTGTCAATGTGGCTTCCCCAGAGCCTGAGCATGAACAGACACTTGTCTCAAACTCCACTCTCAGGCTTGTCATGGACAGAGTGAAAGAGAAGAACCTGTATGAGTCTTGAAATATCAGAGACTTCCTCAAATCGCCCAAGCAGAGGTCAAGCATCAAGCAGACAGTGTGGCTGGCCAAGCACTGGACCACAGGGACTCTGGGTCTGTCTCCCAACAGAGAGCTGGGCATCTGCAAGCCTTGGGCCATTACAAAGGGAAGATGACCTTTGGCAGCACCCAGATCAAACCATCTGCAAACCGTCCTGACAGCATCTGCTTACAATACTCTCTCTTCTTCTCCTGCAGAGATATTCTGAGCAGGCTGACTTTTAGCTCATGGACCAGCAGAAAAAACGGGATCCTCTCAGGGGAGATTTCCTTTAACACCACTCATCTTCCTGCCTCGGGATCATTTAGGGACATGAGGTACCGCTATTACCTCTAGCTAGACGAGTGGAGAAAGGGGAGATCACTTTGGATCCTCTTCCTACCAACCAACCAAACCACGGAGAGCGTTGCGAGCTTTGTATAGGATATAGAATAAAAATCTAGTTATCCGCCACACTTTGGAAATCTACACAGTCCCATCGGAGCCCAGTATGAGGCCACTCTCATAAACAGGTGGTGACCTGAGTGATGTAACTTAACAAAGTCCTGGGCAGTACCCCAGGTCCCAAAATAGCTTCTGTACCACTTGTCACCATATCTGAAATGCAAACATTAGGAACATTTGGCTCCTGAGAACTTTTCATTCTTTAAGAGTCACATCCTTCAAGTGGCCCTGGGGAGGGTGATATCCTGGGTCTCCTGTTACCTAAACAAGACTGCAAGAGTGTGTTGACAGCCAGCTGTGGTGAAAGGACACACAGAAAGGAGATTGGGCGTGAGATAAAGCTAGAGGAAGGAGACTCCAATAATGGTTTGTTTTGGGTTTCTATTTTGATTAGTGTTGATCTTTCTATTGAGGAAACCAATGTCCTCAATCTCTGCGCGTCTGTCTCTCACTGGCACATAAAGTGAGAATTATCTCCTGTCAGAATTATTTGGAAGAGAGTACTTCTCCCTTGACCATAACCCAACTCCCACCGTTCTCAAACATACCTGTCCTGGCACCCCTTTCCATGGAAAAGCAATGATTTAGCAAGCGGTGAGAGAGATCTGACTGTTGTACCTTGAGTGGAAAAGTTGGAGTTGAGGGGAGGTGACCACATTTAGCCTGTGTTTCTCTCTCATCTGGGCTGCTATGGATTCAACATTGGTGTCCCTTCCCTCTGCGGAGTGAGTACCCTGGAGGAGGCTAAACCAGAAGCTCCCTCTGTTCCCTCCCAATACTTGGTCGGTTGGAGGCAGCAATTCTCTGGCAAGGGTAGGGAAGGGTCTACCAGTAGACCCAATTACCCATGGGTTATAAAGTCTACATTCAGTGAAAAATATTAAGATATTACTTGTTCTAAGTCACAATTTCTGACACAGCTTTACCACTGATGAAATGAAAATATTTGGCTCCTTTCAGATTTTTATTTTCTATTATTCTATATGTTACCAAGTAGGAAGGAAAGTGGTGTGATTCATTACCATTAGTGTACACAGCACCCGGAGAGAGAAACAGTGACATTTACCTCAGAAACAAAGGAAATGAACTCAAAATGGCAATCCATTAGGATGCCATTTAAACCATAAGCTTCACATTAGTAAGCTATACATTTCAAGTCATAATACCTTCAGAGTACAAGAAATAGATTTTTCTTAAAACATTTTGTTTTCCCCCTCTGCTATACTGATTACTTCAAGTTCTGTCCTGTTAGCATCAGACTCACCAACCCACACTCACCCCCTTGAATCGATTCAACCTCACACATGCTGAGTTAGCCCAGAGAGTTCCCAAAGCCACTCTCCCTCCCACGTCCCCTCCCCTCTCCCAATGGAAGACTTACCGAGATTTTGATGATCTTGTCAAAAAGATGTACTTGAGGCCCAATGAAATCGAAGACAAAGTACTGTAAGACATAAAGTTCATTCTGACCATCAGCCCACTCTTGTGTCCTTAGGTACCCCTACACCAAGAGAGACCCCGATATCTGGAGCAAGTTTAGATCTCTATCATTCTTACTCATTGCCACCCGATATTCAGTGCCATGAATGTGAGTGAGAGTGCTGCCTAAATGTGTCTTTGAAGCAAATTTGTAGGGGGATGTGGTTCTTAGTTAGCCTTGTATCTGTGTAAGAAATAACACTGATGGCACAGTTTATCATGGCTAACCGTAAGGTTCTCAGTTCCAATCCACCAGCTGCTCCATAGGAGAAAAATAAGGCAGTCTGTGTCCATAAAGACTTGTCGTTTTTGTTAGGGGCCGTCTAGTTGACTACAACTCATAGTGACCTTATGAACAACAGCTCTGAATCTTGCCCTATCTTACCCCAGCCACACGCTCTCTGAGCTGCTCAAGCCCTTTGTAATAGTCACTGCTTCTTTCCATCTAGCTGAGGTTCTTCCCCTCAACCTTTCCCAGCAGGATGCCTTTTTATAAAGGCTGGTCTCTCCCGATGACATATGTTCAAAATATGTGAGACAAAGTTTCACCATCCTTGCCTCTAAGGAGCACTCTGGTTGAACTTCCCCTAAGACAGGTTTGTTTGTTCTCTGGGAAGTCCAGGGTATAGTCAATACTCTTCACCAATGTCTCAATTCAAAGGCATCAATTCTTCTTTAGTCTTTCTTATTCACTGTCCAACTTTCAGATGCATATGAAGCAATTGAAAACACCATGGCTTGGACCTGGTGCACCTTAGTCTTTAAACTGACATGCTTGCTTTTTTAACACTTTGGATATTTTCTCTACAGATTTCCCCAATGCAATACAAAACCTTTTGATTTCATGTCTGCTGTTACCATGGGTGTTTCTTGTCAGTCCAAGTAAAATAAACTCATTGTCTATGTAAAGATGTACAGGCTCAAAAATCATCTGAAGCAGTTCTAATTGGTCCTGTTAGGTCGCTATGAGTTACGATAGAATTAAAGGTAGTAGATTTCAGTGTAGAGAAGGATATTGTGGGGAGCTCTGGTGGCCTAGTGGCATGAAGCTGTGCTGCAATCCTAAAGGTGCACAGCTCAAATCCACCGAAGGAGAGACAATCTCCTCCTGCACCAGTCAGATCTGATTTGACAGTACACATGCAAAAACAATTATAAAATAAAAGAGAAGGATATTTTTGTTGTTGTTGTTGTTATGTGTCGTCAGGTCATCTCCAACTCATAGCAACACTATGTACAACAGCTCTGAACCCGGCTCTATCCTGTGCCAACCTTACTGTCTCTGACACAACTACCCCATAACCCCAGTCACTGAACCAGTCCATTTCATGAAGGGTCTTCCTCTCCTGTGCTGTCCTTCCACCCTCCCAAGCATGACATCCCTCTCCAAGGACCAGAATTCTTGCCTCCAAGGAGCAGCTTGATTTCACCCTCTCAAGGATGAACCTGTTTGTTCTCCTGGCAGTCCATGGTATATGTAATACTCTTTTCCAGCACCAACAGCTCAAAAGGATCCTTCTATCATCCCTAATCGTTGTCCAGCTTTCAGACTTTGCAAGTGAATGCAAAGACTAGATATTTTTTCAATAATCTGAAAGCTGCATGTACAGGAAGTGAAAGAGATTGTGACACCGAATTTGTTATAGGTAAGGTTTGGTTCAAGTAATTCATTTCAAAGTGAAGGCAAATTTACAAAACACTAAAGGTCAAGTACTAGTTATTCCATAAATTGAATGTTCGTGACCCAGGAACACGCTGTGTATCATCAACTGTCTGATTATTCCTTGGTAAAGGTCAACTAGGTTGTCTTCTGTCTTTTTCTTAAAATATATTTTTAATTATTTCTTTTTCCTCAGTTCTTCTTTGCTTTTTTCCATGCCCTACAATTTATAGCTAAACAATAGAGATGAAAACACAAGGAAGTCTACTCTCTCTTTTTTAAAAAAATATATTCATAAAATCTATTTTATGCACTTTAAAAAATTGTTATTTTATTATTTGCTTTCCTTTTTAATACATATGCAAAAAGCCATCATTCATATCCTTAAATTGACTCAGTGAGTGAGATAATGGGGGTATGTACAAGTTTGCCTCTGAAAAGCCGTCATGAGTCACATCAGGAGACGTCATGACTGATGTGCATGTACGTTTTTATTGGGCGTTAGGAAATTTCATTTCAAAAGCACTAGGTCCACTTTACATCCCCACAAGCAGCAGAGAAAGAGCCATCTCTTCCCACCTGCGCCAGCCATTGATTTTGTCATTTCTTTTTATTTTTTATGTAAAATGAAAAATGAGAACCTTGCCCACAGTACCTTCTGCTCGAGAACTTGATACAAACCTGATATTCTTGGAATTTTTTTGTTTGTTTCAAACATTCTTGAAAATTAAAGATTGAATAGAGAATGAAGGGAACTTAGAAATACGGGAAATTTTGAAGATTAGGAAAGTCATTAAATTTTAAGACTGAAGAAGTTATGTAGACCAGTCTCCTTGTTTTACAGTGAGAAGATCAAATGTGTGTGTAAGGTAATTAGATAATTAATATTAGTCTTGGGACCAAATCTTCATTCTGAAATTATACAACAATTTCCAGTATTAGATATCACACCATGTGATGTTAAGCCTCAAAAACCTCAAACTCGCTGCCTTCTAGTCTGAACCAACTGAGAACTGATCCTCCATTGGGTTTCTGCCCATTTTTCTCCTTCTGAACCACCAGTGGATTCAAACTATCAGGCAGATGTCAGCTTTGGATTAACAGCACAACCTCCTATGGACTATGTTGTTGTTCTTACGTGCCATTGAGTCTGAATGGACTCATAGCTGACCCTCCAGTGAATTTTCAGACACTGTAAATCACACAGAAAGAGGTTGCCTATCTCTCCTGCAGAGCAGCTGGTGTATTCAAACCACCTGCAATACAAACTCCTATGTCATTGTTGTTTGGTGCCGTTGAGTACAAAGTAGAACTCATAGCGATTCTATGAACAACAGATCTGAACCCTGTCCTATCCTGTGCCATCCTCACAATCTCTGACACACTCAAGCCCATTGCTGCAGTCACTGTGTCAATCTTCCTGGTCAAGGGTCTTCTTCTCCTTTGCCCACCCTTCTCTCTACAAGAAATAGCCTCTCCCAGTAACATGTCCAAAGTACATGAGGCAAAGCTTTACCATCTTTGCCTCCAAGGAGCAATCTGGCTGCATCTTCTCCAAGACAAACTCCTATAGTGTCTTTCAAATGTGGCTTTTATGAGTCTAAGATGCTGCTCCTTGGAGGCAAGGATTCTGAAGCTTCGTCTGACACACTTTGGGCATGTTGCTAGGAAGGACCAGTTCTTGGAGAGGGACCTCATGCTTGGGAGAGGGGAGGGACAGCGCAAGAAAGGAAGACCCTTGATGAGATGGATTGACTCAGTGATTGAGATAATGAGGGTAGGTGTGTCAGAGACAATAAGATTGGCTCAGGATAGAGCAGGGTTCAGAGCTGCTGTACATAGGGTCGCTATGAGTCACAAGCGATTCAATGGCACATGACAACAACAACAAGATGCAGAAATCTAGAATGGTGTTTTGGGGATTGATTGCAGAGAAGTGAGGGGGAGGGAGGATTTAGAAGCTGTTGTTGGCAGCTTCGTTTTGTTTGCTTTGAGCAATGAGGTAGAATGACAAGGCATTGGAGCTGGTACAATGGTGGCAGGAAAAGGACAAGTGACAGCTAACACCCTGCTTTCAAAGGCCAAAACAGAAAACCAAAAGGGTGGAAATGTAAAGATGCCATTAAACACTGTAATAAGATCATCACAGTGGGAACCTTACGTATCAAGGAAAGTGTACATTATGTTAAGAATCAAACAAAAATTTCAGGAACCTTTTTATTATGCGTGTTGGAATTTTTAAAGTTTTGGAGGTCAAAGAGTCTTTTATGGAAAATTCACTCACATAAAATTCTTTATTCCTGCGAAGGCTTTGGTGGCCTAGTGGCAAGAAGCTGCCCTGCAATCCATAAGGCACAAGGTTCAAGTTCACCAGCTATTCCATGGGAAAAGGATGAGCAATCTCCTCTTGTGCAATTAACTGCCTCTGAAAACCCTCTGAAGGGTGAGCGATGGGTTGTTTCCCACTCAGTGTACACACAACAACCAACAACAAGGTTAAAATATATGAGATGCTGTGGGACTCTTTGGGCTCCTATGTTAGTTCCACTATTTTCTATTTATGATCCTCTGTTAAAGTTTGTGAAGATTGTCAGCAACATACTGCATAACGTATTGAGTTGCTATCAGAAATGTCGGAAGTTCGAATCCACCAGCTACACCAAGGGAAGAAAGATGCGCCCTCTCTTCTCATAATGATTTTTCATTTTGGTTCAAGTATTGACAGCTGTGTATTATAGACTCACCCCCCTCCCACAGTCCTGTGGGGCCACATACCTTTTTCTAGCTAACAAACATTTTCCAGCCCCTCACAACTGGTGCCTTCAACATCTGATAATCTTTGATCTTGGAAATTAGGATGCGAAGTTGTAGCAAAGGTTTTCAGTTCAGTTTCTGTTTTCTATGTGATTCCCTACTCATTTCATTTGGGTCCAGTTTAATGTCATTTACATCCAAAACTTGAACACGTACAGTCAACACTAATTATGATAATGAGTAAATCTTCAGAGCAAAGCATTTTTATGTGTGTTTTCTTATGCAGTCCTCCTCCATGCCAAAAGTTGTTTGGTGGGGAGAGACGGGAGTGAAAAATTCCTACCATGGACTGCCAAGAGAACAAACAGTTCTGTCCTAGGGAGGGTAAAACTGAGCTGTTCCTTGAAGGCAAAGATTTTGAAGTTCTATCTCACATACTTTGGGCATATGGCCAGGAGGGACTAGTCCCGAGAGAAGGACATCATGCTTGGAAGGATGGAGGGACAGTGCAGAAGAGAAAGACCCTGGATGAGGTTTGACTCAGTGACTTGGGTCATTGGTAGGTGTGTCAGAGGCAGTGAGATTGGGTCAGGATAGAGCAGGGTTCAGAACTGTTGAGCACAGGGTCACTACAAGTCACAGTCAACTCGATGGCATGTGACAACAATCACTTTGTTGTTGTTAGTTGCCAGGAAATTGTTTCTGACTCCTGGCAACCTGCCACTTCCACTCACAGGAAAGAGCTCAGAGGCACTTGTAACAGAGAGAAAAGGAGTCCAGCACTTTGGAGAGATTTAGGTGTTTTCTGTTGATTTCATTACTCCTGCTCTCTCTGCTTTGTTCTTCAATTAACATTCTCATTAGCAGAATAATGAAGAGTTTACTCATTTTTTAAAAAAATATATAACTTAGGAGCTATGGTGGCCTAGTGGCAAGAAGCTACACTGCGATCCCAAAGGTATGTGGTTCAAATCCACCAGATGCTCTGCTGGAGGAGGGGCAATCTCCTCCTGTACCAGTTAGATCCAGTTTGACAATACACACACAGAATAATAAAATAAGTTAAAAAAATATAACTCATGTTGCTGAAATGCCTGTAGGAAAGAACATTTTGTATACAATTTCCTCCCCACTTTTTTCTTTTAAAACTTTTAACTGTGGCTTGAGTGAAAGCTTACAGAGAAAATTGGTTTCCCATTCAAAAGTCATGCAAACGGTTTCCCTCCTTATGCGGTATTTTGTGATATTTATCAATGTTTCAAATGCATATATCTTTTCCTTAATCATATTTATTTATAGTAAAGAAAGGCTGAAAAGTCTTCTGTCCACCAATAAGAGGCAGGCTGGTGTGTAAATAATGGCACACCAAGGCAATGAAAGCTCTTTAGCAAAGAAGAAAAGACTTTGAAACTGAGTGTAAATCCTGGTATGGATTAATCTCTAGGCTGCATTGTTTTGAAAAAGAAAAAGGCCAGGTCCAGAAATATATGTCTAGAACACTACCATTTGCATAAATTTATGTGTTTTCCTGTACAATTGTACATGATTGGAATATATATGGAAACATATCACAGACATGGCGAGGTAAGAGTAAAGCTGGAGAATTAGAGAGCAGAGACAGGAGGAAGGCTTCATTTTCCTTAATAATCTTTTGCTCTCTTTGTATCTCTTACCATAGTTTCTTTTTTTAAACATGTAATGTATTTCATTTTGAAAAGAGAATTTAGTGTTCGATACTTAGAAACTTCATGTCTCCGTTTGATGCTTTTTTCCCTGACAATTTCTACACTGTTTATGAAAAACTCAACTTATATTTTCCCACCCAGTCTACCTATTTCAAAAAAACCATTAACTTTCCAGTGCTTCTCCCTCAAAGAATAGGTATTTCCTATTCCTTCAATTCTGTCCTTTGCATTTAAGACAAGACCCACAATGAATGAATTTAAGCTTCTAGGAAATCAGGAAATGGAGCTACTGAAACAAAGCGGTACATTTAAAATAGAAAGATACTTATTGCCTTGCCTTTCCACTATCCTTTTTATAAACTCGATGGGCTGTGTTTCTGAGAAGGCTCAAACCGTTTGATGTAGGCTTGGATTATGATTGGAGCAGTGTGGAGGTGCATGGATTTTCTAGGTGGCTGGAAACTATTGCCGACTGGTGACGAGTATGATGGTGGTAAAGACGGTGTTGGTGACTCACCTCATTGTAAAAGGGGCTGTTGGTTCCTTCCTTCACTGTGCTTTGCTTCTTGTCATCCCCGATCTCAATGGTCACAACTGGATCAATGTTCTCCCCCACCAGCTGGCGGGCCTCGATGATGGTGATGGCAATCTGCAACAGAAGTCATTGTGTGCAGTGTCCCAGAAGGCTCATTCACATGGCACAGGGGAAGAGGGGCCAGGAAGAGTCAGCCACTTACTTGATAATTCTGAGATCTGACCTCCCCATCGTGGATCTTAGTCACCAGTTTTGATCTATTAAAAGAAAGTTTAGCACTTTAGTTCCTCAACTAATACTTCAGATCCCTACACTGTTGTGTTTTCAATCGTGTTGATTCTGACTCATAGCAACTCCACGTGACAAAGGGGAATTATCCCCTATGGTTTCCTTGGCTCTAATCCTAATGTGCATCTGATTCAGGCCATGGTCTTGCTGACGATTTTCTGTGCATCTGAGAGCTGGATAATGAACAAGGATGACAGAAGAATTGACACCTTTGAGCTGTGGTGTTGGAGAAGAGCACTGAACATCCCACAGACCATCAAGAAAAGAAACAGGTATATCTTGGAGACAGTGCAGCCAGACTGCTCTTTGGAGGCAAGAGTGATGAGGCTTTACCTCACATCCTTTGGGCAAGTTGTTAGGAGGGGCTAGTCCTTGGACATAATTCTAGGAAGGGTGGAAGGTCAGCAAAAGAGAAGAAGACCCTCAACTAGGTGAATTGACATGGTGACGGCTGCAATGGGCTCTTGTGTTTCAGGAAGTGTGAGGATGGTGCAGGATAGAACAGGGTCCAGATCTTTTCATAGGGTCTCTATGAGTCGTATTCACCTTGACAGCACCTAACAAAAACAATCCTCAGGGAAGGAGCCCTGGGACTGTACTCTGTCCAGTGTTGCCCTGATAACCAAATGACTGCTCAACACTAATGGTTTGAATCCATCAGAGGTTCTGTGACAGAAAGATGGGCAGTCTCCTTAAGTTCACCATCTCAGAAACCCTATGGGGGGCAGGGCTATGAGCTGGAAGCAATCCCATGGCATTGAGGTTTTGAGTTTTCAACTTTATGGAATCAGATCAACAGACAAGCTTTGCTCCTGTGTATCTTCTAGGCGCTCTGGTGGCCTAGTGGTAAGAAGCTGCATTGCAATCCCAAAGGCATGTGGTTCAAATCCACCAGCTGCACCACAGGAGAAGGCTGGGAAATCTCCTCTCATGTGATTAACTACTTCTGAAAACCCACCGGAGGGTCAGCTATGGATCAGTTCTGACTCAACAGTACACCACACAACAACAACAACAACACAGAAGCCGACCAACAGCTAAGCCTTGCTCCTGTGGAGCTGCTGAGTGGGTCCAAACCCCCGATGTTTCAGTTAGCAGCTGAATGCTTAACCATTGAGCTACCAGGGCTCCTTTAGATCATGTTGTTGTTGTTGTTGATTGTCTCCCAGTTGAGCACGACTCATAGAGACACTAGGAGCAAAAGGCCTGAAGCCCCTCTATAGCTATTGGCATTTATCAGAGTTCATAGAGTTCCCAAAGGCATGTTGTTTAGAAAGTGGATGGCACTCCTGCTTCCAACGCAATAATATTTTCCCAAATATTACCAAGTGCTCTCATTTCTATCATATCATATATTCTCCCTACATCTCTGGGGGAGCAAAGTGTATGACTGAATTACGTGACCTTTATATCTCAGTTTCCTCACCCCAAACTTGGAATCAACAACAGTATCTACTGTATTGGGTGATGGTTTAGGATTAAATAATATCACGCATGTTGAAATTCAACCCATGCCTGACAAGAAAAGAATTCACTCTTATTACAAGTATTAGTTGTTGTTGTTTTTTAATTTATGTCAGAGCTAAGTCTAAGCAAAGATCTCATCCTCCTAATCCTCTCCACAGGACCACCATGTCATTTCTTGTCGATATAACTATTCTGAACTTTGGGATTGCTTTTGAAAGAATTGGTAAAGGAGAAAATTGGAAGGAATAGTCAAGATACCATCTCAGTGAGATTTCACATTCTGGGAGAATTTCATTTATCTGAACTGTCACAGGTAATTGAAAACAGATGTGCAAAGCCTGGGCATTCAGGATTGGATAATAATATAAAGAGATGAATGAAAGACCCTGTTTTCAGAGATGCAGCAATGAGTGGAAATTCACAGAGCTTGAGTTCGCATCACATTTTGTCCTCCTGGCTCTTAGCCACACTGTGTTGCATTTCACTTCATTCATTTTCTGCTGATCATAACTGAGTCCAACAGAGAATACGCTAGCGAAAATATCAAGACTTTGGGGTCAAACCAATGTAAATGAGAGTGTTTGTTATCTCAAGTTGTGTAACTTTGAGAAAGTTTTTTAAGTTTCAATGTCATCTTCTGAAAGTGAAAAAATTTTTCACAGGGTTACTCTGAAGATTAAAGGAAGTGATGCACTGAGGAAAGGGTACAAATCTTTGAATCTATTCATCAATAAAATTGAGATTCTTTTTTGTTATTTATTATTGAAAACTCTCTGGTAAAGTTGGTTAGGGAAAAAACAAAGATGAAGAAGGCATGATCTTGACTCTTTTTAATAAACAAAAAAGAGAGGACTAAAGCATATAAAGCAAGAAATATTATGCAAATATAAAGCATAGAATAGGGAAATGTGGTAAGAGTTCAAAGAAGATAGACATTCCTGAGGGTCACAGTAAACAGCAAAGGCCTCTCTACGGAGACCGGCTGTGAACTGAGCACTGGTGGGTGGGCAGAACTTCAATTCATAGAGACTGGACCAGTCAAAGAGATAGGAAATGTTGCCATTCCTGGCTTCTCTTTCTCTTGCCTTCCTCCATTTGAAGTTGTTATCTTGAAATAAATGGCAAAGGGTGAATTGAAGGATATTTAATGCTTGCTCAGGAACTGAGAGTGGGAAGAGTTATTATGGAGCAGTCCAGGGGAAAGAAGATATGGTGGTGAGGGCATACAAATCTCACATCATCTCAAACAAACGCTCCGAACTTGTCACCTCTCAGCAACAACTCAAGATCTGATACATACAAAAGGAATAGCTTGCTTTAATAGTACAACTCTTTGTGAGAAGATCATGGAAGGGCATTGAGAGTTTATCATGAGTAAGGAATTGACATAAGCAAATACAGTAAATAGCATTGGTAGTCTCGATTACTGGTATCTCTGGACTCTTTCTTTGCTCTGAAACTGCAGTCCCTCCCACTCTGGCCTTGGGATTTGTGCTGGCCAATAGAATGCAGCACAGTTACTTTGGCCAGTTCTGAGCCTAGACCTCAAGAAGCCTTGGACAAATCCATATCCTCTTATAAAACCCTACCATTGCCACTATTGGGACTAGGCTAGTCTGCTGGAGGATCTCAGGTCACGAGACCAGGATTCCAGTGGTCCTAAATGAAGCCGAAGCCCTCCTAGACTACAAACATCAGACCTTCAGACCACAGTCAGTACAGCCACCAGTCTACCGTTGCTGGCCAGAGACCCATAACAACCAGTCTGTAATCAGCTAAGGCCAGCAAAACACCCAACTGAGCCACAGACTCATGAGAAATAGCATATTATATTATTATATTTGTTGTTGTTTGTTGTTATGTGCCGGGCCAAGAAGAAAGACACAATCTATACAGGAGTTCTACAGGACACATCACCTTCCCTTCTGAGACAGTACAACTAAACTTAAGAGACCCTGGACACAGAAAAAAAAAATTGTCAGCAGTTTACATGTTTGGAATCACAGGAGCCAAGAAAGCTTCAGATACAAGCTGTTAGATCATGGGTTGGACAATGGGAGATTAATTCTGAAGGCATTTGGCAGAAGTGAAGGGGTATCCTGGTGGAGGGCGGAGCTGGGAAATAAGTGGGTCAAGGCACTGGGATAAGGGCAGGGACTACACTGTAACTAATTGTTAACTCCACAATGAGGGATTTATCTTTCACTGCTCCACAAATTGCTGTCTGTCAGATACTCCTAAACATTCAGATTAAGACAGACTACGAAGAAGAATTGGCCATCCACTTCTGAAATAGCAGGCCTCTGAAAAGCCTAGAGTAAAACATTATTCTATTTCTATTCAATTCTATTCTATTCTATTCTATTCTATTCTATTCTATTCTATTCTTATAGTATTTATAGTATTTTTTCCACTTATTTGGAGGGGAGATTTTTTTGCATTATCAGTATTTAACAGAGAGGGCAAATTACAAACTAACGAATATAATACATTGTTGGCAGAAGGCCAGTTTGTTTGACCTTTTGTTTTTAGGTGCCATTGAGTTGAGTATGACCCACCGTGACCCTATGAACTACAGACTTGAACCCTGTCCTATCCTGTGCCATCTGCTCCTTTTCCTTTGGTAGAAGTGGCATTTCTTTGGGAAAATACAACACCTTGATAAAACCTTTGAAAGAGCAGGGAGTGGCAGCTCCTGATTCTGTCTTCTGCTTCTTATGGAAGATTTAAGAAGCGGTAAAGCTGGGACCCTGGTCTACGGAAGGCTGGCCAGTCAGGAGTCCCACAGTGTCACAAAATTGAGCTGGCACCTTAAGCTCTTATTGTCGTGGAACTTTGGCGCCTTGAGGCCAGTGACGAGGTCTTACTCTGCTCTTTTCATCCAAGCCTGCAGGGGTACCCAGCACCAAGGAGGGGCTCAATAAGTAATGTTTGGCTGCCTCCTCGCAACTGTACCTTCTCTTCAGAGGCGCAGGGGCAACAGGAGTGACGGAAGAATTGTTGTAGACCAGCTCTCCTCCTGGTCCTTCCTGGTGGGACGATCCCTCCTGGGGTGCTTCTCCTTCTCCTGGAACTTCTGCAGTCACAAACAAAGAAGGAAGGAAACCCTTGTTAAATAGGCCACCGAGGCAACTGAGCTCTGTGTCCAACACCACCATGCTGGCATCATGAAGGGTACAAGAGTGTAAAGTCGCCCCACCTGCATGAAAGCAACATTCTGTTGGGAGGAAGGCCAGATAAACACCTTGATTCTTCCCAGAAGGAATGCATCTTCTATGCATTTGCAAAACAGAGATGGGGTAGATTTATACGCATGGTGTTGTGAAAAGAAAATTTGACCCTAAGTTTAAGGCCCCTGCTTTTAAGTCATGATTGTACCATTTCCTAGAAATAGGAGACAGAAGCCATTCTCACTGAGTCTCCAAGGGGATGTCACACTTCCAGAATGAGGACCAGCTTTGAGCAGCGAAGGTTTAGAAAATGTAAATGGATGGTGAACATTCTCTAGATGCTCTTCTGGTAGCCAGGGATTCTGACTTAAGTGCTCTTTGTTATGAAGATGGGTTACAGTCTCCAGGTGACTCCGATGTACAGTAAAGCTGTGAGCCATGCCGAGGATGCTCCCAGGAAAGACAGCAGGCAGGGAAGGATGAAGGACAGATCCAGGGGGACAAATAAGAGTTCAGCAGGTGTCTGCTTCCCCAGGCTGGGGACACCTGAGTCTGCCATTATAAATCCAGAACACAGCACAGGCTGTGTGATGCTCAGCAGATACCCCACTAATGTTTGTTGGATACGTGAATGATCATAAGAGGTACCCAATTAAATTTTTGTTGGGCAACTGGATAATGGATGGATTGAGGGTAATTAGAATTTTAGGAAATTACGGCATAGCCCATATCCCTCAACATGAAAGAGCCAGTCACGTTGAGACACAACTAAAATTGCTTCCAGAAAAGCCCTAACTTCCCAGGCCAAGCCAATCTCTAGGACTTTGTGTTGTCATACTCCTAAAGTGCTGACCAGGCCCAGCGGGAAGATGCTGTTTGTTTTCCAGGCGGGCCCTGACTCCTCCTGAGCTGTTTACCTTGTGGGCTGAAGACTAATTAGAAGGAACCACAGGAGTCAGCTTCCTCACCAGCTTTCCCAGCCTCTGAAAGGGCCCACAGCTCCACCAACTCATTCCGAAATGGAGATTACGCCCTGGGTAGCAAAGTTGAGGCACTGTTGGCAAACTGGCCTGGATCCAGGAATCAGTCTCTCTACTGATTAGCTGAGTGGTTTTCGGCAAGTCACCCACATGCTCTAAACTTTTCTAAATTGTTGTGAAGTGCATCTATTTTAGAGCTATGAACAATGCGTCATATAGAACGCAGCAAGGCCTTGTTAACTATGTCATAAAATATTTTTACATCATTAAAGGGAACTCTGGTGGCTTGGTGGCAAGAAGCTGCACTGCGATCTTGAAGGCATATGGTTCGAGGTCACCAGCTGCTTCTGTGGGAGAAGGATGGGCAAGCTCCTTCCGTGTGATTAACTGCCTCTGGATACCCACTGGAGGGTTAGTTACGGGTCAGTTGTGACTCAACTGTACACAATAACAACAACAATATTCTTGAAGGAAAAATTTATTTTCATCAAATCTATGCATCTTTGCAATCCCTTGTTATGCATCAGAGAGTTGGACAATGACCAAGGAAGATAGAAGGAGAATTGATCCCTTTGAGCTGTGGTGCTGGAGAAGAGTATTGAGAATACCATGGACTGCTAGGAAAACAAACAGATTCATCCTGGAGAGAGTTAAACCAGGCTGCTCCCTGGAGGCAAGGATTCTGAGGCTCCATCTAACATCATGCTTGGGAGGGTGGAGGGACGGCGCAGGAGGGGAAGGGCCTCTATGAGGTGGATTGATTCAGTGACTGGGGTAATCGGGATGGGTGTGTCAGAGACAGTGAGGTTGGCACAGGACAGAGCAGGGTTTAGGGCTATTGTACATAGGGTTGCTATGAGTCGCAAACAACTCGACGGCACATAACGACAACAACAACAATGCCATCAGAGCCTACTGAAACGTCATCATTTTAAGGACACCAGGAAAGGTCCCCAAAGCTTTCTCCACCCACGCATTTAAGCCCTCAATTTGACTCAGTGAAGTGCTTCTATCTAGCTTTAAGCTTCTCCTCATTTCAAATTATCCACTCAAATTACCCTATCCGAGGGTCATTTGAAAAGTCATTATTGGGAACCCTTTAGCATGAATGAGCTTCCATAGTTGTCTACTGTAAGAATAAGCTCAGGCCCCAGGTAGCAGTCACGCCTGTCAAAGCCTCACCTTGTGCAGCCTTGTTGGTTAGGATTAACCCCTGCTCTCCTTTCTTCTTCTTCTTCTTCAGCTTTAGCCCAAACATCCCCTTTCTGAAAGGAAGAAGGAAAAACGCTAAATGACAGCAACAGTCACCGAGGCAACCTCATCATGTTTCTGACTGTTGTTGAGTTGGTTCTGACTCCTGTGACCCCCTGAGAGTCAGGCAGAATTGGGTTCCATGGAGACAAGGTAGACCTTACACACAGGGCCCTCCTGGAAACAGATCTGCTTCCACATCTGCCAGGACTGAGGTCAAAGACAAGGGTCAAGGCGACCCAGTGAGTGCTCCAGACAACTCTGCTTATATCGAAACCAGGGAAACCCAGACTGAAAAGGAACCATGGAGCCCATCTGGAACGGCCCCTGAAGGAGGCATAGAACAGCTCTTCCTGACAATGGCTGGCATTTCTCAGCGTTCACCCTGTCAGACACTATTCTAGGCATTTGAAGGAATAACATCACTTAATCATCACAGTGAACCCATACTATCCACTTTATAGATGAGAAACCAAGGCCTGGAGAAGGTCAGCAGTGTTTCCAAGGTCACACAGCGCCTGAGCTACAAAGCTATCAGTAGAAACCAGGTTGGTCTGATTTTAGAACTGAGGCTATAACCACTGATAAATCCTGAGCCCTCTAACTCCCACAAGCTAAGAGAATGTTCCTACCAGAGCTGGGCAAGAGGCCCTGGGACTTAATGAGGTCAACTGACACATAGCATGCACCCAAAATGCCAGCCACTATTGATATAATCAGCCATGAACAGGAAGCCATTCTGAGCTTCCTGGGAAAGGGACGCGCCACTGTGATTAACAGACCAACCAGCCGCTCCTGATGCTGTCTTCTGAGGGAATGGCTCTCTGGAGCTGAGGGACAGAAGAGCTCAGGGTTCTAGGTGCAAGGGTGGCTGGACAACATCCAAAGGGAAACATCAGCCTTGCTTCAGGCAGGCTCATTGGTGCCCCTTCATTCAAAATAGGAGAAGCAAAATTGTGTTTGCAGAAGTGAGGCAAAACCAGCAAAAGCTGAAAGCTTCCACTGACGATGGTGTGATGCTGTCTCAGAGTGCATGAAAATGAGCAGAAAAACCAAAAGCTTCCATTTTGCTCACCTATTTGGGATTTATGAGGTACTACAGTGGTTAGTATACTGGAAGCAGGAGTGGCATCCACTTCCTAAACCACATGCCTCTGGAAACTCCATGAACTTTGACAAATGATAGTTATAGAAAAGCTTCAGGTCTTTTGTTCACAGGGTCACTATGAGTCGTGCTCAACTTGACAGCAATCAACAACAAAGTGGTGAAGATCCAGGCTTCCATAGTTAATGGTTGGATTCTAATCCCTGCAACCCGTAGAGGTCGCTTAACCCTCTGAACTTCAGAGTCCTCATCTGTACAACGAGAGCCGTAATACTAGGTATTTGGTGACAAGGTAAATTTGGTACAGTATCTGGAACATAGTAATTATTCAAAAAGGTTAATTGTTTCTTGTTCTGAAGAGGAAAGTTTGGATCAATGCATGAATCCACCAGGAGATAGATGTCTCTGTTTTCTTTGTTATGTTTAAGTCCTGCCTTGATTCAGACGAGGAATTCAGGAGCTGAGGAACTGAGCATCCTCAGATGGTGCGTCCAAATAGTGGAACTGGTTGATGTGCTGGAGATGCTGAGCCCCTTCTTCTGGAGGTGTTATCTGCAGAGGCCTGGAGGCCACTGGTAAAGATCATTTTAGAGGCAACGTGTGTCCAAAGGGTGGGCTGTCCTGGGGGAGCTTGGAGATCCCGAGACAGAGAAGAAGGAATGAACCGTCAAACCACCTAGACCGGAATGGGACTCCTAAGTCCTTGCACAAATGAGAGTGCCTCTCTGAGCTCGGTTTCCATGTGTGTGTGATGAAGATTGTGATGAACACCTTGCTTTACAGTGTTACTGTGAGAGGCCAAGCAAATAAGTGAAGCTCCTGGAACCACGTTTGGTGTTCAGTGTTGAACAACTATTATCAGGGATCTTCTCCAAGGTAGCATTTGTTTCCGCTCAGTTTGCCACCATCCTCTCTGATAAGGACATCATTCAGCCTCCCGGAAAGCTCTCAGAACATACCTAAAGGGGAATCTCCTTTTTCCAAAACTACTAAAATAGAATTTTCAGCAACAATCCTTGCTCTCCTATTTTAAAGAGTAGTTAGCACATAGAAGACCCAATGGAGAAAAAGCCAGTGCCTTTCACACCCTGAGCTGGAATGTGGTCACAAGTGCTCGTTGCCATGATTGTGTCACAGAAGCAGAATCCTATGTTCCTGAGAACTTCGCCAATGGTCTCTGAGGAAGCCTCAGTGACTATTTGAAAAGGCTGAGTTGCTTCTACCCACAAATAGAAAGTTGCTACTAAAATTGATGAAATCTATCCAATGGAGGTACAAGATCCTCCAGAAGAAGTCATCCACGTGGAGGTGGGTCTCAGAATTCTAGATTTTCCATCAGGAATCTGGTGAACATTGAGGCATGCTCAGTGTCATGCCTTGGACAGAGGAAGAGAGCAAGAGACATCACCTCTTAGAGGCAGCCCTCCAGTCCCTGTGTGAACCTACCCACCACATCTGTCCATGACTAGGGTCAAGGATACCCCCTGAGTGCTTCAGGCAGCTCTACTTTTACAGAAACCAGGAAACCTCAGCCTGCACAGAAACCAGGAGGTCCACCTGGAACCAACCCCATGAGTCTTCAAAAACACCTATATCTAGGCCTCACTTTCAAGATCCTAATTTCATTAATTGTGGCTGAGCCGGTGCTGAGAACTCTTATGTAGTACAGCTTGGACCCTCCTACAGAGCAAGTCATTTCAAGAAAGCTTCCCCTAATACTCAGCAGACTTACAATGAGCTTCACTCCGCTGGGTGGGTTCATGTTTGTTTCACAAACACACTAAGTTGTTTGCCTGAAACCGTGAGTCAGTTATCAAAGGCACTCCCAGCGTGATTCCCAGCATGCAAAGGCTTCTTCGTGAGAACCTACTTCTCTTTCAATAGTAGAGAATGCTGGTGCCACTGGAGCAGGGGAATTTAGAGACGTGAGACCCAGTCAGGGAGCCTGCTTGAATCTGTTTGCTAAATGTAATATTTGGAGCTGAATGTTGTTGTCATTGTGGTTAGGTGCTGTAGAGTCAAGTTCAACTCATAGTGACCTTATGAACAAAAGATCTGAACCATGTTCTATCCTGCACCATCTTCATACTTTCTGATGCACCAGAGCCCATTGTAGGAGTTACCATGGCAATACATCTGGTGGAGGGTCTTCCTCTCCTTCACAGACCCTCCACATTTCCTAACATCACAACACTTTCCAAGGAATAGTCCCTCCTAGTAACATGCCCAAAGTATGTAAGACAAAACCTCATCTTCTTGCCTCCAAAGAGCACTCTGGTTGCCCCCTCTCCAAGACATGTCAGTCTGTTCTCTTGGCCGTCCATGGGATGTTCAGAGCTCTTCTCCAACACTTCAGCTCAAAGGCGTCAATTCTTTCTCTGTCATCCTTACCCATTGTCCAGCACACAGTTGCATAGCAAGTTTACAGAAAGACTATGGCCTGAATCAGGTGCACCTTAGTCCTCAAACTGACATCATTACTCCTCAATAATTATGGGAGGTCCCAAGCTGCAGATTTTCCCAGTGCAAGGCATCTCCTTATTTCCTGACTGCTGGTACCAACGGTGTTAATTGTGGATCCAAGCAAGATGAAGCTGTTGACAGTTTCAATTTCCTCTCCATCCATCATGATGTTGCCTATTGGTCCAGTGGTAAGATCTTTGTTTTCTTAAACTGAGATGTAATTCACACCAAAGGCTGGATACTTATCTCAAATTAGCACGCTTCTTCACATGTGACAATTTCTTACCCAGTTCAAAGTAGGGGTGTGTGAAATAGTAAATATTTTTTGTAAACTGTAAACTACACTATGCTACATATTACTGCAATGCTGATGGCAAGGACACGTGCTATAGTATCCCCCCTGAGCTAGCTTATTGATTTATTTTACAATATATGGAACACTTATTATGTGCCAATTTTACCCAAATTATCAGCTAGTAGCCTCACATTATGGTACATGTCATAAATCCCTGTTTTTGTTGTTGCGTACCACCAAGTTGGAACCTGTTCATAACTGACCCTCCAGCGAGTTTTCAGAGGCTATAAATTGCATGAAAGGAGACTGATCATCTTTCTTTTGTGGAATTGGTGGATTTGAACCATGTGCCTTTGGTTTGCCAGTGCAGCTCCTTACAACTAGGCCAACAGCTCCCCCTTACAAATGAGAAATTGTCAGAAGAACTCAAGTCAGCAGATTGGGATCAACCAGTACATCAGAGAGACTTACCTGTTAAGTGTCCCAGGTACACAGCATCCCTTCCATTTTGCTGAGACCCTCCCACTACAGAAAATGGGTTGAATTCTTGGGTTTGGATCTATTTACGCTCCACCCCAGGACACCTCAGGATTAGTAGGCACATACACAGAAAGCCCCATACCAACCTGGTCTCCTCAGGGTGAAAGCTACCATGAGTCCGATATCTGTATCCAAACAATAAGAACATTAGGTATCACACGTGTTAGTGACTGAAGCACATCTGTTCAAGGCAGTGCTGCTCCTTGTTGGAGCTCGGGGCCTGCGCCACCAGGAAGGTAGCCAGCCTGGCACCACCAAGAAGGAGCTGGGTGGCTGGAGGATGGGTCTCGTCTATACCCCTATCTATCTATGTCCAGTTGACTGCTCTGAGCTTCAGGTCCTTTTCTTGGGGAAGTGGCAATAAGCTTCACCCTTCACAGGATAGTGTATGTGGTACCTTATCATCATAAACTGTTATGAACTCTTCAAATGGCTAATTTAATGTCATGTCCATGACTTGGTGGCACCAGCATTAAGAAATGGCTTACAGTTTTCCACATGTGTCTCCGGGTTTCCTTTCTGGAATGATTTTTATATGATCAGTGCAGAAGTAACTCTGGCCAGGACACCAACAGTAAGCAGACAGTGTCAATGGTATAGTAGATGTGATGGTCCTCCGCTGCCCTTAGCCCCTCCTAAGGGGACACGGGATACAACCTACCTGCACATCTTCCCTTCCAAACCCAAGTCATTTAGCACCCAGTGTGATTTGTGAATTTATTTGTATGAAAACTCTTACAAACTCATAGGAATTATAATGTGCTTTATTATATATTTAATAAAGCATTGTTAAGTAAAAGAATTCTTTTGTATGTTAGCAAGTCTACCTCAAAAACAAGTAAAAAGCTACTGGATCAATTGACTATTCAGATGATAAGCCAAAAAAAAATTTGTTTCAAAATTAAATAGTGACCTCTGCCTCAACCACATGCAAAAAAATCAACTACAGATCGATTGGTATTTCAATAGTCAAGGTAAGACAATAAAGCTTTTAGAAGAAAGCATAATAAGTATGTTTATAACCTTAGAGAAAATTATCTTAATTAGGACAAAAATGCATTCGCAATTATAGAAAAGATTGATAAATTAACCTTATTTATCAAAAGATATTGTTAAGAGAAGGGAGAGGCAACTTACACAGTGAGGAAAAAATACTTAAAATAATGATTCATTATCAGGTTGAGAATTCATATCCAGAATACATTGAAAAGCCTTCTTTAAACAGCCTAACAGGACAGAAACTGGAACAAACACTTTGTGAGGACATTAAAGTTGCCACAAAACATAAGAAAATGCATTCAACTTCACTAGCCATCAAGGAAAGTGATTAAAAAAAATGCTACCACCAAACAAAGAATAAAACTTATGACTAATCCTACCAAATAATGGCAAAGATATGAGAACAAAGAACTGAAATGGAACAAAAAATTGGAGTGGAAAGAGCCTGCTCATCTTTCTTCTGCGGAGCTGCTGGTGGATTTGAACCACCGGAGACATGGAGCTTTTAGTTTATTAATGCCACAGGGCTCCCTTTCATCTACATAATGCTGGGTGAATTACTATTCCGTAGGGCTGTTGAGATGATCAAATGGAATAATAGCATTTGTAAATGCTAAAGTGCTACATCCTACACAAGTTAATTAATTGAAAACCAGGATTACCGTTCTGTGAATGTCCCTTAGGACTCCCTACAACACAGAGCCAGCCACCTTCACAAAACAGCCCCAGAGGCCAGTCATGTGCTGTCTGGATGGCTCTCTCAGGAGCTCACCACTCTCCCTCTTACCCATAAAGCTTTTCTCACTCTAGATCCTCCACTGAAGTTGGCTATTTCCATCTCTACTTGCCAGCACCAAAATCTTTATGCTACATTCTGCTCAACTACCTTCTTCTGGTGAGGGTAAGAGGTGGACTGTTTGGTTGGTTTTTTATTTTTTTGTTCACAATTGTGTGTGAGCTGATGGGATTTGCCGGGTGTGGCTAACAATTAGCTGTGGGCTGAAAGCCTCTTGTTTAGAGTCAACCAGGACCTGGTAGGCAGGCCTTATATGTAAAAGGCGATTGGACCTTTGGATCTATGCCCCTCTGGCCTGGTGTTAATTGTGTTTGGGATGGACATTGTTGTAAGTGCTTTACTGAAGTAACTTGGGGTTGCTGTAATGCTGAATGCTGTGCCACTGGTGTGTCAAATATCAAAATGGTTACCCACTGTGGACTGTTTGGTGGAGCTTCTAGATTGAGACAGTCTTGGGAGCAGGAGTGGCATCCACTTTCTAAACAACATGCCTCTGGAAACTCTATGAACATAGAGAAATAATGACAGTTATAGGACAGGGTTCAGGTCTTTTGTTCATAGGGTTGCTATGGGTTGTGCTTGACTCTACGGCACTTAACAACAACAACATCACCTTCTTTTAAGAAGTAATTCTCCAGTTTTGCAAAAAGCAGCAAATCTCTCACTCTTCTGGACTCCACCGGCACTGTGTTCCTTTTTCTATGAAATCATTTATCACATGACTCATAACAGTTACTTGGAGGAAGAGGGGAAGCACCATGTTTTTAATTAGATGTGAAGGTGATACAGTAGTTAAAGCATTAGACTAGTAACTGAAAGCTTGTTAGTTCAAACCCACCAGTGACTCTGAGGGGAAAAGATGCGGTAGTCTTTTATAAATATAATACCGCCTTAGACATCCTAGGGTGCAGTTCTGCTCTTTCCCGTGGGTTTGCTTTAAGTCTGGATCAACTTGATGGCAATGGTTTGAGATTTTGGTTTTTTATTAGATGTTGAGCTATTAAAGGGGGAGGAATGCATGCCCAGTTCATATCTCTCTTCTCAGTATCTAGTACAACACCTGGCAGACAGCAGAGCTCAATGAGCTCTGGACATATGGAAAAACAGATGAACAGATGGAGCATAGAGATAGAAGGTGTAAGAACTCAGTTGACATTCTTGAACCCTATTAAAAATTATATTACATCAGACAGAAGAGAGGAAAGGATATTCTAAAGCTGAGAATAAAGGCAAAAGAGAATCATTTAAAATATCATTTGCAGAGCTTCCCCCTAATATTCACCATAGAGCTGGGGGAAAGGAAATGATCATTTGTACTCGTTTAAATGGTATGTTAGCTCTGGCTGTCACCCAATGTGATATTAGTGAAAATAATCTTCTTTGGAAACAAGGTCTCAGCAGATGTAATCAAGTTGGGGTGAGGTCATAGTCTCCCTACCAAATCATCTGATCTTCTCTTCCTCCTCTTACCACTACTCACACCCAGCTCTTACAGCTATGGTTAGATAGTTAGACATGTAAAGCTTTACTAATGATAAAGCTGCCATTCCTACGTTGCAGATGCTTCTCTAACAAGACAGTCTCAACAAGGCATTCAACAGCAGATCCTTTAAGGACACATCATCTCACCAGTTCCTCTTAGTCCCTCAGCTGCTATGAGAATAAGCCTCAGAGAAGAGTTTGCTGCATCTTGACAAAGCTTCCGCCTCTACATGCCCCCAGGAACAAACTCAGAGGTTACTCGGGCAGAAATAAGAAAAATTTAAAAAATCAGTCTACGGACCTGAGAAGAGGATGGAGGTCTTTTTGAGATGCAGTGTTATTAAAAAAGATTCTATTTCATTAAGACGGTTTCCGGTTGTAAGTCATTGTCAAAAAAGTAAGTCATCTTGGTCAATCAGTGTCTTTTGAAGTTACTATATTTTCTTGCCAAGAAAAGCCTATCTACACAGCAATTCTACAGGATGCATCACCTTTGACCGATAAATATTGCAACTAAACTTCAGAGACACTGATCCCAACATAAGGAACTACCATCAGCTGATGTG
>NW_006399753.1:17300943-17305803 GCF_000299155.1 Elephantulus edwardii
CGGGGAAAGAAGTGCAGCAATGAATGAATGGAAATCTAAAATCTCTGTAAATGCTCATTAAAATTATTTTTAAAAAATTTTTAAAAAAGAGTATATATAATACTCCAGGTAGACTGTGAAGGAATTATTTTAAGGAACCACTTGGTGTTCTGTAAAATGTAACTCAAATTATAATAACAAATTAAAATGAATTTTTTTTTAAAAAAAAGTAAGTCAAGGACTCCAAGTATTCACCAGGAGAATAAATCATACTACACTGGTGACCAGTGCCTGATACCAAGACTAGATGGTGATGGGCAAGCTCGTGCTGGTCTGGGTAGAGCTGAGGCTGGAAGCCTCATGTGTCACAGCTGGTTGGCCTTGGCCTAGAAATGGCAGGGCATCCAAGTGTAGAAGAAGGTGTTGTAGCTCAAAGAATCCTTGTGACTATGTTTTATCAAAGAACAAACCCACTCCTGTTGAACTGAATTGTGTGCCTCAAAAAGTTATCTCCTAGCCTGTTGAATGTGACCTTGTTTGAAAATGAAAGGTTTCCTTTTGTTATGGTACAGGCCATATTACACTAAAGAAGGAATAAGGTGAGTCATTAAGCTAATCCTTTCTTAACAATGTCTTATTAATAAAACACAATTGACATAGAAACACACAGAAAAACGAAACCATTTAAGGGATCATCTCTACAAATCAAGGAATCCCACGGAACACCTGCAGCTACCGACTAGGAAGACTTCCAACCTCTAGAACCATAACATTATACACATCTCTTCTTTAACGGCATCTGCTTGTGGTGTTTTTGTTATATCAGCATTAATAAACTAAGACAGCCTCCTTTTCAATAGGAATCTGATTTAGAATAGTGTTTGTTGTTATTATATGCCACTGAATTGCCTGCGACTCATAGAAATCCTCTGTACAGTCACTCTGAAGCCTGCCCTATTCTGCACCAGTCTTAGCCACCCCAACATACCTACCCCTATTGCCCCAGTATTAATCTGTCTTAGCCAGAGTCTTCCTCTTCTGCACTGTCCCTTCACCCTTCTTAGCCCCATGTCCTTCTTCAATGACTGGTCCCTCCTGGCCACATGCCCAAAGTATGTAAGACAAGGTTTCAAAATCCTAGCCCCCAAGGAGAACTTTGGTTTCATCCTCTCCAAGACAAACTTATTTGTTTTCATGGTGGTCCATGGTATGTTCAAGACTCTTCTCCAGCACCACAACTCAAAGATATCAATTCTTCTTCTGTCATCCTTGGTCAGGGTCCAGCTCTCTCTCTAACGCATAGCAAATAATTATGCAGACCATGGCCTGGATCAGGTGCACATGGTCTCTAGACTGACAGCATTGCTTCTCAGTACTCTGGAGAGGTCCCTGACAGTAGATTTTCCAACTGCAATTCATCTTTTGATTTCCTGACTGCTCAAAATATACGACTGTGGGTCAGTTTGTCCTGACCCATTCCTAGTTTGCAATAAGCATCTAATAAACCTCAGTTTCTTTCTTAAACAACAACAAAAAAATTTATGACTGTGAGTGAGTTTATATAAAGTTTTCACTGGCCAGTTATTTAAAAAAAAATATAGATGATCTATCCTGTTTCTTAGGTTGTCTTAGTCTGGAAGCTCCACTGAAAACTATCCATCATTGGTGAACCTGTTGGTGATTCAAATACTAGTTACATAGCTTCCAGGACCACAGCAACATGAAAGCTCCCACAGTACAAAAATCTGACGGACAAGTGGCAGTAGACCAGGGAAGTGTTTTATTCCATCATTCATGAGTTTGCTATGAGAACATTCCATGGCACCTAACAACAATAAGGGGTTGATTTTTGTCTCAGGATTTGAAAGTAAAGCTGTTCTTTGAGCTTCCCAGCTAAAAGAGGAAAAAGAGGAAAGTCTTTAAGAAAGACAAGCTGAACATTTTGCTGACATAGGCAGTTGAGTGCGCAAGCAATAACTTGTAATATTAAGACAATGTAAACTTCCTTGCATCCTACACCAGTGAAGCAGGTTGGTCTCATACACGTTGGCTATGTTCTTTCTGTAGGCAGTCTGTGAGTGTATTTCGGTGTTTTATACATACTAGACATTCAAGGTGTATTTGTTTTAAAAATAATCAACTCTCTAGTCACTCTAAATTTGTTTGCTTCTCATGTTGAGGAACTCTCTTCATCACAACACAATGAAGTGATGATCACAAAAGATTTTAAAATATGCAAGAAGGGGGGAAATGGGAATTTATATTCGTTCCTCCAACAGAAGAAAAACTGAATAGCCCAAAGTGAATCACATGTAATTTTGATCGGGATGAGAAATCTGAAGCCATTTTCACATCTCTCTTTGAGCAGAATAATTTTACTAAAGAGTTTGAGCAAAGATGAGGTTAGAATATATATAAACTACACACACACACACACACACACACACCCCCTAGAGAATCAGACTTGGGGGGATTTTGTGGTGACCTCACGTCCACATGTCTGTACAAGGAATTTACGGTGGGAGGGAGTGAAGCCCAAGCAGATGACGAGGTGGCTCACAACTGGTCAGCCCAGCACATATCAACTTACCACTTCAACCTAAGAGGACTAAATTTTTTTTCCATGAAAGCCTGAGTAGTTGATGAATGAACTCATATTTTTAAGTTTGCCAGCCACCAATCAACATCAACCCTTGTTCAACCACAAAGAGAGAAGCTGAAGCCCTGGATAAAGAAGGAAGCAGTTCAAGGTCATATGAAGGTTTATTGAAAGAGCTGTGGTGTCTGGATCTCCACTTATCCTGTGACTGTCCTTCCAGGAATGCAAAGACCTCGACAAGAACATCATTCGCCACATTGCTTCTCCATATCTGTTGTTGTTAGGGGGTCTCTAATTGACTACGACCTACAGTGTGCCCTTATGAACACCAGATCTGAACCTTGCTCTATCCTGAATATCCTCGTGATCTCCAATGTGCTGAAACCCATCTTGTTGAAGGTCTTATTCGATCAAAACTGCTTTGTCCTCCAACCGAGCCTACTTCAATCCTGTGCATTACATAAAATGCCCCAGGGGGTTAAAAGTGATACCTTAATCACTTCTTTCTATTTACTTAGAAAAGGAAAAGGCAAAGAAATATGTATGTATTGAAAGCAAAAGCAGCCCAAGGTTGAAAGGGAAGACAGGCGTGTTTGGAATGTGACTTGTAAAGGCTCCTACCTTGTTTACATACTTGAGTTCCTTAATGACTTTTGCAAGCCAAGGAGACCAAAATCTACTTCGCTCAAGCTGATTAGTTCCAAAGGTAAAAATTTTTAATTAGTGCAGTTGGATGAAGCTCTCTAATCAGTTAGAACTTGAAATCTAACAAGGCAATGCATAGCAATTGCTTATAAACAACTCCCAGTCATCTGCAGCTCAGACACGACTTTAAAAGAAAAAACCATCCCCCCCCAGAAAGTCGTTGCCCAGGTTCTCACTGGTGTCCTTCACAGAGGCCAGGAAACCCGTGGCTCATCCATCAAACTCACACAACCAAACAGAACTCAAGGCTCTTCAGAGCAGCTTACAGGACCCTCTTGTCTCCTGTGAGACTTACAGGGTCTCATACAGCAGGGTCTTTTCAGAGATTTACAGGGTCTCAGACAGCAGGGCCCTATCAAGTCTCTCCTACTCCCAAGCGTTCTCCAGGGCTGTTTCCTTTCCTTTCTAAATGGCTTTTGCAAGAGCTGGAGTGTAACCATTAGAGTGGGAGGAAGCTCTCAGCCTCACTGATTTCTCCAGGAGTGATTTTTTTGGGGCTCCAGCCACAGCATAGCATGAAAATCTAGTCCCAAACATGTGGACAATTTCTGACCTCTCCCTCCCAGACCTGACCTGGAAACACTGTGGCGCCACTGCTGTCCAGTGGAATCTGACTTACACAGACCTGGAGGGCCGAGGAGAGCTGCCCACTCTGCCTCCCAGGACTGTATGTCTTTACAGGAGCAGATGACCCCATCTTTCTCCCACAGAGAGCCAGGTGGGTTCCTCATGAATGACTTTCAGCTGGTCAACCAATGTTTCACCCACTGTGGCACCATGGCAGGGGCACTTCAGAACCTTTCGTTCCGGAGACGCTCAGGGAGGGTTTGACATAGAGGTAGTGATTGTAAACCCATACACCTCACAGGCAATGAGGAAGACTTCCATGTTCCCCAAGCTTCAACCAGAACTTCCAAAGTTAATATTGAGCAGATATGAACAGAATGCTACACACTCATGTTCCTAAACCTCTAGTTTACATAGTAACTAGTACACACACATAAAACAAGGGCAGTTGAGACCCCAGAGAGATGACAGTGAGGGTAGCTTCTATTTCCATGATTTGTTCCACTTCTCCAAACACTTTCCCCTAGCCAAGACCAGCACGCAGGCTTGGGAGTGAGGGGACTAATAGAAAGTTCACAGGATAATGAGAAAGACACTCAGAACTGACTTTGGATTCCACTACTTAGAATCTATGTGATTACTTAACTCCTCTGTCTCTGTTTCCTCTCCTGTCAAATGGGATCAAAAACATTTACCTCCTAGAGTGGTGGGGATTAAGTGCGTGGTGAGCTGCTAATTGAAAGGTCAGTGGTTCAAATCCACTAGCTGCTCCTTGGAGGAAGGATGAGCAGTCTCCCCCGTAAAAACGACAGAAGCCAAATGGAGAGTCACTGTGAGTCAGATCGACTGGACAACAGAGGATTTAATGAGCCTTGGTGGCATAGGGCATAAAGCATCACTAAAAGATCAGTGGTTCGCCTAAGTGCCCATCAACAAACGAATGGCTAGAGAAGCTGTGGTATATTCGCACAAT
Organism: Elephantulus edwardii; assembly: GCF_000299155.1. Taxonomy (NCBI): domain Eukaryota; kingdom Metazoa; phylum Chordata; class Mammalia; order Macroscelidea; family Macroscelididae; genus Elephantulus; species Elephantulus edwardii. The sequence goes on from NW_006399753.1 coordinate 17,305,767, forward strand.
GGAATACTATGCTGCATTAAAAAACAAGGAACTCATG
>NW_006399753.1:17306612-17352509 GCF_000299155.1 Elephantulus edwardii
AAAAAAAAGATCAGTGGTTCAAATCCACCAGCATCTCTGTGAGAGAATCATGGGCCATCTCTGCTCATAAATATTTAGTCTTGGAAACTTGATGAAGGGTAGCTATGGATCAGAACTGACCAGATGGTAGGTGGGTTTTTCCCTTTTTCTACGTGTAAAATAAAGCAGCTCCTGGCATATGTTGTTGTTAAGTGTCATCGAGTCATAGGCGACTCATAGCAACCCTATGAACAAAAGTCCTCAACAATTGTGTGACTTTCGTCCTCTCTCCAGGTTCATAAGGTTTAAGATGTTGTTGTTGTTGTTGTTGTTGTTGTTACTATTATTATTATTATTATTGCATCCACTTCTGAAATAGCTTGCCTCGGAAAACTCTATGAACCTGGAGAAACGATGAAAGTTATACAAGTGTTCAGGTCTTTTGTTCATAGGGTCACTATGAGTTGTCTACAACTCGACGGCACTTAGCAGAACAACAACTGCATTAGATAAAGGTGAGAAAGCGGAGGCTCCGAGTCTGATGACTTTCTTGTTACCCAACTACAGACTACAAATGGTCCAAGCTCAGAGCAGAATTTGGTCCTGTCACTCTTACTTTAATGCTTTCTCTTCCAGACCACAATCTCATTGAGCTACAGTTACGAAATTGTTAGATGCCATCAAGTCAATGTCACCCACAGAGACCCTCGGTACAGTAGAGCACAGCACTGCCCAGTCCTGTGGCATCTTCATAATTGTCACTGCACTTCAACCCATTCAAGCTGCCACTATCAGTCCATCTCCTTAAGGGTCTTCCTCTTTTTTGCTGTCCCTCTACTTTTCCAAGACCAAAAGATAATGGTCTTTTCTCATGACATATCCAAAGTATATGAGATGAAGTCCTTCCATCATCACACCAAAGGAGCACCGTGGCTGCATTATAACGTCGTCCCTCCCTCCTATCCACAGGGGATAGGGTAAAAGACCCCAGTGGACACCTGACACCACAGAGGGTACCCAGGAAATTGAAGTCTTAAGGGGTCAGTAACCTGCTTCGGATCCCACAGTCATGAACTGCAGAACCAGAATCAAACACTGACCTCTGGGAACTCTGCCTAGAACTCCCTCCCACATATCAATCTTGTCAAGCTCCTTATAAGAGACAGGAACTGTACAAGCTTCTCATTTCCTAGATGGGAACTGGCTTACAGCTACACTGCAGTCTGATGTTGAACCCCAACCTCCTAACACTCCGCCCATGACCAACCCTTGATGGCCTGGGTCTCTAAGGAGAAGTCCCTGAGGGCTTTGAGCTGTCCAGCCTCCAGCAATGATGACAGTAGAATTCAGTAATGGGACCTCAAGGTCTCTGATCCCACACTCAGCAATGATCCAGAGGCAGGGGCTCAGCTCTCAGCACTTGTCCAGTGGCCCATGGGGCAGACCGGGCACGAGGCTGCATCCCAGCAAGTGCCTTTTCTGTGCTCACCTCCTGGAAGCTGCCTGTCTCTGTTTGAAACTGAGTTCCCTGGACTCGGCCTCCAAGACCTCAGATCAGCAAACACAGCAGCTCAGAGCAGGTTGTAGGAGGAGGGGCCATCAGTGTGCTTTCACTCCAGGTCCGGAAGCCACAGGTGATGGAGACTTCCAGAGTCCAGCTCCTCACAGTGTCGGAGGCCTCAGCTTTCCTCCCAGGGGTCTTTGCACCTGCTTCTCTGCACCTGGGATGTGCATGCCCTCACTCACTTCTCTGCCTGACTGGCACAATCTCATCTTCAGTGGTCAGTTAGGATCACATTTTCAGGAGGATCTCTGCAGATGCCCCAGGTTCACAAGGTCCTAAGCTCTGTGCTCTTTCCTTTCACTGTTTTATAGAGTTGACAATGTTGTGTTTGTGGGACTTTTTTTTTTCAGTTAATGTTCTCTTTCATCTTTAGGCAGAAAGCTCTGTGAAGGCATCTGTCCATCTGTGAAGCTCCTGTCCATCTGATTCACACTGTCTCCGTCTGTCCAGCTGCTGAGTCAGCTTCTAATTCATGGTGCCTTGGCTAGTTCTGAGCCATCTCAGCATCAGCGGTGAGCCAGACAACCATGGTCTGTATGTAGGGAGTTTGTTGACTGACTTTTAGAAGCAGAATGCCAGCCCTTTCTTCATAGTCCGTCTTAGTCTGAAGGCACCGCTGAAATCTGTTCCTAGCAGCACACAGGCATCCACTGGCAGACAGGTGTTATGTGCCACTGAGTCGACAATGACTCACAGAAAACCAGTGAACAATGGCTCTGCATCTTTCCCTCTCCTGAGCCAACCTCACTGTCTCTGACACACTTGACCCCATTGCCACAGTCACTGCATCTATCCACCTCACCCAGGGTCTTCTTCTCTTGCATTGACCCTCTCCTCTTCCAAGTATGATGTCCTTCCCCAAACACTGGCCTCTTCTGCACCATCATAAAACCAAAAACCCTTGTCACCATCCAGTTTTTTACAACTCAGCCCAGAGTAGAAATGCCCTTCAGAGTTTCCAAAGCTGTGGTCTTTGGGGAAGCAAACGACCTCGTTTCTAATAAGAAGTGGCTGCTGGGCTCACACTGACCTTTAGGGCAGCAGCGGAGTGTCTGACCTGTGTGCCACCAGGGCTCCTTCCATCTCGTTGGAAAGTCCACTGTCTTCGAGTCAGTCCCTACTCTTCTTGTTCTTAGGTTCCAGCGAGTCACCTCTGGCTCACAGGGACTCTGTGAACCACAGATCAAAACCCTACCCCTCCTGCACCACATCCACAATCTCCATCATGTTTAAGTCCATTGTTTCAGTCACTGTGCCAACCCATCTCATTGTCTGTCAGTGAGGGTCTTCCTCTCTTTCACGGACACTCTGCATTTCTAAGCATAATGTCTTATTTATGGCAACCTTATAAGACAGAGTGGAACTGCTCCATGGGGTTCCCGGGACCGTGAATATTTTTTTTAAATTTTTATTATTATTATTAATTTTCATGAAAATTTACAGAGACTTTGGATTTCCATTCATTCATTGTTGTACTTTTCTCCCTACCCTCCCCTCCTCTCCCCTCCCCAGTACACTCTTCTCTTTGAAAAGTAAAGGAATTCTTTCATTGTTTTACAATCCCTCCCCCCAGGTCCACTCCACTATGCAGACTTCATACTGGATTCCTGTCATGACAGTAATACCTAACCACATATCCCTTTTAAACAGTTCTCTCCCTCATCTGTTTCAATGCAGTATACATAGTCTATCCCATCTTTCTCAGTCTCCCCCCAACCCCGATGCCAGTCCACTGTTTTTACAACAGTGGCACGATGCAGTATTTGGGACCGTGAATAATACAGAAGCACACAGCCTCACCTTTCCCCAACAGAGACGTTAGTGGCTTCAACCTTTTGGTTATTGTTTGAATGCTCCAAGATCCCTGCACCACCTGAACATCTTCCATCATCTTCTCTCTCTCTCTCTCTCTCTCTCTCTCTCTCTCTCTCTCTCTCTCTCATTGTCATTGAGTCTGAAAAGACTCATTATCAACCATCTATTGAGTTTCTGAAGCTGTAAATAAAACAGAAGGCGATTGCTCATCTTTCTCCTGAGAAGCTGCCTCCGAGTTCAAAACACCAGAGAGATGTGGTCTTTGGGTTAACAGCACGTCTCCTTACAGACTAGGCCACCAGAAATCCTTCACATAATAAACAAACACATGAAGAACCCTCAAATACAGTGCAGTCGAGCTGGAACACAGTCATAGATGACCCTCCGGAGTTTTCCGAGGCTGTGAATCCCACAGGAAGTGATTGCCTATCTTTTCCCCACAGAACCGATGGTGGATTCGAATCGTCAGAGTGGCACCACCTTTTGGATTAGCGGCACAACTCCCTACACAGTATGTCACCAGAACTACCTATTCCATAATCTTGTGCGATTTGTAGTCTCTGAAAACCAGCTGGAGGCTGACAAATCAGAACTGACTCACAGCTGACCCTCCAGCTGGTTTTCAGAGGCCACACATTGCGTAAGAGGAGACTGACCGTATTCTTCCTGCAGAGAAACTGGTGGATTAGAACCACAGGCCTTTGAGTTGGCAGCACATCTGGGTACCTGTTAGGCCGTCAGAGTTCCCTTACCACACAGTGTTGCTGTTGTGTACCGTAGAGTCAGAGCTGACCCTCCCATGGGATTTGAGAGATGGTAACCGCACAGGAAGAGATTGTCCATCCTTCTTCCACAGAGCAGATGGTGGCCTCATACCACTTGCCTTCAAGATTGCGGTGCAGCTTCTAGCCACTAGGCCATCTCATAATAGACACAGGTAATTTATTAATCAGTTCATTCAATGAGAATTTATAGAACACTTAACTTAAAATGAAAGCTGGTCTGAGTTCAAAAGAAACTACAAAGATAGGACAGATAAGGCTGTCACCCATCAAGTGAGCTGACAGACAAACATAATGTGTTGTTGTTGTTCAGTGCTGTCAAGTTGTAGGCAACTCATAGCGACCCTATGAATGAAAGTCCTTGACATTTGCATGTGTGACTTTCATCCTTTCTCCAGGTTCATAGGGTTTCCGGAGGCAAGCTACTTACGAAAGTGGATGCCACTCCTGCTTCCAAGCTTGTTCCAACTGGTGAGCGCCACCAAACACTGTCCACCATGGGCAACCATTATTGCATTTGACACGTCAGTGTCACACTGTTCAGCTTCCCAGTGATCACAAGTTACCTCTGTATGGCAAATGGACACACCAGGGTTATACAACCTAGAAGACTGTTTGAACAAAAACAATGAAAAACACAGGAGGAGATTGCCCATCCTTCTTCCACAGAGCAGCTGGTGGCCTCGTACCACTTGCCTTCGGGATTGCGGCGCAGCTTCTTGCCACTAGGCCATCTCATAATAGACACAGGTAATTTATTAATCAGTTCATTCAATGAGAATTTATAGAACACTTAACTTAAAATGAAAGCTGGTCTGAGTTCAAAAGAAACTACAAAGATAGGACAGATAAGGCTGTCACCCATCAAGTGAGCTGACAGACAAACGGATGAGCCACAGACAAGCCTTTATGACATCACTCAGCTCCAAATCGCTTCGCTTCTCTGCTTCCCCTCTCTGTCTCACTGGGCTTACTTACTCCCTGCCCACGTCACTCTGGCGCTTCCCTGGAGGAAGGAAAGGATTAGTGGTAGAGCCTGAAGCAGCCAATCATGTAATTGGTAAACAGTGCAGGAGAATAAAGTTTGGAGGAGTAATGCTGTCAAGAAGGAGGTTTGGGAATTAGCTTTATAATTTAATTTGCTCTGGAATTACTAGAAATTAAAAAAGAGATTGAAAAGGAAGGTTAATCTCAACAAGTGTCCCTCACTCTGGGTATAATACCATCCTCACCATGTGGCTGCTACGTTAGGTGCAGATAAAAGTGAAATCCTATTCACAGGAATCATCCACACCCCCAGGTAGTGCCTCCTGCCATGTGTGCTCCTGCCAAAGGGAATGCACTGGCCCTCCACCCTTCGGAGCGTGACGTCCTTCTCCAACAACTGGTCCCTCCTGGTCACGTGCCCAAAGTATGTGGGGCCGAGCTTGTGGAATATTCATTGTGTTAGGTGACGTGAAGTTGATTCTTACTCAGAAAAGTCCCACGTGACAGAACAGAATTGCTCATGGGTTTTCACAGCCATAATCTTTCCAGAAACAGATTTCCAGTTCTTTCTCCCTCAAAACTATTGAATGGACCTAAACTGCCAGACTCTCTCTCTTATTGATTGAGCTCTTTATCCTGTGTGTCACCAGGGTTCTTTGAATAACTTTATAGATTACATTTATAGTTTAGACTGTATCTTTTATATATTTAATGCATAACATTATATTCTAAAATAATACAAAGTAATACCTTTATATTCTAAAATAGTCTTATCATGCATACTTATATTCTAAAATATATATTTATTATAGAATAGATTATTTTTCTGTTTTAGATAAACAGTGGCTTCTCAGGAGAGAGAGGAGCAACCTCCTCCCATGTGATTTACAGCCTCTGAAAGCCTGCTGGAGGGTCAGCTATGAGTCCACTTTGACTAAAAAGCAATGAGTGAATTTGTTTGCTTTCTAAGAGTATCCACTTCCACCTTTGTGCTGTAACAGTATGAACAATACAAGCTCTAATAGCTCATATATGAACTAGAAAATGCAAGCCTCACTCTCTTGACTTGATAGATTGTTGTTGTTGTTTAATGCCGTCGAGTCGTAGACGACTCATAGCGACCCTATGAACGAACAGCCTGAGCACTGTTCGTACATAGAGTTTTCAGAGGCAAGCCATTTTGGAAGTGGATGCCGCTCCTGCTTCCAGGGAGTTGATAGATTAGCTTTTTCAATTTTTTCTTTCAATTTTATTATATTTTGTGTATGTACCATCAAATCAGGTCTGACTGGTACTGGAGGTGATTGTCCCTCCTTCCCCAGCAGAGTATCTGGTGGATTAGAACCGTGTACCTCTGAGATTGCAGTGCAGTTTCTTACCATTAGGCCACCAGAGCTCACTTAGATTAGCTTTTGAAGCTCATGAAGTCTGGAGTGACTTAGCCCAGATTACACAGCTAACAAGAGGCAAAACTTGAAATTGTAGTAGCACAAATATGTGTCATTCAGATCACTGATGATCTGTAGCTGCATGGACAGCCCACCCAAGTGCTGTATCTCCTGTGGATCACTGGGCAGGCTTTGAGGTCCTTTATCCCATGGATTTCTCCAAGTAAACACGGTGAGCAAATGAATTCAGGCCTCTTCAGAGCTCCTCTCCCAGAAACCTGGCCGTAAAAGCCATAGACGCTTGTAGCTGTATGTGATTGTCTCACCCTGTCCCCTCCCTTCCCTTTCTCCTTCACATATGTCAGACTTGCATGTCATCTGAAGCTTCTCCCCACCTCCTCCTGTCCCTTCCTTCTTCCTCGTTCCACAATTAATGTCCCACAATCAAGCTCCTTACACTAACCACATCTAAACATCTGCATTCAGAGAACTCAAGACTCCACTGCCATGAAAGTGATTCCATCTCGTGGAGACCTTCCGTCGACTTTCTGAGGCCTTCGATTCTGATGGCAGGATACTGCCCATCTTTCTCCCACAGACCAGCTGGAGAACCACTGCCTTTTTGGTCCCACACACCTCACACAAACGGCAAATCCAGGCCTCACGATCCTCAGGTAGGCCTTTCACAAATAAAGAGGTTCTGGTCTGAAATGCATTTGGAGAATGATTTAATAAACCTAGTTTATCAAGTTGTTGGACATCATGCTTGGGAGGGTGGAGGGACTGCGCAGGAGGGGAAGGCCCTCTATGAGGTGGACTGATTCAGTGACTGGGATAATCGGGATGGGAGTGTCAGAGACAGTGCGATTAGCACAGGACAGAGCGGAGTTTAGGGCCATTGTACATAGGGTTGCTATGAGTTGCAAGCGACTCGACAGCACATAACAACAACAACAGTTTATCAAGGCTTCTTAGAGTCTCCAGTATAATAACATGAAAGAACAGGAAAGGGGAGGGACATATGACAACAATTTATACTTTCTGCACAATTTCTCTATAAGCCTAAAGTTGCTTGGTGGGTGGGGGGGAATGACCTATTTAAAAAAAAATTATAAGGTGGCAATGCCATCCAGTAGCTGAGTGTAATTAGTAAAAGAAGCACAGACCTAGGAAGAAATGGCTCAGTCACGTGGGTGCCTATCTGCTCACTGACTGTGGTATCAGCAAGGGTGGGACCACGTCTGCTATGATGCACGGTCCTGCAGCAACAATGGTGATGCAGACACAGTCTACTTTCTTATTTAGTCTCCCACGGTACCCACCCCGCACACACACCTATGTGCCACCTATGTCTTCTCTGCATCTTAGCCATTAAGGACAGCTATGAATATCATGTTTGCAACAAAGATATGAACAACAAAAGCAGCCTGGGATAATAGAAAACCCACCAGGCCTGTCACGTGGACACCTGTTCATATTGCTGTTGCTGGCAACTCTGACACACAGAGACACGAGCAGAACAAAACCCTGTCTGATCCTGTGCCATTCTTACTGTCTCTGCTGTCCTTAACCCATTGTTGCAGCCACTGTGTTAATCCTGCTTCTTAATTTACTGATTTAATCTGTCCTTGCTTCAGAAGCCCCTTCTAGAAAAGGATAATATTAGTCACATATTTTTTAAAATGTTAATATCACACAGTTGACAGGAGCTCTTGCAACGAAGTAGAGCTGATGTCCTAGAAAAAGTACAGGATTTTGAAACCAGAGGAATTCAATTAGGTTTTTAGTCCTAGGAACCTGGACAAAAGATGAAAGTTATACAAGTGTTCGGGTTTTTCGTTCATAGGGTTGTGATGAGTCACCTACAACTTGACAACACTTAGCAACAACAACAATATAGAGAGAGATCAGTTGGCCTAGTGGACAGAAAATGATGCTACCAAGCCAAAGGTGGGTGACTTTAATCCGCAACCTTCAGGCCTGTTTTTAATTGTTGGTCAAACATTCTTCTAGGTCATATAACCCTGGTCTGTCCACTTGCTGTACAGAAGTAACTCGTGGTTGTTGTGAAGCTGAACACTGTGATGCTGATTCGTCAAATGTAATAATGGCTACCCATGGTGGACAGTGTTTGGTGGAGTTCTTGGATTAAAATAAGCTTGGAAGCAGGACTGACATCCACTTCCAAAATAGCTTGCCTTCGGAAACCCTATGAACATGGAAGAAGGATGATAGTTATACAAGTGTTCAAGTCTTTTGTTCATAGGGTGGCTATGAGCTACCTACTTCTCAACAACACTTAACACAACACTGACTCAATGACAGGGTAATGGGCTAGGTGTGTCGGAGACAATAAGATTGGCACAGGATAGAGCAGGGTTCAAGACTGTTGTATATAGCGTCACTATGAGTTGCAGGTGATGGCACATAACAACAACAACAACTTATAGTCTATGTGACCATGGATAAGTCACATAACTGCTCTGATTTTCAGTATATTCAGTTACCAAAAAAATCCATCCTGGCACCACCAGGTCGATTCCAACTCATTGGGCCCCTGTATGGTGCGGAGTACAACTGCGCTCCATGGGTTTTCAGGGCTGTGACCTTCAGGGAACAGATCACCAGGCCTTTCTCCTGAGGCATCTGTGAGTATGTTAGAACTTCAGAACTTTCAGTTACCAGCTGAACACATGACCATTTGTACCACCAGCAGCTACAAATGCCTGGAAAGCATTTTGGCCTTCTCTCATAAACTGAGAGCAGAAATTTCAAAGTCTCTCTCAGGGAGGACTGATAGGGAATGGCAAAGGACACACTGACAAAGGAGATTAATCAGAACTGGCTTTGACAAGCACTGTGGCAATTGGACAATTAAAACAGACATTCGGGGGGTGGGGAAGAACGAACTGGGGAGGAGGGTAGAGAAAGCAGTGCAACAACGAATGAATGAGAACCCAAAATCTCTGTCAATGTTCATTAAAATGAATAAAATTTAATAATTTAAAAAAAACCAAATGTGGGACTAACCCCATCATCAATGTCTTCTCAATTACTTGTATGTACATGGGTTAGAATATATATTCAACTAATGTGCTGAGGGAGCTCTGGTGTGTGTGAATTGTAAGGGATTGAGCGGCCGGTGAGAAAGTATGTGGTTCAGATCCACCACCTTCTGTGTGGAAGAAGGCTGGGCAAGCTCCTCCCCTGTGACTAACTGCCTCTGAAAACCCGCTGGAGGGTCAGCTATGGGTTGGTTCCACTTTGACAGCACACAACAACAACAACATGTGTTGAATGAACGATGGAAGAATTAGTGGCAAGAAGCTGTGCTGCAGTCCCGAAAGCACATAGTTCAAGGCCACCAGCTGCTCTGCAGGAGAAAGACAGGCAATCTCCTCCTGTGCAATTAACCACCTATGACTTGTTTCCGACTCGATGGTACACAACAGCAACGTTATTGTAGTCTTTTGTTGCAAAATGTTTGAATCTTCCAGAAGGTCACTATCCAGGTCCCTGTCACAGCTGTCTTAGGAGGCTCCATTTCCAAGGTCATTGGTGAGCTCTGACCTCTCAGCCATTCATTCACTGGCATGAAGCCAGCCTTCATTTCCCTTAGAAACACTTGCCTGGGTGTGTTCCACACTCTCTAGATTTCTGCTGTCCAGAATGAATCAGGGTAAATAAAGGATGACTCTTGTTAGAATGACCTGGCATAGTCTTGATCTATTTATATTAGGAACAGGTAAAAGAAGATAGGTCTGAGAGAATTGAATTTCCTTATCATTAGCCTCATATCCCAGCTGTTCAAATGGGTTTCTTAGTTGCAGATAAGAGAATCTCTCTCCGGCTAGATTAAGCAGAAAATTAATGTGTTAAAGGATGTGAACAGGTTGTGAATTTCGAGGAGGTCCCCAAAACCAGCCTTAAAAGCTGCGAGTCCAGGGCAAAATGCAGTTCAACTGGGACTGCACCCCAGTCCTAGATGCAGAGGCTTCCTCTTATCCACAGCCCTGAAAACCAGAAGGAACCCCCAGAACCTCCACTGCTGTCCTGTCTGAGGAAGCAGGCCCGTTTTCCTGGCCCCTGATTGGGATGATCCTAGGCTACATTTGCTTATTGTGTCACTCGACAGCACTTAACAACAACAACCTCACAATGGTTCAATACAAATTCTCAAATAAAAGCATCTGAGCGGTGGAACCTGGATCACATACCTGCATCATAGCTGCAAGGGAAACTGGGGAAGCAAAGGAAATAACCGGCTTTTACTTCGGGACGAATATATACATTGGAAAGGATGTTCAAAGATGTAGAGCAACAATAAAAAGCAAAGGAAAATTCATTTTACCAGCAATAAAACACCTCAATAAACTATCAGTGTGTTAATGAAATATTAATCTAAGTATATTTTTATCTAATAAAAATGGAATATATTAGGATATCCATCTGTTACTTTTTTAATACAAATGTAAACATTAACATTTTCTAGAGAAAGTATGAGAAAATTTTATTTCCAAATTGCATTAAAAGATCATTTACAAGGCAACAAAATCCTTCATTCACAGGGAAATGTTGGTAGAGAAATTAATATTCTGGTCCAGTTTTCATAATCATTTGTAACAATTACATAACTAAGACCATCCATTATTCATAACACACACTAGCTTTCATTTCCAGGGGGAAAAATTGAAAATAAATCACCAGCTAATAACTTAGGAACTCTGTGATACATAGTGGTATAAGATGGCAGGCAGTTTTATGGGGTTTTAACCCCATAAAAAACTGATTTAATCAAACTAACTTCTTTCCCTATCTACTTAAAACAAGTGGGAGTCTTTCAGAAAGAGCAGTTGGTGAAATCTGTTTTTCGTTTTGGCAAGGCTTGGGATTCTGGCTTGACTATTACTGGCCTCAATAAAGGAAGACAATACAAGTCTGCCTGCCACCCCACCCCCACCCAGGTTTTAACTAGGAGCACAACATCTGAGAAAACTATTGACACACGATTTTGACTAAGACAAATCGTGTCTCCATAAAGACCACGGCGGATAGTTTCAAATTTGAATATATATATATATATATATATATAACATTCAAGCGCAAAAGCTAAAAAAATCCAATTTAAATAAAAATGGAGCTATTCCTTGGACTTTTTAATAAATAGCTGTTGCCAAGTATCTTTACTATCTGCCGCATGGGCCTCCTCTGAAAGTCAGTGAGGTCAGGTAGAGAAAATTGAGATGGACCACCACCTTCTAAATGGGTTTTAGAGGAGGAGGAGAGGAACGTTCTCACATGAATTCTGTCTGTATAAGTCTCCCTCAAGTCAGTACTGACACTGGGCGGTCCGATATGCGTCACAGAATAACTGTACTCTCTCATTGAGAATTAGGTTCTCAGTGGCTGGAGTATTTAGAGGAAGATCACCTGGCCTTCTTCAGAGATACCTCTGGCTGAACACAAACTACCCCGTTTGGTTAACAGCAAGTATACGAGGTGGTTGTACTATCCAAGGACCCCATTGTAATAATGTATATGAATTATAAAATGCAAGCCATGTTCAACATATGGTACCGAGGACTGGAAACAAGAGAAGGGCTACGGAGAAGTCCCGAGTTTGCTGTGCATATGAAGGCTTGTGATTCTGTCATATTTAATCTAGCACCAGTAGGGGCTTCTGCCGCCTCTGGCTCTTACTCTTCTGGTCCCTTCACACGGTCCCTCACCACGAGTGCTAACCCTGCAAAGGCCGGGCACAGGTCAAAGAGCCCAAGAAGATTTCTGATCAAATTTGTGCTGGGATTTACTGCAACTTGAGGCTTCTTTGTTCAGCTTGAGTGAGGTTTTGCTCTTTTTGCCCTGTTCCCTTCCAGCCGATTTGCCCTCAGTGACTCAGACTGGAGTCAGCCGGGCCCTGCCTCATGCCTCCAGACAAGATGTTACCTTCCATTCTGCATAACCAATGGTGGCAACCAGCCTGAAAGCCCAGGTCTGCATTTCTCACAGTTCCAGTGAGGTAACATCAGCGTCATTCATTGTTGTCAGGTGGCCCCAAGAGGGAGGAAGGGCCACTGCGGGACTAATATAGGCTATAAGGGAAGAGAGAGCTGTCTTAGTGCAGGGCGGCTATGGGTCCACGATCAACACCCATGGTAGCAGCACTCAAGAAATCAAAAGACGTGTTCCATTGGACAAAGCTGTTGTCAAGGACGTCTTTAAAGAGTTAAAGTAGATTTGAGGGGGGATCTTGTAAAACAATGAACGACTTTTACTTTTCAAATAGAAGAGCGAACTGGGAGGGGAAAAGTTGAACAGGGTAAAAGTGCAACAATGAACGAATGGAAATCCAAAGTCTCTGTAAACTTTCATTAAAATTATTATTTTTTTAAAAAGAGTTAAAGAGCAGGGATGTCGTTTTAAAGACTAACATGTACCTAATCCAAGTTATGGTACTTTTAATTAGTTCATACTTGTGTAAAATTTAGACAATGTGAAATTGTCTGTACATCCAACTTCCCCAACTTCCAGTTCAAGCATGAAGAGTTCTCTGCATTCATTCATTAATCTCCCTTAATCATCCTTAATCAATCTCACCATCCAATCCCTTAATCTACCTCATCAGCCATGCTGCTTGTACCTTGAGCCCCCTCCTATCCCCACTGGACTGAGATCCCCTGGAGGCCAGGCACACCTGTGATTCTCTGTCTTCCCTGCCAGGCACTCAAGCGACACTTGTTAAATGTTGTTGATTTAAAAAGATTCAAGTCCTTCTCTTTTCGAGTGTTGTTGAGTCATCTCCAACACATAACAGCCCTTTGTACCCAAGAACAGACCATGGCTTGCTCTTGTACCAACTTCACAAATGCTTCTATGCTGAGTCCACTGTTGGAACCACTATGTCAATCTATCATCTATCTGTCTGTCTGTCTCTCTGTCTATCCACAAACTTATTGCCATTAAGTTAATTCCAACTACCTTGACCCTCCATTCAAAGGTTGTAAATCTTTATGTGAGACTGCTTCCGCTTTCACTCTCAAATAAGCGGGTGGGTTCGAACCACCAGCCTTGTGGTTAGCAAACCAACGTGTTACTCAGTACATTAAGGATTTACATGTATGCATGTATACGCATCCAGTCTTTTGCCTTCAAAACCTCTTCAAATGTGACAATTTCTTTTCAACCATCCTCTCCATAACACATCTTTCAGCATATGTTGATAATGTTCAGAGAAAAAGTAGGTTAAAACATAGTATGTATAAAGCAACTTATGTTTTTAAATGTTTATAGGCATAGAGCAATATCTGAAGGGATTTTTCACCAAACAGATGAGTATTTATCTCTCGGATGTGGGATTTGGGATTCATGTTACTTTATAATGTCTCTGTACTTTTTTTACATTTTAAAAACATTTCATATTATTTCACATTCAGCAAAACATTGTAAAGCTCTTTTCATTTTCTGGTGTTAAATGGTAGCTGCTTTCTAGGCCTGTGTGGGTTCCTTGCAAGACTTACATGAATGAGATGGAAAAATGAAGGACCAGATGTTATATTGCACAGAATGCCCTAGCCTGTTCTCTGGGTAAATACTAATGAATTGATGCTTTTGGTGTGATGATAGTTGCAATACCAATGACAGAATTTGTAGTTTTTAAAAGCTATCATTCTGAAGATCTTATTTAACCTTCATAATGGAAATATTGATTCGTTCTCCAAACACAACACCCTAAATATTTGCCTGGTCATTATCAGACAAGATTTACAGATGAGTATGATTGTCTAAGAGAGGCAGGGATGGATGGATAGATGGATGGATGGATGGATGGATGGATGGATGGATGGATGGATGGACGGACGGATGGACAAATGGACGAATGGGAAAACAAATTAATTCTTATGCCTCTTCAACAGAAAGAAAACCAAAAGTATCTCTCTCAGTCACAAAAAGACAAATACTGCATGGTGCCACTGTTATAAAACAGGACTGACATCGGGGTTGGGGGGAGACTGAGAAAGATGGGTTCAATAATGTATATTGCATTGAAACAGATGAGGGAGAAAACTGTTTAAGAGGGATATGTGATTAGGTATTTTTGTCATGACAGAAGTCCAGAACAAAAACTGCATAGTGGAGTAGACCTGGGGGGAGGGATTGTAAAACAATAAAAGAATTTTTCTTTTACTTTTCCAAGAGGGTAGTTATACTAGGGGGGAGGGCTGGGAGGGGAGAAAAGTGCAACAATGAATGAATGGAAATCCAAAGTCTCTCTAAATTTTCATTGACATTAATGATAAATGTTTTTTTAAAAAAGAAAGAAAACCAAATACAGGTTAAACAACATACTAAAGAAACATAGCTCTTAGCCAGTAAAATCAGTAAATTGGAAGAATTACTCTAGTTACCAAATCACCTTTCCTTTTTTATCTCAAATTACTCTTCTTGAAAAAATACTTCAATATCACCTACAGACATATATGTTGTTGTTATGCACCATTGAGTCAGAACTGACCCATTGCTGACGCTCCATCGGGTTTTCAGAGGCAGAAATCACTCGGGAGGAGATTGCCCATCCTTCTTCCACAGAGCTGCTGGAGAATTTGAACCACATGCCTTCAGGGTTACAGCGCAGATTATTACCACTAGGCCACCAGATAGAGACATGCCAAATGAGAGTTCTTTATACCCAATGGACTGACAAGAACAAATAAACATATCTTGAAGAAATTGCAACCAAAGTACTCCTTGATGGCAAATATGGTTAAACTTTGTCTCACATAGTTTGGGGATGTTGTTGGGAGAGTCCAGTTCTTGGAAGAAGACATCCTGTTGGGAAAAGTGGAGGCTCAGCCAGAGAGGAAGACCCTCAACAAGACGGGCTGAGATAGAGACAGTGACAATGGACTTGAGCATATTGGAGATGATGGGGATGGCACAGGCTAGGGCAAGGTTCACATCCATTGTTCATAAAGTCACTATGAGTCATAGTTGACTCAATGGCACCTAACAAAGACAACTATGGTTCTGTGTTTTCCTGTACCTTCCCCACCACCAGGGCATCATTTTTATGTGAACTAGAAAAACAAACAAAAAACGTAACATGACTCAAGTCCACAATATTTCTGAGGTATGCCTAGGTTTGATAACCAGGTCTGATGTTCAAAATCTCAGTGGTGTACTACTGGCCTATCAAAAGCCACCAGCCATACAAATGCAGAATCCTGTCAATCCCACACTATGTGGTACATAAACCCATTAATTGTTGGACGCAAGCAGGTACTGGGACAATGGAAGATGACGACAGGCTCAGTGATGGAGCTATTTACCTAGGGGTCTGGTACTATTGTGACACCTCGCACAGCCATACCAGAGCACAGTGGTTGGAGATTAGCATGCAGCTCTCCTTCACAATGTCCAAAGGGCTGCTTCCTTCCTGAGAATCTGCTTTCTCCCCTCACAGCAGAGCTCTTAATCTAGAAGCTACTTAGAATGCCACTTACAACCTTCACCCTAACGAATGCAATCTGCATAAACAAATGAAATTAAACGCCAGATAATTCCGAAATTATCCTCTTCTGAAAATTAGCCTGAGTCTGGCTGCGTCAGGAGATGAAAACAGACAAGTAGAGGGAAACAGTTATTTGCAACGAAGAGGACAGTACACTGAAATGTCAAACAAGGTGCAAGACCAGTGGCTCAAGGAGGTTGGTCTTTGCGGAGAACTCTGCATTCCCTGAACACATTCCTGCAGTTTAACTCCTCAACCTCATTGTCACTGAATCGGAACTAACTCATCGCTGACCCTCCAGCAGATTTCAGTAGTTGTAGATCATGTGGGAGAAGAATACCCATCTTGGAGACTGACTCGTTTTTCTCCAGCAAAATCATTGATGGATTCTAATCATCAGAGAGGCTTGGCCTTCGAGTTTGCACTGCAACTCCCTAGGGGCAACGTCACCTTCTCCAGGCACCAAAGAAGATTCTGGGAAACAGTACGATAACTCATCTCAAGTTGTATGTGGCCCTGGAAGGCTGAGAGATACATTCCTAAGTACTCACTGTATAAAGTTGAAGGTTCAAGAAATCAACAGAACCATTAAAATTCAGAGAAGAGTTGACTTTTGGCAAAGGAAAACTCAGGCAGGCTGCCTGAGGAAGGTAGCTTCGAGATGGGTTTTCTTTAGAAACAGGAGGTATTAAAGAAGAAAAGAAATGTGCTATTAGATTGAGCCAAGCTTGGAGCAAATACTATTTGCATTTGCCATCAGCCGTTCCTGTGTAAGATGGACTAATATATATTTTCCTGAACTGCTTGTCCTTCCCGAACACAATCTGTTTTCTCACCTATACACTGTTACTTATGTCAGACCCTCCAGAACACTCTCCCTCCCTACCATTTTTACTTCCACATGTAAAGCGTTATTTCTCATCCCTCCTTCAGGCTCAGCTTAGACAGATTTTTTTCTAAGAAACCCCGAGTAGCTAGAACATACCCCTTCTAGTAAACTCACAATATCTAATTCATGATCTATTTCCTTATTGATCAACACCACTAGTCTGGAGACTCACCAAGAGCAGGTCTGGTCTCATTCACTTTTGTGAAATCAAACCAAAGCTCTTTGTGGAGTTGACTTACATTCACAGGAACTTGATAACAGGACCTGCCTCGTAGGGTGTTCAAGGGTGTAATTTTTACAACTTTCACTCTAATGAAGGTTCCCTGTAACCTTTACAGTTACAGCTACATCTTCAGAAGCAAACAGCGCATTTACCCCCTCCAACGTGTTGGCAGGTTCAAGCTACAGACTTTTCTGTTAACATTTGAGTACTCAACTGCTTTGTGGGCCCAGTGCCTGGTAAAGTGCCTTACTCATAACAGATAATCAGTAAATCTTTATTATGGGATTGGTTGAATTTAAAAAATGATTTGGCAGCCCAATCCTGAGGCATTTCAATCCTGCCATCAATCAGAGCTGATTCTGAGCCCACATAATTCTACCAAATCCCTTTGCAATTGAAAGAATACAAATGGACCCAGGCTCCCACATATCCCGTCTTAAAATGAAAAGGCAGCGTTTACCCTGGACCAGAGTCCAAATTCTCCTAAAGCCAATGTGGTCCCAAGAATGCATTGCTAGGTCTATCTCAGCTTCCTGAGCAAGTCTATGAGTGATGCCAATTGACATTTCTACAAAAGATGTAAAAGGACCTCAACCATTATCAACAAACCGAGAGAAGTCTTGGAAGAAAGAAAAATGATCAAAGGAAAGAAACCATGGATTTACCTCAGCTTTACAGTTTAGTGCAATTAAATAAGGAAAGGGCTTCATTGTGTTTTTGTTTAGTAAAACCACTCTACCATGTAGTTGAAAAAATGAAAAGAAATGCAACAAAATATTTGAAATGTTAATGATGATGGTTGCCAGTGATCAGACTAATTTTTAAGTTCTCATCATTTTTAAATTCTACAGTTTCTAAAATTAGTCTTATTTACATTCTCAGAGAGGGGAGAATACTGCCTTTTAAAGGAATGATCAGGATAATTTTTCCCACCTGGACCATGACCTTTCTGAACTAAGCCTGATGTGTCAGGGGGGCCCTGAAGACTTTGGAAGGGAGACCCTTGCCCCAGCTCCCAGCCCCTGAGCTCCAGCCACACCCAGAAGAAGGAAATATGTTACTTGGCTTTTGGAGGGTTTTCCATCCTTTCTCTTCTTTGTGGCTCCTCTAGTCCAAAACCCAGCAGTGCCTTGGTGGCTGGCTTTATCCAGGTCCTGGCACAGGCGTCTGAGTGCCAGAGTAATCTGGTGGGCGAGATTACTGGGGGTGTGGCTGAATCAACACTCCTTGGTGTGTCTGGCTGCTCTCAGGCATCAGGTTACTCAGTGTAATCAAAGGTGCGAAACCAAACTGCCCCATGGTGGAGAGTGCACTCAACCCTCAGACTTCCTAACACCCCACCCAGTGTTTCTGTACTCCTTCAACGGCAGAGTCAAAGCCCAGATACCTTCAGGCTTTGAACTCAGATCCTCTTAAGCCTTGTTTGATAAGACTATTTTGTCCCAAGAAAACACACTAAAAAAAAAAAAAATCATCCGGTTCTCAAAGAACCCACTTATCTAACAGAACATTTTTAAATGACGGAAATATTCTATTATCTACGCCACTCAACATAGTAGACACTAGTCACATGTGAGGGAACTCTCATTGCCAACCCAAAGGAGGGTTTGAGTCCACCGTTTGCTTGCTACACAGGAGAAAGATTGGCAATTAATTCCCATGTGGTTCATAGCCTCTGAAAACTTGTTGGAGGATCTGCTATGAGTCAGTTCTAATTCCGCGGCTGAAAAAAAAAAAAGGAGCAAAGAGAACATGTGAAAGGCTGAGTCCAACCACAAAGGGGAACTGTCCTCATCAATAACATCCACAGCACCAAATATTACAAGGTCAGACATGGCCCTGCCATGCTCCTACATCTTCTAATCACTGAGTTGGATGCTTGTTGCAAACTAACTCGCAGACTTGACTTTACTCATAGTTGTGGAGTTTACAAAGGAAATGGTTTAGGGTGGTTGGATGAACAGCAGTCCCAAGACACAGTTCCTCAATTTGGTGCAGACAGCTTCTCAATCAACAAATAAAGGTCCAGGTTCAGGCCACCAGCACAAATGCAAGAAGCCTCTGGTTTCTTCAATTGCCCAACAAGCTTTGTCTCTCATCAGTCTCAAGTCAACTCTTCCTTCAGTCATCCAGTAAGCAGTGTCTTTAGCTCTGGCTCTTTAAGCTCTGGTTCTGTCTCCAGAGCTCCATCAGGCTATGCCTTGTCACAGTCTCTCCACAGTCTGGCCAGCTCTCCCTCCACAGCTGTTGATGATGTAGAAGATACTGATCAACAGTGAACCACGTGTCTTCAGTTGAGACAGCTGGAGACCATCCCCTGAGGTGGGGAGGGTGGCTAAGGCAATGGCTAGAAAAGTCATTTCCAAAATTCGCTAAGGCAATGGCTAGAAAAGTCATTTCCAAAATTCCTAACACCACAGCAGCACGTAACAACAATAGTCATGTGTGACTATTGAGTATTTGAAATGTGGTGAGTGTGATTGAATTAATTAATCATGCTGTCTGTGTGCATTCATGTAGTTCCTGAAGGAAGACATTATTCCTCAACCATCTTACATAATTTTATAGACTCAACCATCCTACATCATTTTTATTAATTCAATTATATCCCTAAAAACAAGTATCAACTAGGCTAGGCTGTGATTGACAGGATTATATAATTATCTCCCTTTTTGTGATCTGATGTAATTATTTGAAGGGTTATAAAACCTAAGGAGTTGTGATTGTACAGACCTTAACATGTTGCACTGTGAGCCAAAAGGCTACATTCTCTAGAGTTTTTAATTCACCAGCCACTCCACAGAAGTGGAGAAGCCACTCCCTCATTAAGATGTGTTGTTGTTAGGTGCCATGGAGTTGATTACAAAGACCTGTGAGCAGCAGTGCCCTGTCCTGCACCAGCCTCTCCACCTCTGTCTTGCTCAAGCTTACTGTGGCTGTCACTGTGTCAGTTCCTCTCATTGAGAGTCTTCCTCTCTTCTGCTGTCCCTCTACGTTCACCAACATGAAATTTCACTCCAAGTACTGGTGATTTACAGCCTTGAAAACCTGTTGGAGGGTAACTATGAATCAGAGTCAACTCAACAGCACCTAATAACAACAATAGCAATTATGTTAATGAAGTCAAATTAGAAGCAGTAAGTAATGCTAGTGACCAAGTTGCCACTTCAGTTATTATCTACAGTATTAGCTTGTATCTTGGCTATATCTTGTATCTTGAGTCAATGTCTTTTCACATATGAAATTGATTAAACGAAAGAGTGAGGAACAGATTACTCTCCCACCACCAAGAAAGAAGCTCTTCTTTTGTACCTAGGATCCCTGAGCTGAGAAACTCCTAGACGCAGAGGAAGATTGATGAAAAGGAACATCACTCAGGGTCAATAAAAAGACAAAGTGTCCCATAGTTAACATCCTTGATGCAGACTTCTAGCTGCCTAACTGTGACAGAATCCATTTCTGTGTATCCAAGTCAAGTACTTGTGGTATTTCTATTAGAGGAGCATTAGATAACTAATAGCCCTTTGGAAGTATAAAACTCTACAGTTACCAAGTAGTCATTGTGACTATCAAGCACATCAGAGGAGGAAGGCTATAACTCAACTTCACTATTGACTAATTTCTTTTCCTTTTTTTTTCCCCTTCCTTCTTAAAAGAATGGCAAGGTTGGTTGGGTTGTTTGGGGTTTTATTGTTGTTTTTTTTTTCATGTTTTTGGATCTTTTTCCTCACTACTAACTAACAGCTTAATTGTGAGAATTTAATGACCCTGAAATGTGATAAAAGTAGCCATGGTGGCACAGTGAGTAATGAATACAATGATGTTAATCTTCAAGGCTGGTAGTTCGAATCCACTAGCCAGTCTTCCGGAGAAAGATAACCAACCTCCTCCTGTAAAGATTCACTGTGAGTTGGGACCTCTTTAATGACAGGAAGGTTTGTGATGTGAGGAGCTCTCCATAAAAACTGGCTACTGTGAGTCTACATGTAGCGTTCCAGTCCTCAGCCTGTTAGGTACACCATGACGTTCATGCCAGAAGTTACAAATGAGCAAGAATCTCGGGAATGATTCTCAGTGAACGCCCTTATTTGCTCACTCCAAGCCAAACAGCTTCCCCACCACCAATAGAAGCCACCATAAACCTGGGTGTACTGCGATAGTGGACGTCACAGAGCACATGCCAGCTGTTCTTTGGGCAGGGTAAATATGCCCCATAATTCTCTGGAACAAACCCAGCAGCCTGTTTGCATGAGCGCATGTAAATTCAAAACAGCTCTGCACCAGAGACACAGCCCAGGTGTAGTCAACCAGCCACAGCCCTAAGGGCTAGGAGTCCTGACCCTGAGAATTGCACCAGCAACCAGCTGCGTGCTCCTGAGCAGGTCAAAGAGACATTTCTGGGTTCTGGCATCTGTTTCCTTTCCTCTAAAAGGAAGTACGTGTTGTTGTTAAGTGACTCACAGTTAAGTGCCATCAAGTCAATCATGGCTCATGACATCCCTATGAACCACAGGTCTGAACCTTGCCCTATTGTGCACCATTCTCATAATCTCTGTCATACTCAAGCCTGTTGTGGGAGTCATTGTGTCAATCTATCTTCTTGAGGGTCTCCTTCACTTTAGATGACATTCTACCTTTCCCAGAAGGATCTATCTCCCCAAGGACTGGTTCCCCCTGATAACATGCCCAAAATAAGTGAGGTTACGTTCCACCATCCTTGCCTCTAAGGAACACTCTGATTGTACTTCCTTTAAGACAGCTTTGTTCTTTTGAAAGGCCGTAGTTTGTTCAACACTCTTCACCAACACCACTATTTAAAAGCATTGGTTCTTTGTAATCCTTATTCATTGTCCGAATTTCAGATGCATAGGAAGCAATTGAAAAGACCAACGCTTGGGTCAGGCACATCTCAGTCTTTAAATTGGCATCTTTACTCTTTAGAACTTAACAAAATCCTGCCCGTTCTGTGCCATTTCTACAACCTCCACTGTACCCAAGCCCACTTTCACCATCACTGTGTCAATTCATCTTGTTGAAAGTCTTCCTCCATTTTGCTGACTCAAATGAGTTTTTTACAAGACAAAATGTCTTTTTCCAGAATCTGGCACACCTCCCCCCTTGCTTAAAGTATGTGAGATGAAACACCTGGACTAGGAAATTTCCAACAGCCTTTGAATCTCTTCCGTTTCAACATCTTCAGATAAGCTGGTAAATGAAAAGATGGGCAAGGAATGCAGAGCCAGAAAGAGTTGGGTTCACCTTCCTAGCTGCTTGACTTTGATCAAGCTTCTTAACCTCCCTGAGCTTTGGATTTCTAATGGGTAAAATGAGGATAATATGATGATTAGCAGAGAGAGCTCTGGTGGTGTAGTGGTTAGAAGATGCGCCGCTTTCACATCATATTTCATACAATGATTCACATACGTTGTGTTTTATAAAATTAATCACCATTAATCTATCTTTACTGTTACCTTATCCTTTTAGGTCCCCATTAGATCATTTCTAATTCCTTCACCCCTCTAACCCTCCCACCCAACTCTGTCAACTTAGTCATGAACCCCCTCCCCTTGACCTCTCCTCCTTCCCCTTTTGGACGTTTACACACATCTTACTGGTTATCCTTCTATTTTTATGATAATGGTCCTCTGCAATATTTGTCCTTATGAGACTGAGTTAGTTCACTCAGCAGAATACTCTACAGACTTTCCCATGTTATATAGTATTTTATATGAAATTGCTACTTCTTAGTGATACAGCATATTCTTTTTAGTTTCTACTTTTATTCTCATTTAAACTAGAAGTTTAAGTAAATATTATTATTTTGGACTTTATTCCAATTTGTAAAGAAATACATGAGCTGCAATCCCAAAGTCACAAGGTTTGAATCTACCAGCTGCTCTGTGGGAGAAGGATGGGCAATCTCTTCTTGTGGGATTAACTGCCTCTGAAAACTTGTTGGGGGGTTGGCTATGGGTCGGTTCCGACTCAACAGTACACAAGAACAACAAGAGTGAAGGATTCAAGACAGTGTGTGTGACCCACCACACTGTACTTCGTCCTAATGGTGCTTAGTAAATGATGGTTACTGATATCTTAATTATTGTTTTTATTGCTATTATTGTTGTTGTTGAGTTGGCCCCTGCCTGATGGTGAACTCTTTACAGCAAAGTAAAACGTCACCTTGATGTGTACCATCTTCGTGATCAGGTGATGACTGGACCACTGATGCTTGAGTTTTCTCTGGTTCATTTTCAGAAGGCAATCTCCAGTCCTTGCTCCCTCATCTGACTTAGTTTGGAACTCCTTGTGAAATCGATTCAGCCTCACAGCATCAAGACAGCATCCACTTACAGGCAAGAATTGGCATAGGGTCTTTCAGCTGCAAGAAGTGTTGTTGAATGGTGGTTATTTTAAGGCTATATGGGAAATCAACAATGAAAAAGTGCCATAGCACTACACGTCATGGAGGATGGGATGAAAGGCAGCTTTTTGACCTGAAGCAAGCTCACCCACGGTGCATTCAAAAGATCTTGGATCTTCTTTGTCCCTTTTGGTTCACCAATCCTGTTACTCACTGGTCTGATTTCTCATGCCATAGACTGCAAATCTTCTTTGTTCCCCATTCAAGTCCCTATAGAAAAAACATCCCTGACTCATAACCACTGTTGCTGTTTTGAAAAAGACATTTTGGCAAGAGGACACATTCCGACTGATTAATTGATCTAATTCAGATGAGTGTGCAGCTGTTGAGTCAGATGGGGTTTGAGGGGTCACATGAGACTGAGTGCAAGGTGTGCCCTCAGCCAGCACAGCGGTGAGCTTCCTTTACAGGGAAGGGGCTGAAGATGAAGCAGCCACCTAGACTGTCAACACAAAACATCAACAGAAAAGAATTCTCTCTGGGTGCTGCTATTGTTTCAAATAAACATTTAGAAATTAGTTATCCTTTTGTATAATGATTTTCCATCTGCTTGTAAAGTCCTGAATGATGTGGAGCCCCAGTGCTGACTCTGACAACATCAATAAAAAGTACTGCCATCGGTGCAGTCCTTTGTGGTGGTGACCACTCTATTCTTCCAATCACTACATCCAAAAATTGGCAGGGCAGTTGTCATTGTCATCATCTGACAGAAGAAAAGCTGGAGTTCAAGAGGAATGACAGGTGTGGGCCATAAAACTAGCTAGACTCTGTCTGAACTTCAAACTTCAGTTTCCTAAATTAATTGCTAAAGAAATAGAAAGCAACATTTATGTCTCTCGGCTTCTATTTTTAGCCAGTCATCTTTGGAGTTCTAAACATACTTCATCTCTTTCAGTCCTGGTTTAAATCTTCATCAGTTCTCACCCTGAATTATCCAAGTCTCCCAACTTAACTTCTTATCATCCTTCCCTCCCTCCCTCAATGTCCTTTTTCCATATATCTCCACAAGGGAGCTCAGGTGATCAAATGCGAAGGAGTTGCATTTCCAACTCAGAGGCAAGGAGGTTTGAACCCACCAGCTGCCCCAATGGAGACAGGAGAGAGGAGCAGCCTCTCCCATGTTTACAGCCCCTGAAAACTGCTGGAGGGTCAGCTGAGTCAGCCCTGACCCCATAGTACTGGTGGCAAGTGAGAAGCCTGCGCAACCAACCAGTCCAAATCAGCTTCCACAGAGTCGATTAGCTCTTGGCAACTCCATCTGGATCAGGGTAGAATACACACACACACACACACACACACACACACACACACACACACACACCCCTATTGACTTAAACCTAGTTTAATTCATCAGGGGTTAAGCTTACCAATAGGACACAATCATCTGTGATTCTATTTCCCATTCGACATCAAGACCTGACCTTCTAGTATTGACTGAATCTTCTCTTCACCAAAGACTTCATCTAGTGAGGAAATAAACTCTTTTCCAAAGTTCTACTGATTTAAAACTCAAAGCTCTTAAATAAATCATCCTACAAGAAGCAGCAAGAGCAATCAATTTGCTTTGGCCCTAAGCCGATACCACTCCCAACCACAAAATAGCTTATAGGGATCTGTGAAGAGAAAAAAAGTGTTGTCATCCCAGGTGAGGGTCACCATCTCCCTATATAATGGTCTGCACAGGTTTCAATGATCTGTTCTTCTCCCATTTCATGAAAATGCCCTTTTAAATATGTTTTACCCATACTTTTGGATTTTTACTTCTCCTATAGCCTTATCCTTTTATGTAACATGCATTTTTTTTTTTTTGAGGTTGCATATTTCGTAGGAAATTGCAGGCTAATTACTGCCTCTCTGACAGTTCAAATCCACCAGTGGCTTCTCCAGTGGGATTAAAAGTCTGGGAAACCAATATTGGATCATTTATGAGTCGGTTCCAAATGAGTTGGAGTTTGCTGAGCTGAACTGTTTACCAGGAGCTGCTTCAGGGTTCTGAAGGCGCAAAAATAAGACTTGATTTCATCTCCTGAGAAGTTCACAAGCTAATGAGGAAACGAAAAAGCCATTGAGATATAGAGGCTACCAAACGCTACACAAAGCATCACAAGTCCTCATCACCATACATTTGTGTACAACACATATGCTCAGTACAATTCTTGTATGCTTTCGGCTCCCCACAATTAGACCATGTTGTAGACAGTTGTGACTACTTCCTGCACATAAGCTGGACCTCCTTCCTATGCTCTCACTATCAAGGAAAAAGAAGATTTGCTGCTCCCCAGCCTGGCTCCCCATGGTGTAGTTCACGGTTGTGCTGCTAACAAAAAGGTCAAAGTTCTCCAGCAGTTCAAATCCACAAGCTGCTCCCCAGGAGGACGGGCAGTCCCATCGCCTTAAGATTTATAGCCTGGGACACCCAGTTAGTCAGGATATCCTTAATGGCACTGTGGTTTTGGACTCCCCAGTTGAGTTAAGAAAAATATGGCTAAAATTCAGAAAGTCCTATGAAATGCTGTTTAGACATAATCATTTCCTGTGAGAAAGTTATTGGTCAACCACCAACCACACAGGCATAATTGCCAATAAACGAAGATTCAGGTCACTCCATCAGAAAATGAGTCACAACAAATTGATGCTGACCAATAAGAAGGGAACTCAGAATGGGTGAGAAGAGGCCAATGAGCATGATGTCATGGTCTAAGGAAGAAGTGAGATCTCTTACTAAGTGCTGTTGAATCTATTTTCAACTTGCTGCCATCCCTTGTGACAGAGTAGAATTGTCCCAACAGAGTTTTCTAGACTATAATCTTCACGGCGTACATCAATGGGTCTTTTTCCCGTAGAACACTCGGTTCAGTGTGAATCACCAGCTGTTTGAGTAACAGCTGATTGTTTAACTGCTGCACCACCAGGGATCCTTGAACAGGGCCCGTTAAGTAACTGTGCCATAAAGCCAACTCCAACTCATGACAACCTCATGACTGTCACAGCTGGCTGTGTTCGCCAGAGTTTTCAGTGGCTGATTTTTAGTAGACTTCCCCACTCCCAAGCCTTTCTTCTCAGGAAACTCTGAGTGGATTTAAACCTCCAAACTGGATGTGCTAGCCATTTGTGTCACTCAGAGAATCCCTCTATACTCCTATAGTCCCTACCTGTACTCATCTGCGTGTGTGTGTGTGTGTGTGTGTGTGTGTGAGAGAGAGAGAGAGAGAGAGAGAGAGAGAGAGAGAGAACACTAACTTTCCTTTCCTCCCTTCACGTGATCTGATCATTCTAGATAGAACGTGCATGTGGATGTCAGAGTGCTCCTTGGAGGAAAAAACGGCAAAGCATCATCTCTCATACTTTGGGAATTTTGCTAAGAGAGGTTATCCCTTAGAAAGAGACACCACACTTGGAAATTTGAAGGGTCAGTGGAAGAAAAGAAGATCCTTAAAATATGGGTTTGATCCAGTAACTGCAGCAATGGGCTCAAGTGTGTAAGAGAAAATGAAGGTAGTATAGGACAGGGCAGAGTTCAGGTCTGTTGTCTGTAGAGTTGCTATGAATTGTACTCAATTCGACAGCATCTTACAATAACAAAACTGCAGATAGCTGAACAAATCTATCATACTTCGGGGTTTTATAAATAGTTTTATTGGAACACAACCATATCCACTCATTTACATCACATCTACCACTACTATCATGGTACAAAAGCAGAACTGAGTTGTCTAGACACACTTTGTGTGGCCTGCAGAACCTAAAATCATTGCCAGATGATCCTTTAGGGAAAAATACGCCACTGTTTGATCAGATTTAGAGGTAGTAGTGTCAGTTAGGATGCCTCTAAGCTGAAAGTCGATTGAGCATCATTCAGAGCGCCGAGACTTAGAACACATTTAGCTCAGCAGATTTGTGGTGGTCTTTTTGAGGCAACAGTTAAAAGTGTTTGGGGCATATGAGGTATAGTTTCATGGTATTTAAAGACAAACTTTTTTTTTTAAAAAGCCACAGCAGACATTTATTATCTCAAAGTTCTGGATGCTAGAAATCTAATTGATCTGCTGGCTGGGCCACACTGTCTCCAAGTTCCCTTGGGAAGATTCCTCCCAGCGTCTGGTAGCCCAGATGTTCCCTCTCTCGGAGCTGCATCTTCATATAGCTATCTTTCCTGTCTCTCTTCCTTCTTTAGAACGACATCACTTCACAATGGACTTACCCTACTCTAAGATGACCTCTATTTTGAATTAGTAAAATGAACAGACAAGAAAGAACAGTGGATGGTACGAGCTGGGAAACCAAGTGATATGCATCACTTTCATAAAATAGGCAGTAGGGAACCATGTATTTTTAAGCAGGTAAGATTTAGTGAAATTGCTGCATTGGAAGAAGATTAAAAATAGGCTTTGAAACGTGAAAATCTTGGAAGTGTAAAGCATTCAGCAAACACACAAGGATGATAAATTTGAAGCTGGAGAAAGCACAGAAGGGTATTGCATAATGGGGTGGGGAAGGGAATAAGAACATCCTTTAACTAACTAGCCATCCTGGACTCTCCTGGCTTCTGGTGGACCAGGTGTGCCAGCTTGTGCCTGTTTTCAATTACGAAGTTTGAGAGCCAATTACACACCTAGATGGATGTGCGCTGGGAGCTGCAAAGTAACTTTAAGGACTTTACATGTAGAGATCTCAAATCCAAACACGAGACTGAGCAGAGAATGAGGCGGGAGCCTTCCAAGCCATGTGGAGTATGGGGAAAGGGAAGCTTCAAACAAGAATTCACTGGGTTTTTTTGTCTGCTTTTTGGCAAAGTCATGATGGGGAACAGAATGCAGAACACTCAAAAGGGGAAGCTGTGCTGGGCACGTGTCTCTCTCCCAGGTGTTTTCTGTTCAGAAATCGTTCGCAGTGTGGGTTCCTGTGGGATGTAGAGCCCTCCATCCAAAACAAGACTAAAAAAGCCAGAAACTTGCATTTGTCATGTATTCCCCTCATCCCACACCCCACGAAGAAAGCCCATCAGTCAGTACATATTCTTTGCCCTACATGACGTGGACCCTTTCTGTGTTTCTGCCTCTTGTCTCCAACCTCCACTCACTTTTCAGGGTGTGCTGAGAAGTAACCAAAACAAAGTTGGGTGCTTACCATTCCATTGTCGCCTCGTGGGCATCAGGAAGGCAGTTCTCCCGGGCTGCTTGTGGTTCAGGTGGGATTCTTGTGACTGAGTATTGACCAGGGACTGAGCTGAAGAGACGTAAACCACTTTCAGGCTACCTGGCTAAAAATCCCAGGACCGACGCCCCTGATTTCTCTTTTCTTGCTTCCTCAATCTTGGAGGCCACCTACTGACCCCTCAGAGGGAATTGGAGCAGCTGAGTCCTGTGCTGTGATGGACTCCCATTGCTGCTTGTCCTGTTGAAGCCCCTCAAGATGTTAGCCTCAAATGAACAGCTCAGACTTGAAAGTCTGACTGATGTGGACAGAAGATATAAATAGGTTCTGGGATTAAAGCCATCCCAGCAGACCAAATGTCATAAAATGAGTAGGTGTGTTCATACAACGGAAGTTAGATAAAGAGGATTTGATTGGTTGATTAATTGGCTGATTGATTGATCAGTTGGTTTGAAAAAAAAGGAATTAAGTTAGAAATTGAGGGGCGATGAAGAAAGAAACAAGCTCTCGTCAAAGAGAAAACTGATTTCCTAGGCACTGTCTCCAAAGACTTGGGGGGAAAGCCAGGTTTTCATATAGCTTTATAACTGTCTAATCTGCATTATCTCAACCTCTTTACTAATTCTCCTAAGTTAACACGAAGCCTTTGCTTGAGTCTGGTGTATCCTATTCCTTGGTAGCCATGTGGCCGCAAATAGAGGTTAATAATAATAATAATAAATAAAATAAAGGTTTATTGTGGTACAATAAAGGATCAGTGTAGACCTTTCATGACAATAAAGCTTTAACCTCCCCACTGGTGCCTGTGGACAAGTAGTGTCCAGTAAAGCTGAAGTATCCAAGAGGTCCAGTGGTGACCAGCCACGTATGCTCCCGCCTGCACTGGGAATGGTGAATGAGAGCACATGACTCTGAGGAGAAATTTCCAAGTGGCCAACACATGAGAGTTGTTGTTGTTGTTGTTGTTGTTGTTGTTAAATGCTGTTGAGTGAGTGCAACTTACGGTAACCCTGTATAACATAAAACACTGTCTGGTCCTGAACAGGCCTTAAGAGAGATGTGTGGTTAGATCTCTATTCCCTCCACCATAGCTGATTCTAATAAGCATCATCACCCAATGTAGTCTTTCCTGTGACAATTCTTTAGCTTTCCACCCCCAAACCATTCCAACACCTGCGGGCCAACCTGCATCTACTGTTTTGATTTATGTGAGCATAGAATACTTTTGCCTGTTCTTGTACTAAATAAATTGATCAGATAATGGGGGGGGGGAATCTCTATTTCCCCAAAACGCAGGGACGTGTGGTTTGTGTGTACCTGAGTATTTACTTGGGTGTTCTCCATTGCAGGGGGCACGTGCTTATACGACGCTGGTGATCCTGAGATGATTTTACGTGACAGTAAGTGCTATTACCTAGCAGCGTAGAAAGTTTATTATTAGATGCTCTCTCCTCCACTGATCCTTGCCAGCACAGAAAAAGGAAACTTCCCTTTTGGTTTTGCTGTATCTTTAATGCTCTCATTTTTAACAAAAAAATGGGCCTTGTTCTAAGATCCTTAAAATAAAAACAGACAAGAGAATGTAGCTGGAATTGGTTTAGAATTAAATAAAATAGGCTACAGAAGGTAGAGAGGAGACAATTGGTTTCCCCCCATCATTGGGTTTATTTTTAGAGTTACCTTCTTTTAATAGCAAGCAGGTCTAGTTTTTCATTTTCAGAAGTGGCATAAAGTTTCCTTTTAAAACAGATTTAAATGTTATAGTTGTTTTGTTATGTATTATCGAGTTAGAACCAATTCATAGCTGATCCTTCAGTAGGTTTACAGCAAATCGCACAGGAGGAGGTTGCCTGTCCTTCTGTTATGGAGTACCTGGTGGATTAGAACCCTGTGCCTTGGAGTTGTCAGGGCAACTCTTAACCACTAGGCCACCAAAGTACCATACAATTTACAATTTTAAACAGAGAAAATAATACTTGGCCATGGGGAAGAAATATATTTCATTTAATATACACAAAATTTTTACTACTCCAACTGCTTCAGGATTATTAGCTCACTTGCCCTCGGGGTAAGCCTATGACCGAGGAAACGGGCATAAGGACGTTCACACACTAGGGGGCACAGAGCTCATCCTGGCAAGGCCTGGAATGCCACTGAGGGGTCCCAGTCCTGAGACAGTGCTTCTGCCTGCCCTTCCCCCAAACTGCCCTCACAGGCCCACCCTCCAAGGCTGAGATCAGGAACTTGGATGTGGGGGACAGTGGCTGGCTGAGATGGAGGGTGTGATGCCAGGAGCTGGGCTACACCGATAAAACTCAGGTCTTAATCAGTTGCCTTCTATTCAGTTTGTTTTATGACATCGGGTCAGAACTGACTCAGAGGCAGCAAACTGCACAGGAGGAGATTCTCCATCTTTCCCCCTCGAAGTGACTGGTGTATTCTAACCTTGTGCCTTTGGGTTGTCTGCCCCACTCCCTACCACTAGGCCGTCGGAGCTCTCCTTACTTAGTTTCCTCTTTGCCAAAGATCGCTGCAAAATCATGTAATTTGGCTCAGTCTACTTAGACGCAGCCCCCAAAGAGCATGTGTGGAAGCAAATCCCTTTCATTTCCAGCACTCTCCCAGAACAGCCCGCTTTTTCCTGTCGCTCACTGTGTCCATGCTGGGAAGGCTTGGGGCCTAAACATCCAACGTCACTTCCTTACCAACCCCTCTTTCTCCCAGCTGTTTTTAATTCTGAGACTTGTTTTCTCTGGAAGGATGACAGGTGGTGTCTCAACAATTTTAAGCTTGACTTCTTAAAAAAGACCCTTCATTTTATTACAAATAGTAATTATAAAATAAAGACAGATTCATATGAGGTTCTTCATAATATCAATAAGATCCCTAATATAATATCAATAGACCCTCTCTCTCTCTCCCTCTCTCTCTCCATATATAGATATATAATGTTGTTGTTGTTGTTAGAGGCCGTCGAGTCATAGACAACTCAGTGACTCTATGAACAAAAGGCCTTAGCACTGTTCGTACATAGAGTTTCCAGAGGCAAGCCATTTTGGAAGTGGATGCCACTCCTGCTTCCAGGCTTGATTTAGTCGGGAAGCTCCAGCCAGCACTGTCCACCATGGGTACCCATTACCACATTTGGCACATCAGTGTCCCAGTGTTCAGCATCACAGCAACCACGAGTTACCTCTGCACAGCAATGCACAGACCAGTGCTATACCACCTAGAAGAATGTATATGTGTGTGTGTGTGTGTATATATATATTTGTTGTTGTTAAGTGCCATTGAGTCACAAGCGACTCCTAGGGACCCTAAGAATGAAAGTCCTGAATACCTCCTGTTTATCTTTCATTCTTTCTCCAGGTTCATAGGGTTTCCAGAGGCAAGCTATTGTGGATGACGACTCATAGCGACCCTATGAATGAAAGGCCTGAGCACTGTTCATAGAGTTTCTGGACATAAGCCATTTTGGAAGTGGATGCCACTCCTGCTTCCAAGCTTGTTTTAATGGGGAAGCTCTACCAAACACTGCCCACCATGGGTAACCATTATCACTTTGGTCACAACAGTGTCACAGCGTTTAGTATCACAGCAACCATGAGTTACCGCTGTGTATATATATAATCTAGTTTTCCTATTATTGTATTTAAAATGATGAATCTGCTTAAGAAATGAATCAAAACAACTTGTCAGCTTTTACTGTGGCTAGTAATTCTTTTTCATAATGGTCAAAGATTTTCTTAGGAAAGGAAAAATCAATCTCATTGAAGAAAACTATTTCCTTTCCCTTACAGGAGCAGGTAGGAGAAAAGACAGCGTGCTTACTGCACAAGCATTTATCAGTGGAATGCTTCTGCATCATTTGAAGCTTCCGTCTCAGGGCAGTCTCACGGAAATGCTAATCCAAGTCCTGAGCAGTGTAGATGCAGATAACACGAGACCACCAGTGACAGGGATCACGGAACAGGTCCAGACATTGCACAGCATAGCATCAAAGTGGCAAAGGTCCTCCCTGAGGACGAGCCCTCTCCCCGCATCCCCCAGTCCACTCACTTGATGCTGTGCACACCCAGCACAGCTGTCGAAGCCCCTAAATGTCCTTCTGAGCCCAGAAAACTCAACAATGTGAACCCTGGGCCTTTGTCATCTTATACAGAGAAACAGCATCAGTCAGAGGAAATGATACTGCTATTTTGGGATCACAGAGGAAATGGGATATGAAAATATGCTAATGGGTGGAGGTTGCGTAAAACCAGAGCCATGAACAAAAAGAAGGCTAGCGGTTCCAGACAAGTCCAATGAATCAACTTTGATTAAAAAATTAATGAGAGGATGTCTCTTGGGTGGATGTTTGCCAGGCACTTTTGTAGAAATGGTATAGTTTGTTCCATCGTAAGTGTTTTTGTGTACCAGGTGTGCTAGGCATCAGGGACATGAGGAGGAAAAAGATTCATCCAAGCCTCAGAAAGTCATTCAGACCAATCAGTGCAGGGGTGGGAGGGGTCAGACAGAGACCACCGTGAAGTTACAAAGCTGTGATGGCAGAACACTGGGGAAAAGCCAGGAGGGAACAGTCAGTCCAGTCTAGGGCCCCAGGAGACAGTCAGATCAGTCTTCTCTTAGAAGGCGATACAGATCATTTATGTCTTGGACATACACAGAACTTTCACCCAGACAAACACTGGGTGATCCTGGTCATTTGCCAGGGATGATTCTAGGTTCTAAGTCTCAGGAGCTCTGGTGGCCTAGTGGCAAGAAGCTGCGCGCAATCCCAATGGAACAGGGTTCAATCCACCAGCTGCTCCATGGGAGAAGGATGGGTAGTCTCTTCTCATGTGATTAACTGCCTCTGAAAACCCACTGGAGGGTCAGCTATGGGCCAGTTCCGACTCTTGACAGTGTTCAACAACAGCAGGTCATATATGGGGAGCTCTGGTGGCCTACTGGTAAGGAGGCGCACTGCCATCCCAAAGACATGCAGTTCGAATCTACCAGCTATCTCTCAGCAGAAAGACGCGCAATATCAAGTGGTGATAAGAATTATGGGAGAACACCCTTCCCAGGTCTCAGTAATGGGGACTGATGGTCTCCCTTCTAAGCCTGATACTACTCACTCCCTCCTCATTACTTTCGACAAACGTATTCACTCATTCCTTTCTGTTTATTCCTACATGCCTGACTCCATTGCTAGGTGGAGACTGACCTCCTGTCTAAACTTGGAGCTGTGTTTCACTGGGAGTCAAGTGAACCTAGTTGGCCTGACCAGCCTTTAGTTCTGTCCTCCTTAGTGTTCCTTCCCTCTGAGCCCCTTTTTACACTACATCTATCACCACATTGTCAACCCCGTTGTATGAGATCTTTCCATTCCATCTGTAGCCTCTCACCACCAACCTGTTCTTGTTACTCTGAAAGGCCCATCCTCTTTTCCTGCTAGACCCCAATTCTCTATCTCTGCACAACACCACAGAGGTTTAAAACCCATTATTACTAGTCTACTTTCCAAGAAGCTTCTTATCCCCTAGTGTTCTTTCAATATGTTGATGATCTTTTATTGTGTAGCCCTCATAGCAACTTTCACAAACTCATACTGCTCAACTTCTTCACCTCCAAGGGATACAAGGGTATCCCCCTCCAAGGCCCAACTGTCTCTCTCACAATCATGTATCTCGGTTTTCAATTGACCCCCACTACTAGAAGTTTAACAGCCAATTGGTGCAGAGTTATTGAAAGCCTCCAGCCACCCCAAACTGCTGATCAAATCTTCTCTTTTCTCCACTTTATTGGTTTCCTTAGACACTAGATTCCCAACTTTTCCTTTCTAGCAAAACCCCCCAAGGAACCCTAGATTCACCCCAGATTAGAAAGCTTTCCTCAGGCTCCAGCATTTCTTCTTACAGTCCCCACCCCTTGTGTTGTCAGATCCATTTAAACCTTTCCATCTATATGCTATGAAAGACAGGGTGTTGCTGTTGGCATCTTAGCTCAGATTCTTGGACCCACATTTACCCCCAGTGCATACCTCTCTAAACAACTTGATGTCACCACCCAGGGGTGGCAACCCTGCTTGTGATCCCTAGTAACAGTAGCACCTTTCCTCACTAGAGAGGTGCTTAAACTAACCCTGAGAACCCTCTGCAAGTCTTCTCTGGCCATAGACTTCAAGACCTGCTTTCCCACAGCTTCCTATCTTTACTTTCCCCCAGAGGCAAATACAAGAATTCCATCTACTTTTTCTTAAGAACCCTGATATTAGCCTCTCTCAATCACCATCCCTCAACCTGGCCCCCCTAGCTTCCCTGAAGTCCTTGAAGATATGGGCTCTTTGCTTTCCTCCCGATCTGACCAACCCATCCCTAATGCAGACCATACTGTTTGTTGACAGTAGCTCTTGTGTGACCTCTGAAGTTTACTGTAAGGCAGCCTATGCTGTAGTTTCCATAAACAGAGTGTGGAAAGCAGCAACTTACTTCCTATTGCCTTAGCTTTTATCCAAGCAACACCCCACTCACCAGCCTTTCTGAGCCGCTTTGAGCTGATGTACAGCCGACCATTTCTGCTGAACCATAACCTACCCACTGAACCCCTTCTTTTGGCATCATATCTTCCTCATTCTTCCCTCAATTAGACAGTTACTCCAGGAACACACAGACCGCTGCATACCCAGGCCCTCGCCTGAAAGTCTAGATCAGACAGCTAGAGTCGCCCCATGAGAAGCCATCCTCATCAAATGGCATGCACCCAAACCTCTTCAGCCACGCTAAGACAGACCTTACACAGTCATCCTAACTACCCCCACAGTCGTTAAGGTCATAGGTAACTCCCGTTAGCACCACCCTTCCCAGGTTAACCATGCTCCTCTCACTGAGCACACCTCCTACATCTCCCAAATGTGGGCCCCAATACTCTTCGCCTCACTCATATCTCAAGACTTAAGTAGCTCTTCATACTGTTACTAAACTCTCTCTGCCCTCTTTAATTCTTACTTCACAGGATAAAAGAAATGACCAACTTGAACCAGCTGCTGTGACCTCCATATTCTCCCCTGGCTACTGGTTCCAGATTGGTACTCAATCCAGCCTCTGAGCCCCAGATCTTCACCCCTGTTCAGCAGGAAGAAGCTAGAATAAAGATACATATGTCACCCTTTTTCTCACTGAAGAGGCTGGGGTGTCAGGCCCAGACCAAGGTCTAAGGAGGAGAATGAAGGATTCAAAGAATATCAACATGTCAACAAAGGGAATGAAGGACTTCACCCACGTGGCTAAACCACAGTGGAATGCCTACCACTTCCCTCCTTAAAGACCCTACTATTAAAAACTACCCAACCCACCTTAGGGTGTGGTTTTCCCCTGGTCTGTCTCTCCCTCCAGACCAAGGAATCCTGCCTGGGAGCTCCCTTAAAAAAGTTTCTTTAGTTTTCTTTAAAAAAAAAAAAAAAAAAAAAAAACCAACCACAATATATGGGATAACAATGAAAGGAGAATGGACAGTGGAGGGATTACGGTGGAGGGGACTGCTTTCCTCAGTAATGTGGTTGACCAGGTGTCCTCAAGTTGATTCTAACTAATGGCAAACTCCAAGTGTTCCAGAGAACAGTGCTTTATAAAGTCATCAAGTAGCTGAAGATAGCCTGGCCTTTCTTTAGCAGTGTATGCTGGAGATCCTTTGGTTAGCAACTGAGTGCATGAACTGTTTGCACCAACCAGGTGACTGTGAAATGGTGATACTTCAGCAGAGACCTGAAGGAAAGGAGGAAGCAAGCCAGGCAGGTGCCGAGAAAGGAAGCGAAGGACAAAACCCCAGGAAGAGAAACCAGCAAGTGCAAATGTCCTGAGACAGAGCTAGGATATTTAAGAGAGAAAAAGACTCCGATGTAGGCAAACGAGACTGTGATCAGACACAGTACTCAGTGCACAAGCAAGGGCCACACTAGAGTGAGCCTTGCTGAAGGCAAAATAGGCTTCATTTTAAATGCTGCATGAGATAAGGAGCCAAGGAGGGCTTTGGGAAGAGAATGGGATGGCTTGACCTTCATTTTTGAAAGAGCATTCAAGATGTTAAGTGAGGAAGGTGTGGGGACAGGAGTGAGGCCTGTTAACCTGGACACGAGAAAAGGGTGTCAAGGACTAGAATGGTAGTGACCAGTGGTAAAAATGGCTAGCTTCTGGAGAGAGTCTCTGGGGTGGAGCCTGCAGTAAAAAACTGCTCACAGGTTGCACATGGTGTGAGAAAAAGAGAAGAGACAGGCTGACATCAAAGTTCTGGCCTGAGAAAGTTGAGAAAGGGAGAGTTATCACTTATAAATCTGGTAAGACCCGTGGCCGAGTACACTCTGGTGGGACAGATGGCAAGCTGGAGCTTGTTGTGACTGTATTAAAGTTTGAGAAGCTTATTAGATTGCTAGAGGAGGTGTGTGGGCAGTGTTATACACACATACTCAATTCAGGCAAGAATTGGATATAAAATTGGAAGTTGTCGATTTAAAGATGGTATTTAAAGTCATGAAACTGGATGAGGCCTCTTAAAGGATAAAGAGGGATTTAGAGGACGTAGGAGGAGGTTAAGGCCAGAGAGGATAAGTGGGAAGAGAAGGAGAAACAAAGCTTAAGCTTTAAATGTTGTAACATTGTGAGATTGAGGAGAAAAGAAGGGATCAAGACAGACAATTGAGAACAAGTGGCGTAGAGCTAGGAGACCAGGTCCAGTGAAGTCTCATAAACTAAGTGAAGAGTGAAATGAGAATTCTTCTTAGAAATTAGCAACGTGGAGGGTGCCAGTGACCTTGACAAGACATATTTCAGCAGAGCAGATCCCAGAGATAATTGGAAAATCGAAGAGATGGTAATGAATATAGAAAATATCTGAGATTTGCTCTAAAAGGAAGCTGCAAACTGAGGTGGTAGCTGGACAAGCATTCAATGTCAAAAAGAAAAGTTTTTAAAGTAGATAGTACTCTTCCGTATTTATATGTTCATGGAAGCAATCCACTAGAGCAGGGACTCAGAGAGAAGGTACAATTGCTAAAGGAACAGTCTGTAGTTGGTGAGAGAGTATAGCAACCAGGCCTCAACTGGAAAGAGTTGATAAGAACATAACTAATAGTTTAACTCAGGCCAAGTCAAACGAGGAAAAGAAAAGCACTTAGTACTTCTACCGAGGTAAGGGTAGTTGACGCAACTAAAACAGCATGTAAAAGTACTTTTCTGTTATTACTACTGTCCCCATGCAAAAAAAGAAGCCAGATAGCACTTCTTCAGCAATCCTCATGTGTGGAACTGTTCTAAGTACTGAAGAGTAGTCAATAGGATTGTTAAGAAGAGACATTATTGCTAGTCTTAGAGGAAAATTATGCAATCTCTCACCATTAAACATGGTATTAACTGTACGATTCTCTTTTTCTTTTCTCATTGTTCATTGTTGCCATCCTGGTAATGTTACCTTCTAAATAATATGAAGTTGTTGTTGTTGTTATGTGCCATCGACTCATAGCGACCATGTGTACAACAGCCCTAAACCCTGCTCTATCCTGTGCCAATCGCATTGCCTCTGACACACCCATCCCGATTACCCCAGTCACTGAATCAATCCACCTCATAGAGGGTCTTCCCCTTCTGCGCTGTCCCTCTACCCTACCCAGCATGATGTCCCTCTCTAAAGACCTGTCTCTCCTTACAACATGTCCAAAGTATGAAGAGTATATCTAAGTCCAACAATGTACACAAAGAATTATGTACTGGGACTGGATAGTATTTACTCATTCAAAACTGATTCGGCATTAAAAAAAAATCTATGCAATCCATCATATCCAAAGCTAAGAGAAAATAAATCACATGATCATACTAATTGATTAAAACTCACCCCTGGGAATCTATTCTCAGCCAAACAGCACAAGCAACCATATGGGACGCAAACTGCAGGATTTTCTCAAGAAAAAACAAAAAGGAGGAGGGTGGAAATGAACTCAGAGAGGAAGGAGGGAAAGTGCTGTTACACAGAGGGGATTGCAGCCAAAGTCAAGAATTCTTACTCTCTCTATATATATGGCCCTCAACCCTCCCAAGCATGACGTCCCTCTCCAAGGACTGGTCCCTCCTTGAAACATGTCCAAAGTATGTCACCCATACTGGCGACCTGGCTTCACCCTCTCCAGGAGGGTTGTTATGTGCCATTAACTAGTTTGCAACTCATAGAGACCCTATGTACAACAGTTCTATAACTTATTCTATCCTGCGCCAATTTTATTGTCTCCAATTCACCTACCATTTCATCTAGGGTCTTCCCTCTTGTGCTGTCCCTCCACCCTCTCAAGCATGACCTTCCTCTCCAAGGACTGGTCCCTCCTTGCAACATGTCCAAAGTATGTCAGACGAAGTTTCAGAATCCTAACCCCCAAGGAGCAGCCGGGTTTCACCATCTCTAGGATGAACCTGATTATTCTCCTTGATAGTGCGCACACTCTTCCCAATTTTGAACCATGCTTCAAATCATGTTTCCTTGCTCTGTTCTGATGACTGCCTCCTGGTCCAAATATAGGCTTCGCATAAGAACAATCAAATGTTCTGGGATTCCCATTCTTCTCAGAGTCAGCCACAGTTTCTTGTGATCCACACAGTCAAATGCCTTTGCATAGTCAATGAAACACAGATAAACATTTCTCTGGTACTCTCTGCTTTCTGCCAAGATCCATCTAACATTAGCTATAATATCCCTAGTACCATGGCCTCTTCTAAACCCAGCCTGCACATTTGGCAGTTCTCTGTTGATGTTCTCATCCAGTTGTTTTTGGATACTTTACAGCAGAACCTTGATTGCATGTGATATTAATGACATTGTTTGACAATTTCCACACTCTGTCGGGCCACCTTTCTTTAGAACGAGAACAAATACAGATCTCTTCCAGTCAGTTGGTCAAGTGGTTGTCCTTCAGATGTTGGCACAACTTAGCACATTCAAACCCATGTCTGTTTGTTGAAATATGTCAGTTTGTATGCCATCAATTCCTGGGGCCTTTTTTTTCTCTCTCTCTCTCTCTCAATTCTTTCAGAGCAGCTTGAACCTCTTCCTCCATCACCACAGACCCTTCCTCATTCATTGTTTCATGAAATTCTTCTGTGTCTGCCAATTCCTTTTGGTACAAGAACTCTGTATACTCTATCTTATTGGATCATTTAATATGTAACTGTGTGTGTGTGTGTGTGTGTGTGTGTGTGTGTAGTATTGTTGTTGTGTACCATTGAGTCATAACTGACCCATAGCTTCATCTTACATTCTTTGTATGTTGTTAGGAGTTTCTATTCCTTAGAAAAGGGCACCATGCTTGGAAAAGTGGAGGGTCAGCAAAAGAGAGGAAATCTACTGGATTGACACAGTGGCTGCTGCAATGCACTCTGTATGTCAGAGATGAAGAGGATGGCACGGAATAGGACAGGATTCAAATCTGGTTTTCATAGGATTACTAAGATTTCTACTCAACCTAACAACAACATTATTATATCTTAGTCACCTTGAAGGACCCCTGGGGCCACAATAGTTAAGCGCTTGGCTACTAACCAAAAGATAAAGATTGGCAGTTCAAATCCACTGAGTGGTTCTATGGGCAAAAGAAAGTCTATTCCTAGAAATATCACAACCAAGAAAACCCTATAGGGCCAGTCTTTTCTGCCATGTGGGGACACTATGAATTGCAATAAACACGAAGGCATCCACAACATCACCTTAAACAACCAGTCTCATCTAACAGCAAGTCTATATTCAGTCACAGACCGGATGCAGTTGTATCTGTGTCACTTGCATCACAGCTCCTAAGCTTCATCCCCGATCTGAACTGTTGCCTGAGTGGTTTTATGATTTCTCTGCGGGGTTATGCTCTTCATTTTCCTTACATCATACCACTCTGGAAAAGGCTGGCGACTCTTCAACGACTTCCTTAAGTTATTCCACATTTGCACCACTAGCATAGATTTGTTATGCTACAGTGAAAAGAGAGAAAAATGTTATGTCTGTGTCC
Organism: Elephantulus edwardii; assembly: GCF_000299155.1. Lineage (NCBI taxonomy): Eukaryota > Metazoa > Chordata > Mammalia > Macroscelidea > Macroscelididae > Elephantulus > Elephantulus edwardii. The sequence goes on from NW_006399753.1 coordinate 17,347,336, forward strand.
TGAAATTAAGCAGACAATGACTCCTACTGGACTATAAAAATGAAGACAAATATAAATGCATATCCACAGACTTTATTTTCCCCACTATGATACCAACAGTTCTTTCAGAGGTGCGTTTGAGGTAAGAGACAACGGGTTCACCTGGGGGCAGCTCACGAAATGTGTGCAGACAGCAGGCTGGAGAGGCATTTCTCGGAGAATGGAAAGCATCCTGTCCTTTAGAGCATTTTCATTATATAAGAAAGGAAGCTCGGTTATGATAAATGAAATTATTGAGAAAAACTGCAGAAGTGGATGAAAGTCAGGATGGTGCTGGCTTTCCTCTGAACAACAGCCTGCTTCGAGTCATCACCCTAGAAAGATGCTACGTGTGTTTTTATTTATCAATGCTCTCTTCCTTCGATCCCTTTCTCAAAGCTCAAATCAATTTCAAAACTTCTGCTGCACTTTGGATTCTAACATCTCATGACTTTAGTAATGCAGCAAAAAGTCACCAAATTATTTTAATTAACCTCACAGGCATATTTTCCCTCTTGAAATTTCTTATCCAGTCACCCACCTAGGTCTTTTCACACTATTCTGTTCTCTATTCCCTTCCAATAAACAAGACAGATGTGAGGAGGGAGACAGGGAAGGAGATGAGGAAATCTTACAAATATAATCTTGAAAAAATATATTTAATCTATGAAAGAAACTAGACTTAAAAGGCCACATCCTACAAAATGGCTTATATTTAAGGGGGTGGGGGGAAGGCAGATTTGAAGCTGTCCTATTAGAACTGAGGATGATGGTTTACTTTTAGTAATGAATAGAGACAAGTTAGGAGCAAAAAGACAGCTTCATGGATGCTGTATCTTGATCTGCCTACTTATAACTAAAAGAATAGACTCAGAACTATAACCAGGAGAGAATAAAATAGATGAATGGGGCCTTAGAGAATCAAATCTTTAAATCTATATCAAAAAAGCTTTTCCAACAGGGTAAAAGGAAAACTAAAAAACCAAGGAACAATACTTAGCAATCACATATCTGGTAAGGAACATTTATCTAAAAGTTATGGTATACTACAGCACCTCAACAAGAAAAAGGTAAACAACCCGATCACAAAATGGGCACAGGGTATGAATAGATACTTCACCAAAGAAGATATTCAGATGGTGCACAATCACATGAAGAAATGGTCAAAATCCCTAGCTCTAAGAGAGATCCAAGTCAAAACAACTATGAGACATCATCTCACCCTAACAACAATAGCAAAGTTCAAAAGGGCAGCAAACAACAAATACTGGCGAGGTTATCGAGAGATTGGAAATCTTATTTATTGCTGATGGGAAAATAATGATACAGCCACTATGGAAAGTGGTCTGGCACTTTCTTAATAAGCTGAAAATATATATACCACTTGGTGAAAAAAAAAATTCCACTATGGGGAATATACCCTAAAAACCCAGAGTAAAAAATTAAACAGATGTATACACATCCATGTTTATCACTATGTTATTTACAATGGCAAAGAGAGAGATGGAAGCAACTCAAGTGCCCATCGACAAATAAATGGATAGAAAAACTATGGTACATCCACACAGAATATCATGTAGCATTGAAAAACACTGAACTCATAAAACATTACACATCATAGGGGAGCCTGGAGAAAATGATGCAGATTGAGATCATCTCAGTCCCCAAAGGACGAGCACTTCATAACAGTGCTGTTATAAGCATGGGGGCAGGGGGAGGTTGGGGAGAGAATGGGAAAAAAGTGGATAGTGAGCAACAAAGTAGAACAGATGAGGGGGAAAACTGTCCAAAAAGAATATATGACCATCATTGTGTGTATGACAACAGTCTACAACAAGGGGTGCATTGCAAGGTAGGTTTGGGGAGGAGGGAAGAAGAAAACATCTAACAGTTTAAAAAGATCATAAATAAAATTTTTAAAAAGATATTAAGACTGAAAGGACTTCAACAAACCCCTATTGTATTTATTAATCATTAATAAAAAAAAAGAATGGACCCAGCTGGTGCTAAGTGCTCAATCAGTACATTTACAATATATGCATTTTCAATAAGTACAATGAAACCCATCAAGCTGGTTCCACTGCTCTAGAGTTGCTTCTGACTCGCGGAGACCCTTCGTGAGGTTTCCCAGGCTGTAAATGTTAATGGGAGAAGCCCACTTTCTCTTGCTCCCATGAAGCAGCGGTGGGTTGACAAGCACCAGCTTTGCAGTTAACAAAACAACATTTAATCCCATGCCACCTTTCTGTCTGAAGATCAAGTCATTCTTCAGAAAAGAATGGGTAAAGGAGGAGCGAAAGAAAAGTACAAATAACAACAAGCCGTGGATGTGGGGATGTCTGTGGACTGGGGAAGAATGTGGAAGATAGGGGGTGACTGCTGGGAGTACTCATCCAAGAGAACAAATGTCCAGGCGAGGAAGTACCATCATGGCCCTTTGACAGAGTCAGAAACTGGAGGGGCAGTAGGAAAAAAGAAAGCAAATCACTTCTAACAACTTAGTACTGAGCTGAGAGGGAAGAGAAACGCTCTGGATTGAACTGTGTTAACATTTTTAAGACTAAACTGGGCTGGATTTCTACACTTCTGAGAAGGAAGCTCACCGCTCATCACTGGCCATCCTGCTCTGGTCACTTTCCTGTTGCTCTGAGGCCGGAAGCTACATTTTCCTCATTCCAAGCACCAGCAGGCTCACCCATGGCGGCCAGACCAGGAAGCAGGACAGGCTCACCGCTCTGGCATAGTGACACCTTGGGTGTCCTCTGCATCACAGGAGTGCATGGTGTGATACGGTGGCTGGAAGTGAGGCCGTCGGGTTGGAGGGCACTCAGAACTTGAGTGCTTGGGAGAGTTGCTGCTGTTATTGGCAGGTGCTGTCTAGTCGAGATCTGAACCCTCTCCTGTCCCGTGCCGTCCTCATCAACCCTGACACACGTCAGCCCTTTGCTGCAGTCACTGTGTCAACCCATCTCATCGAGGGCCTTCCTCTCTTTTGCTAACTCTCCACGTTTCCAAGATGATGTCCCTTTCCAAGGAATAGCCTCTCCTGAGATGCCCGAAGTCTGTGAGAGGAAGCTTTGTCATCCTTGTCTCGAATGAGCACTCTGGCCACACTTTTCTCCAAGATGTATCTGCTTGTTCTTTTGGCAATCCGTGGGACATTCAGTAGGAAGCCCTCAGTGAGATGTGGGTTGACACAAGATTTCAACAATGGCTTAGGCAGAATGGAGATTGTGAGGATGGATCAGACCTGGTCAGGGTTTTGTTCTGTTGTCCATGGGGGTCTCTACAAGTCAGAGCTGACTCGATGACACCAAACAGCACGGTCAATACAAGCACAAGTCATGTTCACCAAAATGGAATAGGTTTGCCCGGTTAAAACTGCAGATGGAGGGGAAGGCAACACCCTAAATCACTCCACATCCGTGAACTGATGTGAGGGGAGTTCTCCTAGGTTATGACCTCCAATGTCTTTCATTTCACTAGGGATAACAGGGAGAAATTTGAGTGAGTGTAGAGTCTTGGGGAACTCACTACCACCAACGAAGAAATGCCAAGAGTGAAGTGTGTCTTTTTTGGACCCAGGCACCTATCTGAGGAAGTTCCAGGACACTAGGAAAGATCTCAAGGATACCATAGGAAGATCTCCAAGGAATGCCTGACCTACAGATGGTGAAGGAAACAGGACCCTCCTCCACCACTAACAGAAAGAGAGAGGGGCCTCACCTCAAGCTGGCACCCTGAATTTGGACTTCCAGACTCCTCAATTTTAAGAGAATACATGTCTGCTAGCTAAAGCCCCCCCCCCAAAAAAAAAGGAAAGAGGGTGGGGAAGAAACTACAGAGAGATATGAAATCTTTCTAAGATGTCATCTGTGGGCTGCAGAGAAAAATCCAAGAGGCCAGGAGAAGGCAATAGTTGGGGAAAATAAACTCTTTTCTTTTCTGCTAGTGCATCCCATGGAGTGTAGATTTTCAATAGCCCAGGCACAGTGGCCCACAAGGAGATACCCCAGGTCTGAGCAGAAGCTGCCAGTCTTTATTTTGTCAATTCTATGGTACACAACAATATACCCGTTAGGCCACTAGAGCTCCCTAATATCTAGAATATATAACATGCAATATAAAGTATGTAGGAGAAAAACATAAATAGGAGACTTTATGTTCCTTCCTAATACAGGGGAGTTCTGGTGGCTAAGGAGTTGCACTGCCAACTCTAAGGCAAGCAGTTCAAATCCACCAGCTGCTCCATGGGAGAAAGGTCGGCAATCTTCTCCTGTGTACTTTACAGTCTCTGAAAACCTGTTGGAAGATAGTTATGGTTGGCTCCAACTTGACAGCAATGCGTTGTTGTAGATATATGTTGTTAGTGTATCGTCAGGAAAGATAGGAAGACATTGATGGACACAGTGACTGCTGCAATGGGCTCAAGTGTGTCAGATATTATGAGGGTGGCACAGGATAGGTCAGGGTTCATGTTTGTGGTTCATGAGGTCATCATGAGTCCCACTCGACTCGATGGCACCTCACAAATTACACACACACACACACACACACACTTCTATATTTATGTTTTCAACATCATAAGGAATCAGAAAGCGGGAGATGTTGACGGACTATTCCACCAACACAGCTGAGTTGGAACAGGGCTCTAAGGGTGAGAGAATGCAGACTGAGCGACTACCCAGCATCCTGTTATACAATCCTTTCTCTAACTTCTCATTAGAAGCATATTTGATCTTGATTCTAAGACCATTTCAATTTGTTTTGCTGCTTTCCTGAAACTAGATTTTTCTGAAATGGTCTCTATAGGCTCTGGTTAATTTGGAAGAAGCAATCAGAGGAAATGTAATTACCTGCCCAGATTTCCAGATACTCAAGCCCGAACATGGCTGTCTAAAGAGTCCCTCAGGTTTCTCAGTTCTTGCAGAGATGCCAGAGTCAGCCTGGGTTCTGACGGCGCTGCAGCCGATACATCTCCTCGCAAGACTCGCCAGGCTGCACCTGCGATTACTGCTCAGCCTCCAAAGGGAAGTAACACGTGTTCCTGAAAGGCTCAAACCTGCTTTATGAAAAAAAAAGAAAAAATATATACAACCATAAAAAATACATATATCACCATCAAAAATATATATAACCATCAAATATGTATATCA
>NW_006399753.1:17354475-17355990 GCF_000299155.1 Elephantulus edwardii
ATCGGGATGGGTGTGTCAGAGGCAGTGAGATTGGCACAGGATAGAGCAGGGTTTAGGGCTGTTGTACATAGGGTCGCTATGAGTCGCAAGTGACTTGACGGCACATAACAACAACAACATATATATAACCATCAAAAAAGGAAGATAGTTACAGGTGAGTTGGAAACTCCAGAGGTGGCATTTCCAGGACGATGAACTGTGCACATTTGACTGGGTTATTGGAAATGATGTTACTCAGCTCTCCTTCTGTGTGTTAGACGCTCTTACTGGCATGATCTTATTTCACTCTTGCATCAGTCTATGGGGAGCGCTGGTGGCCTAGTGGCAAGAAGCTGCACTCCCTCCCAAAGGCATGCAGTTCAATCTACCAGCTGCTCCATGGGAGAAAGATGGTCAATCTCCTCCGGAACGATTAACTGCCTCTGAAAACCCGCCAGAGGGTCAGCTAAGGGTCAGTTCCGACTCGACAGCACACAGCAACAAGATCAGTCTAAGAGGGTGTACGTTTGACTACCCTCATTTTCCAAATGAACAACCTGACGCTCCCCATGATGCAGCCACTTGCCCAAGGTCATCTTGCTCCCTATACCAAGAGGCACAGACTCTGGGAACTGGCATGTCTCTCCTGCTGGTGGTGACTACCCTCCTATTGTGACTCTCACCCACAGACGGGTGGTCTGGGCCAGACTGTCACAAGATGAGAGGGAAAGCTCTGTAGTACGTAGCTATAACTGGGTGATGCTGGTATTCTAAAGGACTCTTTGAAGTGATGGCTTGTATTAAAGCAGATGAACTCTGAGGCACTGAATGGTCTTAGAAACTCTGAGAAACAGCAAGAGTTATTTACCTTTTCTGAGGTAAGTTCACTTTAAGGTGAAAGGACTACTCATTATCTCCCGCAGGAGGAGCCAGATGAAGATCCCTACCCATGGAAACACAAGAATGGCAAGAAGGAGGGAAACAGAGTCAGCATCTCTGCCCTGAACATCTCATTTTTATTTCTTTAAATCCTGAGACTCTCACAGTAAGAGAAGAGTCAGCATCCTCAGTTTTCAGACAAGGACGTCAAGGTCGACAGAAACTACGCACACTGTCCGAGGCCATGCTGTAAGAGAATGGATGACCTGATAGAATGGAGAGAGCATGGACTTGGAAATCAGACAGACTTGTTTTTCTCCAGTATTCTCATCAACAAATTCAGCTCAAGAACCTCTCCATTGCAGCTTCTCTTGCACTGATCCTGAGATTGTCCTTTCCATGGGTGCTGGTCCACCAAAGCCCCAAGGTGCTAGTCTTTACTCCACAGCTCTGCCCACAGTCCCAGCTCAAAACCCTCCTTCCTCCTCTTGCTGCCCCAAACAGCTCCTTCCTCTTGGCATGTACCTCAATTCTTCCAGCTCAGAAACATCCCTGGTTTAAAACAACTATGAGATATCATTTCACCCCAGTCAAAATAGCAAAATTTAACAGAACAGCAAGCAACAAATGCTGGCGAGGTTGTGGAGAAACTGGAAC
>NW_006399753.1:17356995-17392221 GCF_000299155.1 Elephantulus edwardii
AAATCTCTGTAAATGTTTATGAAAATTAATAAAATATAATTATAGAAAAGAAATAAAAAAAAAAGAAACATCCCTGGTGAGCTTAAATATAATTTTAAGTGCAAAGGGGTAACTCCTGTTCTGGGGAAAACTCTGGCAAGAGAATCATGAATTCTCATTTACCTCCAACTTTTTCTCTATTATGTTCAAATACTACTAAGTATATACTATGCTCTCATTTGTACACAGATACACTCACCATGAAGATGTAGAAAATAACATGTCGAAGACCATGCAAGTATCAGAGTGGCGTAAGGGCCAGAAAGGAAACTCCCCTGATGCTTGAACCAGCATCCATAAGCACTGAATCTTACTGCCTCAGAGAGGCTGGAGTGGGTGTATCTTCTGGAAACAAACATCTTGGGCTCTTCTACATTAGATTTTAAAAGATTATCACATTCGTACCCTGTAACAAACAGAATGCTGATACTGTTGTCTTGATGATTTTTTTTCTCTCTGTTTTGAGAAGAATTGAGTCAGGAACATATTCATTCTCACCTCATATTATTTAAATCCCACTTTATATTCTTTTCATCAGCTTGTCACTTTCTATTACAAAACCACAAGGATTAGTTAGGTCCTTGATTCCCCTTATCACAGCTCCTGTGCTAAGATACAAATGAAAGATAAATAAGACATGTTTAAGTTCTATAGATGGATAGGAAGGAGCTGAAGGTGTCACTCAGATCTACAGTATGTCCGACCCCAGCTATGGTATTGTCACCGGCCTCATGTACATGTGGAAAGTGGATAAGAACCTGGGAATACCAGTGATGAATTGATGCACTTGGATCATGATGTCTTGATGAGTGCTGAATAACGCCCGGAATTCCAGGGAACTCTTGTGGTGAAGTCCATAGAGAACTGTCCTACTAACTCAAAGGTACACTATTCCAGAGGTTCAAATCCATAGAAATTCTGCTGGAGAAAGATAGACAGTGTCCTCTTCATGCAATTTACAGCCTCAGAAAACGCAACAGAGAGTTAGCAATGAGTTGGTTCCAACTCAGTGGCAATGAGTTTGAGTTTTTGAATGACTACCACGGCACTTAACAAAAACAACCGCAGCATAGACAGAGATCAGTTAGCCTAGTGGACAGAAAGTGATGCTACCATGCCAAAGGTGGGAGACTCTAATCAGTAGCCCTTAGGCCTGCCATTAATTGTTTTTGGTCAAACATTCTACTAGGTTGTGCAACCCTGGTATGTCCACTTGCTGTACAGAGGTAACTTGTGGTTGCTGTGAAGCTGAACACTGTGACACTGATGAGTCAAATGTGAGAATGGTTACCCATGGTGGACAGTGTTTGGTGGCACTTCCTGATTAAAACAAGCTTAGAAGCAGGAATGGTATCCACTCCCATAATAACTTACCTCCGGAAACCCTATGAACCTGGAGAAAGGACAAAAGTTATACAGATGTCCAGGTCTTTTGTTCATAGGGTCGCTATGAGTCGCCTACGATTCGATGGCACTTAACAACAACAACAACCAAAGAACCAACAATTCTGTCTCAGAAGAAGCACAAATTAGAATGATCCTTGTAATGTAGGATGTCAAGACTTCATCTCAGACACTTTAGACACATTATCAGAAGGAACCTTCGCAAAAAAGAGGGTCAGAAAAAAAGAGGAAGACACAACACAATGGATTAACATCACAATGTGTTAACAGCTGCCACAATGGGCTCAAATATAGCAATGGTTGTGAAGATGTTATATGACTGGGTAATATTTACGTCTATTATACATGGGGTCACTATGAGTTGGAGCTGACTTAATACGACTTGACAATAACAACATAAATGAATGACATTTGGAAACATGCAAGTTTAGAAACAGTATGAAATACTTTTATATAATTTTAACTTGTTGAAAAGGAGAGGACAATAATTACAAATATCTTTTTCAAATACCTGAGTTGATATTAAGCATATAAAACAAAAGAGTTAAGTCTAAACAGGGAAAAGTGTTTTAAAAAATTATTATTAAATACTACTGAAGTGATTAACAATGGGTAGGATTTACTGTCTTTTACAGGAGCTTACAAGAGCCATGTTTTGACTTTGGATATCTGAATTATTCCTCATCAACCTTGGAAGTTTACATTTCAGAAGGATAAAAAGAGATGCTTAAGGAAATCAATTAGGTTCAAAAGAATCCTTATCTCTTTATATAAAAAAGTCAAGAAATGCAAAAGAGAAAATATTTTAAAACAGACTATGATTGAGTTTAATCAGAAGACTTTGCTTTAATGTGTCTCATAATCAAGTAAGCTCTTTCTTTGACTCCCTGACTCCTTATTATTCTTCTCTTTCAACTATTTTATGGTTTTTATTTTAGTCATAATTTTTTATTGTGATTTTAACAAAAGTTTACAGAAAAGTTAGATTTTCATTCATTCATTGTTGCACATTTCTTTCAACTATCCTAAAAGCAATGTGTCCATATCTTTCTTCTGGATCTAAAGTGTGTCATGGAAAAGAGTTATGTGCTATTTCTAATCTTTCTTTCTTTAAAATAGAATAGTCTGTATGGAGTTACACTGCTAACCCAAAGGCCATGCCTGTCTAGAATTCTGAATGCACCAAGGACTCCACCAGAGAAGGATGGACAATCCCATTTAGAGCCTTCGAACCCAATGGAGCGCTGGTCAGCTATGAGTTGGTTCTAACTCAACAGCAATGAGTTGAGTCTTGGTCATCCTAATGTAGTCTCACTGAGGATCTTACCCATGACTGTTATTGGTGTTGAGTACCTTCAAGTCGGAAGCAACTCATAGCTGACTCTTCCATGGGTTTTCATGGGAAGAGATTGACCATCTTTCTCCTGTGAAGCAGTTGATGGGTTTTGACCTTATACCTCTAGGTTGGCAGCACAATTCCTTAGCACTAAGCCACCAGAGCTCCCTGATCCGTGACTGTTGTTATTGCTATGTACCGTTGAGTTGGAACCAACCCATACCTGACCCTCCAGTGGGGTTTCTGAGGTTATTAATCACAAGGAAGGAGACTGCTCATCTTTCTCTCACAGAGCAGCTGGTGGTTTCAAACCACATGCATCCGGGTACGCAGCCCAGCTTCTTACCACTAGGCCACCAGTGCTCCCTGATCTGTGAATAGTGATTAGAATTTGAATGTTGAATGTTGAATGTTGAATTAATTTTGAATGCTAGAATTTTATAAAAGCAGGGAAAAATTATAAACCCCATCTTTGAAAGGCAACATATAACATCATAAACAGGGGACTGACTTGAATGAAAAGAAAACCTGAAGGAAGTCACTTGGACCTAAAAGGCCTTTGAATCTTGACGTTTTGGAGTATAGAGCCTTCCTCTGAGTTCTCACGCGAGCAGCCACACAGCCAGCAGAAACGAGATGAGTGTTCTCATGACTCAGACTATTTATCCCTCCGCTGAACGTTGCTATCCACCATATGGTTTCGTGCATCATATGGTTTTAAATTGTTTTTATTCTTAGTCATATATTGTTTCATTTGCACGTTGATGATCACAGACAGGAAACAGAAGGAAGAATGCTGTTGGAAACATGAAGTTAATGAGGAACATAACAGGATAATAATTCCACATATTACCCTCAAATGAGCTGAATAAAGGCTCTAATTTGTGATCATCTCATCAGAATTTTTATTTGATAAATTTACTCTCTCCAAGACTTTAATGTTAAAGGGTAGTTCTCACGTTTTAATTTAGCCTTCCATTCACTGGAATGAAACCATACTAAAAGTACAGAAATACAACAATGGTTAAATTCATATAGTAATTCTTGAGATTTCAGGTTATTGTGAAAGTGATCTGTAAATTAGAAAAGGTAGGGAAGTACTTCACAATGCTAGGAAATGTTGCTGCATGAAGTTTTCCCTCTTTGTTTTAAACAAAGATAATCCAAGGAAAAGAGTAACAAACATTTGAATGTTGTTAGATGCTATCAAGCTAACTACATCTCACAGCACTCTCATCAACAGATCAAAATCGTATCCTATCTTCTACCATCTGCACAAACTCCACCATACTCAAGCCTATTGTAGTCACTCTGCCAATCCATCTCATTGAAGGTTTTTCTTTTTTTTAATGATCGTCTACTTCTCCAAATAATCACATCTTTTTCCAAGGCTTAGCACCTCCTGACAATATTCCCCAAGTATGTGAGATAAGTTTCACTTCCCTTGCCTCTAATGAATACCCAGCTGTACTTTTTCTAAGACAGATCGGTTTATCTTTTTAGCAGTCTTAATCCAGAATTACTGACTCCATCAATCCAGGGTAGGGCCCTGGAGTTATCATTTCTAGAAAGGTCCCAGGTGATGCAGATGTTACTGTACTGGAGAACACACCTTGAGAACAAATATGAAAGTGGATTGTATATAGTAAACGCTGCAGTAGAATAAAAAAAAGGCAAAAGACAGCCTCTAGTCACTTAGCACTAACAATGAGTATTTTTTGCAGGATTGCAAAAATCATGTCATGCAGATGACACAACCTTGCTTGCTGAAACTGAGGAGAACCTGAAGCGCTTGCTGCAGGTCAAGGACTATAGTTTTCAATACAGATTGAAGCTCAACATAAAGAAGACAAAGATTCTCACCACTGGATAGCAAATAGATTGAGATCATTAACAATTACAGCTTGTTTGGCTCCACAATCAACACTCTTCGCACCAGCAGTCAGGAAATCAAAGATGAATTGCATTGGGAAAATCTGTTGTTAGAGACCTCTCCAGAGTACTAAGAAGCAACGATGTAAGTCTAGAGACTAAGGTGAACCTGATTCAGGACATGATCTTCCCAATTACTTGCCAAGTGTCAGAAATCTGGACAGTGAATAAGGATGACAGAAGATGAATCAATGCCTTCAAATTGTGGTGCTGGAGAAGAGTCTTGAACATATCATTTGAGTCATTTCCTTAAGAAAGTCTATCTTTCTAGCACTCTCTCTCTGTGTCAATATATACACTTCATTGCTTTTGCCTTTCTAGAGAACCCAGCCTAAGATATTCAATGTCTAGCCCAGTGACCACAGGCTTAATGGCAAGCTGAGTTAGAGAACACATGCCAGGCTACTGTTTTGGTGAAGCTTCTTGGCCACCTTTCACTTCCTGGACCCAAATCAGCGATACACGTTCTTAGATGTATCTGTAGAGATAGAGAGCAAGAAACAGCTAAGTATGCAGCAAATATGACTTCATCTATCGATCCAGTTGCAAGAACAAAAGTGAAGCAAGAACAAAGAGTCATCTCTTCAGGCAGCAAGAATTGCTTTTTATTGTTTTCCATCTGCAGACAGGAAGCTGGAGAGGGACACCCACGTGGATGCTGAAGTTCAAGGAGCAATGACCCTGCCCCGGGGTGAACATTTAACTTAGCGCTGCATGCTCTGCTGGGCATTCTCGCAGCAGCTCCTCCTCTGTGACAGATGCTGATAGAAGAAGAGGACAAGGTGAAAACGGGGCTCAGCAAAGGCCCACCATTACCAGGAGGGGTCGTGCCTGGGCAGACTTGGAAAACCCAGGAGCAAACCACTCATGCACTCAGCAAGCGGCTGGACAGCCAGCCTCAGGCTGGGCTCCAAACCAGGATTCTGGCCAGAGCTCAAGGGTCAGAATGCCACGCCTAGAAAGTCCATTGGCAAATGCAAAGAAGGCTCTTGTTGATCCACGTGGAAGCCCTGGGCATGTGACAATGTGAAGAAAAACATTTCAGACATCTGGAAGAACACATCTGAGCACAGCCTCACCCCTGGAGGACTCTGTGCCAGCTCCTGGGACCGAATGCCACTGGACCAGCCTTTCCTCCACTTCTGGATCCAGAGATCTGCTTAAAGTTTCCAGTTCTTATTTGTTCCCAGAAGAAACATTTATCATTCTTTTTGCCCATCAGTATCTGAAATATCTTCCTTTATTTAAAGTACCTACCACCTGATGGTATTTGCAAAATGAACAAATAAATGATTGTATAAAATCCATTCAATCTCTAACCTCAGTAACCAAGTCCGTAATTTCAGACTACAAGTCCTTCTTCTTTCTTCCCAATTATTGCATTCCAGCTACCAATTATTATCAATGACTCTTGATTGCATATTCAATCAATTTTCAACTGCAAAAGTCAGTAGAAACCTTCAATTTCCTCCCTTTTGGCTTCAGTTGTTGGTGTATTTGAATGATAGTTGTATTAACAGATCTTGTATGTGTATGGATGGTGCATGCTGTCACTCACAGCACTGTACTTCAGGATGGATTTAAAAATAGGTTCTTTGGCTATGAACACAACCCCATTTTTTCCTCACTTTTTCATTCCCAGCAGAGTGGATCATATGATTGTCTGATTCGAAGTGGTCAATGCAATCTCTTTCAGCTGTGTAATGCCTAGTCAAAAATCTTTATGCTTGTCATTTCATTTTTCACAATGTCCATTTTTTATCACACACTTCATGCATTCCATGTTCTAATTAACAGGGGATGCTTGCAACTGTTACTTGTTTTTTTTTGTTTTGGTGGGGGTTTTAGTGTCTTCCAATCTGAGGACTCTTTTTTGTGTCATACTGAATTGTCTCACTGTGCTCTCTCATTCACAGGCTTTTCGAAGGATTTTTATCTCAGAAGTGGATGGTCAGCCTTCCTAGTCCGTCTTAATCTGGGAGCTCCACTGTAGTACATCATCTGGCAGACAAGTGCTATGCTCATTAGAGCAGATGATAAGTAGACATATACATATTTAAGTTACTAGGAGTAGAAACATGCAAATCACTCCTCCAATACACATAACTGACAGATAAGTGATTACACCCCTAAGGGCCAACCATAAAGACAAGCAAGCATAGGGACACCATGGTGCGGGCTACAGGGCTCCCTAAAGTGCAAAGTCTGGAAGACCAGGAGGGGCCCAGGACTTGGGCAGCGAGTTTGTCTCCCGCCCTCTGCAAGGAGGAACCGAGAGGGCTGATTGAGCCTCAAACCCACAGACAGCAACTATACACATGGGCATCACCTGATCACAGGGATCAGATTGATTACATCTGTAGACAGAATTGGTGAAGCTCAACAGCAGCGGTGAGAACCAGGCCAGGTGCTAACTGTTGAACAGCCCGTCAACTATTCATGCACAAGTACAAATTGAAGCTAAAGAAAAAGAAAAGAAAGTCACAAGAACCACAACACGGCCTTAAATCTACCCTACCTGAATTTAAAAACAATCTCAAGAACAGGTTTTAGGCACTGGACACATTTAGGCATTCAGGTCAATGACTGAAGACCAGATGACATCAAAGAAAGTAAACAGTCATTACAAAGACAGAGGAGGAAGAAAAGACCAAACTGGATGTCAGCAGAGACTCTCAAAATTGCACAAGAATATCCAAAAGCCAAAACAAAGGGAAGAAACAATGAAATAAAAAAGATGAAAATGGTAAGGATCTGGTATGAAAAACAATTATTTGAATTTTTAAAATAAACTAGTATAAAACAAAGGAATGAGAGAAAAATAAAGATGAACAAAAGATTTCAAAGGGTAACTCATGAAGACAAAGCAACGTATTACAAAGAGCTGGATTCAGAAAATCAAAAGAGCAGCACTCGGCATTTCTCAAGCTGAAAAATCTGAAGAACAAATTCAAGCCTTGAGTCACGACACTGAATGGTGCTATGGGAAAAATCCTGAATGATACAGGAACATCAAAAGAAGATGAAAAGAATACACAGTCACTGTATCAAAACTAATTGACCAGGAAACATTTCAGGAATTAGCTTATGATCAAGAACCAATGATAACAAAAAAAAGTAGTTCAAACTGTGTTGAAAACATTGGCAAAAAATAAGTGCCCAAGAACTGATGGCATACCAATTGACATATTCTAACAAACAGATGCAACCCTGGATGTGCTCACCAGGGTGTGGGAAGAAATCTGGAGGACAGCTACCTCACTAACTGGAAGAGATCCATATTTATTTCCATTCCTAAGAAAGGCGACCCAACAGAATGTGGAAATTATAGAATAATATCATTAATATCACATGCAAGCAAAACATTGCTGAAGACTATCCAAAAACATATACTAGTCCCTCCTGAAAACATGCCCCAGAGTATGTGAAACAAAGTTACTCCATTCTTGCTTCCAAGGAGCACTCTGTCTGTTCTTCTTCCCAGGCAGATTTTTTGTTCTTTAAACAGGATTCACGGAGACTTCACCCATAATGCATCTGAGGTCCAGGGGCAATGGCAGCCAGCCTCAGGTGTCCACAATCAGGGGAGATTCTCTATACAGGCCTGCATCATGACTTAGGGGGAGGTTCTTGAGAAAATCATCTAAGAAGAAATGTCTGGTGATCTACTAGAAAGTCCTATGGGCCACAGCAGTCGGCCCCTGTAGTGCATGGAGTCACCATGAGTCAGGGCCAACTTGATAGCATCTAACAACAACAAGGACCCTGACCTTATGGCCTTCAAGCCTGGCTCCCTGCCCCTCCTAAAGGTTTGGTGAACTGTGATATCTATTTTTATTTTATTTCCCAAGTCCCTTTGCTGATTAGTGGAGTTAGAATTGATTTCTGGCTCCTCAGGGATCAAAATCCAGATGGCTACACAGCCTCAACCCCAGGAAGTTTCCATGGCAACAGCTATGAATGGCTCCAGGAGAGGGTGAGCGTGGGGCAAGTCATTCATACCCAAAGTGATTGGTTCATAAAATGAATCTGGATTGTGCTATATTCTGTGCCCACCTTCACCAAGCCTTCACCTCAAGGAAGCCAAATGAAAGGTTAGAAGATCCCCCTCCCCTGTACTCAAATCAGTGTCAATCATAGCGCAGGATAGGGAGACGTGCACAAGTGCCAACACACTTGAGAGAGAAAACTGCTTTTTTACATAGAGAAGCATTCACGGAGTCTGGGTCTACTTGATGGCACTGTTCACAGAGGCATAATATATATGTAGCACTTGCTGTGTGTCAGGCACTCAATTCTGAGCACTGGCCCATGTTATCCTCAAAGCAACCAAGAGGGGAGAGGCCCTCCACTGGCCAAAAGGAGAAACAGACGCCAGTGCATTGTTTTCAGTGGGGCAGTTAAGGGAGAGCACTGTTGTCAGGTGCCATCTAGCCGGCTTTGACTCTTCGACACCCTGTGTACAACGAAGAGCCTGGAACCCTGTCCAATCCTGCTGCCCACCTTCCATACCTGCTGTACATACCTGCCCGCTGCTGCAGTCCTGTGTCGATTCATCCCACTGAAGGTCTTGCTCTTGTTCACGAACCCCCTACCTTCCCAAGCATGGTATCCTTTTCCACGACGTCCAAAGTGTGGGAACTGAAGTCTCCCTTCTTTCAAAACATATCTGTTTGTTCTGTTGGCAGTTCAAAGTATATTCATTATTCTTCACCAACACCACAGGTCAAAGGCATCAGTTCTTCTTCCGTCTTCCTTATTCATTGTCCAAGACGCAGGCATGTGAAGCAACTGAAAATATCACAGCTTGGGTCAGGTGCACCTCAGTCTTTACAGTCACATCCTTGCACTCTAACACTCTACAGAGGTCCTTGACAGTAGATTTTTTTTTTCTTCAATGCAATAGATCATTTGATTTCTTCACACTGCTTCCATGAGTGATGATTTTTAATTCAAGGAAAATAAAATCAGTGACAATTTCAAAGTATCCCTTTCCTAAGGGTGTTCCCTATTGGTCCAGTTATGAGGATTTTTGTTTTCTAATCAAGCTTCTGTAAGCTTGACTAGTAAGTGCTTCAAGTCATTGTTTTCTACAAGAAAGATGTGTCACCTGCACATTGCAGGTTGTTAATGAGTCTTCCTCCAACCCTCATGTCATGTTCTTCTTCATATCGCTCAGCTTCTCAGATTATTTGCTGGCATACAGATTAAATAACAGGAATGGAGAAAAGATACAACCCTGGTACACACCTTTCCTGGTTTTAAATTATGCAGTTTCCTTGTTCTGTTCAAATTACTGCCTCTTGGGCTATGTACAGGTTCTGCACGAACACAATTAAGGGTTCCGGAATTCCCACTCTGCCACAATATCTACGAATTGTTATGACCCACAAAGCTGAATGACTTTGCATTGCCCATAAAACAGAAGCAAACATCTTCTGGCGCTCTCTCTTCAGACAAGATCCACCACTGAAAAAAAAAAAAAAAAAGATCCACCACTGGTCTTGTACAATATTCGTCCTCATAGGACTGAGTTAGTTCACTTAGCATTATGCTCTCTAGTCCTTCCCAAGTTAGGTAGAGATTTGCAAAATCCTTACTCCTGAGTGCTGCATAGTATTCCACCATGTGAATGTACCCTAATTTCTCAATCCATTTGATTGTGGCTGGACATTCGGGCTGTTTCTATGTTCTTGTGATGGTGAATAATGCTGCTATGAGCATTGATATACAATCTCCAATTGTGCTTCAGTTCTCATTCTCTCGAGGTATATTCCAAGCAGTGGAATAGCTGGGTCAGCTTTTTGAGGAAATGCCAAATTGCCTTCCAGAATGAGTGTACCATTGTACAGTCCCACGCAGCTGTGCACTGGAGTCCCTAGCTCTCATATCCTCTCCAACATTTATTACTTGCTGTCTCCACAGAGTTTTCTTGGCTACAGTCTTGTATGGAAACAGATTTCCAGGCCTTTCCTTGGCACTGCTGCTAGCTGGGTATGAATGATCAACCCTTCAGTCATTAACTGAGTCCAAACCCTAGAGAACCTCTGTCGGGGCATCAGCACAGCTGCACCACTTGGGGTGAGGCCTGGGCAGTGCCGACCCCAGAGCTGCTCAATCTCCACCGTCCAAACTTTCTGCACGGGGCTTATCTTGGATCATCTGCAGCAACTCAGCCCTTCTTCTCCTAACAGCTCCACGTGTTCCGAGAAATCGCTGTCTATTCATCTCAACAATCACTTAGGAAGTGTCTTCAGGGGATAGGAAGGTTGAACTGTCTGAACGGAGGATGTTTCTTAGAAGCCAGCAGGGACTGGATTCTCCAGTGTCTGCAGAGCAGCTCGAGGCAGGAGCACCTATCCCACCCAGCGGGGGAGAAGATCACACAGTGGGTCCCTCCTACCCTCGCAGACAGACCCTGTGCTCTCATTGATAAAAAAAGCCCAACATTCATTAGGTGATTAAAATAGTATCCGGATCACTGTTGCACCTCAGCAAACAGCCACCATTTTTTATTGTTTCTGAAATTGTTCACTGACTTCTAGTTGCATAGTCCCTTACATGCTGGGCAGCTAACCATCGATCCACTAGCACCTACTTGGGATAAAGCCAGGCAGTCTCCTTTCGGTACAGTTCACAGCCTCAGACACCAGGTGGAGGAACTGACCCAAAGGCATTGATTTGAGCACCTTTTGCTCTGCAATTATCCAGGAGAAACCGTCATGTTAATCTCACCATCCAGGGCCGTCTTGGTGGAGCAGAGCCCAGTGGTAATACTGAGAGGTAGATAAACCAGGCAGCCCCACCCAGAAAGTGTTTAGGGGTGGTCCACACGCGGGCACTACAGCCTCCCGGAGGAAGCTGTCCCCCTGTCTCCACCTCCACCGGTCACCACTGCCCCTGCCTGGGAAATGGCAGCTTCTCGGAGCAGATGAGGCTAGGCCATCCGATCTTCCCTTTTACCTGCTGTCAGTTGATTACTAATCCTGGCAACTAGTTGTTATCAGAGTCAAACTAGGTTTCCACTGTCTGGTTTTTCAGAAGTTAACCACCAGTCCTGTCTTGTATGTTCAGCAATTGACCCCACTGCAGAGAGCTGGTCAGATGTGGGGAGGAGCAGTCAGCCTGAGCTCCTCTAGAGCCACCTCTGCGCATGTGCAGACTTTGCTGCCTTGACCCAGGACCCTCAGAGGCAGAGCAATGTCAATTCTGACTGACGTCACCCCATGGGTGACATGTTGTTGATGAGTACGATCTGGTCAGAAATGACCCACTGCTGACCCTCCAACAGGATTTTAGAGGCAGTAAAATGCAGAGGAGGAGGCTGTTCATCCTTCCCCAGCGGCACAGCTGGTGGATTCAAACTGGGTACCTCTGCATCAGCAGCACAATTCCTTACCACTAGACCACCAGAGCTCCCTATGGATGGAGTCAGCTAAAATCTCACATCCAGAGAAAGTGCCTCTGCTCTGTAACCCCCATATTCTCCTTACATGCTAGTTTCACGATTATCAACCTCTACCAGCTGCAGTCAGCGTCACTGCTCCGCTGAGTTGTCCTATTGTCATGATTCACAGCTCCCATAAACGGCTGCTCCACGCACTCTAAGCTCTATCCAGATCGAAGCTGTGGTAGACACTTGTTCATAACCACCCTTTAATGGTCCCCGTTTCTGGAGAGGCTGTTGATTTCAGTGGGCATGACCCAGGATGGCCAACTCATGACCTCATTCCTCTCAGCACACGGGGTGGCTCAGCCCCCAAACACCGCTAAGCTCTCCGCTCCTGATCATTCTGTTTGAGCTACAAGCGAAAGGGGCTTTTCCTTTGGGGAGAGGAAAGGCCCACACACAGCACGACGTAGAGACGGAGGCCAGGGCTCTGCACCTGCCACTGAAAGTCACTTAATCCCCAGTGATATGGTACAAATGGTAAATGCACAGATCATAAAGGTTAGACGTTCAAGTCCACCCAGGGATGCCTTGGAAAAAAGACCTGGCTAGCTACTTCCAAAAAAATTAGGCCATTGATGACCTTACGGAGCACAATTTTACTCTGGTGCAATTCGGGTCGTCCTGAGTCAAAGTGAAGTCATGGTTCATATTCTCAAGGTAGGTTTTCCAAACTAACTTAACCAATAAATCAAATCTACTACCTCATGTCAAATCTAACAGGACACTGGAAAACTTCTCCTAGGATAACCAAGAATGAATGTAGAAAGACTGTCTCATATTTATCTCATGCAGGAACTAGGGGATTTGAACCACAGATCTTTAATTTATCAGTTCAATACGCAATCTACTGAGGCACCAGGCAGGGGGAAAGATTTTTTTTTGGGAAAACAACAGTGGTGCTGGCTTCCTGCAAATTGAGACCGTGACAATGGAAATAAGGAATGAAAAGTTAAATACTGCCACCCACTGGACAGAGACGTACAAGAGCAAGCAAAAAAAAGTTGGCTTGAGCATAAAACCTAACATACAACAGCACCTTATCTCAGCCCTAAGGTCAACACTCAGGGACTTAGATAATAGCACTTCTAAAGTCAGAAATAGAAACATTACCTAGATAAAAGGTAAAAGAAAAGTTTCACTTAGGAAACTGTGCCCTTTTGGTATTCTGGATTTCCAACAGCACTGTTTTAAAAGACAGAATAGGAAAGGCCTAAAAATAATTTTTACTTAATAGTATTGGGGAATAAGCTGATGAAAATTTTTTTATCGTCTTAAAGAAGTCCCAGGACTTTTCAACATCCTATTTTCTCACAAATGAAAAGCTACCTTAATTGACGGTGTGGGTCTAAGAATGGACATTTTAAGATTTGGGATTGGAAAAATTGATAGGGGGATCCAAGATGGCGGCAGAGGCAGAGACAGCGTGGTGAGCTGCGGGAGCAGAGAACCACTTAAAGCAGGGCCATTATGGCCTTCCACAGACTTCGGCTTATTGATAATTGAACACTTAAACAGTTGATGACTGGCCCTCAGTGAAGATCGAGGCTCAACAACAGGAATTCAAGGAATTCTCATCCAAGGAGAAATGGGTGAGTCTCGTGGCTCCCCCCCTCCCCGCCCCTGCAGAGCCCGTGCCAGCGCCACACAGCCACTGCAGCTCCATGAGGCTTCCACACCTGGAATGAATGGATTCCCTCACCCAGGATGGATGCTGGGCACCGGCCCTCCTTAAGACTAGTACAGTGAAGCCACCACACTGCTGCAAGGTGGACTTGTTCTGGAGAGAATTCTTGGAGCCAGGATGGCAGCTGTGGGGGAAGCGGGCAACCGCTGGCTGCCCACACAAGAGGGGCCACGTGCACAAAGAGCACCCGTGTGGCAGGGTGGGGTGGTGCGCCCTCAGCAGCCGCTCGTGCTGGGGGGTCCTCGTAACCTGCTGGCCGCCTGCGTAGGAGGTGGGGGATGGGGATGCATGCCTGCCATCTGCAGGTTTAGGTTTCCTTGGACAAGCCAAAGAAGACGATTACCTATAGAATGGATTGCTGAAAGTCACTGTGAGTCTGATGACCTTAACAGTGGCAGCATGCACAAGAGGACCGACATCCTAAATGCACCACATATTTTGTTCTCTTGAATGCTTCTGCCAGAAGATGATTAGACCTGGGGGGAGTCTGTTCACAATTCTCAGGTTCCCTTTATCATATATAAAGGGGGAGGGCAGTGACACCTACTTCAAAATATAGTATGACCACTTATGGGGGGGGGGTTTAAAAGTGGCAGTGCTGGAATTGGAAACACTATCCCTGACCACAGAGTACTCAGTCAGGCAAGGGGACCAGACTGGGGTAGGGGCAATTGGAGGGGGAGTATACCAGCCAGCTCCTGGGGGATGTTGCCCTGCTCGGGATGGGCTGCCCTCGGCCCCCAGCTCGGGGAGAGCCGTTGCGGCCCTCTGCCCGGGGCGGGCTGCCCTAGGCCCCCGGCTCGGGGCGAGCCGTCACGGCCCTCAGGGTGAGCTCCTCAGTCCCCAGATTGTGCCATCTGACCCCTTGGTGGGGAAGGGGAAAAAAAAAAGAATGCCTAGGCTATCCAGAGAATGTTACCTAGGCCACCTTCTGCCACCCTCCCCCCAGTAAACCTGAAAGCAACACCCTCAAAGCCCTTCTATTTGTAACTCACAAGTTTGTTCTCTCTAGGTTTGCTCCCTTTCCCATAGGTAACCTTAACACTGAGTTTTACTCCAGAATTGACCCTGAACCCAGTGCCAGTGACAAAAAGGAAATACAACTGACAGCTAAGGAAGCAAAGGAGGATGGAGCCTCTGGGTTCAACCAGCCATCCCCACTGGACCCACCTGGGAAAACACTTTGCAGTCCAGAGGGGAGCAAATGACAGGAAAATATCTTCTAACAGAGCAAGAAGGCAAGCAGCTATAACCCAAGACCACCAGTAAGGTGATAAAGCGTCCTCCCTTTCCCCCTTTACATCTACGCCCGTGTTCAGCATGAAGAAGCCAGAGAGTCAGCATCCAATTCCCAAATCAATAAGACAGTTGTTTTAATTATCATTGGAAAATGCTTGTCATTCCTCTGTAGCATCTGGTCCCCACTGGACCCTCATCATTTCCTTTACCTTTACCTGCTCCCCACACTGACCAAACTGTGCAGCTCTGCAACGGCATCCTGGCCCATCCTCACCCTTCTGCCCCCAACCCTCACCTCCTTGTACCCCCAATATGTTTTTCCCAATAAAAAAAA
Organism: Elephantulus edwardii; assembly: GCF_000299155.1. Classification (NCBI taxonomy): domain Eukaryota; kingdom Metazoa; phylum Chordata; class Mammalia; order Macroscelidea; family Macroscelididae; genus Elephantulus; species Elephantulus edwardii. The sequence continues at coordinate 17,372,417 of NW_006399753.1, forward strand.
ATTGAAAGGGGGAAAAAAGATTTGGGAATGATTACATTAGGAAGTCCTGGGGGAAGCAGGAAAAAATGTGGAACAGAACTCAAAACCTATCAGTTAGAGACCACGGTTGTTAGTCATCCCTTGGGCCTGGAACCTAACACTCCCAGAGCTCAAGTTCCAGCCAAACACCACACAGGTCTGAATGGGGCAGTGGGAGCTGTGGTGGTTCAGTCAGGAGGGTTGTGGTGCCAACCCAAAAGGTAGGAAATTCAAATCCACCCACTGCTCCAGGGGAGAAAGATGGGTGATGTCCTCCTTCCATGCAATTTACAGCCTGTGAAAAGCTGCTGGAGGGACAGCTGAGTCAGTGCCTCTGGATGGTAGGTAACAACACAAGGTGTGTGGTAGCACTAAGGAGGTCTGCAAAACAAAAACAGGAGGCTGAAGGGAAGCATTTGCCCAAGGCCAGATTCAGAAGGTGGGGTCAGGAAAGGAGGAACAGGAACAAAAAAGAGACAAAGGGATGAAGTAAGAGGAGTATTGTTACATTGTGGGGACTTCAATTGTTGTTGTTAGGTGCGGTCCAGCAGGACTCACAGTGACCCCAGCAACAATGGATCTGAACCCGTCCTATCCTGACACTCTCTGACACACTCCAGCCCACAGTTGCAGTCACCCTGTCAACCAACTTGGTTGAGCGTCTTCCATTTTTTTCCCTGCCCCACCACCTTCCCAAGAACAACGTCTCTCTCCAAAGAAGTCTTTCCTAGCAACATGCCCAAAGTGAGATGAAGCTTCATCACTTTGCCTCCAATGAGCATTCTGGCTGTACCTTCTCCAAGACATTATCTGTGTGTTCTTTTGGCAGTCCATCGTATCCTCAGCACTCTTCTCCAACACAACTCAACTTCGGGCATCCTTATTCATTGTCCAGCTCTCAGATGCATAGCAAGTGACTCAAAAGACAATGGCCTGAATCAGGACTTAGTCCTCAAACTGACATCATTACTCTTCATGTATACATTCACGCAACTTCTAAGAACTTAAAAATTCACTCAGTTCTAAAACCTAACCCTCTTTCATCTGGAGACCTCTGGATTGAGAAAATTCGAGAAACTGAGAACATCCATCTATGGATTTTACTTTTAATGAAGTGTGTGCATTCATTTGAGAGCCCTGGACAATACTGAACTTCGAGATCTCTTCAAACAACTTTAAGAACAGATAGTATCTGAAGGAAGAAACTCTGCACCGACATTAAAAGTATGTTTTTCTGAGAATATTTTGATACAGGAAACCATTTTCTGCTAGGTTAAAGTGAGAAAAAGCAGGAGGCCAGGTTTCATAGTTGTGCAGGGATCACAAGCGGACTCGGGCTGATGGGGCAGCCACCATCTAAATTATACCAGTTACCTCAACACAGGGACAGTTCTAAAGATTCTCTTGCTCACAATGAAATCTTCTGCCCTGAAATGACAGGCAAGCCAGACCAGCCACACGACCCCATAGAACCACTCAAGACCAGACAGGTCCAGGAAGGTAACTCGTGGAAAGAACAGGCAAGCCACCCTAAGGACTGTGTTTCAACTAATCATTCATGTTAATTACAAATATGCATATAGCATCCAAAGAGGAATTCTGGTCTTAGATGGTTCAGATCTTTCTACCCTTTTCCTCTTATGACTCATTATAAACTCAAGGGTAGTACACTCACAATCACTGCTAAAACTAAGCAGAGTTCCTATCATAAACTGCAGAAATGAAGATGGAAGTGACAGAGGGCTTTGCCGAGCAAAGCAATGGGAACTCTGTAGCAAGTTTATAGAAGGTAATCACTCCATCCCACCTTTACCGTTTCCAGCTAGAATACTAAGGAGAAACTGAGTCAGAGAAGACAAGAAAGTGGGAAACACGGCTGAGAATAGATGTTTAAGTGAAACTTCAGAACTACACTGTGAGCCTCCCAGTTCCGAGAACTCTGTAAAGAAGCTAACAGTGCAAACTGAAGACTCTTCCTGCAGACTGTCCCTAACCCAGGAACTGGAGAAGTAGCCCCACTGTACTCTCACTGATGTCAACAATGTTTGGACTCAGAGAAAACAGCTCCAGACCTTCAGAACTGGGAGAAGCCAAATAAATACACGGCTTCCCCTTTCAAGGATTCACACTTGTGCATGCCACACTTACCGATGATCTTTGGGGAAGCATTCACTCTTAAATATAGATGGAAACAACAGAAGCAAACCTCAGTATAAATAGAAAAAGGAACTCAGGAGTAACATCCATTGCCTAAGACTAAAAAGAAAACTCACTGATAAGCGAAAACATCAACGTCTCAGGAGACAAGGACGATGTACAAAACTCAATCATATTCTTATAAACCAACAATTTCTACTGGAATTTTTAAATTCCAGTATCACGAAACCTGAAGTTCTTAACAAAGCAAAGGATTTGGATGTTACAAGCCACACAGAACCCCTCAAAATGAAGTAAGTTCTAGATAGAGAGTGAAGACAGCTCTCCCCATTTTGACATAGATTCCTTACAAGCCTGACTAGAAACCAAATCAAACTGTTGCACAAGGCAAGTTGATGCTAATTTTTATAGAAAAGCAGGGGGACTAGAAAGAGTCAAAATCAATTTAGAAAAAGAACCCATTTGGAGGTTTTCCCACAGACATACACAAATCTGGTCAATGCTTTTTTAAAAAAACGTTTATTTAAGTGTAATTTACGTATGTAACATTCACTTATTTTAAATGTACAATTTAATAATTCTTGTAATTGAGAATTGTGTGACCATTACCATTTCTAACTTTAGAATATTTCCCTAACTCTAAGAAAATCCCTTATGCAATTACTACTCCCAGACAACCACAAATCTAGATCTGTCAACTGATTTTTGATAAATCTGGAAAATAAATTCAATTGAGATAGGACAGATGTTTTAAGAAGTAGGTAACTGGGTGCCCATATGCTAAAAGGAACCACATAGCAAGCTCTGATGGCCTAGTGGCAAGAAGCTGCACTGCAATCCCAGAGGTGCACGGTTCGAATCTGCCAGATGCTTTGCTGGAGGAGGAACAATCTCCTCCTGTGCCAGTCAGATATGATTTGACAGTACATACACACGAAAATAATAAAATTTTAAAAAATTTAAAAAAACAAGGAACCACAACACACATCTAACAAAAACTAGCCCAAAATAGTTTGAAGACTAATTGTAAAACAGCAAACTTTCAAATGAAAAACTAAGAAAAACCTAGGGTGTTACTGACATTGTAAACAAAGCATCAATACCGAAAATAAGCTCAACATTATAAAAATTAAAATGTTTACTCTGCAATACATGGGGGGAGGGTAATACAGCAAAATACATCTCACATGAAAGACTTCCATCTACAACAGGTAACACACCGAACAACAATTTTTAAAATGGCTTTTAAGACATCCAGACAGACATTTCACCAAAAAAGCTATGTGGTTGTTTTGTACTGTCAGGTCAGAACCAAATCACAGCTGAGCGGGTTTTCAGAGGCGGAGGCTGTAAATCAAAAAGGAGGAGGCTGCCCATGTTTTCCTGTGGAGCAGCTGGTAGATTCAAACAGTGTGCCTCTGGGTTGGCCCCTTACCATTACGCCAGCAGAGCTCCATGAAGAATAAGAATGGCAATACACAGGACATTTAATCCTGGTTTCTGACTGACCTTCCTGTAATTTAGTCCAATACAAAAATTATCTACCTCGTTCTCTCCATACCTTTTCTCCCTAGTCCCACAACTTTCCAATTTTTCTAACAATGGTCTTACACAGTATTTTCCAACTATTTCATTCAGCATAAGGTCCTACAGACACAACCATGTTGTGTAGTGTTTCACCAGCTGATTGTTTTCAATGCTGCAGAAAACTCCAGCATGTGAATGCACCACTGGTTCTCTCTAGCCATTAGTTTCTTGACAGCCAGCGAGGCTGCTTCTATCTCTTCACTACTGTGAATAATAAACACGAGTGTGCATGTATCTGTTTATGCTGCACCTTATTTCCAGTAGCGGGATAGCTGGATCAAATGGTATTTCTATACTAAATGTTTTGAGGACGTAATCACTTCTTTCCTAGCGGTTGTACCATTTTGAATTTGCACCAATAGTGAATGAGCAGAAGATTAAACATTATGTGTACTGCAATTAGCAATCTGGAATAGAATTTACAGTATGGATTAAGTGGGGGTGAGGAGAGAAAAGGGGAAAAAAATCATACAGAAGATGGGTGAAGGGAAGAGTGATATACAAATAAGGGTTTGCTTAGGCATTGTAATAGGTTAATGCATCAATGCCTGTGAAGGAATGACTGAAAAAACAGAATGTGATCTGAACATTTTCATTCCAATCGATTTTTAAAAAAAAAAAGGAATAGCAAATAAACAAAGAATTTTTTTTTAATGAAAAAATGTTCCTTATTCATAGATAGGAAGACTCAATATTGTGAAAATGACAATTCTACCAAAAGCAATATACATGTTTAACACAACTCCAATACAGGTACCAAATTAATTTTTCTTTTTTTTTTCTTGTTGGTTTCTTTTTTTTTTTTCCAGTTTTTCTATATTTTATTAATTTTCATAAACATTTACAGAGATTTTGGGTTTCCATTCATTCATTGTTGCACTATTCTCTCTACCCTCCTCTCAGTTTGTTCTTGTCCAAATGCCACAGTGCTTGTCAAAGCCAGTTCTGATTAATCTTCTTTGTCAGTGTGTCCTTAATTTTAGCAATTCTTAACAGGTTTGAAGTAATACCTCATTGTGTTGAAATTTTATTTCCTTAATGACAAAGCCGTATCATTTTCATATGCTTATTTGTAATGTCTAGTCCCATTCATTTTGGAGAGTCTAATTAATCCACATACACTCACAACTGTTGGGTCATTCTGACTAGCAACTCTCCACCAGGTTTCTGAGGCTGTAAATCTTTACAGGCGGAGACTGCTCATATCTCTCCTTGGGAGTAGCTGGTAGATTTGAACTGCTGACCTTGTAGTTAGCAGCCTATGTTGTCATAAATACACACACTTACCAACTGACCCAGCAATCTTATTCCTTGTTTTTATCACAAAGTGTAGTAAATGCATTTACGTTAAAAACTTGTACAAGAAGTTACAGGAGTTTTCTTCAAAATCACCAAACACGAACACTACCAAGTTGCCCTTTAATGGGTGAATGGATCAACTGTGATACAAAACATCTATGTAATGACTCAACTGAATAATAGCTTGCCTCTGGAAACCCTATGAACCTGGAGAGAGGAAGAAAGGCACCCAAGCGTCGAGGACTCTCCTTCATAGGGTCGCTATAAGTCGCCTGCGACTCAACGACACTTAACGACGACTCTGCTGTAAAAAGGAACAAGCTATGGATTCATACGTCGTCTTAGGAGAATCTCAGTAGTTGACAAAGCCAGGCATAAAATGGTACAAATGATGTCATTTCACAATTTATATGACACCCCCAGTAAAAACAAACCTACAGGGTTGACTGCCTGGTCAGTGCTACAATGGATGCGCGGAGGGGTCCCACGCAGGACTTCAGGGTGAGGGAATTGCTCTGTGCAGTGCTGGCTGCAGACCAGAAGTATGTTTATTAAAAAGAATCAACCAATGATCTTTACTGAACGACGAACACCCCGGCAGGCTGTCCATCAACCAGACAAAAGTGCCGTGTGACAAGTGAGTCCAACTGTGTTCCCTGGAGGCCGTCCCCTCGAGGAATGGCAAAATCCTTACAATAACAACGGCGAAGCAATGCGCTCTGCTCAGCCCATTTCTCACTTAGCTATTCTGAAACAACTTCAAACACCAAAGTAAATAATTGTAGATAAAAGAAGCCAAGTTTCACTCAAACTAAGGAAAGGAGGAAGACTAAAATGGACCTTATGTGCTGGACTGCTGTCAGCAAAAACTCCTGTGTGTTGAATAAATTCCAGATTGCTGTTATGTGACAAGTACATCTCACAGTAGCACAGGCTTGTATACAAAATATCTTTTCTAGCTCAGTTCACTGAGTTAGGCATAGATGCAATGACACTGCAATAGCAATGAGTACACACCCAACATCCAGATCCTGACTTCAAAATATTATTCTCACCAAAAAAAGGAACTTTAAAAAAAAGCTCCTTGGAAAATTGCTGGGTCTAAGGCTGGGGAGGGGGAAATGCTGGCAGGGCCAGAAAGTAAGAAAGTGCTGAGGGCAGGGACGATGGAGGCATGCCAAAATAGCAGACGGGGCAACCTGAAGAAGCCCCCAGAACAAGCTGCACAACAAAGTCAGTTAATAGTTACCAGACTACAACCTTGCAAACTAGAAGAACCTGTCCTGCAGCTACGTTAATATGAACAAATGGTCCTACAAATGGGAAAGTGGAAAATTTTAAGAACTTAAAATGATGTAGGTAGTGGACAGTGTACTTCCAGGAGGTGGAGCTTAGTCCTTCCCCGAGTGGGTGGGCTCTGTGATCCACTACCAAAGGTGAGTGCATGGAAACGGGGAGTGGGGGAACTAACTATGGAGAAACACCACCAGGTTAAGCCAGTGAAGGGCCATCCCCAGCAACACAAACGCTATCATCGGACTAAAGTTATCCCAAGAAGGGGACACACCCTAGTAGGGTTGTTCCTGATCCAAGTACAGCCTTGATCTAAGCACAAGAAAACATAAGGCAAACATACACTGCGCGAGCTCACACAAATCCCTGATTGGTACCCCACATAAGTATCAAGGGTACAAAAGTCTGACAAAATGAAGGAACTAGTGACAGCTAAGTGAAACATGGTCCTGGAGAAGGTTCTAGAACAGGAAAACCAAATAGAAGTCAGCTTAGTCAATGTACCGCAGCAAGGATCAGTTCTTCACTTTGATAAATGCACCATGTATGTAATGTGTAATCACTAGGAGAAGTTCAGGGAAGAGTGGAAAGAACACCTCTATCTTTGCAACTTCTTCTATGAACCTAAAGTTATTCCAAAATACAATGACTATTACGTATTTTATGCAATTACTTTTATGTATATCTTATAAAATTATGCTGTACATTATTACTGTTAGGCAGCACTGACTGACTACAACTTGTAGGGACTCTATAAACAGATCAGGACCCTGTCCTACCTACCCTCCAGCTCAAAGCACAACATACACTGTATACTCCTAAATTATCCCAAAATTACAAACTTATTTTCTATTACTATTTTATGTATGTTTTACATAATTTCTTATATTCTTATAGTTTTATATAAAACATGTGTGTGTGTGTGTGTGTGCGCGCGCGCACGCGCGCATATATATATAAAGAACATAGCACTAAAAGAACGGTTGTACCTTAAGGAGATTTAGAAAGGATTTATACAAGATCATACACATTTTCACAAGAACTTGATAATACCACAGTTTATTTGTAAACATGTTGTAAGTGTCAATAATCAAATTGACAACGAATTCATACACTTCATTGTATACTAGGAACATCATACCAGAGAACAATGTCACTGTACTCAGTTACAGTTTCCATACTTTAAAATATTTAAATACAAACTGTGTTTGGAACACTGGACGCAAACAGAAATGAGTGGCAAGGAAAACTGAAAACATTGAGAGAAACTGACATTCCTCCCCCAAAGAAATGCAAAATCAATTAATCACATTAAAAAAAAAATAAGGAAATCAGATGACCCTACTTTTAAAAAATGAAGTTAAGAAGCACTTCTGTAGACCCACTTGAGAGGTAAAATTGTACCATATTAACGTCCCCATGCTTTTTGATGTTCTTCTCTTCTTTTTTAATTAATGTCTGCCAGGCTTTAATCTACATTAAGGGTAAGGGAATAAAGTCAAACATCACTTTAAACACTTGGGGAGAAAAACTGGGATCAAAAGTAATGACTCTTCTTTGGCAAATCATAACGTTTGTAGTTTTAAATTTACCGATCTGTTGAACCGTATCACTATTTCTAAGATTAAGGAAATACGTTTCACATAATTTAGTGTACAAACAAAATAAAGACAAGTTCACAAACTGAAGCAGGGAGAGCAACAGTACCTCGGCGCTGCTGGCGGCTTGTATGTGTGGACATTCCCTCCTCAGCAGAGGGCGGGGGCCACGTTATACACAACAAATCAGAGGCGACTGTGTTTTTTTGATACTTTTCTCCAAAAGTCATGATCATGTTAGGTTCTCCCACCCCACCCCCCGCCATTATCCCTCAAAGGAAATATAGCAGCAAAACGCTTTCATTATTTTAAGTGTGTAAATTCACCAGCTGGGTTCACTTCCAATGTCTACAAATATGCATTCTTTATTAGTGTACATGTCATCCCATCAGACTTAAGACTGCTAATATGTGAACATATAAAACACTATATAGCTAATGTGAGCAAAACAAGTAAGACTGAAGAGGCCTGATCAGATGCAGTATTTTACAACTCTGAAGTGAAAAACTAGAAAAGTTACATACAGGTCTAAGAGCACTAGGAATGTACAGTATCAATTACTGGAAAAATAAATGAGTGATTCACAGTTATAAGAAATTATTTTAATATTAGTATGTATTTTTTCCTTTCATAGATAAACATTTATAACATACACTCGGCTTCTACCTCATATAAGACAAAGTAGAAAACTAAACGTTACTGCATTTATCCCAAACACTGCACTGGCTATGCCAAAGGTAGCCTGGTCCAAAATATTCAATTCTACAGGTAGGCCACAGTATTGAATGCATGGTTATGTTAACAGTTTTAAGAAAGGCATATATTTCCAGAAGTATGTTAAATACACAAATATCAGTTCTAGAAAACAACTAAAAATTATCAGCAAAAAATGTTTAGCTTTTAACATTCCCAAAATTTCTAATGCTTTACGTATTTTAGATACACATTGTTTGACCAGTTCATTTGATTACAGTTTTAAAGTAGCCAGCAATTATTACTCTAGGGAGAAACTAGACAGTAACACTGCACAAACTTCCTAAGGAAGGTGACTTGCAATATCTAAAAAGCAATTCCAGTTATTCTTATTAGCATTTGAGATACTAAAACAATCAATGATCCAAGAAACACTTGGAAATTTTCAATTTCTCCTTTATAAGTTCCTTCCAAAACTATTCACATAAATTTAAGATCCAGATTGCTTAAGAATTTATTGTGAAAGTAAGCTTATCACTAGCATGTTCTGATTCTAAGACATAATCTCCATGCTTCCAATGTGCAGTCCTGACCCCAATCACAACTTGGTTTAAAAACATCAGATTCCATTTCATAACCAATCATTGGTATAGCTACTAAACAAAGATAAACCAGGGCGAAAACGCACAGCGGCCAGAGCTACTAAATTGGGAGAATATCTAGTTTTCCATAAAGACTCTATGAAAAATATAAAGCCCATAGTGTGTGACAACAGAATTCCACGTACAAACATTGTTTAAAAATAGAACGTTTTCCAAAGCTTTTTGTGAGATGTCAATGAATCATTAAGACCTTATAAATCAAGGTTAAGTTACACATAACGATGCTGACATACATACCCTCAACACTATTAAACGGATATACATAATTTACAGATACCTACAGGTATTCTTTTTTTTTTTTTTTTTTTACCTACAGGTATTCCTAATGCCTCACCCAATCACTTCTCACGGGTTATTTGTTTTACAGTTTTTCTAATTTAAGTATCAAGAAGCCTTTTTCAGAAGAAGAGGTCTATCTCTTCCCATGATCCCCCTCCCACCCCACTAAGAGTCTCAGTAACAAAATAGAAAATTAAACAAGGTTTATGTTTGATAAACTAACATATAAAATTACCATTGCAATATTCATAGTGACTGTTTATAAACATAACAGTCTTCATAAAGCCTATAAAGTATATCCTCAGTTTTATAAAAGAAATGCAGATTGTCTCAAGGTAAAAAATGCAGTGCTGGCTGCTACAAAGCTCTCTGTTGCATTAGGATGTGCGGCAATGAGTATCACTCCGGAAAACATTACCATGTTCCCTATACTTTGGACGTCAGTTAAGCACGAATGACTCTGCAGCAGAAGGATGCTTTTTAGTGGCGGGGCCGAGAAAGCTAAAGCTAAAAAAGAAAAAGGCAGAGCGTGTGAGCAACAAAGGCTGGAACCAAATTATTGCAAATGGAGATTAGCAATAAGAAGTGAGGAGGGAGACCAGCCACTCCACTCTGACAGGACTCCATCCTTAAACATCAAGTTCTTGGCAGGAAGCGGGACTCCTGTATCAGCATTCGATGACTGTGAGAACACACTGGGGAAACTGGCCTCTGTGTGGACATCCAGTGTTGAAGCACCTTCCTAAAGATCAAGAAATGTGAGAAAATTCTTGTCAACCAACCCTTGTGTAAAAAGTGTGCAATGTAACAATGAATAAATAGAAATCCAAGTTCTCTATAATCTTTTCTTAAAATCTCAATTAAAAAAACAACAACAAAAAGAAAACCACAACTGTGCAATCTAACTGATGAGAATGATGGAGTGTGAGAGATACTTTCCCTACAAGTGCCAGTTAGGAGCAGAGGGGTCACTGAGATGGTAACGCAAACAAAGCACTAGCGTATCTATACTTATCTATGGCATCCTTGTAAAAATTCAATATACTATTATTTGAAAAATAGAAACAACTGATTGTCATAGCAGTGTGTATGTGTAATAAACGCACCTTAATACATACACATGCTCAACTCTTTAAAACTGAGGAGAGGGCACAGCTACGGACAGCGCTCACTTGATTTGACAAGTCTCCTAACTCCTCTTCTGCTCTTGCTATTCCCCAGTCAGTCACCAAGGTAACCTTTATAGGCCGTCAGGAGTCATGTGACTCTCCTCTTGAAAAGTCTCTAATATTTAATAGCTTCTTTCTGCAAACTGCATGAAACACAAACTCTTGAATGTATTCCACAAGGTCCGGCCCTTCTCTTCAACCTTACCACTTTTCAGGAGACTTCACTTACACTGGCATCTTTCTGTCTCCTTATACACTGACTGTGCTCCTAATACAGGACTTAAACTTCCACCAAGCCCTCTGGAAAACTCTTTTCCAGCCTTCAGGTTTCTGCTAATACACTATTTCACCTTTACACCTAGTTAGATAGGCCCACCTCTGCATTCACCGTGGAACCTAATGCACTTACTGAAATCTAAAGTCACGTACATATTTTAATGGTGACTTGGCTCCTGTCTCTCACACACACCTCATCAGCTCCATTAGTGGGTGTATATACCACTTTATGCCAGCACCTGGCATCTGGCTCAGAGCTGTCCACAGAGCAGCTACTCAAGTATTTCCTGAATGGCGAATGAAACAAAACTTAAAATACTGACGAATTCCTAATGATGGACTGGAGATTCTAAATAGAAATGTTCCATTGAAACAGTATATGTACTTAGGGATAGTCTAGAGAATCCTTTCCTCCCTGACGGAGAAGAAAGGACAAAAGACGCTGAGCCCTGGCCCTCACTCCAACAGTGGACCACTCACTGCCGCTGTCTTAGTGGAAGGGCGCCATAGCTGAGCACCAACAGTAGTGAGCTAGGGCCACATTTCTGCTGAATGAGGTCCTGCCAGAGAACACATGGCCCATGCCTGAGACTCAGCAGAGCTGGTCCAGGGAATCGTGGGCATGGCAGCTCGGAATCAGCAAAGGAAGCGAATGCTTCCTGCCTATCATGAAGACTTAAAATGGCCTGTACATTATAATGGGCTTCTCGTTGTATACCATGCAGTTGGAACAGAGCTGACCCTCTGGCAGGTTTCAGAAGCAGTAAATCACACAGGAAGAGAATGCCCATCTTTCTCCCACGGAGCAGCTGGTGGTTATGAACTATGTGCCTTTGGGATTGCAGCACAGCTTCCTGCCTAGGCCATCAGAGCTCCCTAAATGTGCTAAGAGAACCTCATTTGAAATTTCTGTTACCTGGAATGAGTGAACAAAGTTGAGGACTTGTAGAGATAGTTTTCTACTGGAATGTAAGAGATTTTGAAGGCTGAAAAAAAGAAGAAAAATACAGTGATAAGGATATCTCATAATAGCTTCATTTTAGAAATTTAAATGCATTTATACACATATAGAATAATCTGAAAAATTCCTTAAAACAATTTGACTGCTTTTTATCAATGAAATATTTTTGCATGGTTTAGTAAGATGTTAATTTAAAAAGTATGAATAGCCAATGCAGAAGAGATGTTGTTAAAAATTGTTTCATAATTAACTGATACAAATGTTAAATGAAATAAAGCTTTTAAAATGAAGTCTTGAGGCACTCTGAGAGACGGCAACTATCATATAAACTTTAAATCTCCAAATCCATTTCAAATACAACCTGATAAAACTTAATAAACATTACCGCATCTAAATGAAATGCTTTCATTTAAAAGAATCCAGATTATTAACTGTAATAATGATCTTTATAATCTTTTAGTTATTCCACTTTGCAAAAAGTGTTCATGTGTGTTTCTTCATAGACACTGTTGTGGTGTTGTGCACAACTCGAGGTCAAGTCGTAACTGACCCACAGCTGATCCTCCAGTGGGTTTTCAGGGCGGGTAACTGCACAAGAGGAGACTGCTCGTTTTTCTTCCACAGAGCAGCTCGTGGATTTGAACCATATACCTTTGGGTTGGAAAGACAATTCCTTACCACTAAGCCACAGAGCTCCCTTATAGATGTTCAAATTATTTGCCAATTACATACTTCATTTTCTGACACAAGCTACCTAAATTGCGCCTCCCTGTAACATTCCCAGTGACACACATTCACTGGTACTCTTGCCTTCTAGCCTAGAGAATCTCAAGATCTTTACAATACTGTCGTTAGCAGCTCCTCCCAACAGGTCAGAACTTGCATATGATGAGCATTATGATTCCATACAAATAATTCTCAAAAGTACAAAGTGACAACAACTTGAAAAATTAGACAGACATGTAAGAGAGCAACAAATTACATTAAGAGGGAAGGAACAAGTCACAAACAGAAGGTAAAAATGGTTGTGTAGCTCAAGGAACATAATTGGTGTCTAAAGGGTACATTCAGAACACTACTGCATTAGTGTATGTTCTGCTGTACAAGTTCTCAACAAAATATTTTTTTAAGGAAAAGAGTGAAAGAAAATTGTGTAAGACAATTTTCTATAGACAGTCTTTTATTTTAAAAACTAGGGTCACACTCTATATAAACAGAAACATTTCCACGACACCTTCACTGAAACTAGGCAACAAAGCAAAAATATTATTAATTGCCTCAAACATGTGTTTCCACGTCTAATTTCTAATCTCCTAAACGTGAAACCCTTATACGAGCAATTTGTATTCAATCTCCAAAATATACTTGGTAATTAACTCTGTGTGGAATAAAATAAAGGAAGCTACAGTAACTACAGTGAATTAAAAATCCAGCAAATGAAAAACAACAATAAACTCTTACCTCTCTTTTCTGCAAAGGCCATGTGTAGCAATTTTCCTGCAAACCTTCCGATTTAACTCAGAACTAAACAGTGGAATTCCGAAGCACAATTCGAGAGGAACCCAGTCGGCTTCTGCTGTGGCCCCTATGAAAAGAGAAATGAACTCAGTGCTTTAGTCACACACACAGGCCCCATGGTTGACCCAGGCTTCCGAACCTCAGGTGCATGGGTTCCTCCTACCCAAGTGACACCACCAGTGAGTGTGGGAAGGGAAAGAAGCTCGGAAGGAGCCACCGGAACTCTTGGAGAGGGTAACTATTTTTTGAGTAAGGACATGTTTCTGGGAAGAAGGTACATTGCTTTCAAGAGATATTTAAAGTACTCTTTTGCCAATAAAGGATACTGTAAGATAAGAGAATGGATATAGGAATAATAACACTGAGTCATTCTTTTTTGATTATGTTTTCATAATAGTTTTCTATATATGCAAAAAATATCAGAAATCTATGTTAATACAAATGACAAAGTAACAGAAAATGTCTTAACACAAATGCCTTAGCAGAAAAGTTCAAATTTAGAAATAAAGTTAATCAAATTGTAAACCATTTTCAAAGCCTTACCAAAGTTTTGCTTTGTGGTTGAATCTATAGTTGCTTCCTCAATGACCATTTCAAAGGATTCTGTACTTCCATTTACATCTGAGCCAGAAGCCAAATCATGCTCTCCTTATAATTCAGAAGACACACACTGTATTAGGATTCAAGTAGCATAACCTGTCACCAAACCAGTTTTGACATAGAAGACATGGTAATGATAAGGAAGAAAAAAATTAACAGTCTTTGGTTTAAAGCAGTGGTTGGTTCTCAACTGGGGTAATCTGGCTGTAAGGATGGCACAGGGTAGGACAGAGCTCAGATCTGTGGTTCATAGGATCATTGAATACTCGATTCAATGGCACCTAAAAACAACAGACATGTTTAGGCATCATGTCTAGGGGCACAGAATGCTAAAGGTAAGCAGAGATGCTAAATATTTTATAATGCGAGGGCCAGCCTCCTACAACAAAGATCATTCAGCCCAAAATGGTAATAACACTGAGACTGGGCTACATAGTAAATGAGACTGAAAAGATAAAACACAAGCTTAGACTCTCACCTAGATCATTACTATTAGCATCTTTCGGCTTATTTCCTTGCTCTGGTTCAAGCCACTTCTATGCATCTTCCACACTATCATCCCTGTGAATGTCTAGTCAGATTGAGACCACACTAAACTCAAAACCCAATTATTTCTAATTAAAAACCCCACTGACCTACCTCTCTCATCGGAAGCATCGCTGAGCTTTCGGTGTGCAAGATGACTAGAGGCGTTCAGCATCGTGACGTAGCCACAAAAGTGCTGCAGGTCCACTTTGCTCCTCAAAGTCTGCAATGCTTTGTGAACCCCCATATTGACCCGGGTAAACTCTGAGAACACAGAGTTGACATCATGCTGTAAGTGAACAGTTTGAGAACAGCAGGACACTTAAATGCAATTTTCTTTTATCAAACAACTCTTTGAACTACTCTTACACTTCTTTAGACTTTTAGCTATCAGGATCCACTTCTGCAAAGAAGGATCTGTGAATGTAAAAGGATGCTGTACGTAACATGTATCACAAACACAGTCCTCAGGAGACACTGGTTTTATCAGAACAAATCCCTATTCTCCTGGAAGTAAAATGGACCAGTTAGCAGTAAATTCTCCAGACTTCTTTATGTGTTTGTAGTTTGTTTCAAATATGAATACTTGGAGGACTTCCACCAAGAAACACCTTAAAGTACATCACGTATTTTTTTAGTCTCAGAAAAGATGGTATTATTCTTACTAAAACTAAAGTTAACAATATGCTTATATCCATAACCAATCAATGTGATGTTAGGTGAATTATCATAAATGTCCTATCCTCAAATGAGCTCTAGTGGCACAGAAGTTAAAGGGCTTGGTTTTTAACCAAAAAGTCAGCAGCTAAAACCCATCAGCTACTCTGTTAAGAAAAAGGAAACAGACTGTTTCAATGTACAAAGGTTTACAGATCTGGAAACACTATGGGCAGTTCTGTACAGGCAGTTCAACTACAGGGTTGCTATGAGCCAAAATGTGAACACAAGAACAGTAAGCTTTTGGGTTTTTGGTATTCCATTTGAATTGGACAAATCTGACAAAAAAAGATCTTTATAAAGTTGTCTGTTTTCTTTATGAAGTGTTTAAATGAAATGATATCACCCTGAGGACTAAAGTACACCTGACTCAATTCATGGTTTATACAAATCACCTATCATCCCTCAGACACATGACAGATGGACAAAGAAGAAAGACCCAAGAACTGATGCATTTGAATTATGTCGTTGACAAAGAAAACTGAAATGTACCACAGAATGCCAAAAGAACAAACAAATCTGTCTTGGAAGAAGTCCTGCCATAATGTTCCTGAAAGGTGAGGATGGAGAGCCTTTGTCCAAGTTCTTTAGATGTGTTATCAGGAGGCCCAGTCCGTGGAAAGGGGCATGATGTTTGATGAAACAGAGGAAGACCATGAAGGGGAAGGACTGGTGAGCAGGCCCCAACAACGGGTTCAGACACAGCGATGACTACGAGACGACGCAGGACCAGGCAGTGCTGTGTTCTACCGGACACAGGGTGGCAGTGAGCTAGAACCTACCTTTTGCCAATACACTTTAACAGCAGAGTGACAAGGCCCTACAACTTAAAGGATTTTAAGAAGTCACTTCCTGCTCTATTTCCCAACGAACTGTTGTCATGCTTAATGATAAAGTCATACGCATACAATTTAAAAGTAAGGTACCTCCTTGTAGTTCTGATTCATCAAATGGGAAAGGTATATGGATGGTCTCTCCTACCCCATGTAAACCATGGCCCTAAACATAAAGAAACAAAAGACAAAAAGCATTAAAAACGTCTTGTATTTCCAATACTTAAATTACAAAGAAAGACTATGCACTTGATAGTCTATATTAATAATCTCACAAAATTCTCTCAACTACTTGCGATAGGAAGCAAAGACAGTTTATGTATATTAACTTGTAAGGCAACGTTTTCGCAAAGTGGGTCACGGACTAACGGAAAAATCAAGAGGCAATTTAACAGGTAAATCACGTGTTAGCCAAGGAAGGACTGGATAATATCCCTGTCACAACACCAGCTGTTTGCTTTGATTTTAATACGGAAAAGTTATGGAAGATTCCCATAATCCCATAACATACCAGGGACCAAAAAGGGAACACTCTAGAAGCTGTGCTAAAATAACATATATACAATTATTCGCTATAACATTATAATGACAAATAATTGGAATCAACAGAAGACTAGTTAAATAAAGCACATAATTTCTTGAATGAGGCCGCAAACATGTTCTTAACATTTCTTAAATCCATTTCATTCAATTCTCATTTCCATTTCTCGGATATGGAATGTCCCAGTGGACAGAAGGCGATGCTACCAAGCCGAAGGTGAGTGACTTTTAATCTGTGGCCCTCGGGCCTGTCTTTCATTGTTTTTTGTTAAGACATTCCTCTAGGTCGTATAGCCCTGGTGTGTCCACTTGCTGTACAGCGGTAACTTGTGGTTGCTGTGAGGCTGAACACTGTGACACTGATGTGTCAAATTTGTTAATGGCTGGTTACCCAATGCAGACAGAGAGTGGGGTGGAGCTCTCCAATAAAAACAAGCTTGGAAGGAGGAGTGGCATCCACTTCCATAATAACTTGCCGAAACCCTATGAATCTGGAGAGAGGATGAGAGACACCCAAGCATTGAGGACTCTCCTTCATAGGGTCGCTATGAGTCGCCGGCAACTTGACGGCACTTAACAACAACACGTCTCTTATATTAACTAATACTCGAAAGTGTACTTGGTCTTATTTTTTAGGAAGCTACCCGCTTTCCCATCCATTGTCAACACAGCGTCCATACTGACCTTCCTAAAATACATCGGCCATGCTAACTCTGCTTAGCTAAGCCTTGTAAAGTGGCCGTTACCTGGAGTTTAGAATGTAAGTTCTCCAGCAAGACAACCAAGGTCTGCCACACTCCAGATTCTTCTTGGACTATGATAGACTACAATGCTTACAAGGGTCTAAAAACAGGTTTTCTCATCATTTCTTTGCAGAAAAGGCTAATTCCAAAAAACCATCCTTAACCAATTTTTTTAATTAGCAGGATGGTAAAACTTAAAGGACATATTCAAAATAAGCAGTTCTAGAAAGGGGCAAAGAATAGTTAAGAGAGTAATAGGAAAAGCTTTCTTTTGGGGGGTTATGAAAATATTCAAAACTTGTCTTGAAGGTGGCACATTCTGTGAATATACCAAAAGCAAGTGATCTCCACTGATTAAAGCAGTGAACTCTATGGGATGTGGAATAAATCTTGATAAATGTTAATAGTCATATAGCCAACATAGGGTAGCCTGGAATTTCTCACTTCAAAGTCCTTGTTGTTTTTACTACCTAGACAAAGGACCCAGACTAAAACCCAGATCTCGAGTCTTTTTAAGTTTCAAATTACTAAACAAATTATGATCTAAAACACAAAACTCAGCTTATTTAAAATAAGGTGGCAGTACCTGTATTAAAACTGCAGAATGTGTTAAAGCATCATTCAGCATTGTGAGCACATTTGAAGTAGGAACCACCCCAGGATCATGGCCCCAAGATGTAATCAGTAATCGATCATAACCCTGCAAGAAACACAGACGGCACTCAGAAATAAAAAAAGCAAAAATTCAGAAAATAATCTTTAATACTCATCAACAATGTTTACCCTCCTCCAAAGTACAAGAACACCTCACGCAACATACCTGGAATATATCTGGCAGTTTTCGAAGCCTTGTACCTTTGGACAGTAAGAGAGATGGTGGTCCTTGCCCAGTGATATGGTAAATGTACAGTTTAAACCAGACAGAGCTGACTTCCGGGATGGCTGGTCCAATATGCTACAATCACAAAAGAGGGGAGATACAAGCAGTATACTTAGATAAAGAGCCACATTTCTTTAGTGCCTAGGGACAGTCTCACATAAAGCAACTCATGTCTCATTTTCAAAGGTAATTTCTATGATTCTTATAAAAACTGTCCATTCTCTATTCAAATAGTTACAATTTTATCCTAGAATGAATAAAGCATGTTATCTCATTACTGTCATTAGGAGCATGGACTGTGGTGCAGACTGTCTGGGTCTGAATCTAGACTCTAGTCACAATACTTTATAAAGGTAACTTAACCAACTTTTCTGCACCTCAGTTTGCTCATCTATAAAACAGCAA
Source organism: Elephantulus edwardii (assembly GCF_000299155.1). NCBI lineage: Eukaryota > Metazoa > Chordata > Mammalia > Macroscelidea > Macroscelididae > Elephantulus > Elephantulus edwardii. The sequence goes on from NW_006399753.1 coordinate 17,391,170, forward strand.
CTATTGTGTAAGGGCATTGCAAAGTTGTTCTGAAAGACTTTAAATAGTACGTGGCATATAAGCTATGAATGACATATGGTTTGTCCTAAGAGAGGCCTCATCCACACATCTATCCTGCCATTTAGACAGTTAATGGTTTCCTATAAAGAAGGCATTAAAGGATAGAAGGAAGATGGGGAAGAAAGAATGGATGGAGATAAAATTTTAAAAGGTTAGTAAGTGCAAGTGTATAAGCTACAAAGGGGACAAAATTTGAGTGGGGAAAGATTGCCCATGGAAGCAGCTGGAACTCTCCAGGCAATAAAATTAGGCACCTCAACCACCACCTTTCCCTTGTCTCACACTATTAAACCCTGCACTCTTCTAGAAAACCAGGTAGTGTGAAGCACTGGACATAAGCAACATAGCCTCCCTCGGAAAAGGGGGCCTCACAACTTTCTTATTAAGTAAGCACATTCCAATGCAACTAAACTATTTTTAAATGCAACAAATTTCTTTTTTAAAAGTAGGAGATGAAAACTAATTTTCACACATAAATTGCATAGCTGGGTTAAGAACAGTTCTAGCTTTCAAGGGCAAGATTTCCTTTTTAATTTGTTTAGCATTATTGTTTCATTTCTAACGCAATTTTCCTAATTAGATTTATTTCATCACTCAAAGCAATCAAGGCTTAGAACATCCAGGAATATTCTCCATAAAATATTACAATAAAATTTTAACCTATGTGTCACAGTCACTAAATAGTAAAATAAGCCAATCAGACCTCAGAAATGGAAAGAGTCTTATCTTACAATAGCATAAAATACCAAAATTGCTTCCTGAATTGCCACCTTTAGAAGGTGCTATCTGCAAACTGAGATTTAATGGCCAGAACTGCTAAACCACTTCCTCCAGTCACCCTGAGAGAATACAGAACTCGGGCACTACTGTTCCTGCTCTTGGGTGAGTGCAGCTTACCTGAGGGGTGCAGCTGCTGACCGGTCGGATTTCATTGGTCAGAGGCGCCATGGAAACAAGCAGAGTGTAATTTTTGTTCAGAACTCTGCTGCAAG
>NW_006399753.1:17393266-17405858 GCF_000299155.1 Elephantulus edwardii
TATCCTTTGCCATTCCCTATCACTCCTCCCTGAGAGAGACTTCACCCTGAGTCATAAGGAAAAGGGGACGGCGTATTCTCTTAGCTACTTCCTGCTGATGGAGGCATGGTTTCTGAAGCTTCGTCTGACATACTTTTGGACATGTTGCAAGGCAGGATCAGTCCTTGGAGAGGGACATCTTACAGGAGAGGAAGACCCTCAATGAGACAGACTGATTCATTCACTGGGGTAATGGGGATAAGTGTGTTGGAGACAGTAAGATTGGCACAGGATAGAGCAGGGTGTAGGGCTGTTGTTTATAGGGTCAGTATGAGTCTCAGGTGACTCAACAGCACACAACAATACCCCCTGCATGCTGGTCACACTATATGGTGCGACGCAGCACAGTACAACTGTACTAACAATAACCAAACTAAATTTGCTCAGGTGACACCAAAGCAAATATTAACCTCAATTTAGCATAAGCTTCCAATTCTATTACATTTATTAAAGTATATAATGTTAAATATACCACTTACACAAATTATAACCATTTATACACAGCCTATATATAATTCAAAGAGGGTGACAAAAAATTTTTAAACTCTGTAAGATCCATATACCGCTTCCTTCAGAAAAGATCTCCAATCCATGGTCACTAATTATATCTCTAATTCAGAGTAATCTGGACATAATTTTGTGTTACAAGGACAAGGGGCTCCGGTGGCACAGTGGCTCAGCACTTGGCCACTAACTGAAGGCTGGCAGTGTGCAGTAGAAGGATGTGGCTGTCTGCTCCTGCAAAGACTACAGCCTGGGGATCCCACTGAGCAGTTCTACTCTGTCCTGTAAAGTGGCTGAATGGGTTAGAATCAGCTTAATGGCAAGTGGTTTCAGTAACAGGTTCATCATGAGAGATACCAAAATACTCAAGAGAACACTGGAGTATTCACAGAGTACTAGAACACAGGAAGTAACAGAATCACTCGACTCGTTCTCAAAACACAGCTTATATTCATCCAGTAAGTATTTAAGAGAGCTATATACTGTGGGCTGTGACTTGTCTAAGGGATATGCAAAACTACAGCCCTCACTCGACTTTTATTTTAATGCATAACCTTCTAAAAGATTCCGCCACATGATCAATATGTAAAGCATATACATTCCAGAAATGCAGAAATCAGCGCCATTAGAAAGAAAGGCAGTAACGGAATTAAATTTGTCTCCTAAATTAACAAGAGCAATCAGTTGAGTACGATCAAGATTGGGCTTCTAGGGGTGCTCTGGTGGCCTAGTGGCAAGGAGGTACACTGCAATCCCACAGGTGCACGGTTCAAATCCACCAGATGCTCTGCCGAGGAAGGAGGGACAATCTCCTCCTGTACCAGTCAGATCTGATTTGACGGTACACATACGTAAAAATAATAAAATTTTAAAAAAAGATTGGGCTTCTAATAAAATAGGTAAGAAACTAGTTTCAAAACCTAAACTTCCAAAGTTAAAAGATTTTTCCAAGAATGGTATGTGGAGTAAAAAGAATACAAATATACAAATGAATAAAAAACCTTATCATAGTCTTATAATTTGATAAATGACATTGAGATGAGTCAATGAAAAATGAGAAACCCATAACTCAAAATGTGCTAAAATATGGTAAAAGGTGATGCACAATAAGAAACAGATCATTTAATAAGAATTATTCCAAGAATTAAAAAATTGAATTAAAACCTATGGAGACTCAGTAGTAAGGACCCTGCCAACCCAAAGGCACGTGGTTCAAATCCACCAGCTGGTCCATGAGAAAAAGATACACAATCTCTTCCTGTGCAATTTCTTCCCTCTGAAAACCTGATGGAGGGTCAGCTATGAGTGGCTCCAACTGGATGGTTCATAACAACAACAACTGCAGCCGCTTTTTCTTTTTTTAAGAAATGAGGGAATTATAGAACCTTTATAAAACTGCAAATTCTCTAAATAGAACCATTCAATAGTAAAGCAGAAAAGGCACCAAAAAATTAATCAAAGTGCAAAAACTGAATTTAGAAAGGAAGAATATGAAAGAAGAAATACTAGGGGAATAAAAAACACCAGTGACGGGTTAATTCAAATGTAGCACCAAGAAAAAGCAGGGCTGAAGTCACAGGGAGAAACGCAGTCAAGAGCAAACGGGAGAGTTGAGAGTGGACATAAATAATGCTGACATTCAGGGATTGTTTCAGAATTAAAATAAATAGAACACAATTTAAACTAAAACTGCTAGGGAACTCTGGATGCCTAGTGGCAAGAAGCTACATTGCAATCCCAGAGATACACGGTTCGAATCCACCAGATGCTCTGCTGGAGGAGGGGCAATCTCCTCCTGTACCAGTCAGATCCAGTTTGACGGTACACACACAAAAAGTAATTTAAAAAAAGGAAATTTAAACTAAAACTGCTTAAGAGGTAGCCCTAGAGTTATAGCAAAGAAAGACGCAAGGTTACTTAAGAAAAATCTCTTTTCAAAGTCACACAAAAAATGTCTAGAAATCCCTCCTTCATTAGTACATTACACTGTGTTAGATGAGGTAAACATATCACTTTAAATTCACAAAATTAATTCATCTACTCTGTCTAAGTGTAAATACTGTCACAGTATTACAGTGGGTACAGGAGTAAGAGTGAAAAAGACTACAGATTTACCTTTTCCAGTTCTATAAGAAAGCTGTCCAGAGACTCATCTGAGAGCTTGCCAACTTCAAACATCGTGACTGCATGACTTTTCAAGTTCTGAAAACACGAAAAAATACAAAGGACTAAAATTTACACCATCCACATTTTCATTAAGGATCTAGTTTTCCCTTTTCCTGTTTAGAATCACATCTTTCATTCACATTATACTTTACAATACATTTAAACTTATGAGTAAATGAAATGAAGGGAAGGACCTTTCAAATTATAAAAGTTACTCTCTATAAATGACACTTCTCAAGGACATGTAATGAAGAGCTCTGATGACACAGAGTCAAGCCCTTACATGCAAACTCGGTAGTTGGTAGTTCGGATCCCTGAACTGTTTCACAGAATGAAGAGGAAGCTATCTGCTTCAACAGAGATTTGCAGCTTTTGGAGTAGCTTTACTCTGTCCTCCAGGGTTGCTACAGGACCCCAGTGTCCCAGCAGGTTAAGGGTTGGGCTGCTAAACCTAAGGGGCGCCGTCAGTGTGCGAGGTCACTGTCACTCTGGGGGACAAAGATGAGGCCATCTGCTCAGATGGAGATGTACAGCTTTGGAAATGCAATGGAATGCTGCCAAGAGTCAAAATCAAGTCAATAGTGCTGGGTCGAGCATGACCCGAAATTGTGAGTCAGAATTCAACTTGATGGCCATAGGTCTGGTTTGATTAAGAAAGAACGTAAACTAAACTCATTTGCATTTTCAGGAATAAATCTAGCACAGCTGAACTCCTGAATTATTTCTATTTATTTACATGCAGAGATTCTTTAAAAACACTCCATGAGGCACTAACCACTTGTGCATGAACAGTTCGTCTCTCTAGTGAACCGCATACTACAGTAAAAAGTGCTGGCTCTCGTGGGGTTCTCCGTGATTGTTTTTACTGTGATTAATGTGATACCGTAAATCCTGAACTACACCATCAGACCCAAGTGCCACTAGTGATGCTGGAAATGCTCCGAGGCAGCACAGTCATGACATCAAGAAGGTGGGCTGCTTGGTAAGGACCAAGACTGAGGCCTACCGCTGTGACTGCCCGTCACCTCAAGTCATTAACCCAGAGAGAGTAAGGGTCACTGTGAACAAGAAAAGGCAATCTGTGAGACCTTGACCAGCTTGAAGAAAGTATGTACTTTTTACAAAGGAACTTTTTAGCATGCACTGAAGATGTCTTTGTGTATACAATACTCATCATATATGCACTGGTGTTCACTATTTGCTGCTGGCCAACAGCAGCAAGTCCATGGAAAGCTCTAACTGCCCAGACTTAACTACTAGCAACCTAAAGCCAATGGCCCTAATTCCCTTCTTGTTCTAATGGGCAAGTGTACTTAAAAAATTTACACAAAAACAATAAATTATTTTCTATCTTAATTTTAAGCATTATCATATTAAAAAAAATTAATCTGACTTACTGGTGAAAGATTTCCCATCATTAAAAAGGCAGTAAGAGTTGAATCAAACAGGAATGCGATACGCTTAGTATATCCTGTAGGCAGATTCAAACTGCATATGCTGGCTGTATCAGCTAAAAGGGGGGAAAATCATCTTTTAAAGTCAAGCAGATAAAAATTATTTTTGCCATCACTTAGAATGAAAAGCTTTTCTACTTTGGCTTTATTTGCTAATTAGAAAATACATAATATAATCATAGCTAAAAAAGGTCCAACCTATTCTATAGGCTTACGGGGTTTTTAAATGTTACTATTTACTTTGCAGTAAATTCCTTAAAAATTCACAGTAAACCAAGACAACTCAGATTAATGAGTTCTTAAGCTCATTAACTTAGCGCGGCCTTAAATATTTCTTCTCCACAAAAGCGTCTCTAATTTACCACATGTAAGGAGTCTTGCCTCTTCTCTTTGCTCCCACAAGCACCATACTACTTCTTCCACTGATGGAGGATTTTTTTTTTGTTACACTACCTTCTCTTCTTACACCATTCATACACAGATAAAAACTACCATATACACGCCAATTTTATATTTCCCAGACATAAGCTAACAGTGTCCAACGTATGGCTAAGTACTCAGAGACTGCATACTGAAGGAATACTAAAACAAATCTATATAAAGCAATTTTAAGTTAGGAGTGTAAATGCTCTGGAGATAGCTAGAGATACACACACACACACAGAGGAACTCTAATGGCCTAGATAGCTAGAGATACACACGCACACACACACGGGAACTCTAATGGCCTAGATAGCTAGAGATACATACATACATACATACACACACACACACACACACACACACACACGAAATCTAAAGGCCTACTGTTAAGAAGCTCAACTTCAATCCCAAACGTTTGTGACCTGAACCCACTAGCTGCTCCACAGGAGAAAAATGAGAAATCTCCAATAAGATTAACTGCCTGGAGGGCCGGCCCTGAGCTGGTTCCGACGTGATGGCACAGAACAGAAGGCATAAGTAGTAGCTGTAGCAGACTCTAAATTAAACCGAGTTCCTTCTCACCAGGATCTTCCTGACTGTTTGTGTCGGTGTCAGTAGCCGATGAAACTTCTTGGACAGGACTCCTACTTCCCCCACCATCCCACGACAGGAGCATCTTTTGTGGATCGAAAGTACTCCTAGGAGTGAAGAACAAATTTCTTTTTTAAAAAATTACATAAAAATAGTTAATGAAATTAGTAAATTGTAAGCAATCTTATGAATCCAGTTTTACATTCAAGCCTGAACTTAAGACATAATCCAAAGATTCACCAGCCATACAAAGGCTTCAGGGAATTCAAGAACCCATCAGAATCATACATGAAATAGCCTATGTGTTTTTCCCCCCAGGAAGAGAATATTTAGATCTCATTAGATTGCCCAAAGATGCACCACACAGAGAAGAGCAAAAATGGCTGATATATAGGATTCATCTCAACTAACAGGCTAAGTAAAATTTCCTTCTTTCTTTTTCTCTCAAGGATACTCTAATATTTTATAACAAAAATAAATGAGTTACTTCAATCTGTTTACAGATGGAACATTCCGCCACGATGAATGAAGTTGATCCAAAGTTATTACTTGTCCCTTCTTATGGGCAAAGCCCAGTCGGCAATACATTGAAACAGCATTCTGGAAGGAATATAAAGGAAATCACTACTCAAAAACTAAGACGTAAAAGTATTTTTTTGTAACAGGTTATGTTTATAGTGATTCTCACACATTTTACCCCACAACCAGGAATAGTCCCTTCAGCAGACCTGCTCTTCCTCAGGGCTTCGTCCAAGTTGGAGAAGGAATGCTTCCACTTCTCCGACTTCGGCCTCATGACTAAAGGCTGACCAGAGTGCTTCCTACGTGCAGACGTGTGCACGCACTCTCATCCCATGGGTTACGTTCTAATTCAGGGGCCCTTTCGGCCCTTGCTCTTTTCCATTTTTGCAGAACTTCTCTCATGCTACTCAAAGCTCTGGATCCCTGTCCTATATGTTCAGGGTTAGGGGTGGATAGGCAGGAGGCACTGTTAAGTGTCCATTTACTCCAATCCAACTTTACCAGAATCCAACATAAGCACTGACTGAGCACAAATGAAATGGTCTGACATTTTCGATCATGATTCCCAAGAGACAGTTCTTTGCTAAAAATCTTAAAAGGTACAAGGTTAACTGGACATTTAAGAGTCAGAAAGTCTTAGGTGCCTTCATCAAACCAGAGCTCCTCAATACACCTAAGAACAATAGCAATCTAGGAGCTAAGGGAGCCTGGGGGAATCACAGGAGGCAGTCATAGTAAATTTAAGAGAACAGGCAATTTTATTCCCTAAATCCAGAGCATTCCACAGAACAACTGGATTCTAGAAACAAGTCTCTAGTAGCTTAAGGGAAATAATGACACTCTCAATGTCTCAGATTCTCAGTAGCTTATCAAGACAAAAACACATCAATAAAACCCATTTGGTATCCAAATTAGAAAGGGAAGCAGATAAAAATAACATACCTTCACTAGGGATAAGTCTATCTCAAGGACATTTGCAAGCTGGAAATAAAAGTTTCAATTACTTTTAGATTCTTAATACTATCAATATATTACACAGGTAATATATTATGTATTTATTATAAACATAAATACTAGTATAATTTTAAGTTATAAATAATTCAGAGCTTTATCTTTCTCTATCATAGTGACAATAATCATGTAAAATTCCATAAAAGAAAATTCATAGACTGATCAATGTAGTCTACATTAAAAAAAATTATAAGTAATTAGGGAGCCCTGGTGACCTAGTGTTAAGGAGCTGTACTCCCAACTCAGAGGAATGTGGTTTGAATCCACCAGGTGCTCTGTAGGATAAAGATGGGCAATCTCCTCCCATTCAATTAATTGCCTCTGAAAAGCCGCTGGAGGGTCAGCTATAGGTCGTCTCAGACTCAAATTGTACCTAACAATAACAAAAGTAATTAATTTTGAAATATTTTATCATATCAGGAAGCAAGTTAAGAAATAATTTAAAAAGTTAAGTAAATTAATGGTTTATGATATGCTGAAAACACATTAATTTTACCTACTTTGCAAAGTAGGTAAAATTATTCCCACTCCTAACAGCCCCCGTGACAGAAGAGAACTGCTCCACAGCGTTCTCCTGGCTACAGTCTTTATGGAAGGAGAATTAGGAGCAGCTGGGTTGAACCATCAACCTTTCAATTAAGAGTCAAGCCCTGATCTATTTGTACTACTGCCAGCCATTTAGCTGCCAGCCATTTAGCTAGCTTACATAAACTGTCTCTATAATCACGAAACTACTCTCTCACATAAGAGTGTACTGCCACACTTACCTCTGCAACATTAGTATGCTCATCTATGGAAACAAAGATCTTATAGAGTAGTGTTTCAAAGTAATCCCCCTGCACACGATTCATCACAAAACCTTCAAGAGGAGGAACTAAAAGAAAGGAAATAAAGACTCTTCTAGTCAGATAATTATACCAAACAAGAAAAGATAATTCAAATTTCTACTCAGAAAGACAAGCCTCTCTACTCTGGTTTCTCTTCAGATTGTATAAAAAGACAAGCCTCTAGAGCATAACCTGAATTCAGCTTTGATTCATTTTATCCACTTCTTAGCAAGTTTTCTAAAACTCCCCAAGTAAGAACATTTACAACATTCCTTCACAAAGAGGGGACTGATAGTCTACTACATAAAACCTACAAAGTTACCGAATTCACCATGAAACTCTCAAGAATTCAATAAGGCAGAGGGAATGCTAGAGGGTGCACACTTGGTAGAAAGGTAAAGAAAGGAAGCAGGGTGACTTCAGCATGGAAGAGCCTGCAATAATGCACTACTGATGTTTCACCAGCAAGAGGAGTGAGTGGACGAAAACACAGAAGCAGAAGACTACTAGACAGCCGTGAAGGCTACGCAGAAGCTGGGCACACACATGCTCTCTGCCTCTGTCTCCACTCTGCCCTCCACCTGGAGGAGAGGGGGGAAGTTACCTAGGATTTTTAATATTTTGATAAAGTATATACACAAAAATATGAATTAATAAAGCCACCTCAACAGTGTTACAATAAAAGAAATTATTCTTCTTTGAAAAATTCTAGGATCTAAGCTCGTGGAAGAATCTGTATCCAATTTATTTGAGTGATGTTCCTAAAATCCCTGAAGTTGAGACCATAAACACCATACCTTCATAGACAGATCAGTGAGAGTAGAGTACAAATTCTACAAAGAATAAGGATATGTTCAGAAAACGGTGGAAAATGTTAACATATACCTACCTGCTATGCAACTGTCATCAGAAATTGGTACATCCAGGTAAACAAATCCTTTGTTATATAAACCTGCAGAAGCAAAAGTATTTTGGGTCACAAGCAATATTTAACATTCATTTAAAGTGGGGAATAGGGAACCCACAGTAACAAAATTCCAAGTTTTGGTGTCTGTAAAAAGTCTTACAAATGAATGTTATTGTGAAGATGGAATGGGAGAAGTTAAAACATAATAGGAAAGAACTATATTAAAGTTTTTACATTTTGATTTGCTATGTATACTCAGAAATACAAAAATCCTTATTATTCATTGTTTACATTTCTAACACAGAAAGGGTCAGCTGTGAGCTGATTCCAACTCGAAAGCACTAGTAACAACAATGTATGAAACGAAATATAGTTACACTGGAAAACAAGAAAATAAAGTCCTATTTCAAATAATAACATGTCTTGGGAAACATACTTAGTAGAGAATTAATTGCTATTATTAATCGCTGGTGGTTAAAAACAAGCTTCTTAGGTTGACAGAAGACCTTTTCTACTAACCACTTACTATGTACTACATTGTAATCTAGTGATCCAGAGAGCTGAGGACCGGAATCGATGATCTTGTCAACAGCACATTTCTCAGGCATAGTACATATCTAGGAAAAGCAAAATATTTCCAATTAAAACTGTCCAATTAATGTAGTCAAATATCTCCTGAAGCCTATTCAAGTTAAACTAATTATTAATTACTCAAATGAACTATACATTAGGGGGGGAAAAGCCCAAATCCAAACCCTCAGAAAATGTCAATTCCAACCTATCGTGACCACACGTGTTACTGCTTCACTGGATTTTCTTGGCTTCAGTCTTTATGGACAATCATCAAGCCTTTCTTCCGAGGGGCCACTGGGCAGATTCCGACCACCAACTATACATCAGTCAAGCAGCACAAACTGCCCAAGCACCCTAACACACATGACTTTTATCACTCTGGAACCAAAAAATGCCTACAACCAAAATATGTTACCAAGAGACTTTAGAGACCAAAGTACCTTTAAGTACCAATGTCTGCTCTTAAGTAGTATTTACTAATAAATCTATTTATTCATTTCACAAGCAGAGTCAGGTCTTTCATTCAAGCACCACATTATTATTTAGTAACAGGAAGTTCACTAACTTACTACACAGTTTGACAGTTCTGTGAGGAAGGATTTAGCGGGAAGCAAAACCCATTAACCAAGTCTTTCCCCCATCAGTCTTTTGGAGAACAATATGCAGGCTAGACTACAGACAAGCTTGTCCCTACACAACTCACCGTCCTACCTTTCTTCGAAATCAGCAACCCCTTCTAAAATGCACAAAGGTTACTATGTAATGTGGTTTGCTATCTAGATCTTGTCACTATCATCCTATCAGAATAACCACTGTTTACCACAGCACCGCAAAGTGTGAGGCTTCAAATCCTTAAAATAATCTTCACTAACATCATTATTCGAGTAGTCATTTAATCTCTCTGTGTTCATTTTCCTCATACATCAAACAGGGGAACGAGTAGTATCTACCTCTGAGAATTATATGAAACCATAACAAAAGCATTTGGAATAGCGTCTTGGCATCCCTGGCACACAGCAAGTGCTCCAAAACTGTCAGCCAATATGACTGCTGTTCCAGGAATGGGTGCATCACATGCAGCTTGACCTGAAACATTTCTCTGATAACCTCAAATCACTATCAAGTTGCCTCAAGCCCAGTATCCCTCACTAATAAAGTTTTATCTATGGAAACTTATCAATATTCTAGTCTAGTATAGGATTATTTTAAATGGTCAATTTAAGGTCCTTCAGGAGAACCAGTGTTTTATTTTAAATTATAGAACTATAATAAAAAATAAGTTTAAAAACAAAAACATGAACTAAAGTTCTACCTTTATGTCATCCTCTGTGATGTAGCCTGCCTGTACCACCCACCATGCCTCGATGGTAATGTCCACTGGCTTCACTGGCAGGAGATCACGGGCAGTTTTCCTTCTGAAAAACTTCTGCAACGGTACAGATCACACAAGATAAAGTCTTTCATTCATGGTCCACCTACAACTACCATTTTCTTCTTTCAGTCATCACATGCTAATGAGCTAAATAAACTTTTTAAAACTCTTATTTTAATATTCTTAATACTCTAAACAATATAGGAAAAAGAAGATAATAATTCTTAAGTTTTTTTCAAAACACTTAACTGCCAAACCCTAAATTCAGAAACTGAGATGAAATCCAGGAGGTAAAGGATGTGTTTGGCAATTGTGTATTTTCTTTACTTAGTGTACCACTCAAGTGGAGCCTGGGAAGGGGAATGTGCAAGTGCAAGAAAAAAAGACCAGCAAAGTAAATTTTTTAAAATAATTTAAACCTTTAAATACTTTTGATTCCATAGCACCTAAGTCTTAAGAATACTGAAGTTGAAGTTATTTTTGTTTCTGTATCGTTGTTGTTAGGTGCTAAGAAGTCAGAACCGACTCACAGCTGACCCTCCAGTGGGTTTTCAGAGGTAAAGCACATGGGAGGAGACTGCCCATATTACTGCCATGGAGCAGCTGCTGGATTCAAACCGCATGCCTTTGATTTGGCAGCACAGCTCCTTACACAGCTATGAAAGAGACACCTCTATTAGCCACCAGGGCTCCATTTCTGTATTAAGACTATGTTAGTTACTTGATCAAGGAATTCCAATTCATTATTTCTACCACATTTTTAAAAACCGGATAAGATGATGTGGTACAAAGGGCAAGGAATGGCAACAGGGTAGCGATCAGCTTACTTTTGAGGATCTGCATTGATTCATAAGATCAATGTACTGGTTTCTTCCTATGCCAAGGAGTCTTAGACCTGAAAGAAAGAGCCTCCCTTTAAAAACGTTTAACACACCTTGAAATGTCTTTCTGAAATAACTTTAGGTTTTTATTCATCTCCTCAAAGTCAACCAACATGAAATTAAAAGACATTCTTCAAATAAAATATAAAAGAAAACTACACTTTGAGAGAGGTGAGTGGAAACTGATGGTCTTGACGGCATGGAGGAAGAACTTTTTTTTTTTTAAAAAAGCAGAAGTCCTCCCAATTTTAAGATGTCTAAGTGTACATCTCAACAAAACTTCCTTCTTAAACAATGGAACTATGTCACAGTTCAAATACATACACAGTAAAATGCCAGCACACTATTCTAGTAAAAACTAATCTTGTAAAGTTTTCTTCCTTCCTATGGTATTTAACACAGCCAAGTGCCGATAATTAACACAGCCAAGTAACAGAAAGGATTTCATTCTTTAAACATATACAGATTAGTTCCATTTTTCTGACACCATTTCAAAATATTCCTGTTTTAGACTTTTAGATTAAATCTTACACCTAACTGGTTTCCCTGGATCAAATCCCCGCAAACAATGCTGTTGGCTGTTGTGAGCCTGCCAACGTGTTTTAAGGTAAACACAACAGAGACCCTAGCAGACAAGTGCACACCCCGATATCACCTCCTCCAGCATCACTCAGTACTTACAGTCAGCAGCCGTAAAATTGGGCAACGAGTCATAACTTTTCTCACTGTTCATTATATCCTTTAAAAATAGAAATAGAAATATTTTAAAATGCAAAATTCCCTTTGATGAACTAAAAGTGCACATATAACAAGTGCATTACGATAGCCAAACAGAGTCACAATAATATTTACATGAAGCAAGGAGATCAGAGTTTGGTAACCTTGATGCATGCATGCCACAGTGAGGCACTCATCACATGGTCCCAACCTAGTACGTGAAGGTTCAAATGCTAAGGTCTCTCACAATACATTGTAGGAATGCCCTCTAACTTCCATGTGGGGCTATGAAAGAGACACCTCTATTAGAGCTTGGGGTCCAGCCTTCCCACACTGCACACCTGACCCTAGAATCCTACCCTGACAGAAGGCCAACCAGCATGTCCGGAGCTCTGCCACATGGATCAAAAGCATGCACGACTCATTCACAGAGACTTTAATTATTTCTTACTTCTTTTTTTATTTCTTACTTCTAGATCCTGTGGGCTCTATTCTGTAAGACTTAACCCCAGTGCCCAGGCTCTTACAAATCCAATCTATCACTGCAAAAATAAACCAACTAAGTGCTTACGATGAGTTCAGACTATGTTGTTGTTGTTGTTGTT
>NW_006399753.1:17406973-17428493 GCF_000299155.1 Elephantulus edwardii
ACCCCTTCTGAAACCAGCCTGGACTTCTGGTAGTTCTCTGTTGAGTAGGACAAAATAGTTTAAGACTAGAAATCAGAGGGCAACACACACAAGTATTTAATTGAAAGGTGGTAAATAGGGCAAAAATTTCTTTGCTACGCCTTGTGGACAGCATCACAGAATTAATGAGACAGTAGCTATAGTCTTTGCAGATTAGCAGTCAGCGATTTACACAACCCAGTTCTGGGGAGAAAAGAGTGACAAATCTGGGCTGTCAGGCCAGCTCTACTCTAGGTTTTTCTCAAAATCAGGGACACATGAAGCATGGGGCTGTAGAAGTCCTCTAAGAAGAGGCTCAAGGAAGTAAACAAGAGGATGCTTGAAGCACACGGAGGCAGATTATATAGGGAGGCGGCCTTGCTAACTTCACTGTCCCTGCAGGCTCCCTCCCCTTTAGTTTCAGTCCCTCTTCTTCACATGGCTATGAAACAGGAACAAGATATATTTAAGCACAATTTACTAGAACACTAGTAGTTTATATATAACCTGGAGAAGGTTATCAACACAGACCTAAAAATGGCTTTGAACAAAGGTAAAATCCACAGTCCATTACAGAGAGAGATTAGAAGCCTAGACTACTTACTACTCTTTTTTGTTATCTCCGTCATCATGTGCTCCTTTTACAGGCAGTAAATAGTTAAATAATTTATGTTTCTCTGAATTTAATGTTCAATTCCTCACCTGAATGCTCATCTTTAATCATGCATTAAAAGTAATATAGTTCATACAGACTCTACTAACACAAGAAATCAAAAGACATTTGGCACTGGGCAAATTCTGCTACCAAGGACCTCTTCAAAACGCTGAGAAGCAAAGAGGTCAAGTTTAAAGACCTGACCTAAGTCATGGTGTTTCTCAATTACTTCAAATGCTTGTGAAAGTTGGATGATGAACAAGGAAGATCTAAAAAGAATCGATGCCTTTGAATCGAGATGTTGGCAAAGAGTATTGAATAGGCCACAGACTTCCAAAAATCTATCTTAGAAGACATGCAGCCAAGGGGTGCTTAAGAGGCAAGGATGGTAAGACTTCATCTCACACACTTTGGGCACAATTATCAAGAGGGGCCAGTCCTTAGGTTTGTTATTCTTTTCATAAAGAAAAGGAAGACCATCAAGGAAATGGTCTGACAACACAGTGGAGATTGTGAGGCCAGCACAAGAATGGTCAAGACTTCGATCTGTTGTACGCACACAGGGTTTCTATGAGTCAAGTGAGTCAACTCAAGAGCACTTAACAATAATTGTTAAAAGAAAGTGACTGATTGCTAGATAACACAAAAAGTTTTTAAAAAGGTAAAGAATATAATGATAATAACAACTACTTGTTTGGGTGAATCTATAACCTGCAACCTTTTCAACGCTGTAAATGTAAAAACTATGTCCACTGTCATTGAAAATCACAGACTGATTCATCATGTGCAAAGTGGCCCTGAGATGCAGCCCCAGCCACCAACACAGGGTCCACCTTCACCTAAACTCACCTCCATAATCCCCGTGTAGTATGAAAATGGTGTGACCCTCAGGCCCTTGACCATGATATCGGATAAATGGTAAGGGTACAGCATGAGGTGATCGCGACTGTATTTCAGCAATTCTTCATAGTATTTGCGTTCATCTTTCTTGACATGCTTAACTAGGGAAAATAAGAAATTCTCTAGTTTATATCCCCATCAGGTTTCTTACAATTATATAACAACTTTAAATCAAAAATACATATTACGGACCAACATTACACAAACACAAAAATATTTATGTTGGAAAACAACAACAAAAATTTTAAATTGAAACAATTGTACTACAAGAAATACACTTTAGAGAAAATACATGAAATGTAAATAGGAAAGATAGAGAAATAATTCTTACCAAATCAGAAAGAAGTGTGGAACAACCAGCATGCCCCCAAAAGGGTGCAAAATATAGACTATAATACATCAAATCTCTTATTGTATTACTTTACTTGAGTCAAATCAGATGCTAGTTTCCAACAGAGTCAAGTACATTCTTAAAAGTTACTTTCTGTTTTCTAAATGTAAATTTATTTCCATGGAATACATCTCAATAGGAAAATAACTCTGACATACTATGTTTGGAATGAGAATGACACAGGGGAAGGAAAGATTAGCAGGTTAATAGGCTAATCAAAGTTATCAGACAAATAAAAAGTAATCATTTTTTAAGAGAGTAAAATAAGAAAACAATGATGTTCAAAGTTTGTTCTAATTATTTTTTAAAAGACTTTCATTAAAATTATATAATTTGGAAAAGTTAGTAAAAAAAAAAATCAAAATTCAAAATTTACTAAGCACTAATGTACTTCTTCCTTCCTGGAATATTTTCTTACCTAAGACAAGAAAAGGACATTTGAAATTAAGATTCACGTTCTATAATAAAACAAATTTATAAATAGTACTCTTAAATAATTTTTATCAGAATTAGAAAGTTAAAAACTCTACTGGGTAATGTCAATTATTGCTAGGTGGGATGAATTAGTATTTTAAAAATCTATAGGAAGGATCATTTCAGTATTGCACGTAAATGTTTTAAAAAGCAAAACAACAAAACGCAAAACAAACTTGTGAGTATGATAAATCAGTAATCTTCATTTCCATCTGAATGGGGGGAAAAATGTTCCTCCTTACCTAAGTTATTTCTGTATCGTAACTGGTTACGGATACTGTACAGGACGACCTGTTTCTCATATTCTCTTTGTGAATTCCCAAGACTCTGAAAAAGAAAAAGGGAGAAAAAAATGGGGTTTGTGAGGTTTTTTTCCTTTTGTTGGGTTTTTTTGGGGTTTTTTGTTGTTGTTGTTGTTGTGGAAATATTTTTATGATCTGTTCAGTTTCTTCTTTTGCTATGCTTCTGGTCAAATGTTCTACTTCTCTTTGTGTTAATTTACACAGGCAGCAAGTTTCTAAAACTTGTCCATTTCCTCTATTGTTTTCAAGTTTGTTTCAGTCAAGTTCCTCACAGGATTTTGCTACTAAGCTTTTAATTTTCATCCTGTTGTGACTTGACTCATTTCATTCATTTTCTTGGGGTTTTTTGGCCACCTCTTTTTTTCCCTTTGTTAAATTTACCAGGGGGGCTTGTTAATTTTAATCATTTTTTTAAAAATCAGTTTCTAGTTTTTTCATTCTATTGATTTTCTGTGTTCTATGTGTTTCTGTTCTTATCTTTATAATTTCCTTTCTTCTGGTGGCTGCAGACTCTGATTGCTGTTCTTTTTCTAATTGTCAGAGTTGTTTGGTTAAAGTGTTAATTTGGGTTTTTTCCTTCTTTTTCCGACTGGTGGTTACTGCTATAAATTGACCTCTGAGTACTGCTCTTGCTGTGTCCCATAGATTTTGCTACATTGTCCTTTCATTCTCATTTGTTTCAAGAAATCTTTTAATGTTTTGGGGTTTTTTTAATTACCTAACTGAAGTCAAGCAGGGTGCTATTTAGTTTCCATCTACTTAATTTTTTTACCTTTCATTTCCTTGCTCTTTTTAAAAAAATAATTTTAGTTCGAATCCACCAGATGCTCTGCTGGAGAAGGAGGGACAATCTCCTCCCGTACCAGTCAAAAAAATAATTTTAATGAACATTTACAGAGAATTTGGATTTCCATTCATTCATTGCTGCACTTCTCTACCCGCCCAGCCCTCTCCCCCTGCCCCCCAGTTCGCTCCTCTCTTTCAAAAGTAAAAGAAAGACTCCCTCCCTGGTACACAATATCCCCACACCCCTCCAACCGCCCCAAGTACATTCCACTATGCAACCTTAATTGTGGACTCTTGTGATAACCATAATACCCTATCATACATCGCTTTTAAATTATTCACTCCCTCATCTGTTTCAGTGCAGTACACACAATTTATCCAGTTTTTCTCAGTCTTACCCCCACCCTGATATCAGTACCATTTTACAGGAGTGGCACCATGCAATATTTGTCCTTTTGCAACTGAGATATTTCACTCAGCATAATGTCCTCCAGGGTCACCCATTTTGAATAATATTGAATGAGATCCTTGTTTTTCAATGCAGCATAGTATTCCATTGTGTGAATATACCACAGCTTCTCTACCCATTCATTTGTTGATGGGAAACTGGGTTGTTTCCAACTCCTTGCTATTGTGAACAGAGCTGTGATAAACATGGGTGTGCATATTTCCTTGCTCTTGATTTCTAACTTTACAGCACTTTAATCTGAGAAGATGCTTTATATTATTTTGATTTATTTTAAAATTTCCTGGGCTTATTTTATGACCTAATATTGGGTCTATTCTGGAGCATGTTCCATGTGAACCTGAGAAGAATGTTTTTTATGTTGCCATGAGGTAGAATGATCAGAATGTAAACAATATCCAGTTGGTTAATTACATTGATTAATTTGTCTACATCTTTTTTTAGTTTCTTTCTAGTTAGTCTTTCAATGAAAGTAGTGTATTAAAGGTTCCTATAACTGTTACTGTGGAGTTGACCATTTCTCTCTTCAGATCTGTTACAGCCTGGTTTAAGTATCTCATGAACCTGTGACTGGGTGCACAGATACCATAGTTACAGTCAGTTCAATTGACCTTTTGTTTATTCCTTGTCTCAAAGGCTGGTTTTTGTCTTGAAGATTATTTTATCAGAACTTAATATTGCTATTCTTCTCTTTTTACTGCTATTTGCTTGATATATTTCTCCTCACCCTTTGATTTTTAATCTATCTTTGTCCTTGTGTCTAAGAGGTGTACAACATATTGATGAGTCCGGTTTTCTTATCCATTCAGCTTCTTTTCCTCTTGGTTAATGCATTTAATTCATCCACATTCAGTATAATCGTCCACAGGCATGATTTTATTGCTGTTATTTTGCTGCAAACTTTTTGTGTGGTGTTTTTTATTTCTTTGTTCCATCTGCTTTTCTGTGCTGAGTTAATTTCATGTATGGCTTTTCTTATTATTTCCTTCACTGCTGTGTTTTGGAGTTCACTAAACTTTATGGATTTCTTCCTTAATTTTTATAGAGTTTACTAATTTTCTTGGAGGTTACCCTATAAGTTACTATTTTTATTCCCATGTCTAAAACAGTTCAGTTACCTTGAAATTGTCTTGATTTCCTCTTTGTATTTTTTTGTGTTATTTTTTCCCTCTCAAGAGTATGAGCATTTAAGTACATATATAAAGTCAATAGCCAACATTACTCACAATGGAGAATGAGAAAGACTGAAGGCATTTCCCTTGAGAACCAGAACCAGATAGAGTTTCCCTTTATGATTGTATTGGAAGTCTTAGCCAGAGCAGTAAGGTAAAGAAAGGAAATAAAAGGCATCCAGATTAGTAAAGAAGAAGTAAAACCATCTGTATTTGCAGATTATGACTAACACTGAGAAGGGGAATCCCAGAATACTTAATTGTACTCATGCAAAACCAATATTATACCATTAACTTCATACAGAAAGGAAAGAGACCCTGGATTAAGCAAACAAAATATGAGGCGTTACACTTCCTAATCTCAAAATCTACTACACAGTCACAGTAATCAAAATAACTTGGAATTAGTACACCAACAGGTACAAAGAACAATACAATTTCAAATCCAGAAATAAACCCATCCACTACTGGTAACTTACCTCTGACAAAGATATGAAACCTATTACTGGGGAACTGGCAGCCTCTTTAACAAATGGAGCTGGGGAAACTGGGCATCTATTTGCAAAATTCTGAAACAAGACTCCCACCTCACACCATATGCAAAAACTAACTCAAAATGGCTCAAGAAAGAACTTAGTTGTAAAACCTAAAACTATAAAGTTCATTAAAGAAGAAACTGGGGCAAATTGAGGACTCCTAATCATAGCATAAAGAGACTGTCAAATATAATTTGGAACACATAATCAATACAGAATAAACCAGATGACCAAGACTGCCCAAAATTAAATCCTTATGTGCACCAAAAGGTAGCTTTGGTGGCCTAGTGGTTAAGGAGTCGTGCTACCGACCCAAAGAAGGGCAGTTCGAATCCATCGCTGCTCTTTGGGAGAAAGATGGGTAATCTTCTCCATTCAATTTGCAAACTCTGGAAATCTGATGGAGAGTCCACTATGAGTCAGTTCCGACTTGATGGCAATGAGGAGTTTTTAGTGCATAAAAAGAGTAAAAAGACAATGACATATAGAACAAAGGACTCATCTTTTAAATATATCAAAAACTTCCAATACCTCAAGAAGAAAAACCAAAACATCCAATTGCAAAATGGGCAGAGGACATGAACAGACACTTCACCAAAAAAAGGACAAATTTACTCTGCAAGAGTAAGCTTCTGTTTATTAAAGCCATCCACTTGTGGTATCTCTGTTGTAGCAGCACTAGACAAGACAGTAGCAAAGCTGGACAAAGACCAGGAAAGTAGACTATGTTTTACCACACCTTTTACAAGTGATATAAAGTTGTCTGAAGCTTAAAGAACCATCGTTTTAACTAACTCTACATTTTTAAAAATAACTTTGTTTCATGTCTAAACCTAATTTTAACAGTCTTAAATTCCTCATTAATTCTTAGTAATAGTCATTACTAAATTTCAGAAACCCTCTTGCCAGATCAATCAATGGACTTCACATAACGAACCATCCAGCTTTCTTCCATCACGTTTATTTTGGTCAAAGTGAGAAGAGACAAAGAATGGAACCAGGACAAATGGACTTTTGGTTCTCTATCTGTGGAACTCTGGTGGTGTAGGGGTAAGAGGAGTGATGCAATCCCAAATCCACCAACTGCTGTGGGGAAGGAAGATGGGCAACTTCCTCCCATGGGATTTACTGCCTCTGAAAACATGCCACAGGCCCAGCTAAGGGTCGGTTCTGATTCAACAGTACATAACAACAACAACCTGGATGGGCCACAAAACCATAAAGAAAGGTGTCCACCAAAGCCCACTTGCTGTTATTGGATGTCGTCAAGTTGGCTCGAACTCACAGCAACCGTATGTGCAAACGAACAAAACCCTATGCAATCTTTTAAGTTCCTCACATCACGATCTCCGCTGTGTTTAAGTCCATCCCTGCAGTCACTGCATCAGTTCCATCCCACTGAGGGGTGGAACTCTCCTTCACTGACGTACTTTTTCAAGCACATTATCCTTTTCCAGGGACTAGTCCTTCCAGATAACATTTCCAACGTATGTGAGACAAACGTCACTGTCCACACCTGTAAGAAGCCCTCCTGCTGTACTTCTTCCATAACCTGTGTTTGTTCTTGAGCTGTCCAGTTTATTCAATATTCTTTGTCAATACAGTAAGGTATTTGATTCCATGGCTGACACATCTACGAGTACTGACTGTGGTGCTAAGTAAAATGAAATCATAAACAGTTTCCATCTTTTCTCCATTTATCATGATGTTGTCTATTGGTCCAGGTTGTGAGGCTTTTTGTTTTCTTACTGTTTAGGTATAATCCATATTGAAGGCTACAGTCTATGAGCTTCTTCCTCTTAACTTTAAACAAAGCACAGCTGTGATATCTACATACTGAAGATGACCCTCCCACATTCGTCATACAGTCCAGCCTCTTGGGTTTGCTCCGCATAAAGACTGAATATGTATGGTGAACAGATACAACCCTGACAGTAATCTTTCCTGCTTTCAAACAATGAGTTTATCTAATGTTGCCATAACCAAGACATCACAAGTTAGTGGGTGGTTTTTAATAAACAGAAATTTACACTTTTATAGTTTAGAAAGCTAGAAGTCCAAATTCAGAGTGCCAGCTCTGGATGGAGGCCTGCTCTCTCTCTCTATCCTGGTTTCTTTCAGTACCTGCAACCTGGAGCTTCCTGGGTACCTCCATGTGCCCAGTACCAAGGAGCTTCCTTGAGCAGCAACCAGGTCCACTCTTATCAATTATTTGTTGGTCATATGAAGAGTCTCCTCATCTGGACGTGCTTTCTTTTCTCTCTATTGGTAAAATGCTACCCTCTAGGTGACCCTCCCTCCAACATCTGATTATAACTATGAAGTATTTAAGGAATCCCACCTTAATCCTCGCACAACTGTTCAGTGTATCTGATGGTGGGGATCATTACCTAGCTTCCATATTATTGTAACAACACTATGTACATGTATTTTGGGAGGACACAATTCAAACCATGACACATGCTGTACGCCTTTCTGTGTTTACTGGTCCATGTACAGGTTCTGGATGAGCACAGTTAAGTCTTCTGAAATCATTATTACTATTCCCAATAATAATTTATTACAGTTCACCTAGTTGAATGCCTTTGCATAGTTAATAAAACACAAGTAAGCATCTTTCCAGTACTCTCTGATTTCAGCCATACCCATCTGACATCATCCAGCTTGAATTTATAAAAATTCCCTGTGAACACACTGCTTCAGCCATTTTTAAATAATCGTCAGCAAGATTTTACTTGCATGTGACATTAAAGAGAGGCCCACATTAAAGTTTAAAAGAAAATATTTATTCCTTCAGGTTCAAACTTTGTTCTAGTTAAGGACAAACGCCATGTGGACAGTCAACTGACACTGAAAATTTCGAGTTCCTTACTTTATCTTCCCTCTACCTTGTTTTTATGTCTCTTCAAGTAAAGCATTTTCTCTGTCACATGATGAGTTTCCTCAACTTTATTCATTTCCTAGAGCTAAGCTCCCAAGCTGGGGAGGAAACAAACTACAATAATCTTTATGCACCATCACCACCACCATCTCAAACCCGCAAAAAAAAAAATCCCTTCTCAGCACCAAGAGACTGCAGGATTTCACTCTCAAAACAAATTGAATGAGAGAACTGAGTGACCAATCTATTATCTCGTGTGCAGCAATTATTACTACCTTTAAAGATGTAATGTCATCTGCCATGTGTG
Organism: Elephantulus edwardii; assembly: GCF_000299155.1. NCBI lineage: Eukaryota > Metazoa > Chordata > Mammalia > Macroscelidea > Macroscelididae > Elephantulus > Elephantulus edwardii. The sequence continues at coordinate 17,415,862 of NW_006399753.1, forward strand.
AAGAAGCCCTGGTGGCACAGCAGCTAAGCACTGAGATGTTCAATGAAATGCCAGTAGCTCAAGCCACCAGTCACTCCATGGGAAAAAGATGTGGCAATCAGATTCTGTGAAGATTATCATTGCTGTTGCTATGTGTGAGCTGACTCTGACTCAGAGTGACCTTACGCACAACAGCTCAGAACCCTTCCCTATCCTGAGCCAATCTCTCTATATCTCTGACACACCTTCCCCCATTACTGTGTCAATCTATCTCATTCAGGGTCTTCCTCTATAGGAAACCAAATTTCATACCAAACAGTAAATGAAAAACCATATGCTTGTTAAGGAATTGAAGGAATTACAAATTTATAAGTTAGGATTTCTCTTGTGCCAGATCACAGAAAATGAACTGTTTCCTACAGACAAGAGAGCTAGGGCCTTCCTATAGAGGGAGTGTTAACACATGTGAAATACTTTCTTCCTGAGCTAAAGCATTAGGTTGACAATAGAGAAGATTTCGGCTTCTTTTACAAGAGAACTCTCTATGATTTGCTTCCCCCCGATTCTCAATAAATACAGAGAGGCATGGCTTGAACCCTTCAGTCGATGAAACTGCTGGCCCCGTCTTTCCGCCCTCTGTTTTATGTCATTCCTGGCTGTCTGTCTCATTATTAATAATTATAAAAATACTTGACCCTCGGTCTGCAACATTCCTCTCCTGTATTGTCCCTTTACCCTTCCAAGCATGATGTCCTTCTCTAAGGACTGGGCCCTCCTAGCAATGTGAGATGGAGCTTCAAAATCCTTGCCTCCAAGGAGCAACTTGGCTTCACTCTCTCCAGGATGGACCTGTTTGTTCTCTTGCTAGTTCATGGTATGTTCAACACTTTTGTCCAGCACCACAGCTCAGCCTTGGAGTCTGACTCAACATCGTGGCAATGGATTTGACTTTAAGTGGTCTACTGTGTATACATCTTTGCTAAAATGTAAGCACCATGAAGGCAGTATTGTTGTTCCACTGACTGCTAGTAACATCCCCACCTAAAACAATGCCCAAACTGTCAATCTGTACTCCAGCGGCCTCCCTGCTGCTAGGGAGCTGGATGCTAGGTCACAGGTACTTCCCATTCTAGTGCAGCGAGTTTACTGTTCAAAAGGGCTTTCACTTTTGCTACATGGCTGAGAGGGGATATGCAAATAGGGTATGAAGACTCCTAACAGTCAATGTCACCATTCCACTAAGCTTAAATTGAGGAGACTTAGAAGCAGAAAACTGGGAATCTCGTTACTACCAAGAAAGCAGCCAAGATGCAATATGCGTGTCCTTCAAGACCAGAGATTCCTGTGCCTGTCCAACCAGGACTTAGACCAGAGACCAACATGAGACAGAGCTGACCTAGGGCTGTTAACCCCAGAGCCAGAGGGCTTTGCCCAAGCTTACAGGAAACTAGAGAGAAGACATCACCATAACTGGCAAGACTAAGGCAGCTATGTAACACCGACCTGGAGCATCAAGGCTGAAGAGGGTCTGCAGGCACACCAGAGAAGCTGTGCTCACTGTAGGTTGTAATCTGTTTCCATCATAAACTAGAACTTGTTGGCTTTCCTAACAAATCCCATCTGTGAGCCCTTGAAGTTCTGTGTGGCCATCGTAACAGATTAGTAGACCTAGGATCAGCAGTGACAGTCCTGGGAGGACAGTTGGTGTTAAAGAGTTGGCAGAAGTGGATTCAGGAGGGTGGGCACATGCCTGACCTTAGAGAAACTGGTTTTGTGCTGTGAGCATTGTTGATAGGGGCAGTTCTGCCTTGTGTTAACTATTGGTGATCAGACACTGCCACCCACATGCACTCTTTTTACATCCATACCAACAGGGTCACTGATTGTGGACAGGCCTCAGTGGAGCTTCCACATCAAGATTATAACGAAAGGTCTCTATCTTAAAATCAGCCAATGAAAACTTTGCTCACAACGGTGTTGTTAGGTGCCATCAAGTGGCGTATGTAAGACCCACAGCGACCCTATGAACAACTGATATGAACCCTGTCCTATCCTTTGCCATCTTCACAATCTCTGACACACTTGATCCCACAGGTGCAGACACTGTGTTAGCCCATCTGGTTGAGGGTCTTCTTCTCCTTCGCTGACCCTCCACTTTCCCAAGCATGATGTCCTTCTCAAAGAACAGCCTCTTCTACCAATGTGCCCAAAATAATTGAGACAAAGCCTCACCATCCTTGCCTCCAAGAAGCACTATAGTTTAACCTACAGGACCTATCTGTTTGTTCTCCGGCTCACAACACAAGAGTCCAGCAAAGTGTTGGGGGATGACTTCTCAGGTTGGAGGACATTCCACAACAATGAACTGCAACATAAGGAATGCTGGAGAAGACAGCAGAGACCCAAACCACTGCTACATCTAAGGTTTGATTGAGTTAGATTCAATTTCATTAACAATAGGAGAAGCACACAGGAGTTCAATAAACATCTGTTGAACCACCAAGTTAAAAAAAAAACAAAACCCACACACCAAACCACACTTAAACTGTCACATAAACTTAATGTCACGCTCATTTAAAACATCTCCAATTCGCCCGTCTTGTGCAGAGGATAAAGTTCAACAAGACAGCATGCAAGCCCATCAAAATCTGGCCCTGGCTGCTTTTCTAGCCTCACATGTCAGCACCCTCCAGGACCCACAACAATCCACGCCCAGACACACAAAATGTGCACACCTCCTAAGGCGAATTAAAACTGCTGGTTACTCTCAAAACATGCTTTTCCTTTTGCTCCTGCCAGCTTTGTAAGATTTTCCCCTCCCCCTGGAAAATCTTACTTGCCTCTGACCTTTCTAGCTCGCTCTTCCTTCAAAGGCCAGTTTTAAAGCCTCCTCCACACCCCACCCCACCTCCCCGAGGCCCGCCACGCATGGCTCAAAGGAGCCAAGTAAGGGCTGCCATCCTCTCGCCCCGGACTCATTTGTTTGTCTCTTTACCCCCGTCCTGAACACCCAGAGATCAATGACGGATTGGGTTTTCAATCTCTAGCTTGGCGCCCAGCCCACTGCCAGGCTGAAGGGAGACTGCGGGCACAGGTGCCAGGTTGAGACGGGAGGTCACCACTCCTCCCGATCCCGCCCGGGGAGCCCCGGATGACGATGGGTTTCCCCCGAGACCGCTGCCCGGGACGCTGGGAGTCGGCCTCGAGGAGCCAGCAGGGCCAGTGGGGGAAGCGAGAGGGTACCGGCGGGGCCCAGGCGGTCAGGCCTCGTCCCAGCTCTGCCGTACCTGCCGCACGTTGGCCGGCAACTTGCTCCAGGGGTAGTTGTGCCGGATGTGGAATTCCACGTCTATGTTCATGATGCCAAGAGCCTGGATCGGCGGGGCCGCGGCACGGGAGACGCCTCCCGCCCGGCCGCCCTCGACCTGTCAGCGGAGCCCGCGGGAGGCCCCGCGTCTCACACGGCGGACGGCCCGGGCTGCCCCATGGCCAGGGCTCCCGACAGCTCGGCGCGGCCCCGGCCACGGGGCACCGAGGGGCAGCGAGAGGATGCGCTGGTGCCACGGAGCTCCAAGTTTCTTCCTAGTTTCGACCCACCGGAAATAGCTTTGTGCTTACGTCACTTCCGCCCGCTGGCGCCCCGCAGGAGGAATGGGCCCCGCAGACCTCAGGGCCCGCCCCCGCAAGTCCGGTCACGCCCACATCGAGCTCAGGCCCCGCCCCGCAAGTCCGGTCACGCCCACCTCGGGCTCAGGCCACGCCCCCGGTGGGCTCTGGCCCCGCCCCCTTGCTTGGTGCCTAGATGATCTGGGCCAGCGACGGGCATCCCCGCATCATCTAGCTTTTCCAGTCTCTGCAGGAATGCAGACATTCGCTTGGGCCTCCTCCATACTTCCTTTCAAGAAGGAAGGTCCATCCCTCCCTTTACGATAATGTTGTTGTTGTTGTTGTTATGTGCCATCGAGTCACTTGCGACTCATAGCGATGCTATGTACAACTTCCCTAAACTCGGCTCTGTCCTGTGCCAATCGCTCCGTCTCCGACACACCCATCCCAATTATCCCAGTCACTGAATTATTGCACCTCATAGAGGGTCTTGCCCTCCTGCGCTGTCCCTCCATCCTCCCAAGCATGATGTCCCTCTCCAAGGACCTGTCCCTCCTTGCAACATGTCCAAAGTACGTTAGACGGAGCCTTAGAATCCTTGCCTCCAAGGAGCAGTGCAGTTTGACCCTCTCCAGGATGAATCTGTTTTCCTAGCAGTCCATGGTACGCTCAATACTCTTCTCCAGCACCACAGCTCAAAGGCATCAATTCTCCTTCTATCCTCTTTAGTCACAACTCTAATTAATCTATCTTTAATTTTTACCTTCACTTCTGCTTCCTTGTTATTGTTTGTTGTTGTTATGTGCCCTCAAGTCGCTTGCGGCTCATAGCAACCCTATGTACAACAGCCCTAAACTCTGCTCTGTCCTGTGCCAACTGTCTCCGATACACCCGTAACGATTATCCCAGTCAGTGAATCAATTCACCTCAGGGAGGGCTTTCCCGTCCTGCGCTGTCCCTCCACCCTCCCAAGCATGATGTTCCTTAGGTGTTTTTTTCTTCTTCTTCTTGGCCCTGCGCTCTAAATTTAATGCACTCTGTGCTTTAATGCCTTGTGCACTAAAGTCTACTCTCCTAAGTTGCTGTGCACTTAAAAAATAAAATATTCGCTTGGTCCTGCAGAACCATTGTTGGATGGCCTCGAGTCCCAAATATATGAAGCAGGGTGGCCCCAGAGCAGGCAATTACAGGTGCGATGGTCAGTCACCAAAGATGGAAATACTTGCCAAAGAGGCCTGCAGCTGGTTTCAAGTAATAGAAGAGTGATGAGCCCCTTGAGGGTTTTTTACAGGTCATCCCTGGACCTGAGCCAGGTGGCCTGAGTGTGTAGGCTCACAAAGAAAGAATTTTTAAGTCAGAACTTTTCTGTGAATTGAGCAAAAATCACGGGGAGCCTGCAACAAAGTCCTGATGGTCTGCATCTTTTCCAGAGAGTTGCTGCGTTCTGTACAAGAGGAACTCTTGGATCCACTTGTCAAGTCCAAATTCTTGCAATTAAGGATTCAGGGGCTGACAGGAGGGCAAACCCAAAGGGTAGCTAAGAGAAGACTTTTGCCACCTTTTTTGTCATGCAGCCTCCCAAGTTCTGCTGCTTCTGATCCACACAAATATCTGCAAAGTGACTTTTTAAAAGGAAGAAACTCAGCCTAATTTCAGCCCAGAGAGAATAATTTTGGGGGGAACAATATCTTCTAGAACTTGTTACACTGGCTAGGCAAACTCATGATCATTTTCACTAGCAGATCCCAGAGATAAATAACTTCAGTATTTTTGCAACTTTTGTTCTGCTTTATACAATGGTTTTATGTAATGTGTTATTATACACTTATAGATGAATGTTCAGAACGTTAATAGGTTCCTAGGCCATGCCTTTGACTATGTAAAGGCATTTGTGTGGATTATAACAAACTGTGGCTGACTCTGAGAAGAATGGGAATCCCAGAACACTTGATCATGCTAATGAGAACCCTCTACTTGGACCAAGAGGCAGTCATCAGAACAGAGCAAGGAAACACTGTGTGGTTCAAAATTGGGAAGGGCGTATACCAGGGATGCATCCTATCTCCATACCTTTTCAACTTGTATGCAGAACAAATTATCCGGCAGGCTGGGCTCTATGAGGAGAAATGTGGGGTCAAGATTGGTGGAAGATCTAGCAACAATCTGCGATATGTAGATGATACAACCCTGCTTGCTGAAACTGAGGAGGACCTAAAGCACTTGCTGCAAAAGGTCAAGGACTGTAGCCTCCAATATGGATTGAGGCTCAATGTCAAGAAGACAAAGATTCTCACCACTGGGCCAATTGGCAGCATCAGGATGGATGGTGAAGAGATAGAGATTGTTCATAGCTTCAGTTTGCTTGGCTCCACAGTCAACACTCTTGGCACCAGCGCCAGGAAATTAGAAGACATATTGTGATGGGAAAGTCTGCTGTTAGGGACCTCTCCAAAGTACTGAAGAGCAATGGTGTCTCTGGAGACTAAGGTGCGTCTGATACGGGTCTTTGCTATCACTTGTTATGCATCAGAGAGTTGGACAATGACTAAGGAAGATAGAAGAAGAATTGATGCCTTTGAGCTGTGGTGCTGGAGAAGAGTATTGAGGGTACCATGGACTCTAGGAAAACAAACAGATTCATCCTGGAAAGGGTCAAACCAGGCTGCTCCTTGGAGGCAAGGATTCTGAGGCTCCATCTAACATACTTTGGACATGTTGCCAGGAGGGACAGGTCCTTGGAGAGGGACATCATGCCTGGGAGGGTCTAGGGACAGCGCAGAAGGGGAAGGCCCTCTATGAGGTGGATTGATTCAGTGACTGGGGTAATCGGGATGGGTGTGGCGGAGACAGTTTGATTGGCACAGGACAGAGCAGAGTTTAGGGCTGTTGTACAAAGGGTCGCTATGAGTCACAAACGACTCGATGGCACATAACAACAACAACAACAGGCCATGCCACCATAGCTGGACAGTCTGACACACAACAGGAACCCCATTAGGTCTGAAGAATTGAAACAAACGCGATCCCCACTGGTGTAGACATATTAGTCTTAATGTTACCCAGCAATAGATACAGATCTCTGTCATTGACTTGATCCTGACTCATAGCAAGCTTATGTATGTCAGAAACATTGCCTAGTTGCAACATCATCTTCACAAGGTACTGACCTTGTTCAAGTGTGTTCAAGTTCAGGCTTTAAACTGATTCATTCCTGTTTGAACTCTGCTGAGAATTTACATTCCCACCAGAGATAGAGTGAATCAGAGTATATATTTTAATAAGATCTTTAGGTGATTCTTATGGATTATTATATATCTCTTATCAAAGGAACAAACAAATATGTCTTGGAGCAGATGCAGCCAGAGTGCTTTTTGGAGCCAAAGATGATGAGGCTTTCCCTCACATACTGCAGGCATGTTGCTAGGAGGAGTTATTCCTTGGAAAGGAACATGGTGCTAGGAAAGGTAGAGTGTCAAGGAAGAAGAAGAAGAAGACCCTCAATCAGGTCAATTGACATGCTGACTGCCACAGTGATCTCTAAAGTGTCAGGAAATGTGAGGATGGCACAGGATGGGATGAAGTTCAGATTTGTTGTTCATAGGGTCATTATGGGTCATATTCAACTCGATGGCAACTGACAACAATAGCAACATACAAGAATCTTATATAGACCACTTATGTATCCAAAGATTCTGATCCTACACACTTGGAGTGCAAATGCAAATTTTCAACAGGAGATGAAGTGGAAGGAACTGATTTGAAGCTGTAGTTCAAGTACATCATTGAAATTATTAGACCAATCTACCTCACTAAGAGTACACCTTATCCTCACAGACTGGTTCACCAAATATTCCCACCTCCAGGACTTGACGCTGTTTAAATCCACAAGCTGCTCCACAGGAGAAGGATGGACTGCCTTTGAAAATCCGTTGGACAATCAGCTATGACAACAACAACAGAGCAGCAGCAACCAATCAAGCGAGACAATGTTCTATTATAATCCACAAGAGTTTTTTGCTGGCTAATTTTTAGAGATGAGAGCACAAGGTCTAGTGGTCTAGTGGGTAGAGTTGCACTGCCAATCGAAAGGCAGGTAGTTCAAATTCACCAGCTACTCCACAAGAGAAAGATGGGCCATCTCCACTTTTATAATTTCCTCTGAACCTTTGGATGGAGGGTCAGCTACCACCCACTGAGTTGGTTCCGGTAGCTTCTGTAATTTTTGGAAGTAGATTACCAGCCTTTTCTCCTAATACATCTTAGTCTGGAAGCTCTGGTAAAACCTGGCCCACCATGAGTGACCCACCCTGTTAGGGTCTGAAATAATGTTGGCATAGCGTGCAGCATCTCAGCAACAAGCGAAACACCACAAACTAAGAAGGGTGGTGGTATGCAAACATAATAACCCATCACTAAGTGCTTCATTGGGTCGCTATGAGTCGCCTGCAACTCGATGGCACTTAACAACAATAACATCAACATAGAGAGTGATCAGTTGGCCCAGTGGACAGAAAGCAATGCTACAAAGCCAAAGGTGGGTGACTTAATCCTCAACCCTCAAGCCTGTCTTTCATTGTTTTTGTTCAGACATTCCTCTAGGTCGTATAGCCCTGGGGTGTCCACTTGCCGTACAGCGGTAACTTGTGGTTGCTGTGAGGCTGAACACTGTGACACTGATGTGTCAAATGTGTTAATGGTTGGTTACCCATGACGGAAAGGGTGGGATGAAGTTCCCCGAGTAAAACAAGCTTGGAAGCAGGAGTGGCATCCACTTCCGTAATAGCTTGCCTCAGGAAACCCTATGAACCTGGACAGAGGATGAGAGATACACAACTGTTTTCAGGACTCTCCTTCATAGGGTCGCTATGAGTCGCCTTCAATGGCACTTTAACAACAACAACAAGTGCTTTGAATGCAGTGTTTACAAAGATCCATCATCATAGCTAAAGTCAGCTGAATTCTAAATATGAGCCATTCTTTCAACAAGTATTACTGACTTACAATATCTCTCAGCCATGTAAAAGAATGCCACTATTACTCTCTGTTTATTAGAGGAGGAAACTGAGGTTTGGCAGGGTGAAGATCACACAGCCAGTGGCAGATCTTATTTGGACAAAGCCCAACATTGTCTCACTCCAGCGCTTCTGGAATGAGGCGCTCACTCCCACATACAGCTGTTCTACTTCCTGTTCCAGTGCTGACAATGTTCATATAAAGCCAACCAAACAAACTCCCCCAAAAGGATGTTTTTTTTTCCATGGCTTTAAGTGTGGAAGAGTCCATACTTTTTTCAAAATCTAGCCTGAATTTAAAGTAATACAAAGGAGCTCTGGTTTTATAGCCTGTTGCGTGCTGTGCTACTAACTGAAAAGTCAACCATTCAAATCCACCACTGACTGCTTGAGAGATAAATGGGCTTTATCTCTCCTTAGGTAAAGATTTACAGCTTTGGAAACCTGGTGGAGGCTTTCTGTAGTCAGAATCAACTTTACACAGTTGATTGGGCTGTATTTATTTCTGTAAATAACAAGGAAATGCCCACAGTATGTTTGATGAAGTTTCACCATCCTGATCTCTAAGGAGCCCCCTGGTTGTACGTCCTCAAAGACAGAAGTGCTTGTTTTCTTGGCAGTCTGTGGGATATTCAATACTCATTGCCAACCCCACATTCTTCTTTAGTCTTCCTTACTTATTGCATAACTTTTAAATGCACACAAGCAATTAAAAACACCATCAGGCACACCCTAGTCTTTAAACTGACATCCTTTCTCTTCAGCACTTTATAAAGAGCCTTTACAGCAGATTTACCAAATACAATATGTCTTTTGTAAACCATTGTGTGGCTCAAAGAAAATATAAGAAAAACTGTTGAATTATAACGGTTAAGCAGGTGTGTGCCAGCTAAACTTTTGGGGGATTTTTTTTTAAAAAAAAATCAGCAAATTTTGAGTATATTGTGGAAACCTCTACAACTACATACAAACAGAGGAAAGGATCATGGAGATGAGCTCACACTAACTAAATCAATAAAGTCCAGATCTTTGAAAACTGATCATGGTGAACAGAAAAGATTCTAACTCAGAAAGTGGCTGAGAAAAGCAGAAATCCAAAGCAGGAAATGGCAATGTGGGTCAAAAGTACAAGAACAGGAAGAAGAATCCAAATAGAGGAAGGCCTGGTGACAGAATGTGGCTTGTGAAATATGTGGTGCGAGATAAAGTGCTCATCTGCCTTCTAACACCAACACAACTGATTGCAAACAAAGTATTTTAGAGAGATTAACTCAAAAGGGTTCAATGACCCCCTCTGCCTAGAAGTTCAGGAACAGGACTGCTCCCCAAATGCCCAAACCAGTTATTTCTAGTAGATTCCAGCTCATATCTATTCAATGCATGTCCGAGTATAACTGTACTCCCAAGTTCTTAAGGACAGATTTTTGTGTTTTGGTTTTTCAGTGGTTGTTTTGTTTTGTTTTGTTTAATAGAAGTTTATCAACAGGCTTTTCCTCTCAGCCAGCTCTGGTAACCCTCTTTTGGCTAGTAACCAAGTCTATTAATTACTCATAACACCCGGAGTTCCTCCCAAGCTAAAACAATTCCCACCCATTGGTTTGCACATGAAGCACATATTACATTATCATGGGTGATTTTTCAATACGTTTTTATTATAATAATAATAATTATTATTATTATTATTCATTTCCATGAAAATTTACAGCGATTTGGGCTTTCCATTCATTAATTGTTGCACTTCTCTCCCTGCCCACCCCTCCACTCCAGTTCATTCTTCTCTTTGAAAGTTAAAAGGAAAATTCTTTCATTGTTATACAATCCCTCCCCCCAAGTCCACTCCACTGTGCAGCCTTCATTCTGGACTCATGTCATGACAATAATACCTAATCACATATACTTTTTAAACAGTCTCTTTCTCATATGTTTCAATGCAGTATACATAATTTATCCCATCTTTCTTAGTCTCCCCCTGCCTCCAACCCTCATGTCAGTCCTGTTTTACAATAGTGGAACTCTGCAGTATTTGTCCTTTTGTGACTGAGATATTTCACTCAGCATAATGCCCTCCAGGGTCATTATCATGGGTGTTTTGTAAGTGATCATGTTCAAACTTTTAGGTCCCTGACTCAAGGCCCTGCCACCTCATTCTGTCTCTCCTTACTTTTGTTTCAATTCCAGTTCGGTCTCTGCTTACCTTTGTTTCAATTCCAGCAGGATGCTATAAAGTGAAGTGTTAAAAAGCCACATGCTGTAACTATCAGGCCTGGACTAAGGTCAAAGGGAGAACAAAGGATTCAACATGTCAACAAAGGGAGTGAACAGCTTCAACTACCATGGAGTGCCCCTCCCTTCCCTGCCTAGAAGGCCACTCACCTGCCTAAACCACAATGGAATAGTCCTCCCTTCCCTCCCTAAAGACCCTCACTATAAAATCTGCCCTAATCCACTTTAGGGAGCATTATTTCCCTGGTCTGTCCCTCTGTCTGTTTCTCTCTGCAGACAAGGAATCCCACCTGGGAGACCCCTTAATAAGGCTTCTTTAGCTTCCTTTCTTTCTCTGGTCCTTTCCTTGAGTTCTTGGCCTTACTTCCAGTGCAAAGACCTAGCAACAACTTCTCATCCAAATCAGTTTTATGTGTAAATCATGTGTTCAAAGATAGTGTGCAATGAGGTGAAATCTTTGCTGACTTTATCAACCAGGCTAAAGGAAAAGTACCCAAATGACTTTGACAATGTGCCCTTTGGAAAAATTACAGAACTATTGTATTTCCACCTTTGTAACTGAAATAAGGAGCAGAAGCCACTTGAAAATAGAACACTGTCTGGTTGTCTAATTTTCAGGCTCTAGAATGTCACCCCCACAATCAGAGAATGTACTTCTAGCTTGGAAAGGGGAATCATGCTTGGAAAAGTCAGCGAAGGGGAGAAAAAACCTTGCAGAGACTGATACAGGGACTTTGACAATGGGCTTAAGTGTGTCGGGGATCTAGGTCGCATACCCTAGTCTGTCCACTTGCTGTACAGAGGTAACTCATGGTTGCTGTGAAGCCAAACACTGTGACACTGATGAGTTAAATGTGAGAAGGGTTACCCATGGTGGACAGTGTTTGGTGGAGCTCCCCATTAAAACAAGCTTGGAAGCAGGAGTGGCATCCACTTCCCAAATAGCTTGCCTCTGGAAACCCTATGAACCTGGAGAGAGGACGAAAGTTATACAAGCGTCCAGGTCTTTCATTCATAGAGTCACTATGAGTTGCCTACGACTTGACAGCACTTAACAACAACAACAACAACAACAACATGAGTCATATTTAACCAGACAGCATCTAACAACGACAACAGCAACATCCAAATGGCTGCTGACTCAAATTCATAAGAATAATGGCCTAAAATTAAAATGCAAATTCACGTAAGAGGAATGATACCTTTTTAGCCTTTTTTTGGTTTTCTTTTAGTATATTATACATGAGCTTTCAGATACTTTTTGGAGAGCAATTTTGAAAGGAAAAGGTGTGGGTTAAATGAGGCAAGAAAAGCAACTAGAGAAGAGGAACTAGTATCTAGAAAGAAGGGAAGAAATATAGAAGGAGGGAGGGAGGAGATGAAGAAACGAAGGGAGGGAGGAAGCAATACCTGTGTTCATTCTCTATTTCACACTTTCTTCTGAATCTGACCTTGGCCATGGCTTTCCAGAACATGTGTCCTTTGCTCTGTTTCATGGACTAATTCCTCTTCTCTCTCACGGAATCTAACTCGTTATCACTTTCCTTAAAAGAAGGTCATTGTCTATCTTATCATCACTAGTTCCTTCCATACTATACCATTACCTAATAAATACTCAATGAATGCTAGTGACATTTTTAAATAAATTCTTGTTGTTATGTGTTTGTGACTCATAGCGACCCTATGTACAACAGCCCTAAACTCTGTTCTGTCCTGTGCCAATTGCACCGTCTCTGATACACCCATTCCGATTATCCCAGTCACTGAATCAATCCACCTCATAGAGGGCCTTCCCCTCCTGCACTGTCCCTC
>NW_006399753.1:17428593-17432897 GCF_000299155.1 Elephantulus edwardii
AGCGACCCAATGTACAACAACTCTAAACTCTGCTCTGTCCTGTGTCAATTGCACTGTCTCTGACGCTCCCATCTGATTACCCCAGTCACTGAATCAGTCCACCTCATAGAGGGCCTTCCCCTCCTGCACTGTCCCTCCACCCTCCCAAGCATGATGTCCCTCTCCAAGGACTGGTCTCTCCTTACAACATGTCCAAAGTACGTCTTTTAATTTCCTGGCTACTGGTGCCGAGAGTGTTGACTGCGGAGCCAAGCGAAGACCTTTCGATCATCACTTTCTTAAACCTTCCTTGACTCTCCTATTCAAGCTTGCTAACCCATCTCCAGCATTCTTTGTTTTCCTCCTCTGCTTTATGGTTCCTTGCCACACTGACTAATGATGAACGTATGTGTCAGGAGTTCTGGCGGCGTGGTCCGTCGGGGGTTGAGGTGCTAATCCAAAGGCAGTGCCACTTCGGTGGTTTCAATCCACCAGCAGCACCGCGGGAGAAAGGTGAATAATCTTCTCCTGTGAGATTCATAGCCTCAGACAACCCTCTGGAGGGTCCTTCAGAATCCTCTCCCTCATCAGCTGTAAATAGGGGCAATGAGTTTGAATTTGTTTCTAAAAATGTATACTATTTTAAGTTACCTCTCCTGTTAGACTGCAAACCCTCTGAAGAGAGATTTTGTCTGTTTCATTTTCTACCTTCTCAGAATTACAACAATGCACAGTGACCATTCAATATATTTAGAGAAGTTGGCAAAATTATCATAAAAATATAGATTTGGGATGTCTCTTCAACTGTCTGAAAAGTCTGCAGTGTTGTGCCCACAATGGGTAGTGAAGCTGAAAAGAACCTGCTTCACTTCAAATGTAAATTGGCCTCAAACCATCGTCTTCACTATTCTTTTTGCCCCCCCTATTATAAAGGTTCTTGGTTGTAAAAGCCACCCCCCGTTCACTGTGTTTATGTTGAATGTAGACATAGTTCTGAACCTTTGTCTCCGAGGGTGAAGTCAATGAAAGAACAAGCTGCCTAGCCTCTCTTGCATCACCCACTTTAGAAATAATAAGACGCTCGTAATTCACTAAACAGGCCACGCTGTCTCCTTCCTTTGGGGTTTTGCACATAGAGTTCCTGTCTCTGGAATGCTTCTCCCTGCTTCTCTGGAAAACATCCTGACATTGTGTACAGAACTGAAGAAGCAGGAGGAAGATGGAGAGGTTGGTGGGAATAAGAGAATTCGGTTTTTGCTTGTTTGGCTTTTTTTGTTGTGTTTTCTTTTTGTTGTTATGTTAAGGAGTTTCTAAAATTTTCTTCCAAAAATGATAGAAAGCAATTGTAGCATCGCATACCTATTTTATACAGAGGCAAACTATGACTTGCCTTAAAACCTTTGAAAGGCTAACAAGATATGTTTGTATGACACAAACTGAATGCTGTCAAGTCAGAATCAACTCATAGTTGACCCTCCAGTGGGTTTTCAGAGACTATAAATCACACAGGAGAAAATGAAGCAGCTGGTGGATTTGAACCAGATGTGTTTGGGTTGGCAGCACAACTCTTTGCCTAGTAGGCTTTCCAAGGTACCTTTATGGAGTATGTTGTTGTCGCGTTGACTACAACTCATAGTGATCTCATCAAAAACAGCAGCTTGCTGTATCCAGCCCCCATCCTCATCAGATCGGTCATGCTGAACGGTGGTAGTGACCGTATCAATCCATCTTTATTGCGGTTCTTCCTCTCTTTATCTCACCCTCTACCTTCTTCAGCATGTCATCTTCCAAAGCCTGGTCCCTCCTGAAAACATGCCCAAGGCAAGTGAGGTGAAGTTTCAACATCCTTTCGAAGGTTCACCCTCGCTGTGTTTCCTCCAAGACGAATTTGCTTGTCATTTTGGCAATCTGTGGGATAGTCAGTATTCTTCTCCAACACGTAATTCAAAGGCATTGATTCTTCTTCTTTCTTCCTTATTTATTGTCCAACTTCCAGATGCATGGGAAGCAATTGAAAATACTAAAGGCATGGTGTGGGGGGAGATCCTACCAGCTGATGGAATATCAACTGAGATATTTCAGGAAACAGATGCAACCCTCCTGGACATGTTTGCCAGTTTCTGTCAACAAATATGGAAGACAACTACCTGGCCAACCAACAGGAAGAGATCATATTTGTTCCCATTTACAAAAAAAGGTGATCCAACAGACTGGAGAAAACCTCGAACTCTACCATTAGCATTGAGCCCGGGTGGCCTAGTGGTAAGCAGCTGTGCTGCACTGCAATCCCAAAGGCACTGGGTTCGAATCCACCAGCTGCCCCACGAGAGAAGGACGAGCAATATCCTCTCAAGCAATTTACTGCCTCTGAACCCCCTGGGGAGGGTCAGCTATAAGTGGATTCCCACTTGATAGAACACAACAACAACAATCATCACAGGCTAGTAAAATCTTGCAGAGGATTATTAAAAAACAGCTGGAATAGTAAGATGAAGTCTACATTACCTTCTATTTCTGCCATCACTGCACACTGCACTCTGCTGTGAAAAGAACATTACCAAACCTGATCATCACCTCAATGGTAACGCTACGGTAAATAACTGTAATAGTTAAGGTGACCACTAGGGGCTGATCTCGCACAATGTTTTTATACTCAGAACCACTTCTCCTGTTTGACCATTGACTTTTGTACACGTTCAAGTCCACTCAAAGGTACCTGCCACTAAGAGTCAGAACCGACTCGATCACAACTGGTTTAACTCAGGTGGGTAGGATGAGTCTTGTTTACACAGCCTCATTTATCCTTAATTGAAATTATGCCCAGAGCTTCCATGACAAGGAAGAAAATTACATTGTGGATGAATGGAAGCGTATTTTAAGTACGTATTTACATTATTACTTTTTTTTTAAAGAGGTTGGCCTAACTGGAGGGGCAAAACCCACCACCATCAAATCAATTCTAATCCCTAGCAATCCTGCGACGCAGAGTAGAACTGCCCCATAGAGTTTCCAAAGCTGTGAATCTTTAAAGAAGATTCTCACTAAGCAGCTGGAGGATTCAAACCATCAACCTTTGAGTTAACAACTGAACCTCTGTCCCACCAGAAAGTAAATAGAGACAGGAAGGGATGCAACTCTGACAGCCAATAGAAGAACACTTATAGTTTAATTACTTGCTCATCACTCAGCAATATTAGTATATGGACAATCTGGAGAAGCTAAGATACAGAATAAAAAACCTTTCATACACATTTTGAGTTTTTGTTGTCTTAAAAAAATCACTTGAAAGTTTTCTAAACTGCCAGCTTCATGCTGGGTCCATTATACTGGCATTTCAAAGAGTAGTTCAAGGAGTGCATTTTTTTTTTTACTATCCCCAGTTGATTCGGAGAGGCACAGAGGGGAGACAGAAGGACACGCCGCCTGGCAGAACTGGGAGCCTGGAAACCGCGAGGGCAGAAGTCGGGGCCAAACAATAGAGAAGGGACTCGAGGCAAAAGCTTCTGACATACCCACAGGTACAAAAAGCCCAAGGCAGAACCAAAATCAGTCCACAAGAAGAAAAATACAATCTATACAGGAGTTCTATAGAACACATCACCTTCCCTTCGGAGACAGTACAACTAAATTTAAGAGACACTGGTCACAGCATAAAAAATTGTCAGCAGTTGACGTGTTTGGAATCACAGAAGCCAAGAAAGCTTCAGATACAAGCTGTCAGATCAAGGGCTGGACAATGGGAGATAAATTCTGAAGGGATTTGGTAGAAGTGAAGGGGTATCCTGGTGGAGGGTGGAGCTGGGAAATAAGTGGGTCAAAGCACTGGGTTAAGGACAGGGACTACACTGTAACTAATGGTTAACTCCACAATGAGGGATTTACCTTTCACTGCTCCACAAATTGCTTGTCTGTCAGATACTCCTCTAAATCTAAACATTCAGATTAAGACAGACTAGAAAGAAAGATTGGCCATCCACTTCTGAAATAGCAGGCTTCTGAAAACCCTGTGTACAAGAGAACACACGCAGACTAACAGAAAGGGCAACCTAGGTAGAACTTTCAAGTATGGAAATACAAAGGCAGAGGAACAGTCGTAAGCAGACACTAGTGATTGGAACATGGAATGTGAGAATGTAGGAAAATTAGAAATTGTTAAGAAAGAAATGGAACGCATAAATATTTACATATTAGGCATTGGAGAGATGAGATGAACTGGCATGGGGCATTTTGAGTCAGATGAGCATATATTACTCCGGAGATGAAAAGGTGAGGAAAAATGGGGTTGCCTTCATAGTTAAAAAAGTAATTTCTAGATCCATCTTGAA
>NW_006399753.1:17435317-17437384 GCF_000299155.1 Elephantulus edwardii
TTCAGTGACTGGGGTAATCAGGATGGGTGTGTCAGAGGCAGTGCGATTGGCACAGGATAGTGCAGGGTAGGGCTGTTGTACATAGGGTCGCTATGAGTTGCAAATGACTCGATGGCACATAACAACAACAACCACCACCAGTTGATTCTAATATAAAGTGTTGAGAACCACTTATTTGGGGCCTCAGGTGCTAAAACAAACAAACAAACAAACAAACAAACAAACAAAACCCCAACAACATCACTTATTGAAATACTGTTGTAAAATGAACTTGAGGAAAGAGAACTTGCAATGTCTATTCTACAACTCAGTTCCACGACCAAAGAGAACACATTTTATTGCATATACAAAATAATCTCCCTGATTTGGGCCTTTGAGTGTGAGAAATAAAGCAGGCATTTCAACATCCATGTCGAGCAGGCAAGATATTTCTCCTCCCCTTGATAGCAATCTGTAGAGCCATAAAGAATTGCACACTGTTGAACTAATATGGAAATTATCCCAGTCTGTATTACACAGATGGCATGAGTCCATCTCAGATCTTTTTAGCTTATTTGGGTATATTGCCACAGTCGTTTAGAACTTGTCTGAAATGAAGTCATTTTTGTTTCCTTCTACATCATGTCATTCATACTTTACACCTAGAGCAACACATAATCTCCTTGCTGTCTAACAAGAAATACGAGTTTGTCTACCAGTGTAAACTGTGGTCAGGGATTGATTTCAAGTATAATGGAACTGCTTCCTGACCTCTGTAAATGAGATCTGAGTGAAAGATAGGGTATTTTCTTGGCCACAACTATAACTCATACTGGAGAAACACCAATCAATTAATTTCTTGGCCCAGGTCTTTCTAGAATTTATTCAGATTTAGTTGACTGTAGTTGGTGACCACAGCTTTTTAGAGGAAGACCGTCAACAAGATGAGTTGGCAGAGTGACTCTAACAATGGGCTCAAGCATATCAGAGCTCCTGAGGTTGGTGCCGGACAGTCCAGCACTCAGGTCTGTTTATTCTAGGCCCTCTATGAGTTCAAACTGACTCAATGGCACCTAACAACAGCAATATGTAGTATTTTTGTAGCATATAGAAAGCCCACCAACATGTGTACCTGTTGAAAGGCAGGCCCAGAGAATTCTGGGGCATTCATTTGCCTTTGCAAAGATAAGAATTAGTACAAAGAAATGAAAAGAGAAAGATTCAGCTTTTAAAATCCAAGATAGGATTTTTGCATCTCAGGAAGAAAGCAGTCTAGAAAGCTCGGCTTTACTGAGAAAGTTCTCTTAATTCATGTAGCTCTTGTTAGATGGGTCAACGCAGTAACCGTGACAACGGGGTCAAGCATGGCGGAGATCGCGGGGATGGGGCAAGATAGAGCAAGGTTCTGACCTGTCGTTTTAGAGTCACTGTGAGTCATAGTCGACCTGATGGCACCTACAAACATTAGCATATTTTGAGAAGAGACAAAAAAGGAAACCATTCCTGATGAAATAACTCCATTTAAACAGAAAGAGGCCAAAGACAATCCAAATTGGTAGATTTTGGGCTCCATTCTTTTCTCTCTTCCTACTTGGATGAGAATGTAAGGAGATTAGGTCAGCTAGAAAAGAAAGCAGCTACATGGTCTTTGTGTATATTAATAATCATGTGTGAATATTTCCAGTCACCAAACAACTGGAGACTTTGCTCCAAGCTAAGACTTTTCTGCATATGGGCGATAAGAAGCAAGACAGAACCAAAGTGATAACTCCTCACTATCTCCTTACTAAAATAGCACCATTATCGACACATTAGGACCCCTAAGTAGTAAACAGCAGGCTGTTGAGATGGGAGGAGGAAGGCAGCCCTGGGTCACTCAGACAGAGGGGGAACTTAGGGGACCCCAGGATGACTGTGCCCAAAGGACAGCAGGAATCCCACAAGGGGAAGAGTTAGAGTGGGATTAGGAAGCCCCACTGACTCAGGTTACAAAGAGTATAATGTCTCTCTTTTTTTTTTCTTTTTTTAAAAAATAATTTTAATGAGCATTTACAGAGATTTTGAATTTCCATTCATTCATTGCTTCAC
>NW_006399753.1:17438075-17445619 GCF_000299155.1 Elephantulus edwardii
AATGGATAGAGAAGCTGTGGTATATTCACACAATGGAATACTATGCTGCATTGAAAAACAAGGAACTCATGCAATATTATTCAAAACGGGTGAGCCCGGAGGACACTATGCTGAATGAAATATCTCAGAGTATAATGTCTCTTTGATGCACTTCAGTGACTCTGCCAATGAAATAAACACCAAAGCATATAATTAATTCCTAGATTGATGGAAATATAGCCAGTTAATACTTAGAACTTAAACACACACACACACACACACACACACACACACTCTCAAACAACCGAAAAAAAAAAAACAAAAAAAAAACCAAAAATCAAACAAAACTTCTCACCCTGGGAGTAGAGGAAGACTGGGCACCGAGATTTAGAGAGAAGAATTAATTTAACAAAAGGATATTTTTTTTCAACATAAAAATTCAAAGTACTTGTGCTGTGTAAGGCATCATGTTAAGTATTAGGAGATGCAAAGATGAATAAGGCTTGAAATAAATGACAATCTGGTAGAATCCAGTAGTGGCAGCAAGAATGCAGATAGAGGCAAGTAGTCGAGTCGATCCAGTAAAGGAGTCAAGAATACAGGTACATAATTCAAGGACGAAGAATGTGGTGACGAACCGACTCCGATTCACAGTGACCCTACGTAGCCCAATCTCGCACCAGCATCATAATCTGAGCTTTGCTAACCCCATTGTGCCGTTCAAGAGGTCAGTCCATCTCACCGAGGGTCTCCCCCTCCTTCACTGACTCTCTACTTTCCTGAACACTGTATCCTTTCCTAAGGAATAATCCCTCCTGGTAGCATGCCTAAAATATGTGAGGTGAGATGAGATGCCATATGGGTCGACTAGAAGAAAATAGCTCTTCTAATTAAGGATGATAATTAAGTTAGGGACCTCTTCAAAGTACTGAAGAGCAATGGTGTCTCTCTGGAGACTAAGGTGCATCTGATACAGACCATGGTCTTTGCTATCACTTGTTATGCATCAGAGAGTTGGACAATGACCAAGGAGGATAGAAGAAGAATTGATGCCTTTGAACTGTGGTGCTGGAGAAGAGTATTGAGGGTACCCTGGACTGCTAGGAAAACAAACAGATTCATCCTGGAAAGGGATAAATCGGGTGGCTCCTTGGAGGCAAGGATTCTGAGGCTTTGTCTGACATACTTTGGACATGTTGTAAGGGGCATCATGCTTGGTAGGGTGGAGGGACAGCGCAGGAGGGGAAGGCCCTCTATGAGGTGGATTGATTCAGTGACTGGACTAATAGGGATGGGAGTGTCAGAAACAGTGTGATTGGCACAGGACAGAGCAGACTTTAGGGCTGTTGTACATAGGGTCGCTATGAGTCGCAAGCCACTCGACGGCACATAACAACAACAACAATTAAGGATGCTGGACATAATCATGGGAGAGGTGGCTTTCTGCTTGGCCTTATTCGTTAGATAAGCAAGAAGGGAGTGGAGAGGAAGTTGCTTTCATTGGCAGGCTATGGTGTGGAGAAGCCACGGGGATGAGGGGACACTGGAATAAATAAAATATACCGGTGCTTTTGCTACAAAGATTTAATGCCGAGAAAAAGCTCCTGGTTTTTTTGTTAGCTCTTCAACTTTTTAATGATGTATTAATATATTGTGATCACAGTATTGATTTTTGTACTTAAAAGCATAAGAAACATATTTCTAGAAAATGGACCTATTTTACAATGTCCTATTTTTACATATAGCAAAAACAAAGATTCTTTGTAGAACTCAACCCCGAGTCAAGTATAGAAATGTAGCCAAGCTTAAATATTTGAAGAGTTTGAGGTTTCTTATAGTTTCTTGCCAAGTGTGTAGCTACCGGATTCTAGAAAATTCAGAAGTTGGTTGTACAGCCATATAGTTAAAGATTCACCATAGATTGCCTTGAAAGCCAATATCTGGTACGAGCTGGTACCGGGTATTTAATTCTGATATGACACGCTAGATACACCCTCTATTAACAAATAATGACATGTTCTTGTGGGGAAAGGGAACTTCAGTGGCATAGTCCAGAGAGAGGCCCCTCCTCTCTGGTGGTTCAAATATACCAACAGTTCCACAGGAGAAAGATGGGCAATCTCCTTCTGCACAATTTACAGCCTCTGAAACCCAACAGAGAGTCAGCTATGAGTCAGTTCCAACTCAAGTGCAATGAGAATGGGTATATTGTGAGAGAAGACCCAGGTAACCATACCAAAGCCCCCAGTATTGCTTCCTCCTCCTGGCAATTACTCCCCAGCTCTTCACTCAGGTCCTTCAGAATCCTCTAGTCCAGTAGTTTTCAGTAGGTAAAGTTTCCCCTCTATGTGACAATGTCAGGAGCCATCTGGGTCGCCACACTGAAGAGAGTGCTGCTGGAATCTAAGAAGTTGTTGTTGTTGTTGTTGTGTGCCGTCGAGTCACTTGCAACTCATAGCGACGCTATGCACAACAGCCCTAAACTCTACTCTGTCTTGTGCCAATTGCACTGTCTCTGACACTCCCATCCCGATAACCTCAGTCACTGAATCAATCCACCTCATAGAGGGCCTTCCCCTCCTGCGCTGTCCCTCCACCCTCCCCAGCATGATGTCCTTCTCCAAGGACCAGTCTCTTCTTACAACATGTCCAAAGTATGTTAGACAGAGCCTCAGAATCCTTGCCTCCAACGAGCCACCTGGTTTAATCCTCTCCAGGATGAATCTGTTTGTTTTCCTAGCAGTCCATGGTACCCTCAATACTCTTCCCAAGCACCACAGCTCAAAGGCATCAATTCTCCTTCTGTCCTTTTTGGTCATTGTCCAACTCTCTGATGCATAACAAGTGATTGCAAAGACCATGGCCTGTATCAGACACACCTTAGTCTCCAGAGAGACACCATTGCACTTCAGTACTTTGGAGAGGTCCCTAACAGCAGACTTTCCCATGGCAGTGCATCTTTTAATTTCCTGGCTACTGGTGCCAAGAGTGTTCTAAATGCTGTTCAGCACCTGCACAGAATAGCGCCCCTAAGAGAAGAGATTTTTCTGGCTTAAAATGTCATCTGTGCTGTGCTTTGACTAAAAAATTCTGTTCTTGAAGATAAAACCTCGGTGTAAAAATTACTACTCTGAAAAGCATTGACCCCAGATTTCTGGCTCGAACTTCCAAATCCGTTCTGGAAATGTTAAACACAATCATTGAGCAGGAATTCACCCTCTATTCATACCAGGAAATCTGGTGGCTTAGTGGTAAGGAATTGGACTGCCAATGCAAAGGTGCGTGGTTCAAATCTACCAGCTGTTCTGTGGTAGAAAGATAGGCAATCTCCTTCTGTATGATTTATTCCCTCTGAGAACGTGCTGGAGGGGCAGCTATGGGTCAGTTCAGACTCTACTGTACATTATAAAAATAATCAAGGGAGCTCTGGTGGCCTAGTGGCAAGAAGCTGCACTGCAATCACAGAGGTACACGATTCGAATCCGCCAAACGCTGTGCTGGAGAAGGAGGGGCAATCTCCTCCTGTACCAGTCAGATCTGATTTGACGGTACACACACACACACAAAATAATAAATTTTTTTTTTAAATCATACAATTGACAGGTGGAGGGGTAGCACCTGAAGTAAAATTTTCACCAGACATTTTACTACCTGAGTCACTTCTGGTTGGTTAGCTATTTGTGCGTCAGGTTCCTAATCTAGAAAATGGGGATGATAATAATAGTAACTACCTCATAAGTTTAACATGATATTAGAACAAGATCTGACCCAGTGCACTAGATAAGTATAAGCTTCTCATCACTACTGTGATTATTTGGACAAAGAAATCCAAAGATTTATACTTATCGAGATGAGATCAGTTTCCAAAGTTTAGTCATTCAATTAAGACTTTTATAATTTCTCAGTATCACCTACTACGTCTTATTCTGTTCTTAAGATTTTTGTGTCATTCACAAGTGTGATACCTTAATTGGATTTTTCTAATGCAAATACAGTAATGCATGCACAGTTAATATGGCACAGGGCTTTTTTATGTTCCACATCTCCTGCCATACAGTCACAGATCTGGAAAAGAACTTAGGTCCTCATAACTTTAAGTGGACTTTTGTCATTCAACTATTCAACATCTAAACATATTTTGCATCTTGCGAGGAGACAGGGTTCACCTCCCATCAAAAAAAGGAAAAATTAATAAAAAGTAAAAAATGTTGCTATTGGGCAATTTTGACTCTCAGTGACCCTGTCCCTCACACTCACTCACAACCCTCCACTGGATTCTGACTCACAGTGACCCTCCTTGGGCTCCCAGAAGCGGTAAACCACAGTAAGAGACCGTTGTCCGTCCTTCTCCATAGGAGCCGCTAGTGAATTCAAACCACCAGAGATGCGCAGTCTTCTGGTTGACCTTGCAACTCACTGTGAACACCACCACCTGAGCTCCCCCTGTTGACCTTGGAGAACAGAGTCTCACTGCCCCAGAGAGTTTCCAAGGCTGTAGTATTCTGGAAGCCGATTGGCACCTCTTTTTTCCTGCAGAATGGCTATAAGTTTGAACCCCAAGCTTTCCATTAACAGTTCAGCACCTAAACATTGCACCATCAAAGCTGTTTGCCACCATCACATCGCCTACTACACTGCAAGAACATGATGCCTATTGGTGCCTTTTCTAGAACTATTCAATCAACTCTACCAAGAATGCATTGATCCCTGAGGGAAGCCTTATATCAAATTTAATAATAGTAGACCAAATGCTGTATCGGGAAATGAGGGAGGCTTAATACAAGCTGAAGGTCACCTTGTGACACTGGGGCATCCCTTAGGAGGTCACCTTGTGACACTGGGGCATTCCTTAGGAGGTCACCTTGTGACACTGGGGCATTCCTTAGGAGGTCACCTTGTGACACTGGACATTCCTTAGGAGTCAACATTGTTCTTAGTTTTATCAAATGAATCCCTCCCTCTTGAGATTAACATAAAGAGGAACTTGGCCTTATCGGGAAAAGATTTCACCATTATCCTTTGTTTTGTACTTCCTTGTGATTCTATATAAATACTCAGAGAAGCATGGCTCGAGGTCTTCAGTCGAGAACTGCTGACCCCCTGTTTTACGCTCTCTGCTCTATCTCATTCCTGGCTATTGGTCTCTTTATTATAAAATTATTCTATTCTTTGGGACCCTCGGTCTGCAACAATCCCTTGTGGTCTTTAGTATTTGAGAGGTGCTGTTGAATCAGTTGTGACTCTCAGCTGCCCCATGTGCAGCAGGGACACAATGTGGTCTGCTCTGGTGCCATCCTTGCTGCTGTTCCTTTGTTTGAGCCCGCTGCTCTGTCAATCCATTTCCTTGAGGCTCTACCACTCTTTGATTCATTCTCGTCTTCCCTTAAGCATGATGTCCCTCTCCAGAGACTGGCCCTTCTTGATAGGCAAAAAAGAGAAGACAATGTCTTGTCCTCCTGCCTCCTAAAGAGCAATCCGGCTGGACTCCTTCTAAGGCACATTTGTCCGTTCTTCCGGCAGTCCCGGTATATTCAATATTTTTCACCTGCTCCTTGGAGGCAAGGATTCTGAAGCTTCGTCTGACATACTTTGGACATGTTGCAAGGAAGGACAGGTCCTTGGAAAGGGACATCGTGTTTGGGAGGATGGAGGGACGCAAGAGAGTAAGACCCTCGATGAGATGGATCGATAGTGACTGGGGTAATGGGAATAGGGGTGCCAGAGACAATAAGGTTGGCACAGGATAGAGCAGGGTGTAGGGCTCTTGTACATAGGGTCACTGTGAGTCACAGGTGACTCGACGGCACAGAACAGCAGTCATTCAAAGGTATCCATTCCTCTTTGGTGTTCCTCACACATTTTCCAGGGAGTCAATTCAAATGACAACGACTTAAGTGTTCAGCGTTTGCCAAGAAAAAAAGTAGAGAGGGAGGCGTGGGTTTGTTTACTTTAACACAAAGTATAGAACACCCAGGGGCAGAGATGATGAGGATGGCGCAGGATAGGACAAGGTTCAGATCCATCATTCATAGAGTTGATTCAATGGCACCTGACAACAATAGCGATTCTCAGGAGGAATGGAAAGCAGAGGTGGGTCAAAACAACTTTGAAATATCAAGTCCTTTCTCAGCTTATTACTGCAGGTTTACCAGACCTTACCAACCTTGCCTCCCTCTGTCCTCACAGGCACCTTGATTCCCTTTAGGTGACATGAGATAATCTTAACTTGAACAGTTGTTATTGTTGTTATAGCCACCATGGAATCAGTCACAGACCCACAGTGAGTCTGTGTATAACAGAGCAAAACTGTCTGGTTCTGCACTATTGCTATGACTGGTTCCTCACTCATATGGGATGCTTATAATTAATAAGAAAAGTGCTCTGGTGGCCTAGGGGCAAGAAGGTGCACTGCAATCCTTAAAGCTCACAGTTTGAATCCACTATCTGCTCTGTAGGAGAAGGATGGGTGATCTCCCCGTGTGAGTAAAATACCTCTGAAAACCACATGAATAGTCAGCTATGGGTCCGATCCGACATGATGGTGCACACAACAACAACATCTCAATTTTAGATCAATGTTTATCTTGTGCATTCACTTATGACACAATTCTTCTTTAATCTGAGTGTTTGCCTATATTCTCAGCTATCTATAAGGCATCTACTGGATACAGCAGTGTCAGTATTTTTAAGCACTGGTAATTTACGATTCATATTTTCAAGTTGTTTAAACTGTACCCTAAAGCAAAGCACAACACCTTTAGTTTGTCCTCCTCAGTGGGCTGAGAGGCCTAAGATGAGGATAAAAGCTAGATTAAAAAAGAAAAGAAATTTAGAGACATAAAACAAGTCACCGTATTTAACTACCAATTAATTCCTAGTAATTCTTGATTCCATCCATTGTTTTGCGGATTCTTGTCTCTAAAAGCTGTCTTGCCTGTCAGGCAATGCTACAAAGCCATTCTCATCGACCGTGAGATAGTACGTACCCTGTACCACATCATCCCTTACCAACTGCATTTTTCCTGTACTGATTAGCTGGTGATTCATTAGCTTTCTGTTCTGTTAATTAGTTATATGTTATAATTCTATTGACATATTTCTGTTTTCTACAGCCTCTATTTAAACTTAGTTCATAAATACTTAGGAGATCTGAAACACAAGCTAAAGAAAGACGTTCGTGTTACTTGTTCTTTACCTTTTGTCCTGTATAAGAAAATCAAATAAGCTTAGTCTTTATGAGTGAAACCCACAGACACTCTGGTCCTTGGAAGAGCAAAAGGCCCCAGGACCAAGAACTTTAAACCTAGACCTTCTTATAGAAACTTCAGGTCTCAAAGTTGGCAAGTGATGGAGAGTCAAAATATGGAAAGAACTCTTACATTAGACAAACTCCACATGACATACATAGACTCATAAAGCAAAATTCTACTCATAATGTAGAATGAGGTGTGGGGCGTGTGTGTGTGTGTGTGTGTGTGTGTGTGTTAGAATGAGGTGTGGGGCGTGTGTGTGTGTGTGTGTGTGTGTGTGTGTGCCGTCCAATCGGATCTGACTGGTACAGGAGG
>NW_006399753.1:17445719-17453049 GCF_000299155.1 Elephantulus edwardii
AGAGCATCTGGTGGATTCGAACAGCACGCCTCTGGGATTGCAGTGCAGCTTTTTGCCACTAGACCACCAGAGCTCCCTTTAGAATGAGTTTTAAGATATCATAAAAATAATAAGAATCTGAAAATGGGAACTTGCATGTTGCTACTGACATTTTTTAGCTAGAATCATGCAAAGTTAGAAACAAAATATGCTCTTGTTAGTTAAGTAGACAATGCTAAACTTGGGCAAATACTTGGAACAAGGAAAGGCTTTTTCTTAATTTCATTTCAATAAAACACATTATTCAAAATGGGAATACAAAACATATTATTCAATGCATTAATATTAATATATTTTACAGTGTTGTTGTTAATGTTGAGCACAGCTCATTGCAGTCCTATGACTAGACCTGACTCCTGTCCTATCCTGTGCCATCCTCAATATCTCTGATACCCTTGACTCCATTGCTGCAGTCACCGAGTCAATCCACCTCATTGGGAGTCTTCTTTTCTTTTGCCGACCCTCTGCTTCCAAGGAGCACTCTGGCTGCATTTTTCCTAAGACACATCTGTTTGGTTTTTAGCAATCCGTAGGATATAAATATAGCACGTTTAATCTAGTATTTTATTTAAATGCATTAATATATAAGGCATTAATCAAGGTCTATATAACACTATCAGTTAGAACCACAGAATCATAAATTCATAAGATTGTTGTTAAGTAGCATTGAGTACAATTCACAGTGATCTCACAGATCTGAACGCTGTCCCATCCTTATCATCCCCGAGCTGGTTGCCTCAGACACTGTGTCGGTCTATCTCACTGGGGTCTGTCTCTCCCTCACTGACCTTTCCAAGGAACAGCCTGTTTTAGCAACACACCCAGCGGATTTGAGATGAGGCTTTACCATCTTTGCCTACAAGTAACACTCTGGTTGCAAGTTCTTTTGTACCTAAGTGATTCTTAAGGTGGAAGGGGCTTTATAAATCCTTTCACTCTGCAGCCTCACCAGCATTTGTTGTTTGCTGCTCTGTTGAATTTTACTATTTTTACTGGAGTGAGACGATACCTCATAGTTGTTTTGATTTGCATCTCTCTTAGAGCTAGAGATTTTGAGCATTTCTTCATGTGTTTGTTCACCACCTGAATGTCTTTAAAAAATAAAATACAATAAAAAGCTTATCTAGGAGATACTGAGAAGGCGTTTTGTAGATGACCCTGACACAGTTACTTGACTTTAAATAATGGGGAGAACAGGAGTGGGTCTCACCCAATTACTGGGTAGCTGGATTCAGCTATGCCTGAAGCCAGTTATTCATCTGTCACCCAATTGTGGCCATCAAATAATTCTTCCTTTGCTCAAGTTGTTGTTAGTTTTTGGTCATTTGTAACCTGAGGGTCCTACTTGATAGAGCTTCCTACATCTAAGTTGTTGGTAGAATTTAGACCAGGAAGGAGGGACACATTTAAGGGGAGGACAGGTATGGCATGCCTGGACACTTCTTGAAGTGGGCACCAATAAGCAGTTTCTATAAACAATTCACTGAGATATATTTCAGCGATTTAAAACTAATTGTCACAGGCACTATTTTCTGTACGCACACTACTACCTGTAAGTATGGAGTCAGGTTCTAGTAGAAACCCAAGAACCGGATACTGTGAATAACTGAAATGGTCCCACCTCTAAGCAGAGCCTAGCCTAAAACCCAAGTCTTGGCTCCCCTAGTGCTAAAGTTTTTCTTGCCAAAAAGGATGCATTGTCTTTTTTTTTAATTCCTTTTTAAAAAACATGCACATTTTCTTGCCTTCCCCAATCCACTTTGCAATGCACCTCTTGTTCCAGATTACTGTCATACTATTCCTTTTACAACCTTCTTCCCCCCACCTGTTCCAATGCACTGTTCAGGAACTGTACACTCTTTTCCTTTTCTTCCCCAATCCCCCATGTCAGTCCTATTTTATAACAGCACATTAGGTCTTTTTAAATATTTCCTTTTTCTAGACCTTGACCTCTTCCTATCTGTCACCTCCCTGCAGCCATAAACTCTATCTCTTCTTAACTAAGCACTTCTGTGCACAGTAACTCAGCACTCTTGAAGGGACCTTATCTCGTAGCCCACACAGCAAATTGCCCAACTCCTCCTGACCTTTGAACTCCAAAAGCCTGGTCTGGAAGAGAGGTGGAGGTGGTGGACAAGGTAATTGATTCCTGGTTTCTTTGGAGGAGTTAGTGACACGTAAGTTGATTTCAAAGCCAGCACAGAAGTGGGGTGGGGAGAGCTTGACACTTACTTAGAAGGCTGGAGTTGGCTGAGAAGACAATGCTATATAAAGCAGAAATTAAAATACTAAAAGGGCAAATCAATATAAAGGAATATAAAGCAAACATTAGACACTAAAGGAAAGATGAAGCCAAGCACTAATAGTTAACTCAGGTCTTTTTGCCTTCTCCATTCCATTGACAATTCACGGAGGAATTGTCACCATTCTTGTGGCTCCTATCTAGGTCATCGTTGGGTCCCCAGCACTTCACGCTGCACTCAAGCAACTCCAGGCTCTTCTGCCCTCTTTCATTTCCTCCAGTTTGCAAAGCTTTTTTCCATTTCTGAAACTAAAACAAGCAAAGAGCTGTCTCTTCCCAAATGATATTGCTTTTTATCCTTTAGTTAACAGCTTAAACACTAGCTTCTGAGGGAGTTTTCATTCTGTTTAAAATAAGTTACACACACACAGAGTTTAGTTTGCTTCAGTATTTTGTTTTGTTTCGTTTCTTCATAGTAAGTATGGCAGTGGATAAAAGATTCATTTGTTTCTTTCTATCTCCAAGATTTGACTAGTTTCTAGGAAGAGAAAATCCATATTCATCTTGCTCACTGTCGCAGTCCCAGCAATTAGCATATCTAAGACACACAGTATCCATCAAGATTGAAAACGCAAAAAAGTGAATATATACTATCAGGATTTAGTAAAACTCTGACAGAATTTTAATTCTGTATTATATGAGAGTTTAGGACATAATAAAGGTGGCGTATTAGACAGAGAGGTAAGAGAAATGATTTAATAACTATTTCAAATTGATTAAAGGACCAAATAAAATGAAATCTCTCCCTTCATTTTTAAAATAATCTTTTTATGTAAAAATCAATTACAAATTGATCAAAGATACACACTTTGAAAAATGGAAGCTAACAAAGAAGCCTGAAGAAAGTGCAAAAAAGGTTTTAATCACCTAAATGCAGAAAAGCATGAATTTTTCTTATCCAAAAAGCATACATTGAACATATCAAAAAAGCCATATATTTTAACATACAGAAACTAACACTTTCTTCATGTACACATACACCCTCAAAGCAAAGACAGAGATGAAAGATAAGTCATTCTGGGGGACGAGGGATAAATGCTGCACTAGATAAGGGAGACTGGTGGTCTAGTGGGAAAGGAACGGTCCTGTCAAACCAAAGGTAAGCAGTTAGAATCCAGTAGTTGCTCAAAAAAAAAAAAGGCCAGTGTCTTCCCTTGTGATCTGTACCCTCTGAAAACTCGTTCGAGGGTCAGCTGTGTGTTAGTTCTGACTTAACAGCAATGAGTGAGTGAGTGACACTGGACAAAGGTTAGTGTTTACTTTTTTTAGTGTTTATTTTTCAGTTTTGTTTTTTAAAACTTTGTGATAATAAGTCAGTAATGGGAAGATAAATTACCTGAAAGAATAATAAATAAGAGGCATGAACTGGAAGATCATAACACTATTATACAAACGGCCTTTAAGGATGTAAGTAGGATATAAAAACTTTAAAGATGTCAAAATGAAAGAAATAGAAATTAAAACAATAAGATAACTTTCCCTTTCAGAATTGGCAACGAGGAAAAAGTTTATTAATGTGTAATGTTGGCCATTGTTTTTTGTGTGGTTTTTGGTCAGAATTGACCCATAGCTGACCCTCCAGCAGGTTTTCAGAGGTAGTAAATCACGTGAGAGGAGATTGTCCATTTTTCTCCCTTAGAGTAGCTGGCGGATTTGAACCATGTGCCTTTGGGATTGCAGTCCAGTTTCTTCCTAGGTTACCAGATCTCCCTTGTTTTAGGATGATACAAGCTCTGTGAAAGATGTGGCAATATGTCAGAATTTCACACGAGCATTCTCTTTGATACAGCAATTTCAGTATAAGTTTTTATTTTTCAAATGCATGTGCCTTTGAATTGGGATATTGGCAAGGGATATTGAATACACCAGGGACTGCCAATAGGACAAATTGTTTTGGAAGAAGATCTTTAGAAGGGGAGATGGAGTGACTTCATCTCACATACTTTGGGAGTGTCATCAGAGCAGCTAGTGCTTGGAGAAGAACATCGTGCTTAGAAAAAGAGAGTAAAAAAAAAAAAGAAAGAAAAAGGGAGTCAGTGAAAAAAGAGGAAGACCCCAACGAGATGGATTGCTGTGAAGGTCACAACAACGGGCATAAGTATACTATGGGCATATCATCAAGAGGGGCCAGTTCCTGGAAAAAGTTACCATGCTTGGAAAAGTAGAAAAAAATAAGACCTTCAAGGAAATAGATTGACACAGTAACTGTAAAGATGGGTTTAGACACAGCAATGTGTGTGAGGATGGTGCAGGATCCGGCAGTGTGTTGTTCTGTTGCGCAGAGTCACTGAGTAAGAGTCCACTCAATGGCACCTAACAACAACAACAAAAAGAAGCAAAAAATGCATGTTTATAGATATTCATACTGGACCAATCGGTAGCATCAGGATGGATGGCGAAGAGATTGAGATTGAGATTGTTCACAGCTTCAGTTTGCTTGGCTCCACGGTCAACACTCTTGGCACCAGCAGCCAGGAAATAAAAAAAAAAATGTATTGCGATGGGAAAGTCTGCAGTTAGGGACCTCTCTAAAGTACTCAAGAGCAACGGTGTCTCTCTGGAGACTAAGGTGTGCCTGATACAGGCCATGGTCTTTGCAATCATTTGTTATGCATCAGAAAGTTGGACAATGACTAGGGAGGATAGAAGGAGAATT
The DNA here is from genome assembly GCF_000299155.1 of Elephantulus edwardii. NCBI lineage: Eukaryota > Metazoa > Chordata > Mammalia > Macroscelidea > Macroscelididae > Elephantulus > Elephantulus edwardii. The sequence continues at coordinate 17,450,717 of NW_006399753.1, forward strand.
GATGCCTTTGAGCTGTGGTGCTGGAGAAGAGAATGATCTTCTTCTCCAAGAAATAGATTCTTTGATGCATAGTAAGTGATTAGAAAGCCTATAACCTGAATAAAGACACACCTTAGTCTTCAAACTGATGTTATTGCTCCTCAATAATTTGTAGAGGTACTTGATTGCAGATTTTCCCAGTGCAATATTTCTCCTGATTTCTTAACTGCTGGTACCAAGGGTGGTGATTGTATATCCCAGTAAGATGAAGTAGTTGACAGTTCCAATCTTTTTTCCTTCTATTATGAAGGAGCTCTGTTGGCCTAGTGGTAAGAATCTGTACTGCAATCCTGAAGGCAAGCGGTTTGAATCCACCAGCTGCTCCACCAGAGAAGGCTGAGCAATCTCCTTTTGTGCAATTACTGCCTCTGGAAACCCACTGGAGGGTCAGCTATGGGTCAGTTCTAACTCACTGGCATATAAGAACAACAGCATGATCTTACCCATCAGTCCAGTGGTAAGAATTTTTGCTTTTTTGACATTGAGATGGACAACGAATAAGGATGACAAAAGAAGAATTGATACCTTAGAGCTGTGGTTTTGAAGAAGAGTACTGTACATCCCATGGATTATCAAAAGGACAAGCAAATATCTTGCAGAAGGTACAGCCAAAGTGCTCCTTGGAGACAAAAGAAAGAAGTCAAAAAGTACTAGTCCCCTCATTCATATCATTGGCATAGTCCCAGCCAACCACGTGGTGAAAATCAAAATCAATGGTCTAGGAAAGCCATTTTGAATAATCAACCTAACACCACACAGTACTAAATACTGAATTTGGGCCAATTTCTTACAGATTTCTTGTTTATACCTATGTGAAACAAATTCTGGAAGGATTAAAGGTCTAAGTGTGAAAATCAAAGTTCTCAAACTGTTAAGGCGATGGGCGGGGGGAGAGGGGAGAAAGAAATTTTCTTTCCTGACAACATCCCCAAAGTATGCGAGATGAAACTTCTCCACCTTTGCCTCCAAGCAGCACTCTGACTTTACCTTCACCAAGACATATCTATTTGTCTTTTTGGGGGAGTCCATGGAATGAATATTCAGTACTCTTCTCCAACAACACAACTCAAAGGCATCGCTTTTTCCAACACAACTCAAAGGCATCACTTTTTCTTCTATCACGCTTATTCATTATCCAGCTTTACTGCTTAGCAAGTGATTGAAAATACCATAGTCTGGACCAGGCACACCTTATTCCTCAAACTAACATTATTGCTCTGCAGTAATTTGGAGAGATCCCTGACTACAGACATGCCCAGTGCAATCCATCCCCTTATCTACTGACTACTGGCACCAACTGTATTGATTGTGTATTGACATACACAATTGAGCTGTACTTGACAGTTGTATTGATTTTGGTAAGATGAAGCTGTCGACAGTTTCAATCTTTTCTCCATCTATCATAACAACAATATAGAGCTCAGTTGACCAAGTAGACAGAAAGCGATGCTACCAAGCCAAAGGTGGGTGATTTTAATCTGCGGCCCTCAGGCCTGGTTTTAATTGTTTTTGGTCAAACATTCTTCTAAGAGGTATAGCACTGGTCTGTCCATTTGCTGTACAGAGGTAGCTCGTGGTTGCTGTGATGTTGAACACTGTGACACTGATGTGCCAAATGCAATAACAGTTATCCATGGTGGGGAGTGTTTGGTGGAGCTCTCTGATTAAAACAAGCTTGGAAGCAGGAGTGACATCCACTTCCGAAATAGCTTGCCTCCGGAAACCCTATGAACTTGGAGAAACTATGAAAGTTATACAAGTGTTCAGGTCTTTCATTCATCGAGTCACTGTGAGTTGTCTATGACTCGATGGCACTTAACAATAACAACATCATAATTGTCACCTATGGGTACAGTGGTGAATTTTTGTTTACTTGATATTGAGAAGCAATCTATGCTGAAGGCTGCAGTGTTTGATCTTCTGCAGCAAATGTTTCAAGTTTTCCTTTCTTTTAGCAAGCAAGATTTCTAGAGGCCAGAAGTAGAATGGTAGAATTTTGTATGTTCAATGATTTATTCATCACAAATACCTTTAATAAGAAATTCAAACAGCAGCTTTGCACACGGACCTCATCAGATGGACAACATAGAATCAGACTGACTATATCTGTGGAAGAAATCATTGGAGAAGCTCAATATCAGCAGTCAAAAGGAGACCAAGTGCCAATTGTGGAACAGACCATCAATTACCCACATGCAAGTTCAAACTGTGACTGAAGAAAATTAAAACCAAGTCCACAAGAATCAAAATACGGTCTTGAGTCTACCTCATTTGAACTTAAAAATAATCTTAAG
>NW_006399753.1:17453489-17492155 GCF_000299155.1 Elephantulus edwardii
ATAATCTTCTCCAGCACAATTCAAAGACATCAATTCTTTCTATCATCCTTAGTCATTGTCCAGCTCTCTGTTCCATAAAGTAAATGGCTTGGATCAGGAGCACCTTCGTCTGCAGTATGACATTACTGTTCTTCAGCACTCTGGAGAGGCCCCTGACAGCAGATTTTTCTAATGCAGTTCCTGACTGCTGGTGCCAAGAGCGCTGATTGTGAACAGAGGAAATTGTTATCAATTTCAGTCTCTTCTTCATCTATCATGATGCTGCTAATTGGCCCAGTGGTGGACAATTGACAACACACTATAATTTAACTGCTGGGAAAGCAAATTGCCATCTGCACATAATATTTTTTTAATCTAAAACCTAATTACATTGTAAAAAGATACGGTTTGCAAAACTCAACCACATAAAAGATTCGACATATAGTCATAGTGATGTTAGTAAATTAAGAAGCTTTTTTAAAATTTATTTACTGGCAAGAAGCTGCACTGCTATCCCAGAGGTGCACAGTTCGAATCTACCAGATGCTCTACTGGAGAAGGAGGGACAATTTCCTCCCGTACCAGGGAGATCTGATTTGACCGTACACACACACACACACACACACACACACACACACACACACACAAATAATAAAACTAAAGAAAAAAAAACTTTTTTCCAGCCACTTTGCTTAATTTTTGTAATCCCATAGTACAGCTTTAAGTGAACACCCCAAACATAAAATAATAACTTTTTCAACAATTCCAAACGAAGGCAGAGTTGTGAATACATTAACTTATTAATTGTTATTAATTGTTGTGGACATGCTGTTCTCTCGAGCCAAGAGATTTCCAAAGAAAAGTAAAATATTCAGTCCACCCCGTGGGCTTCATTAATTAGTATATTATTTTAAAGAGCACATAACAACAACAATAACAACAACAATTTCAAAGAGATGGCCTGCTCGTTACAGCCTGAACAGTTTCAACTCATTTGTATCTGCTGCTCTCTCTACCCATCCCCAAGACTGTATTCAAATTCAATGTGGAAAGTTACTTATTAAACTCAAGAGATACGAGGCTGGGGAAAACCATTATAAACTTTGTCAACAGGAAGGCTGATCTCTGCACGAAATACAGGACAACTGTCCAGAAAAACAAAAATGGGCCATCATCATGTGAGTACCCACTACCTTTGTGAATCAAACATAATTTTAATTGTAGTTTGCATGTGGATAAATTTAAGTCGTGAGATCATGATGGGTACTTCTATACTTGTTGTTTACTTCCATTGTTTGTTTTATCAACAGTATACCATGCATTTGAAATTTCCCCCTCCCCTCATCATCCAAAAAGATCTAAGGAGAGGAGGGGCAAAGAAGTATCTTTAAAATCAGTAACTAGTGCTGTCTTCAGAGAGCAGCTGCTATGCGTGTGTGCGGAGTGTAGACTAAACTGTGTGCAAGAGTGGAACAAAATTCATAGACTCTGCTTACTCAGAGTTTGTTGAAAAGATAGGTTCTTGTTAAATATCAGCAGACCGAGATAGAAATACTGCCCTGAGGTCACACAGTGTGTATTCAGATGTGAAAGTATTTCAGTCTTATTTCTCAAAAGGAGCACACATTCAGGTATTTGGAAGTAAGTAAGGTGCTCACTCTGTGTCTCTAACATATTCCAATAATTCTTCCCATATTCCAGACTTCTTCTTTAAGTCTTTGTGCGTTTAATTAGGCTATGCAGTTCAAATCCACCAGCTGCTCCGCTGCAGAAGGATGGACAATCTTCTCTTGTGCAATTAATGAGTTCTGAAAACCCATAGGACAGCCAGCGATGGGTCCGTTCTGACTACAGTCACAAATGGTGTCAGCCTTATGTATAATTGTACCAAGTAAAAAAAAAATAATAATAATTGTACGAAGTCCTGCCCAAAACTGCTCATACTAAACCCACTGACATCAAATCCATTTTAGCACACGGCGACCTCACAGGTTTCCAAGGTTGTAAACTTTGACAGTTGAATGCCACATGTTCTTGAATAGAGGGACTGCTGGGTTAACACTTGAGCACTTAACCACTGCAACGCTGAGGTTTCTTTTACTCTTCTTGTGACTAAATGGCTGCATAGAATGTGAAAAACAACCTTGATTGTTATAATCTGGTCTTTCCTTCTTCTTCTTCTTTTTTTTTTTTTTTAAGTCTCAATATGTCTCAATGTGTCTCCAGACAGGGTCTGACTTCTTGGTTCTTTAATCGCATTTTGTCCTTCAACCCACTGGGAACTGTTGTTTCTAAGATTCCCTGACACAGTATTTGCCTTCTCTTGTGTCAAATGCATGATTCTTATATTAAGCTTCCCTGTGTTTTCTGAACATCAGCCTGCAACTTCTCAGATGTAAAAAAGCAAGGCTGTGTGTCATACGTGCAATCAGAAATACAAACACACACACACAAGCATTGGGATTGCACACACGCAGGTGAGTGAAAGAAAGGAAGACCCTCAACGAGATTGGTTGACCCAGTGACTGCAGCCGTGGGCTCAGGTGTGTCAGAGGTGATCGGGACGGCACAGGACAGGACAGGGTCCACAGCTGTGGTTCACTCTGGGTCTCATGACACAACAGCACTTAAACCACAACAGAGTGTGACTGTAGAGGGTGAGCAGTTTGCCGGAGAAGTGAGGAGGACTGGTGGATGTGGAAACAGTCACAAACCCAAGAGGTAGAGAGTTCTGGACGATTATCGACAGGTCTGGCTAACAAGCAATAGACAGGACTCCAGCCTGGCTATTCAAAGTGCTTTTCCCACCAGCAGCATCCACATTATCTGTGTGCTTCTTAGAATTGCACACTGGCAGGTCCCACCCAGAGCTATTGAATCAGACTCTGTGTTCTGACAAGGTCCTCGCAGGATTCTTAGGCAGATTAAAGTTTGAGAAGTGCTTGGGCTAGAGCACATGGAGCCTTGGTGGTGCTGTAGGTTAAGCACTGGGCTGATCACTGAAAGGTTGGCATTTGGAAGCTACCAGTCACTTCTCTGGAAAGAGTTGTAGCAATTTGGTCCCTTAAAGATTAACAGCCTCTGAAACCCAGAGGGGCAGCTCTAACTCTGTAAGGTTGCTTTAAGCTGGAATCGATTGACAGCAGTGAGTCGGGACTACAGCGTAGTTGGAATCACATGTTGTTGTTACGTGCCATGGAGTCATTTGCAATTCACAGCAGCCCTGTGTACAATAGCTGTGAACCCTGCCTTATCGTTCTCTTTTTTTCTTTTTTAAAAATGAATTTTAATGAATGTTTAGAACCCTGCCTTATCTTGAGCCAATCTCCTTGTTTCTGACATACCCACCCCTATTGTCCCAGTCACTGAGTCACTCCACCTCATCCAGGGTCTTTCTCTCCTGCCCTTCCAAGCATGGAGGATACTAATAGTACTGCCACCCTTGTCCACTGAAGAGTCTGATTCCATCGCACTGGTGGATGGTCTGGGCATGGGCATTTGTAAATGCTTGCCAGATGAACCCAATGTGCGGCTGAGACTGACAAGCGCTGGACTGGAGGATTCCACAACCCTCACAAAGTGTTTCAGCACGCTGCCAAGGCAGGCAGGTGCCACTCTGAAGAGCCATAAATGGAACCATCGTGTAAATGAAGACATCTGCTCAGCGATCTGCTGCGGTGTTTCAGGAGATGCCAAGTTTATGACTTGCTTGTGCCAATATTTAGCCAACATAAATAGTGTCTAAAATGGAAACACTTGTAGCAGGTGGGGAGCAGGCCAGCTCAGATGAAGGTGGACCAGGAAACACGCCTGGTCACAATGTGACAGACCCAGACTCCTGAGATCCCAAACTAAAGAGATGTGCATGGTGAGACCCAAAGGCCTGTGTATGCTCTAGAGAGGAACCTGGGTTTTATCACCTTAGGCTAATCATTACTAGGGAGTGCTGGTGGCCGAGTGGTAAGAAGCTGTGTTGTCAACCCTAAGAGCACACGGTTTGAATCCACCAGCTGCAAAGAAGGGCAATCTCCTCGCATGTGATTTACAGCCTCTTGAAAACTCACTGGAGGGTCAACTATGAGTTGGTTCCAAATCAACAGCATACAGCAACAACAGTTGTTATTAGCTGCACTCAAGTCAATTACGACCGCAACAGTAGTCGTAGTTGTTATTGTTGCTGTTTTTAAACCTCACACATCAGATTCTCTTAGAGGGCTTGTTAACACAGAGAGCTGAAGTCTCCCTAAAACATCTGGGTGGAAGCACAAGAATTTGTATTTTTTTAAATTTATTGTTAATTTCTGTGAAAATTTACAGAGACTTAGGATTTCCATTCATTCATTGTTGCACTTTTCTCCCCTCCCATCTCTCCCCCCTAGTACACTACTCTCTTGGAAAAGTAAATAAAAAATTCTTTGTTTTACAATCCCTCCCCCCAGGTCCACTCTACTATGCAGCCTTTGCTCTGGACTCCTGTCTTGACAAAAATACCTAATCACATATCCCTTTTAAAGTTTTCTCCATCATCTGATTAAATGCAGTATACATTATTGAATTCATCTTTCTCAGTCTCCCCTCAACCCCAAGGTCAGTCCTGTTTTACAACAGTGGCACCATGAAGTATTTGTCCTTTTGTGACTGAGATATTTCACTCAGCATAATGTCCTCAAGGGTCAACCATTTTGAATAACATTGCATGAGTTTCTTGTTTTTCAATGCAGCATAGTATTCCATTGTGTGAATATACCACAGCCTCTCTGTCCATTTGTTTGTTGACAGGCACTTAGGTAGTTTCCAACTCCTTGCTATTGTGAACAAAGCCGCAATAAACATGGGTGTGCATATATCTGCTTGGGTGGCAGTTATGGTCTCTTTGGGGTATATTCCCAGTAGTGCAATTGCTGGGACAATGGTATCTCTATTTGCAACTTTTTTAGAAAGCGCCATACTGCCTTCAACAGTAGTTGCACCTGTTGCTGCTTTTTAAACCCCACACATCAGATTATCTGGGTGGGGGCCCAAGAATTTTTATTTTTATTTTTATTTTTATTTTTTATTTTTCCCTACATCATGCTGATGTTGCCACTCTGGAGCCCAGTCCTTGAAAAATCACTGCCTTAGATCTCAAGGAAACCATCTGAGTCCCTGTGTAGTTGTCTTGTTGTTAGGTGCCATCCAGCGACTGTGATTCATAGGAACTTTGTGTTGACAGCGCAGCTTCCTGCTGATTTCTCCACCAGAGCTCCCCTTTCATCACCAGTGAGATAAAAAAGTAAATGGGAAAGATCTGGCAAGGACTGGAAAGACAGGATAATGGTGGGCATAGTTCAATGGCAATCAATTTTATAAAACATAATGAATGGGAATGATTGTAGGAAATGCAATATGAATGAAGGATAGTGTGGAACACAAATATGCAATCTTGGGAGGCACACCCACATAAAATGAAAAAAAAAATACTAGCCACACCCTGGGAAAAATTCCCCTTACATTTATTTGATTAGTACTGGGATGGGATTAGGGAGTGTTAGATCCCACTTTTAGGGACCTCCTACACCTATTTAGTTTATCAGATTGTGAGGGTTACACAGCTTCCACATTATCTCATTATACATGTATAATGAAGAGATAACTTAATCCATGATGTCAACTAGGATGCAAATTGAAAATTGTTGGTGTATCAGAGTTAGTGTGGAAGGAGGCCTGGTGATCAATCTGAGAAAAATTAGCTATTGAAGACTTCAGAGTCAAGTTCTATCCGGACACGCTTGGGGTTGCCATGGGTTAAACTTGACAATAGCCAGTAGAAGTAATGGATTTCAGGCAAGAGATGGCAGCTCAGAACTGCACTGAAAACTGCTAGAGAATTGTTTCGAAAGAAGCATGGCCAGATGCAAGAAAATCCCTGAGAGGCGGTAGATCTGACTAGATGATGAGGCTTCTCCTCCCTACTGCTTATAAAAGCAGGGGTCAGCGGGGAAAAGCAAAATGTATCCTCAACGAGATGCATTGACACAGTAACTGCAACAATGGGCTTGAGCATGTTGGAGGTCATGTGCATGGTGGAGGTCGTAAGGATGGCAGAGGTAGTGAGGATGGAGCTCATGAGGATGACGAAGGTCATGAGCATGGAGGTCGTGAGCATGGATGAGGTCATGAGATGGCAGAGGTCATGAGGATGGTGGAGGTCATTATCATGGTGGAGGTCATGTGCATGGCAGAGGTCGTGAGGATGTTGGAGGTCATGAGGATGGTGGAGGCTGTAATCATGGAGGAGGTCGTGAAGATGGTGGAGGTTGTGAGCATGGTGGAGGCCGTGAGGACGATGGTCGTGAGCATGGAGGCTGTGAGGATGGTGGAGGCTGTGAGGATGGTGGAGGCCGTGAGGATGGTGGAGGCCGTGAGGACGATGGTCGTGAGCATGGAGGCCGTGAGGATGGTGGAGGCCGTGAGGATGGTGGAGGCTGTGAGGATGGTGGAAGGTCATGAGGATGGTGGGAGGTCATGAGCAAGAGGTCGTGATGATGGAGGTCGTGAGCATGGAGATCGTGAGGATGGTGGAGGCCGTGAGGATGGTGGAGGCCGTGAGGATGGTGGAGGCCGTAATCATGGAGGAGGTGGTAAGGATGGTGGAGGCCATGAGGACGATGGTCATGAGCATAGAGGTCGTGAGGATGAAGGTTGTGAGGATGGAGGTTGTGAGGATGGTGGAGGCAATGAGGATGGCGGAGGTTGTGAGGACGATGGTCATGAGGACAGTGGAGGCCGTGAGGATGGTGGAGGCTGTAAGAAAGATGGTCATGAGGACGATGGTCGTGAACATGGAGGTCGTGAGGATGGTGGAGGTCATGAGGATGGTGGAGGCCATGAGCGTGAGGATGGTGGAGGTCGTGAGGATGGTCGTGAGCATGGAGGTCGTGAGGAGGGTGGAGGCCATGAGGATGGTGGAGGCCGTGAGGACGATGGTCGTGAGCATGGAGGTCGTGAACATGAAGGCCGTGAGGATGGTGCAGGAGAGTCCAAGTCTCCAATCTGTTGTTCACTGGAACGTTATGGGTTCTAGTTGACTCAATGACACCTAACAGCAACAACCTCTAGCTACTCCCAACCAAAAATGAGACAGTAGCATTATAGAAAAGGTAGATTGGAGAGTCAAATGAACAAAATCCAATAGCTGGTTGAACAGGGGAGATAAGGGAAAAGGAAGAATAGAAAGGGATTCTCAGATAGCTGTCTGGTGACTTGAGTCCTCAATTAAATGGTGGAACATTCAAGGACTACATGTGTGGGGGGGGAGAATTTGCAAGTCAAGAGGAAAATTTGGTTTGAAGTACTGTTAAGTCAGATATTTGTGGTATGTACAAGTATGATGTCTAACAGTAGCTGAAACTCAAGAGAGAAGTATGGACTTGAGATAAATTTGTCCTCTCTTCTTGTTATTAGCTTGAGTCAGATACCTAACCCTTGGGTCATCATTACGGCCAAGGTTGGCCTTTCCTTTGGGGGTTGAGGATATTGCTTTGTCATGACTTTGTTATAACTATTATTTTTACTATTTTTACTACTACTGCTGGCTGGACTGAATTAGAGAAGGAAAATAAGCTTCTTGTTGGGTTTGGTTTGTTTTTTGGTTTTGGGGTTTGTTTTTTTTTTTGGTACTGTCAAGTCAGAACCAATCCATAGCTGACCTTCCAGCAGGTTTTCAGAGGCAGTAAGTTGACGGGAGGAAATTGCCCAACTTTCTGCTATGGAACAGCTGATGGATTCAAACTGCATGCCTCTGGGACTACAACACAGCTTCTTACCACAAGGCCAGCCACCTGAGCTCCCTTGAAAATGTTATTGCTAGAAAAGCAATAAAATAATTCACCCTTCAGGGCATTGGAACTTGGATGGTTGCAGTGGGAATGTAAAGGAATACAAAACATTGGAAAGAATTTAGGAAAAACATTAATAAGTTTGGATCCACTGCAAGCTTTTAAACTCTCTTAATCAGGCAAAGAATAGCATTTATTGTTCTGAAACCGAGACAAAAATTTGCTCAAAGCATAGTTAGCTATTTCATCTTGTTTCCTTGTTAGCAAGTCAGAATTTGTTCCCATACTATAGCATCCCTCTCCTACTACACAGAACCGCTTCTTGCCCTGATGAGCTACCTCAGCTTCCAGTACTTTGCTGTGTTTATCTGCCCACTCAGCCTTCAGCCTTCACCGAATAATCCTAGAGGACATTAATTTCCTTCCCCCACCCCCACCTTGCCACTGCAAGGAACGAATCTCAAAGTCCTGCTCTCACTGAATTGTCAAAAAACAAACTTTGGCACCAGAAGAAGGAAATGGGTAATTCTTTTCTAATGAGCAAATGGCTTCATCTTTCATAATGCTTGAAGGCATGGTCTCTTTGATGGTTGAGAAATAGCCAGCATTTTCCCACAATCACCTCATCCCTCCCAGTTCACTGCTGTTGAGGCAATACGGCAGTAATTGACTATCTGGAGGTTTAACACTCTTCAGAGGTCTGTAAATCCCAAAACAATCTGTGGGCAACCTCACGGCAGACAATCATTTTTCCCAGAATGCACCATCTTGTTTTCAGACAATGAATGTTACTTGACCTCTGCTAGGAACTCCAAGTTCTACAACCCAATATGGTACACAGTGCCCCTAACACTGAGTCAATTGAGATGCATCACAGAGCTTTAGGAAACCTTGTAACAGTCACAATGCAAAGAGGCTGAGCAAGGAGGAGGGTGTTGATCACAAGCTTTTCATGTCTTTGCAGTGACCTTAACTTGAACTCTTCCTCCTAGCTACCCCAAGGTAACCAAGGATGACATCATGGTCTTCTACTAAATCACAGCAATTCGCTCTTAGTGAAGACCTTTGCAGGGCGACATGCATACCATTTGCAATCTACTGACTGCAAATCAGCCTTCTCAAGACCTCTTAAAGTAACACGCTGACAGAATTGTATCTCCATAGGTATTTGGAGCTCGGTGATTCTTCGTTGTAGCTCTGTGTGGTGTCAGGTATTTAGCAGCATCCAAAGGAGGCTTGATAAAAAAAAAAAAACAAAATGAAAAAACAGCAACCACAAAGGAGGCTTGATAGAGAAGTGGTTAAGCAGTCATAGGTCAGAAGATTGATGGTTCCAAGTCACATCAGTTGCCCTGCAGGAAGAAGATGCAGTCATCTGCTCCTGTAAAAGTTACAGACCTGGGAACCTGTGGACCCCCACAGGGTCACTATGGGCTGGAATGAAGGCAAAGATATGTTTCGGTTTAGCAGCACCCATGGCGTCTAGATGGATTGATAACAGCGTCTGTGGAAATGGGCTTACAAGTGTTGGGGACGATGAGGATGGTGCATGATAGGAATGCTTTCAGATCTGGTGTTCACAAGGTAGCTGTGGTCTACTAGCCTCGCTGGTAACAATAACATGGCATCCAACCAATGTGTATCCAGATACAGCAAACATCCCCTGGGAGACAATAGAAACAGCAAACAAACAAAATACACTGCATTAAGCTCCGAGTTAGGAAAAGGCTGTTTCAGATACAGATCAGGGCACTGTCTTTATCTGCTGGATTATCTCCAGAACCACAGCTTTCCTGCCTCTCTGAACCAAGCCTTCCCCAGCACACTGATTATCACATTGTGATTGCCCCTTATCATCTAAGTAGAGCCAACTCATCCTGGAGATTGGCCTTTGTCCTGTTATTAACATAGCAGCAGGTGGGGGAGCAGGTTTGGCCCCTAGTAACTTCTGAAGGCTGGGTGGGAAGGCCTCCATGTGGTGGGTGCATTCAGCAATGAGGCTGCATCGAGCAGCAGGGCTGCCGCTCGAGGGTCAGCCATGAGTCTGAACCCACTTGAGGGTAATGAGTTTTGCCTCTATTTTAGCAAGCTTTGGCTGCGCAGTCCATAGGAAGTTGAGCTGCTAACACAAAGACCATACTTCCCAGGCTGTCCATTTCTCCCAGTGGCTCCAAGAGAGGAAGATGGGCAGTCTCCTCGGAAACCCCACTATGAGCTGGTTCAGCCATCTATAGCAAAGGCTGACTCTGGTTTATGGGACTCCTTCAGTAGTGCATATGGCTAATGCCTTTGGCCATTAACCAAAAAGCTGATGGTTTGAGGCTACCCAAGGGTACGGAAGAAATCCATGGTAATTGACTTCTGAAAAACCAACCACTGAAAATTCTATGCAGCACAGTTATACTCTAGCACTCAAGGGGCTGTCAGCTTCAACACCAACTGATACTTTTTCTGTTTGGGTGCTAGCCCAGACAGGCTGCCCACTCAGTGTCTTTCTCTAAGTGCTCAGGACATGGTAGGTGATGGGTTATATATGGGCGTTTCTGAGCTGTACCGTCCTCACCATCCTCATCATCAGGTACAGTGGTGCCCCGCCCCCTTCAGGCCATTGGTTGGGACTACAGCTTGAAAACCAAATCTCTTTCCTCCTGCCCAGCCCTGTGGTCACCTCTGATAAGTGAAGATGGCATCAGCATGTATAACTGAAAGTACATGGCCTTTCCGCCTTCTCTTTTTTATTTTATTCTGATTTATTTACAAAGCTTGAGTATGTTGTTTTTCACAAAAGATCCTTCCCATTTCCTTCACCCCTTTCACCCATTGAATTGTGCAACCCTATGAGTGACACCCTCCCTTATCCCATCCTCACCCCTCTATATCTACGCTCCCTCTCCCCCGAGTCCCCACCACCGCCTTGGATCCTCATACTCATTCTACAATAATGATTTTATACAGTATTTGTCCTGTGGGAATGAGTTAGTTCACTCAGCATAATGCTCTCCAGTCCCTCCCAAGTTAGTTAATAATGTACAAAATCATTGCTCCTGTGTGCTGTGTAGTATTCCATTGTATGAATGTACCACAACTTCTCAAACCATTTATTTATTTGTGGTTGGACATCTGGGCTATTTCCATGTTTTTGCAATGGTGAATAATGCTGCTATTAACATTGGTGTACAAGTTTCTGTTTGAGCCTCAGTTCTCCTTTTCTTGGAGTATATATATATTCCAAGGAATGGAATAGCTAGGGCATATAGAATTCCTATGTTCAGCTTTTTGAAGAATCGCCAAACTACCTTCCAGATTGGTTGCACCAAGGGTTCCTAACTTCCAAATCCTCGCCAATGTTGACACTTGCTGTGCTGTTAAAACTTATCACTGCTACTGGAGTGAGATGGTATCCCATTCTGGTTTTGATTTGCATCTCTTATCGCCAGTGATTTGGAGCATTTCTTCATGTGTATGTTGGCCATTTTAATATCTTCCTCTGTGAAAATTCTTTTCACTTCTTTTGCCCGTTTTGTAATTGGGCTACCGATCTTTTCTTATTGAGGCCCAGAAGTAGTCTATAAACTTTCATTATGAGACTCTTGTCTGAGATGGTATTGCCAAATGTTTGTTCCCAGTCAGTAGATTTTTTTTCACCCTACTGGAAAAAGGGTTTGATGAACACAGGGATTGACTCTTTAGAAGGTCCCATTAATCAATTTTATCATTTGTACATTTCTGGCTGTATTTGGCAGTCTCTTTATACTGTAGACTAGGACTTCTAAGCTTGATATCAGTTTGTCTCTAATGACCTTTCTGGTTTGGGGCTTTACTCCCAAGTCTCTTATCCACCTTGAGGTGATTTTTGTGTATGGTGTGAGATGTGGATCCTGTTTCAGCTTCTTGCAGGTCACAATCCAGTTTTGCCAGGACCATTTATTGAAGAGGTTATCATTCCCCCATTTAATAGCCTTGATTTCCTTGTCGAATATCAGTTGACCATAGATAGCTGGGTCTATTTCTGTGTTCTCAATTCTGTTCCACTGATCTATGTGCTTGTCATTGTACCAGTACCATGCTGTTTTGGTTACTACCGCTTTATAGTAGGTTTTGAGGTCAGGAAGTGCTATGCCTCCCACTTCATTTTTGTTTCTCAGAAGTGTTTTGCTTATTACCATTTACAAAAGCCAACCACAAATTGAGATACTTGGGAGTGAACCTAACTAGAGATACAAAAGACCTATACAAAGAAAACTACAGAGCATTTCCGCAAGACGTAATAAAAGAAGTAATGAAATGGAAAAATATGCCCTGTTCATGAATAGAAAGACACAGCATTGTGAAAATGATAATACTTCCAAAAGCAATCTACTAATTCAATGCAATCTCAATACAGATACCAAGTTCATTTTCCAAGAAGATCGAAAAGGAAATTTTCAAGTTTATTTGGAGAGACAAGAAACCCCACATAAGCAGAATATGGTCTTTATGAAAGCTTTTGTCTTTCTGGAAAATGACCTAACGAAACCAATCTTCAGGAAAAGACTTCATAAAACACAATGTATGGGGATGATTGTATGAAACATAGTGTCAATGAAGGAAAGTGTGGAACACACACAAAAAAATAAATTACCAGTTGCTGTTGTTGTTGTTGTGTACCGTGGCTGACCCTCCAGTGGGTTTCAAGCGGCAGTGAATGAATGACACAGGAGATTTCCCATCTTCTCCCCTGCAGCATCTGGTACCTTTGAACTGCATGCCTTTGGGATTACAGCACAGCTTTTTTACCAGTAAGCCACCAGAGCTCCCTATATAAAATAAAAATAAAGTAAGGGGAAAAGTCAGTTTATAAATAATCCTCAATTGCAGAGAAGGCTTTTTTTCTCCACCCTAAAAGAGTTGCATTTATCTTTCAGAATGAACATTCAGCAAATACGAGTAAATTGGGCTACGACTTGATCCAACTTTGCTCCACTTTAAGCTTTACTTGCTAAATGAAGCCAATGTGTCAGCACTCTTCGATTTATGGCCAGAATTTTACGTTTCTCCCCTAAAACTTCCTTTTAAATGCTTAGCCTCTGCTACTACTTATCTGCCCAAATATAAAATGGTTTTTCATTAAGGTAAAAATTATATCGTTATTGTTGTTGTTATGTGCCGTTGAGTCATTTGAGACTCATAACGATCCTAAACCTTGCTCTATCCTGTGCCAACCTCACTGCCTCTGACACACCCATCCCGATTACCCCAGTCACTGAATCAATCCACCTCATAGAAGGTCTTCCCCTCCTGCACTGTCCCTCCACACTCCCAAGCATGATGTCCCTCTCCAAGGACCTGTCTCTCCTTACAACATGTCCAAAGTATGTCAGACGAAGCCCCAGAATCCTTGACTCCAAGAAGTAGCCTGGTTTAATCCTCTCCAGGATGAATCTGTTTGTTTTCTTGGCAGTCCATGGTACATTCAATACTCTTCTCCAGCACCACAGCTCAAAGGCATCAATTCTCCTTATTATCTTTTGTTTATTATATTGCTATTTTAAAGCTTCACACAAAATAACAGGTAAGGGACTCATTCAGCACTCGACAGAAATTCTAAAAATATCACTCATCATGTGTCAACAACTCTTCTTCAACACTACAACTGAAAGGCATATATTCTTCTTTTATCAACCTCAGTCATTATCTAACTTTTAGGGGCATAACAAGTAATTTAAGAGACTATGGCTAGGGGAGCTCTGGTGGCCTAGTGACAAGAAACTGTACTGCAATCCCAGAGGAACACGGTTCGAATCCACCAGACGCTCTGCCGGAAAAGGAGGCGCAATATCCTCCTGTACCAGTCAGATCTGATTTGACGGTACACGCACACAAAATAATAAAAATTAAAAAAAAAAAAAGACTATGGCTTAATTCAGATGCAACTTTGCCTTTAAACTGACTTCATTTTTCCTTAACACCTTGGAATGGTTGTTGACAACACGTTTATCCAGTGCAATGTATCTTTTGATTTTGTAACTGCTGGTGCCAAGTGTACTGATTGTGAATCCAAGACAGAGGAAATAGTGGACAACTTCAATTTTCTCTCCATCTATCATGATGCTGACTATTGGCCCAGTGGTGAGGATTTTTGCCTTCTTGATTTTGAGATGTAATCCATATTATGCATACGCATGTGTGTGTGTGTATATACATGTAACAAATATGCATATTAATTGCATAAAATATAGTAATTATGGGCAGTCTATTTGGGTTATCCAGGGACTTATTTCCATAGCATAGAAAGAGAAAAATAGTGTCATGATATTTTGAAGGATAACTTTCTCAACATAGAGGCACCTTCTGTGACCTCAGGGAAGTCCCTTCTCTCCAAACTAGTACTCAGTTTCCTCAACTCTGTAATCAGACACTGCAAGTTTAACCAAAAGGATCAATATTGAAATACACATTTATACATCAGAAGAACCTATGTCTTTGAGTTGTGGTGTTCGAGAGAAGTACTAAATATCCTATGAACTGCGTTATGCGGATGACACAATCCTGCTTGCTGAAACTGAAGAGGACCTGAAGCGCCTGCTGCAGAGTTTCAAGGACTGCAGCCTACAATATGGATTGAGGCTCAATGTTAAGAAGACAAAGATTCTCACCACTGGACCAATTTGCAGCATCAGGATGGATGGTGAAGAGATTGAGATTGTACACAGCTCTAGCTTGCTTGGCTCCACAGTCAACAGTCTTGGCACCAGCAGCCAGGAAATTAAAAAGCACACTGCAATGGGAAAGTCTGCTGTTAGGGACCTCTCCAAAGTACTGAAGAGCAATGGTGTCTCTCTGGAGACTAAGGTGTGTCTGATACAGGCCATGGTCTTCGCAATCACTTGTTATGCATCAGAGAGTTGGACAATGGCCAAGGAGGATAGAAGGAGAATTGATGCCTTTGAGCTGTGGTGCTGGAGAAGAGTATTGAGAATACCATGGACTGCTAGGAAAACAAACAGATTTGTCCTGGAAAGGGTTAAACCGGGTGGCTTCTTGGAGGCAAGGATTCTGAGGCTCTGTCTAACATACTTTGGACATGTTGTGAGGAGAGACCGGTCCTTGAAGAGGGACATCATGCTTGGGAGGGTGGCGGGACAGCACAGGAGAGGAAGGCCCTCTATGAGGTGGATTGATTCAGTGACTGGGATAATTGGGATGGGAGTGTCAGAGACGGTGCTACTGGAAGAGGACAGAGCAGAGTTTAGGGCTGTTGTACATAGGGTCGCTATGAGTCGCAAGGGACTCTATGGCACATAACAACAACATATCCTGGAGAAGCGGCAGCCAGCGCGCCCCCTGGAGGCACAGATGGCAAAGCTTCATCTCACATACTTGGCATATGTTGCTAGGAAAGGCTGTTCCTTAGAAAGGGCCATCATGCTTGGATTGACACAATGACTGCATCAATGGGCCCAAGTGGGTCAGAGATGAGGATGGCACAGGACAGAAGAGGGTTCAAGTCTTTTGTTCATGGGATTGTTATGAGTCACCCTTGACTTGATGGCACCCAACAACAATATCATTGATTCCAGAGTTCAGGAACCCGAACTGGGATTTTAGCTGGTAACCGCTCCCAGGGAACCTGCGGCAGTCCCCAGCAGTCTCCGTCTGCCTCGCCTTTGCTCCTGCCCACTACCCACTGGCTATTTTTAACCCCGGCTTTTGCTTTTTTCTTTCCGGCCTCCTCCTTTGTTCTACAGCAGCCCGAACAGCAGCAAGCTTTAGATCAACATCCAGGGAGCCTTCTGCACTCTGATCCCGGTAATTCTTCAGAACCCTCTTGGGCTCGGCTTGGACAACAAGCAACCACATTCAAATATTTACCGAGCCAGAGAAGAGCTTGAAGCCAGTGCCCCTAGGGTGCTGCACTGGAAATGGAAATCAATCACAAAACCACTCCCTTTGCCTGGAGATAAGACTGGAGAGTTGACAAATGACCCTTACGTCCTTATGCCATCGAGTGTCCTACTGCGTATGCAGCAACAACGTAGTGCTTACTACCTATGGCCCAGTTCTGCGTGGCTATGCCCTGGCAGTGCCTTCTCTACCACACCACTCCATGAATGATTGCATGGCCTGCTTCACAGATGAGGGAGCTAAGACTCCGAGATATTGACCAGCTTGCCTGAGGCCCTCTGCATAGCTAGAGGGGAACTGGACTGTATATCTGAGTCCACAGTTCACACTGTGTAATTACACCATGTGGAATGTCTAGGGAATGGCTTGTTGTTGCTGTTGTTAGGTGCTGTCTAGTTGATCCTAACTCATGACAGAGCTAAACTCTACTTGGATCTGCTCCTCTTCACAATCCCTGCTATGTTGGGGCCTACTGATATAGCTGGCGTGTCAGTCCACTTCCTGGAGAGTCATTTTTTCATCTACTCCCTCATTTACCAGGACAATAACCTTCTCCAGATTTTCTAACCCCAAGTCTCTGCACACTTCAGCACAATACTCTGCTTTGTCTTCTAGGACTATCCTTTGAATTCTTCTCTTTTACTCCAACGCTGCTTCCTTCACATCGAATTCTCTGTGTTCCAGAGTAAGTTTCAGAGTCTCTTTTGACATCATTTTTTGGCTTTTCTTTCTTTCCTGCCTTTTTTAAGGGCTGGTTTTTTTTCCGTCATGTATGATGTCGTCTGGTCTTCAGTCATTAGTTTCTAATGATGTCAAATTTAAGGGAGCTCTGGTGGCCTAGTGGCAAGAAGCTGCAACTACAATCCCAGAGGTGCACGGTTCGAAAAATAATAAAATAAAAAAAAATTAATAAAAAAAAAGATGTCAAATTTATTTTTAAGATCATCTCGCAATGCAGGTGAGATAGACTTACAAAGACATGTGTTGACTCTTGTGGACTTTTTCTAAGCACTGTGTTCCAGAAACTAGAGTTAAGGTGACAACAAGAAGGTGGTCTTGAGATAAAGCTTGGACAGAATATCCACTTACCTGGGCAACTAGTGGGATTCGAATTGTGTGCCTTCAGAATTGCAGCCTAGTTTCTTGTCACTAGGCCACCAGAGCTCCCTCATAGTGTCAGAAGGTACCCCTAAAGGAAATTCTTATTTTAATTAATTAGCTAATTGCATCAGACCACAACATGGAAGTTGATTACATTATAGAACAGCAGCCAGTACAGTGTGTCTGCCAAACCGTCGAGGATCAATCATAGACCAGCCAAGCTGACACGTAACATGAGCCATCACACCGTGTTTACCATGCCGGCGACATAGTAGCACAGCGCTGGTTCATAGTCAAGCACACAGTACACAAAGACTTAGAAAGCATCACGTATAGTTTCTCTCCAGAATGCCCTTCTTCCTACTCCAGTCTAACCTCCATGTGGCTTCTTATCTAACTCACATTCCTTTTTCAAGAACTGGCACAAATGTCAACTCCTCCATGAAAATTCCCCTTATCTTCCTAGTTGTTTGCACCCAAAGTCCTTACCATATCATGATGCCATTTTCATTTCTCTATTTGCATGCCTATTTCGCTGGAGACAAGGACTGTGTGTCATAGACCATTGTGTTCCCCTCAACTGGGATAGTACTTGGTGTACAGAGATATTAATAGTGGTTGAAGAGTGTTGAAGAAAGAAGGGGGGCGGGAGAAAAAAGGGATGTGAGAAAGAAGGGAGGGCAGAGGGACGTTACACAGAAGACAGTCTAATCTGTCTGCTGTGTATTTCTTTTTTTTATTAATTCGGGTTTTTTTCATAAGATGGTAAATACTCTATTTATTCCTAATTTCTAATTTTGATGTTATCCAAATTAAAAGCAGGACATACGGACAGGGAACATGATTCCACGTAAGGCTGAATCCTAGTTACTGTGGGCAAACCACATTCTTCAACCAATTCCTTCAGAGTACGGCTATATGGAAGGCTAGAAGTTCAAATCTGACCCAGAAGTGCTGTGGGAGAAAGGCCTAGAGATCGAAAACGGAATTTATGGGCCATGTTTCTATCCTGGCATACACAGGGGTGCCATGAGTTGGCACTGACTTGAGGGAACATTGATCAGTTACTCAACTCCTTCAGAAGATCCATCACCAGAATTTACTGCAGAAGTGCCATCCACTTCCTAAACAACATGCCTCTGGAAACTCCATGGACTTTAATAAATGTCAATAGTTGTAGAGGGACTTCAGGCCTTTTGTTCAAAGGGTTGCTATGAGTCATGCTTGACTCAAAGGCACTCAACAACAACAGAAGAGGGTTTTGCAGAATGTTCTAACAGTAAGACTTCTTGAACTGGACTAGGACAGGAGGTTTCTGTGGGGATCTGTTTTCCTATTTATCCCCTCTGGCTGGAAATATCTTGCGACAAGACCTGACTTCCTCGTGGGTGGTCGATGAGCTGGAGCAATGATATCCATGAGTCATTTCACCAAGCACGTGTTTTCTGCATTCTTTCTGCCCAGGGGACACCGCTTACCAGACTCAGAGATTCGAAGTTTACTTTCTCTATCTCCTCCTCCAAGAAAAAGGCATCTTTTATTTCCTTGTTTTAGATGAAGCAATATGGAGACACAGGAAAGAGACATGTAGACATATCAGAGGAAGAAAAGCCAGGACTGGAAGTCACCAGCTTACTCTAACCCTTCGGTTAACAGCCGAGTGCTGTCAACACTTGTCCCTCTCAGGAATGCAATATTCTCCATAGCAACCTGTTGTAAACATGATATTGTTTAAGGCATCTCTCGATCTGTATTTATCAATGTGTGTGTGTGTGTGTGTGTGTGTGTGTGTGTGTACCTCCTATCTTATATATTTATATATACACATAAGATAGAAACACATATTTATCTGTCAAACTTGTTGACTCAAAATGTAAAGGCTTGAACCCTATCATTACAAGCTATGCTTCAAAGAACTGGAGAAGCACTAGCCTTTGTGAACCCTCCCTCCAATACATCTATGCCTTTGTCACAATCTCTGTCCTGTTCAAGCTCATTACTTTAGTAGGTTCAGATCTGCTGTTCAGAGGATTGCTAAGAGCAGTAGTCAACTCCATGGCTCTGGAGCATGAAATCTTATCTCATGCAAGCTACAAACCATGCAAAGCAGATTTTGCCTATCTTGGAAGTTAATGGGAGCTAAAAGGTGAACAATCCACATTTACATGGATGCTAAAGGGCAGCAATGGCATCTAAACCCAGAGCTGGGAGTGGGTCAAAGTCCAGACTTCTGAAAGAATTTGTTTTTTTTAATCAGTATCTCATGATAGCTCACTTGTGCTATCTTTATAGTTCATTTCTTGAATGCCTCTTGTTAGGTGTCAAGTATGACCCCACAGCGACTCTATGAACAACAGATCGAAACTCCATCCTATCCTGTTCAATCCTCTACATCTCTGACGCTTAAAATCGGTGAAGCAATCACAGTTCCAATCCATCTGGTTGAGGGTCTTCCTCTCTTTCACTGACCCTCCATCTTTCCAAGTATGATGCCCCTCTCTCAGGAACAGCCCATCCTAGCAACCTCCTGAAGAATATGAGACAAAGCTCTACCACCTTTGCCTCCAAGGAATCTCTAGCTTCCAAGACATATTTGCTTGCTCTTTTGACAGTCCATGTACAGTACTCTTCTGCAATCACATCAGAGCTCAAAGGCATCAATTCGTCTTCTGTCATCCAAATTCATTGACCAGCTTGCAAATGCTTTGCAAAGTGACTGTAAAGACGGTGGTCTGAATCAGGTGCATTTTACTCCTCAAACTAATATCATCGCTCCTCATAATTTGGAAAGGTTCATAGCTGCAGACTTTCCCAGTGCTGTACATCTGCTGACTTCCTCACTGCTGGTACCAAAGGTGATTATTGTGGATCCAAATAAGACAAAGTGGTCGGCCATTTCAGTCTATTCTCTACTTATCATGATGTTGCCGGTTGGTCCAGTGGTGAGAACTTTGTTTTGCGTGTCTGTGAGCACTGTTAAACGGAAAAGAAAACAAACAACGCTGTGCTCTCTTTTTTGGAGAAGGATGAGCAGTCTCCTGTGTGATTGATAGCCTTGGAAGCCCAGGGGAGGGTGGTTAGGAGTGGGTTCCAACCCACAGCTATGAGTTGCATTGTTGTGGTTTGGTTTTGAGGGTTGAAATCAGGGAACTCTGGGGTGTCTAGTTCATGGAGAGTTGCCTTGGTAACCCAAAGGCTGAGCTTCTCTGGCAATTCAAGTTCACCAAACATTGTGAGGGAGAAGGCTGGGAAGTCTCCTCTCGGGTGATTCACAGCCTTGGAAATCCACTGTAGGTTAGCTTCAAATTGGTTCCAGCTCAATAACCATGAAAGAGACTGAGAACTGGTGGGCAGGTGATAAGTTTATTATCCACATATTCATGCTCACCATAGGTTTGTCAGTTTGTCTTACTGTGTTGGTTTGCTTGTTGCTCTGATGTTAGAAGCTATGTTACTGTTTTCTCAAATACCAGCAAGGTCACTCATGGTGGGCAGCACCTGTAGAGCAAGACAGATGAGGAGGAGAGGACTGGAGCTTTGTTTCTGTAAATCAGCCAATAAAGCTGGAAGATCAGAGGCCACTGCCATGGGCTGGAGCATTCTGATGATAGTGAGAGCGGTGATGATGAGTGATGAGGGCGATGACACAGCACTGGGCACCACTTTCTTATGTTATCTGTGGGGCCACCATGAGTTGGAGTCAACTCAACAGCAAGTAAAGCATAATGTTTGTGTGTCCAAGCAAGATCATTTAACCCTCAGAAACCTTCCTGACTCTGTACAGAGTCCACTTCTGCCCATCTTGAGAGGAATTGCATGCCTACAGTCTTTCTTTCTTAGAAAGTCCTGATCAGGAGCTTCAGGTTTCAAACACTAACATTCCTGGTTGGCAGTAGACTAGAGTCAGCTAACTGAGCTGCAGATAATGAACAACAAGCGTGGAACGTCAGATCCGTGTTCATTGCAAGGAGCAGGTCTTTGCTAGCTCGTTGGAACCAGCCATGGGCACACCCGGTACAAATACTAGATGTTCCTTTTTTTTTTTTTTTTGTCTTTTAAAAAATTTTTATTAAATTTTATTAACTTTAATGAACATTTACAGAGATTTTGGATTTCCATTCATTCATTGTTGTACTATTTTCTCTACCCCCCCCCAGTTCGTTCCTCTTTTTTTTCCTTGAAAGTCTGTTTTAAATGTCCCATTGCCACAGTGCTTGTCAAAGCCAGTTCTTTTTTTTTCTAAATTTTTTTTGTTTTTTTAATTATTTTTTTGTGTGCGTGTACCGTCAAATCAGATCTGACTGGTACAGGAGGAGATTGCCCCTCCTTCCCCGGCAGAGCATCTGGTGGATTCGAACCGTGCACCTCTGGGATTGCAGTGCAGCTTCTTGCCACTAGGCCACCAGAGCTCCCCCAAAGCCAGTTCTGATTAATCTCCTCTCCTTTGTCAGTGTGTCCTTTGCCATTCCCTATCACTCCTCCCTGAGAGAGATTTCACCCTGATTCATAAGGAAAAGGGGATGGCGTATTCTCTTAGCTACTTCCTGCTGAAAAGGGACGCTGTAGGTTTCAGGGTGAAGATCTTCTCTCACTACTCTAAAGGGCCCCTTTGGCAGTAGGAAACACGTAGACTATTGTGGAGATTGATTTTGGAATTTAGATGCACTGTTATGTATGTGCTTAGCCATACATGTTCATATCATGGAACTGTTGCAGCCTAGAAGACACAAATTTAACTAAAAACAAAACAAAACAAACAAAAAAACCCCAACACAACAAATACTAGATGTTCCTGATGACTATGGTCATGGTTGGGGGTGCCAGCCACGCAAGGAAAAGAGGCAAATGGACTGTTAATTTCTTCATTGTTTTATATTTTTTTTAAAAAAAATTACATCACATGATGCCTTTGCTTCACACCAAGTATCCAGCACTTCTGAGAAATAATATCAAATTCCCTTTCCAAGAGGATGAGGAAGGATAACCAACATGGCTGAAAGGTCTCTACAGAGCCACTGAAGGCAGTCTATCCTACTGATGGTTGTATTTCTGCTGTAAACATCTGGAATTATTTCTTAAGCAAAACACAGGGGGAAAGTCATCATCTTTGTACCTATTATGTCGTTCAAAATTGTCTGTGTCCCACAGATATCCTTGTTATTCTTGGATCAAATAACACTCTTTTTTTCCTTCTTATTCTCATTTTATTTTTAAAGTTCTATTTTATACTGGTTTATATACAAAGTTTGTATATATCGTTTTTCACACTGGATTTTTCCAATTTTCTTTGCCATCCCCCACCCACCCATCAAATCGTGTCATCCTATGATTAACACCTCCCACCACCCATCCTCACCCCTTTGTTCCCTCTCCTTGGATCCTCATACTCATTCTACAATAATGGTTTTATACAGTATTTGTCCTTATAGGATTGAGTTAGTTCACGTAACATAATGCTCTCCAATCCTTCCAAAGTTAGGTAGTAATTTACAAAAGCATTGCTTCTTTATACTGTGTCATATTCCAGCATGTGAATGTACCATAATTTCTCAATCCATTCAATTATGGTTGGACCTTCTTTTTTTTTTTTTAATTATTTTGTGTGCATGTACCGTCAAATCAGATCTGACTGGTACAGGAGGATATTGCGTCTCCTTCTCCGGCAGAGCGTCTGGTGGATTCGAACCGTGTTCCTCTGGGATTGCAGTGCAGCTTCTTGCCACTAGGCCACCAGAGCTCCCCTGTTTCCATGTTCTTGAGATGGTAAATAATGCAGCTATGAACACTGATGTACAAGTCTCCATTTGTGCCTCAGTTCTCATAATCTTAGGTTATATTCTAAGCATTTGGGACAGCTGGATCATATGGAATTTCTATGTTTAGCTTTTTGAGAAATAACACTCTTACTCATTTTTTTACGTTGGACTAAACACAGATATGCTCAGAGAATTCTTTCCCCACCCTTCAGCCCCTATACATCAACAGCTGCTGTCAAATCTATCCCACTCAAGGTATTCCATGTGTGTCAGACGAGGACCCAGACTGTATGGTTGGTGGAGAGACAGACAAGGCATGTGCCCACACTGGGAGCCAGTGGCAGTAAAGGGGCTCAAGCCTTGTCATGGTCAGTCCAACAAGAAGACACATGGAGTTGGGCAAAGAAAATCTCCCAAATGAAATGGGGAGACCAGTAGGCCCACTGTGCCTTACATGCTTGCCTGCTCATTCCTAGTAGGTGTCAAAGGAAGTAGGAGAGAGGAGGGTGAAATAGGCCATAAAACCCCAACCCGCCTTCACTAAAAGATGGGAAATATGTGGACATGCATCATTATGAGAACCTCCATGAAGAAGGAAAAAAACTGAGAAAACACAGCCTGTTCAAGGAGCTACTGCCAGCTTAACGATCACTAAACCCAGACAGTAGATGTTCTAATAGTTCATTATTTTTACATGTACTTTTTATTTATGTAAGAGATATTGGTTTTCCATTTTAGTTGTTGTTGTTAAGTGCAGTAGACTTGTAGACAAACCATAGCAACTCTATGAGTGAAAGTCTTGAATGCAAAACTTTCACCTTTTCTCCAAGTTCATAAAGTTTCTGGAGGCAAGCTGTTTTGGGAAGTAGATGTCACTCCTGCTTCTAAGCCTGTTTCATTCAGGAGATTCACAAACACACGGGCCCATAAGCCTTTGAAAATATGAGGCCAAATCAATCAGCTCACACTCTATTGTAAGCAGCAGCCACACCCTAATCTCAACCCGAAACCAGAACACACACCTTAGCAGAATCCCGCCATTCCACTCATCTTCCCATCCTGGAAATAACCCCATACTGATGGCCAAAAGCCTTTTAAAATATGAGGCCAAACTCAATCAGAAATAGCCCCATACTGGTGATCAAAAGCCTTTTTAAATATGAGGCCAAACCCAATCAGCTCACACCCTGTTGTAAAATCACAAAATTACAAAAATTAGGTAGTATAATGAAATGTGAAGGGAGCTGAAGTTTGAAAACCCAAAGGGAAGAACACATTCAGTGTTTCTCAAGCTGAAAGATCTGAAGAACAAATTCAAGCCTCAAGTTCTAACACTGAAGGATTCTATGGACAAAATCTTGAATGGTGCAGGAAGCACCGGAAGATGAAAGGAATGCACAGAGTCATAGTACCAGTAATAATTGGTTGACACAGACCATTTCAGGAAGTAACATATGAACCAGAACGAGTAGTACTGAAGGATGAAGCTGCACTGAATGTATTAGCAAAAAATAAGGCCCCAGGAATTGATAGGATGCCAACTGAGGTGCTTCAAGAAACTGATGTAACATTGGACATGCTCACAAGACTATGCAAACAAATATGGATGGCAGCTACCTGGTTTACTGACTAGAAGAGAATCATATTTGTTTCTATTTTTAAAAAATGACCAAATAAAGTATGGAAATTATCAAATAATATAATTGACATCACAGGCAAATAATGTTTTCGTTAACATTATTTAGAAACAGTTGGAACAATATATTGTCAGAGAACTGCCAGAATTTAAACTAGATTCAGTCCCTTGTACGTTATTTACATGGTGTTGAAATAGAGGAGGGAGAGAAGTGTACAAAAGGAACATATGATTAGGTATTATTGGCATGACAAGAGTCCGGAATAAGATTTGCATAGTAAAGTGGTAGGTGGTGGGGGAGGACTGTGTAGCAATGAAAGAACTTTTTTTCAGAGAAAAAAGCAAAACTTGGGGGAGGACAGGGAGGAAAATGTGCAACAATGAATGAATGGAAATCCAAGTTCTTTATAAACTTTCATTAAAATTTTAAAAAATTAAAAAACAAAACAAAAATTGGATTCAGAAGAGACTCTGGCACAAAAGGTATCATTGCTAATATTATATGAATCTTTCTTGACAACAAAGAATACCAGAAAGATGTTTATTTGTGTTTTATTGACTATGCGAAGACAATTGACTGCATGGATCATAACAAATTATGGCCAACACTGAGAAGAATGGGAATTTTAGAACATGTACTTGTGCTCATGAGAAATGTATGCATAGACTTAGAAGCTGTTGTTCCAGTTTAAAATCAGGAAAGGTGTGTGTCAGGGTTGTATCTTTTCTCCACATATATTCAATCCACATGCTAGACAGATCATCGGAGAAGCTGCAGTATATAAAGAAGAATGTCAGGATCAGAGACTGATTAACAAAATGCAGATGACACAACTTTGCTTGCAGAAAGAGGACTTGAAACACTTACTACAGAAGATCAAAGACTATAACCTTCAATATGGAGGTTAATCTCCACATCAAGAAAACAAAAATCCTTCCCCTAGGACCCATAGGCAGTATCATCATGGTAGATGGAAAAAAGACTGAAGTTGTCAATGATTTAATTTTTCTTGGATTCACAGTCAAAATTCATGGCAGCAGCAATCAAGATATCAAAAGATGTGTTGCACTGGGGAAATCTGCTGTCAAGGACCTCTCCAAAGTTTTGTCGTCAGTTTAAAGATTAAGGTGAACCTGATCCTTTGAATTATGGTTGGCAAAGAGTATTGCCCATAGACTTTTACAAGAACAAACAAATCTATCTTAAAGAAAATGTAGCCGGAGTGCTCCTTACAGGCAAAGATGGTGAGATTTTGTCTCACTTACTGTGGATAAACTTTTAGGAAAAATCAGTCCTTGGAGATAGACATTGTGTATGAGACAGAGAGTCTCTCATAGAGATGGATTGACTCTGTAACTATCACAGCAGGCTTGAGCGTGACAGGAAGCACGAGGACGGTGCAGTTTAAGGCAAAAATCAAATTAGTTGTTCATTGAGTCATTATGAGTCATAGTAAACCTGATGACAACTACCAGTAATAATTCATACATAATTTCCTCTTTATTTCAAGAAAAACCAAGTATGTCAGTGAAAAAAGAAACAAGCATAGCTTCTGACTGGCAAAACTGACTTCCTAGCTAGACTATGCATAGACAGCACTTCAAGACATCATTCCACTGAGTTGTTTCCTAGAAACATAAAGGTGAGGTTGATGTGAAAGTCACTTTTCCTGCAGGTGACTTGACTTATCCTTGAGAGCAGAGGGGACTGTTCTGTGGTGGTTGTTCAAGACCTGTCTGTTCTAAGGAGTATCAGTCACTCTAGGAGGCAGAGTTTCACAGGTGATTTCCACACTTGGGCTCCCACTTAGTCAATTTCAGTCAGAAGTAACTCCAATATTTTGCTAAAAATTAGTCATTGCAGAGGTTATGATCACAACTTTAACATTAACATTATTCAACTCAGAGGAGGCATCCATCACTAGTAGAGGGGTGAAGCATTTGACGAAACAGAGGGCTGCTGAGGGCATAAGAGGAGATCCTTGTTGAAATAAATTAGCATAACAGTTGCAACAAGAGTTATACATGCTGGAAATGCTGCAGATGGAAGGAGCAAACTTTTATTCCATTGTATGGAAGGTCACCATGAGGTGAAGCCAACTCACTGGCACCTAAGAACCACAGCAACCATTACTGCCCACTCACCCTTTCAATTATCTTTTGCAGGCCAAAGAAAAAAGAAGTCATCAGGGTTTTGATGTGGACCGCGATGCCAAAAAGCTGTATAAAGCCTGCAAAGGGATGGGTATGAAAGATGTTTTGTTTGTTAAAATACATTTGAAATTAATTATATAAACTTGACCTCACATCCAGGTCCCATGACCTTGGGAATATAGCTTCCCACATTTGATTTTCAATGTCCTACCCTAATTAATACAAGAGACCATTCCCAGGGATCTCTAGGGAAGGTCTCCCCTTTAAGGGGAGGGGGATTATTACTAAATTGGTACAGATTTTCTGCTTTGGGTGGTGAAAAAGGCTTGGTGTTTTGGTTTTGGGTTTTTGAAACAAAGAGTGGTGATGGTTAAGGGAGAAAAAGTTACACAGAGTATGATAAACAGAGAGGAAAATTCCTGGGATTAATACTCCTGAATATCATAGGGATCTGATTCTGTCCCTTTCTAAAAAGGCTTCCTTTAATGGACATTTATTTATAGTCAGTTGTCCCAAACACTGAGTGTGGCTTGCAGTCAAATGTTGGCATCCCATTCACACATTGGATGGATTAAACGACTTATTTTAGATGAAAGAGACAGGACTGCAGAAAAGCATCCCCAGGGCAAACAGGTGTAAGTTCCACACACCTAATTCTCACCTTTCCTGACTCTAGTCAGGTGACAGGAAGAGGACAGGTGAGGCCAGTGGTGTAGCAGAGGATGAAGGAGCATGGTCTCTGTAAGGAATAAAGAAAGGTAATTGGCATCAAATTGATCTGTATCATAAGCTTATCATCCTTTGCCTCAACCTGAATGTTTCCTCTGTTGGAAGAACAATATAGCGATCTATAGTAACGAGTACACAGGCTGATCTTTTGAACAATATGCTTGGTGGACAACTTGATCAGTATAAACAGCGAGCAAGCCCACCCCCTTGGAGGCCCCCGTTCAACCTAAGAATTATCAACATTTTACTTTGGTTTTTCACACCACAGAGTTGTGGAGGTGAAGTCTGGACTCTCTAGCTGTTACTACTTTAGCAAGATACTTGGAATCTTGTGTCTGGTGGTTTGAATCAACCAGCAACCCCATGGCAGGAAGAGAAGCAATTTCTTCTTGTGTGACTTACAACTTTGGAAAACCAATGAGTCAGTCCCGACTCAACGACAATGAATTTGAGGGCTTTTTCTTTCTCTTCATGCTAATTCTTTGAAATCCAGGAGACTTAGATTCTTCTCATTAGATTCATCCATCATCCCTACACCCCCATTCAAAAATGACAAACAGATCTAGCAAGCCCAGGGTGCTGGTGGGGAAGACTGACCTCTTGCTCTCTAAGCCAAAGGCAAGGCTGACCACCCAGTGCAGTGAGGAAGATGACGGCTGGCTCTGAAGCCTGAGCTCCCCTGCCCATCCTCTTGCTGTTGTACTTGTGAGCTGTCGTCAAGTTGATTCTGACCCAGAGGACGGTACCTCACGTGACGTCACGTCAGCAGCTCTACCCCTTGGGGTTTTCTAGGCTCTCATCGTTACTACATCGCTGTGTCATTCTTCCGAAGAACTCCAGTGGGTTCAAACGGCCAACTTTTCACTTATCCTTCAAGAGCTCTAGCTGGGATTTCACCAAGCTCCTTCTTCTCAGTGTTAGGACCCAATACATGGATGGCACTTAAGCCCAGATAGGACCTAGCTGGAGCACTGCCCACCCCAGTGGCCTCCATCTGCTAAACTATGACTTGGTACCTTGTCAGAATAGGGGCACTGGTGGTACTGAGGATAAGTGTTCAGCTGCTCACCCACAGACGGGCAGCTTGGACCACTAACCCTTGAAGGAACAAAGATACGGCAGTGTGCTTCCATCAAAAGGACAGCCTTGGTGCTTGGATTTGAGCTGTCGCTCCTCTAAAGGCATGTAAGTAACAATATAATCTGAAAACTATGTAGTGATTCCCCAATATCTGATAAACCAAAGGGTGTTAGAAAGATTAAATGAATACAACATCCCTTAATGCCGTCATAGCCTTGACAGATGTAAAGGGAGTGCCCCTGGGATTGGCCTGTAATATCCTTTATCTGACTAGAGATAAAAGGGGAGGAAATCAAGCTGAGAGAGGGCACTCAGTGCCACTAAGAACGAGTTTCCAGGATGCCACGTGGCCCTGATCTCTGACACCTGGGAAGCCCAAGACATATGGTGATTTCCTGGAAATGCTGGGTGTGCAGACACCGAAGGAAGCAAGGACCTTCCTCCACAACACACCAGGAAGAGTCTAGAGAAGCCGTCCTGCATTTAGACTCCTAGGGAGCTCTGATGCATAAGCCAAAGGGAATTGCACTTACAAACTCTGCCGATTCGAATCCAGCAGTGGCTCCTCAGAAGAAAAACGGGCATCCTTCCTGCATTCCATTTATGGTGTGAGGAACGTGCTGGACGGTCATCTCTGTCTGCTCTGGCAGCAGTGAGTTGAGCCTTCCACACCGCAACAGAAAAAAGAAGTCCATTTGCTAAATTAATTCGCATCTGGTATCTCTGTTGTTGTTGTGTGTCACAGAGTTGGAACCACCCCATAGCTGACCCTCCGGCAGGTTTGCAGGGGCAGTTGACCATTCAGGAGGAGATAGTCCATCTTTCTCCTGCTAGTACTGGATCTTTTAGATCATTGGAATTCTCATGGGATGTTTATATCCTGCTCTATAGTAGAAATCAACTCAAGAGTAATGGACTGAGTTGGGTCCTGATGATACAGCGGTTAAGGCACCTGTCTGCTAACCAAAAGGTTAGTCATTCAAAGCCACCAACCCCTCAGCAGGAGAAAGATATGGCAGTGGAATGGTTACACCCAAGGAGCAGCTGGAGACTGGCAAGTGCCCATCTATGGTGTAACTACTAGTCTCCCCCTGACTGTAGCAAAGAGTGAGGGAAATCAAGGACATTCATCTACCATACTAACAGAATAGGCAAACTCCACCCTCACACAGCCCCGAGACCAGAAGCACTCGACGGTGCCCAGACACCACAGCTAACCACTCCGCAAGGGGTCACATGGAAGGGTCTGGGTAGACTGGGAGATATAGATAGAGAACAAAACTCAAAGTCAGAATAATGGCCAGGTTTACTGGTCTGACAGTGGCTGGTGGAATCCTAGAGACTATGGCTCTAAGCTATCCTTTGAGCTTAAAACTAAACTGCTCCTTTTTGCACAACTTGTGACCCAAATTATTGGCAAATCCGTAAGGTGAACAATAACACCAGGCACATACTCAGTCCTTAACAATCAACCACGCGTGATCATGAGGGCAGTATTTGTCCAGAGGTAAATCTCAGACAGGAGGAAGCGCGGGTGTGGAAGGAATCGTAACAAACTAAGGACAACACTGAGAATAGTGGGATTCTCAGAACACTTAATCATGCTTCTACAAGGCCTGCATCTAGACCAAGAAGCTGTTGTCTGAACAGGGGATGGGAACACTGCATGGTTTACAATCAGGAAAGGTGCGGGTCAGGGTTGTATCCTTTCTCCGTACCTAATCAGTCTGAGGGATGAACAAATCATTTGAGAAGCTGGACTCTAGGAAAAAGAATGTGGCACGAGGATCAGAAGACTCATCAACAACTCGAGTCATGCACATGGCACAGCCTTGCTTACTGAAATTGAGGAGGACGTCAAGTGCTTGCTGCAGAAGATCAAAGAGTCTCTATGCTACTTTCTAAAACGGTGCTGTGCCCGCCAATCCTTTCTGGTACAGCGACTGTGTATTCTTGCCATCTTCTGGTGCTCCCTGGATCAGTCAGCAGGGTGGCTGGTAGTTGAAACAGACTCCACAGCTATGGATTTCACTCTTCAGCCAAGCCTGGGAAAGTAAAACCAAGGAGGCCCTCGGACAGTCCCGCCTTGCCCTCTACTGTGTAATTCCTCTGCCGTGTCCAATGTACACTCGAGACTGAGGTTTCTTTTCTCCTCTTTTCTTAATCTTTCCCAGAACTACCTGGGACTAGTTCCCAGGCCTAAAACCATCACAAACATTCACAAGGAACTCCAGCAGCTCTGACTGCTCCTCTGACACGCAGGCTGAGAAATGTAGGATGAGCTCATCCCTCTCAATCCTTCCGCGGTTGAACCTCAGGAACCATTTCCAAGACAAACGTGAGACTCAGAGTGCTTCAGGGAAACCCAGGCGACCTGTCCATGCCTCCTCTCACCTCCAGGCTGCTGCTGACCCACCCAGGACTACCTGATTCACTTGTCTATTTTCTTAAAGTATTCCAGGAAGGAAAGTCTAGAATACACCTTTTCATTTGCATGTTAGATTTTTCATGAGTTCTCCGTATAGGAGTGGACTATGACATCAAAGGGGGAAGTCTCGTCTCTGGATGCACTGTCCTTCTGAGCATCCGAGTATCTCACGCAGCTTTACTTAAATGCAGAGAGAAAATTCTAACATAATGATGTGCAAAGGTCTCCAATTGTTCATCCTTTCATGAGCATTTGTATACATTCAAAGCATCCATCATTGACTAACCATCTGATAAATACAGAGAACATTCTATGTGGAATATTGGTAAACAAACCCCCTGCTTTCACTGGACTCGCAGTGCTGTGGAGGGAGAGGAAGGAAATATGGCACGATAAGGACACAGAAGGAGAGGGGCAGCCATTCTGCGGGGAGCCCAGTGATATATGTGATACCTGAAAACGAGTCAGGGGAGGCGAGGACTGGGGAGAAGGTGGTCCAGGTAGAAGGACCAGCTCATGTATAGATTGGAAGGTGAGAACAAAAGCTTTGTTCTAGAGTGTACATGGAAGGACTGAGTGAGTCACAGCTGCTTCCCAAGAAGAGAATGAAGGCGGTCGCAGCCCACATCTCTGCAGAGAGAACACAGATACTGAGCAAGGCCCAGGCCCCCCAGAGAGAGAGAAAAGGGGAGAAGGAGCCACACTGGGTCAGCACAAGATGATCCAGGTCTCCAAAACGTTCTAGATCTACATCCCTTTCTCCTTCTTGGCTGAAAGAAAGCCGAGATGAGGAGTAGAAGGAAACCGAGATGAGGAGTAGAAGGAAACAAACAGCAAAGTACAGCACATCCCTGAGGAGAATGGAGAGGGCCGAACAGAGGGAGGAATAGAAATGATGAGGTAAGTGGAGTTTGCCTCCTCTGAGTTCACAAAAGGGAAGAAAAGAAGGGGCGTGGCTGTGTAATGTGGCTGTGTGTTCATGCCACCATCACAACAAACAAAAACAAGAATGTCCACATCATGAAACTGCCAGTAACCTGCCTGGCCCTCAGAAGAGAAGTCCAGGCGGTACATGAATAGAAAGGTGAATTTAGGAGTCCTCTGGCCTTCATTGTATGAGAACTGAAGTGTTGAAGAACTATTCCTTTCCCCCCTTATATTGGTCGAAAGAGTAGAATTACTGTTGCTTTTTAATTTAATATGTATCAAAACAGGATCTTAGTTCTAGCTCCTTATAAAGTAAGAAAATCTTATTTTATGAATTGTGTAGCCTATTTATCCTACCTCAAAAGAAAAAACGTTAAATATTATGGGCTGGATGGTTTATTATTTTGTTTTATCATTTGGGGCAATCATCAACTCCATTGTGTTAGTCCTTATTCCTACGGAAGCCATTGTTGGTCTCCTTAATAAATGCTTGTTAGAACTTTTTAAAAAAAGTGTCAAATAATTTGCCTGTAAGTTTTTTCATTAAAGCAATATTTCTAAAAAAATTATTTCTTCTATTACTAAGTAATTTATAGAGTTGACCAAAAGGAGGCCTAGTGGACCATGATTAAGGAGCCTTCATGACATAGTGAACTAGGTGTTGGCCTGCTAACTGAAAAGTCAGCAGTTCAAGTCTACAGCCGCCGTCAGGAGAAAGAGGAGGCAGGCGGCTTCTGTAAAGATTCTGGGTTTGGAAACCCCGTGAGCAGTTGTATTCTGTGCTCCAGGGTAATGTGACTTAGAATCACTCAACAGCAGTGGGGTTATACTTAAAGGTTTAACACAGAAGAATGAGTGGGTGGATCAGAAAGGTCTTTCTGATGCAGTAGGGATGCTGGTAGGAAATGAGGTGAGGCAGGAACCCCATTGGGGTGATGTTAGGAGCTCAGCTCAGAGATGTGGAGGAGGATGGAGAGAAGTGGAGGGCTTGAGAGAGATTAAACTAGAATAGAAAGATCTTAAAGTGGTGCGTTATAACAACCACAGGAGTACAGAGCAGAATGACCCTGTAAGATCGCCTTGGTTTGAATTTAAAGAAGCAGACCGCCAAGTCTTTGTTTTGTAGTATGTCGGGAAGATTCAAACTATCAACCCTTAGGTTACCTGCTGAATGAAAGCTGTTAGCCCTACGCGGAGTCTCCATGAGTCAAAAGCCGAAGATGGCAAGTAACAACAACCCGGTGGTTGACTGAGCTTGGGCTACAGGGTGTGGGAGCCAGGAATCAGCCCAGAGTTCCAGCTGGCAGGATGCCAGAGTGAACAGAGCAGCCTGGTGGCAGGACAGCCCCTTCCAGGGTGACAGCGACAAAGATCCAAACCAGGACGCGGAGTCCCCAGAGCAAGGCAGGCGCAGCCAGGAAGGAGAGACATGTATAAGAAAAGAAATCCCTTCCGAGGTGAGACTTCTGGCACTCAGAATTTAAAAAAAATAATAATAATACTGTCATAGAGGAAGTAATTGGATCCACATCACGTCAGTGACGCTTCAGCAGGAAGCAAAGAGAAACAACATAAATAACAGTGTTGCGATGAAGTCAGAAGAAAGCAGTCATTTAACTCCTACTATTTATACAAGTGAGCTCATCCAAAGAATTTTCTGTTTCTCCAGCTGGATTCAAACAGCCAAACCTTCCCAGAAGTTCAGAGGTGAACTGATCCTTGGGGTTCAGTGCATGGTCCAAAGACACAGAGCTAGTAAGAGTTCTAGAACCAGAACACAGGTCTGCAAACTCTTGGGTCCAAGGCTTCGCAATTCTGTGCTGTCATTCCAGATATGAGTCAGGGTCTGTGTCACTCAGTTGTAAATACTGGTGATTTACAGGCCATACACATGCCACTCAATATGATGGTTTTTAATATATTAAAAATTATGTGCAACCATCACCAAGCCTTATGTTGAATATTTTTATCACCTCCAAAAGACCATATGCTTTTTCTTGTGTGTGTGAGAGAAAAAATTTGTATTTAGAATTAGCCAGCCGGACTTAGTTTAGATGATCCCAATTTTGTTGGCAACATCCAAAGTACCATAGTCAGGAGCAAGTCAAATATAGGTCTTCTTCTCTCCATCAGGCCTAATCAAGGTGTTGACCTTGGCCACATCAATGTCACAGAGCTTCTTTACAGCTTGTTTAATTTGGTGCTTGTTGGCCTTGACATCCACGATTAACACAAGTGCATTGTTATCTTCTATCTTCTTCATGGCTGACTCAGTGGTCAGGGGAAACTTGATGATGGCATAGTGGTCACGCTTGTTTCTCCTGGGGGCGCTCTTCTGGGGGTATCTGGGCTGCCTTCAGAGTCTCAGTGTCTTAGGCACCGGAAGGTGGGTGACGTGTGGATCTTCTTTTTTTTGGGGGGGGCTGTGGATGCCCTTCAGGACGCCTTCTTGGCTTTTAATGCCTTTGCTTTGGCTTCAATTTCGGGAGGGGCGGGGGCTGTGGATGCCCTTCAGGACGCCTTCTTGGCCTTTAATGCCTTTGCTTTGGCTTCAGTTTTGGGAGGGGTGGGGGCTTGCTTCTTCACTTTTGGCACTATCTGTGTAAAAGGGTCAGGACCGTATAATTTTTAGCTATCACTCCTACATCCTTATTTCCAGCCTTAAACAACTGCTACTCTACTTTCCTCAGGTCTTTTAGAAAGCAAGAAATGTTTAACATGTTAGCATTTTCTTACAAGACAGACATAGTCAGGTCTTTTAGAAAGCAAGAAATGTTTAACATAATGCCCAGTTTCATGAAGTATTTGCTCAGCATACAGATTGAGCAGGTAATGGGAAAAGGACACATACATCCCTGGCTCACATCCTTCCTGATTTTAAACCGTGCGGTGTGTTTCCTTGCCCCAGATTCAGGCCGTGGTCTTTGCAATCACTTGCTCTGCATCTGAGAGCTGGACAACGAATAAGGATGACAGAAGAATTGATGTCCTTGAGCTGGGGTTTTGGAGACGAGATCTGAATATCTCATGAGCTGCCAAAAGAACAAATCGATAGATCTTGGGGAAAGTGCAGCCAGAGTGCTCCTGAGAGGCAAGGATGGCAAAGCTCCAGACTTCTCTGGCCTGGACGTCTAGAAAGCTTTCACTTTCATTGCTGTTGACTCGGAACTGGCTCATAGCTGGCCCTCTGGGGGGTTTTCTGAGGCTGTAAATCATACTGGAGAAGATTGCCCATCCTTCTCCAAGAAGCAGCTGGTGGATTTGAACAGCCCTTCAAGGAGCACAATTCCTTAACCACTAGGCCACCTGTGCTCCCTAGAATCATACAATACATGACCTTTTGTGAATGGTTTCATTCATTGCACAATGCTTTCATCTATGTTGTAGCATGCCTCAGAACTTCATCACTTTGATGGCCAAATGATGGTGCATTCTGTGGCTAATACCACATTTAAAGCACTGAATTCTCATCAATTCTGGCTTGTAGCAGCCCTACGTGATGGAGCAGAACTGTCGCATAGAACTGTAATCTTTACAGAAGCCAACTCCCCATTTTTCTTCCTCAGACAGGCTACTGGCTTCTCACTGCCCACATTTTAGTCAGCAGCCAGGTGCTTTAACCCCTGCACCACTAGAACGATACAAATGAGGACTGACTCAAGAGCCACTGGTTTGGTTTGGTTTATCACTTGACGGACATTTGCACTGATTACACTTTTTTGGCAATTATGAAAAATGCCGCCATGAACATCTATATACACGTTTCTATGGTGACAGATATTTTACTTTTCTCATTCTTGTTGTTGTTGTTATAAGCTGTTGCACCATTTCTGATTCACATAAGCTGTTGCACCATTTCTGATTCACAGTGACTCGAGTTGACAGAGTTAAACCTCCCCACACAGTTTTCTTTATGGAAAAGAGCCTGGTGACACAGACCTTAATCACTCACCTCCTAACGAAGGGTCAGCATTTAGGACCCACCAGTTACCCCACCGGAGCAAGATGTGGTGATCTGCCTTTGTAATTACAGCCCAGGAGACCGTATGGGTCACTTCTCCTCCATCGTAGGGGGTTTCTATGAGTTGAAATGGACCCAATGCCAATGAGTTAATCTTTATGAAAGCAGACCATCTGATCCTTTTCCTGTGCAGACTCTGGGTAGGTTTGAACTACCAACCTATTGGCTAACAGCTGAGTGCTTAACTGCCTGTATGCCAAGCTGTCTTTCTCATCTTTCTTGGATTCACACAAACACACATGGACATATGTATATTGTCATGTTGCACATAATGAAAATATACATGCCACAAGAACAAACAATTTTGTCTTAGAAAGACAGCAAGGAAGTTTGATGGAGGCAGAGGTGATGAGACTTCATCTCACAAACTTCAGGCAGGTTATCGGGAGGGACCAGTACCTGAAAAAAGACATTGTGTTTGGTCAAGGAGAGGATCAGCAAAAACCCAACTGATGTCTTTACGAGGTAGACACATGACTGCAATAGTAACTGAAGCCCGCAGCAGCTGTGAGCATGGTGTGGGCCAGGCCGGGTCTGGCTTTGCTGTTTGAAGTGTTGTTCAGTCAGAGCAGACTTGATGGCAACTAACAGAAATTACATGAGTGCAATTAAGGAACAGGCCACGCTCAGCCCTCTTCCCACCTTGGTGCCCACCACTGGGTTTTATGGACACTAGGGGTTCAGTGGACATTGTTTCTGGGAGAGTGAAAAAAACACTGTTTTCATCTCACAACATTAGGGCAGAGGGTCCATCGAGGTTCCGCTGACCTCTGGCCTTTAACCTATGTGTCCTGACTCCCCTAGACTTGATTAAACCGGCCTCCACCCTGTTTCTTGCTCACTGTGGCTCTGTTTCTCTCTCTGGCATTCCAGGAACCGATGAAGCTGCCATCATTGAAATCCTATCAAGCAGGACTTCAGACCAGAGGCAGCAAATCAAACAGAAATACAAGGCTGTGTATGGCAAGGTGAGCCCTTGACCCTGACCCGCACTTGACCCTGGCACCCTATCTCCCTCAGCTGGGAGATGGTCCTTAAGGTTTACTGAGTAAGTCAAGGAGAAGTAACAAAGACGACTGTTGAAAAGTTGACAACTGTTCACTGACTTCAGACTAGCAGAATTGCTCTGTCAACATAATAGCCTGTAAACTCAGTGTTCTTATCATTATCTTAAAAATTAACCACATTTAACTGTTAAAGCCCCCACTCAACTGGAAATAATTCCACATATCAATTCACAGAAAGGCCAGTGATTTGAAAGTCAGTTTCCTCAGGTTGGTCATTAAATACCTAGGAATTCTTCACTTAATCAGCTGTCTTCAGAAATGGTATGTTCTTGAAAAGGGACTCTTAGAGAAAATGAAAACATCCGCATCTCATTGAGCACCTAAACTTCTTTCTTCATGCTTTCCCTTCTATTCTTGTCTTTTGACTTCTTGCTTGCTTGCTTTTTTTTCTTTGTGGTTCTTGCTGTTGCTGTTACATACAGAACTCTTTAAATATGCATTAGGCTTTCTCGTTTCCTTATTATTATATACACAAGTACGATTAATGTCAGATGGACTACCGTTATGCGTAAAGAATATCATTCTGTTTTGTTCTAATCCATTCACAGCATCAACCAGCATATGCTAGAAAACTGCTAGAAAGAGAAAGCGAGTGGCAATGGTTCTACTTATTTAACTTCTGTTGTTGAGTACCGTTGAGTCAGAACTGCCCCATAGCTGACCCTCCAGCAGGTTTTCACAGGCAGTATGTCACATGAGAGGAGATTGTCCATCTTTCTTCCTCAGAGCAGCTAGTGGATTTGAACCACTAGGCCATCAGAGCGCCCTGCTGATTTAATCAGGAAGGAACATTCTTGAGAACCCTTGGACTCAGCTGTGCTTCACATGACTGGAATTTCCAAAACAGTGTGACCCAGACCACAAAATCAGGAAACCAGGAAGAGGTTAGAGATGATCAAAACCAGGTCCTGGTATCAGGAGGGAGGGACTCAGCTCCAAAGAAAATATCCACCCTCGGTAGCACAGCTCATTAACAGAAAACCAGCACCAGAGGGAGGGACCCTCAGCCTGCTCCTTGTTCCAAACAGAACATAACAAACACTCAAAGGCTTTGTTTGCAAGCTCGTTGCTTGTGAGAGCAGGCAGCTGGGTTTTCTCTTCTCTGTAGTTCTGTGTACTATCTTTTTGTTCAAACAACACGTACACTGCATGTCTTTTTGCAAGTATGTATATACAACTGTTAGTTTCCTATGCACAACACAGGTGTTACATGCAAATGCTGCTTCTTTCTGGAAGGAGTCCTGGCAGCACAGTTCATAATGTTTCCGGCTGCTAAACGGACAAGTGGTTAGCAACCGATACATTACAAAGTGTTGATGGTTCGAATCCACCAGAAGCTCCCCAGAGAAAGTGGGACAGTCTCCTCCTGTAAAGATGTACATCCTGAGAGGATCACTATGTAGGAATCAACTTGACTGCAGTGAATTGGGTCGGGTTGACTGGGGTTCTTTGCGTGACGACCCCATATGTGAAAACCCAGTGACACCCATCTGACCTGAAAAAACGTGACTCACCTTTGGGTAAATCCACAGCACAGAGTATAGACCCAGGGCTTCACAGTACACCATGCCAGCTGTCACAGCTGCTACAGGATCATGACAAAGGGGCAGTGCCTTCCAGGACACTCAGGACAGAGCAGGGTCCTCCCACAGGTCTTCCAAAGCTATCATCTTTATGGACCAGACGACACATCATTGTCCCATGGAGTGGCTGATGCTTTGGACTGCTGACCTGGCAGTTAGAGATTGAATGCTTAACCACTGTGCCACCAGGGCTCCTGGAAGGAATCCATGCAGCACTGTGACAGTCATCTTTTAAGATTGTGAATCCAAATAGAGAGGTGAAAATGGGGGGGGGGAGTGTTAGCGTGTTAATCATGTTGTTGTTGTTGTTATGTGCCGTCAAGTTGCTTGCGACTCATAGCGACCCTATGTACTGCAGCCCTAAACTCTGCTCTGTCCTGTGCCAATGGCATTGTCTCTGATATACCCATCCCGATTACCCCAGTCACTGAATCAATCCACCTCATAGAGGGCCTTCCTCTCCTGCACTGTCCCTCCACCCTCCCAAGTATGATGTTCAAGGAC